>NC_138057.1:41875426-42516676 GCF_964194185.1 Rhinolophus hipposideros | reverse complement strand
AACTAATGCAAAAATGGATTGTTTTAAAATCTAATTCCTTGAGTTATATTCTCAACTAGTCAGTCCTGAAATGCTAAAAACTAATGTCATGTTAGAGTAGCACTTTGCAGGTTAGCAACATTTTTGTGTATAGTATTTTACTTAATCCCCGTAGTTTCATAATGAGGTAGGTAAAATCGTTTTTTAAAAGATTTCTCATTTTTTTTTATAGATTAAAAATTGGCAGATTCAGAAATGTTAAATGACTTGCCCAAGGACACACGGAGAGCGGTGTTCTATTGAGATTCAAATTCTCGGCTTCCTTTTTAAATTTCTTCCTACAATTGATGATTTTCAGAATATTAAGGAGATATCCTACATTCAGCAGCCAGTTGAAGCCTAATACCTTCCCCTTAGAATTTATTCTGGTGGTTTATTTTATTCCTATGCATTTGTCTCTGGTTAAAACACTTCTGTCCCTGGGGGAAATGATACAAAGAATAATATAAATAACCATTCAGTCAGTTGAATGGATCTCTTTTTTTCCTCTTAGATTTTCTTTTAATAGAGCGAGGGTCAGAGTGGATGGGCTGTTTAAGGAAGAGGAGGATGAGAAACCCTTTCATTACCTCTTCCACTTTGCCTTGGTCTTGTCCTCTTGCCCAGGTGTGAAAATGGTACTTTTCATTGTTTTCTGCCAGGTAAAGGCTTACGGGGGCCATTTGCATATCATAATCTCCTGGTGAACAGGCTGTCCTGAGGTTGGTATTCTCTTTCATACCTTAGGCATTGCTGTAATAGGAATCGTGGGTCAGTGTGATACCTCTGATAATGGATATCATTACAGTGAGGTTACATACAGTATTCTAGGAGCCTGGAGAAGGTACACATATCCATTGGAGCCTTGCAAAAGATGCAATATACTCATCAGAGTATCTCAGGAGCCCCACAGCCAGCTCAGTTTGGTTGGGCCATACATCTGGAGGTCTCTGGGGCGCAAAAGGGCGGTCTTGCCAAGACTGAGGGAATCCCAAGGCAAGGCTCAGGAGTCAGCAGCATGTGGGGAACTAGGCAAATGTGTCCTCCGCCTCACGAAGCATGCTATAAACATGAGGGTATGTAGCTTTCAACTTTTCTGTTTCTCTAGGCAGTCTTCAACAAAACATCTCCAAAACATAGCAAATAGCAATCAGAATTTTAAAACGTCTCTGTTCTCCAAAACAAGGTGGTTTTCCATCACCAAATATTAATTGGGTTTCTTCCTACATTCCACCCAATAGCGTGTTTAAACTGGTTTTGATGAAAACTGGGTCCGTTTTCTTAGCTAAGGAATGTTGTTTGTTGAGTCTGTGCCCTTCTGCTCACACGGTCTCGTCAGGATTGATCAGGCCATAAAGAGAGAATTCACTTGATGGTTTTAACCCAGGTTTCCTCACCGCGATCAGAGCACTGGAGTCTGGTTTGTAGCTCCTGTCAAGTTCACGTTAACAGAAGATACTACCATCCCTCCCTAAGATCAGGTGGGGGTAGAACTGAGGACAACCAGGTTAGGGCTGGGGGATGTTGTAGCTCCCTTGGAGAATTGCAATGACATTTGTCTGTGTGTGTTGCGGGGAGAGTCAAGGAGTGCAACTTAATCTCATTTCTTGTGGCATAGAAACCCCCGTGGGGGGGGGGGAGTGATTTATTGAAAATAAAACTCCCTGGTCAAATAGTCCTTAAGCGATTTCAAAGGTATACATACACCTGTAGGTGAGTAAAAAGGCTATTCTCTTCTTTAATAATTTTGCATATATCATGCATAGCTTCCTAAATAACAGAAGTGAAGCCATGGTTGGGTCAATACAGCCCTACTCCCAACTTTAAAACACAAGATAGAGTTCTTTACCTCACCAAGAAACCACTGTGTATCCCTGCGAAGAAGTTGCTAACTTGACTCAGTTTCTCCTTTTTTTTTTTTTTCCAATTTTTTTTTATTGGGGAATATCGGGGAACAGTGTGTTTCTCCAGGGCCCATCAGCTCCAAGTCATTGTCCTTCAATCTAGTTGTGGAGGGCGCAACTCAGCTCCAAGTCCAGTTGCTGTTTTCAATCTTTAGTTGCAGGGGGCGCAGCTCACCATCCCATGTGGGAATTGAACCAGCAACCTTGTTGTTGAAAGCTTGCACTCTATTCAGCTGAGCCATCCGGCCATCCCGGCCGTCCCATTAGCAGCTCAGTGGCAACTCATTGTCGTCAATATAATTGTGGAGGGCGCAGCTCCATGTGGGAATGGAACCGGCAACTCTGTTGTTCAGAGCTCTAACCAACTGAGCCATCAGGCCGCCCCTCTCCTTGTTGTTGCACAAATCAAATGTCAGTATTAAGGATGCTACCTAGTCAGAGCCATTTATGTAATGAAGGTGATGTCAGAGGACTTTCACCAATGCCAAACAGTGTCTTTTAGAAAGGTGGCATAATTTACATATGACTTGTTTCGCTTTCTCATTTTATTTATGCATATAGTTATTAATAATAGGGCCCAACCCTCGATAAATCTAAAATAATAAATAATGATTATCGTAGCTTCCTTTTAAATAAAAATTCTAGAATGCAACTAAGTCAGAGGCAAGGAGGGCAAAAGAACATTAGAATAATATAATGCCTACTCTGAAAAATATACCTGAAAAGAACATTTATACCAAATTGCAGTGATTTTGCCCCATTTATTGTGAAAATTACAGAATGATGATTGTCCCATTGCCAATCATTTCTCTGTGGCCATGCTGTTTTAAATATGTGCTGAAAGCTTTGGGCTTTTTTCCTTCCATTTGCCCTTGTAGGAAATGTCAATGCAAAATTTGACTTCACTGTGAGATGCTGGGTAATTTTTTATTTAAATGCTTCCAATGTCTATTTTTAATGCCAGTCTCTTACACAAAGCAGTTAAGAAGGGTTCTCTAATGTATGTGTTATATGTACAGAGAAGTTTTTCTTTTATAGGTCAGCATAAACTCCCATGGGGTCAGAAAATATTGAAAATTCTTTGCATGTGTATGTGTGTGTGTGTGTCTGTGCTTGAATCCATCTCCTTTGGGCTGAGTTTTTTTAAAGCAAGGCATAATGTCTGGGGATGCACGTGAAACAGGATGGGGCTCAGCAGCCACCACCGAGGGAGTGATATTTCTTTCATCCATGTCTCTCCCCAGAATACAGTTGGTGCTCCTTTTGTAGTGCTCAGAAGTAGCCATGTCTGATCTGCTTTCCCTGCCTGTCACCTTCTTTCCCTCTCTCTCTACTGCTTTCCCTGAAGGGAAAAGAAAAATCTAGATTGTGACCTTGGGCTCAAAGATAAAGCAACTGCCCCTGCAACTTAAGGTCCATGAGCAAATCACCTCCCCCCAACCCCTCCCCTGAGACTGGCACGAGCTAGACTGTAACGTTAATAATGGAGGGCTGATCAGTCGCCCATTTACTTTTTTCTTTTAAAATAAAGATTTGATTCGGACATAAGATTACATAACATGTAAGTTATAAAACATAATAAAATGCACACATTTGCACCAAATACTCAATCCAAGAATGAGAACAGAGATAACTTATACCTAACTACATGCTAATCCATTCATGTTTTTTAAAAAGGAGGAAATGTTCTGTTTAGAAGTACATGAATTCTTTCATATCATCAGACTATGGATTTTTTTAAAATTATTATTCAATCAACCATTTACTGAGTGCCATGTGCATCCAAAATGGCAGAGGAAAAACTGTAACATTTTCTTTTATAAAATGAAATGTGCTTGTTGCAGAGAAAAATGTCCAGGTTCCCAGACAGGAAAAATGAATTAAAGATGAGCCACTAAATCATTTAGAAAGGCTATACTCTCCAGTTGCCGATGAAAATAAAACAGTCAGAAGTTAAACTTGGCCCTTTCAGAAATCTCAGCAGTGTTAAAAAAACAAAGCTCTCTGTCATCATAAATTGGGCATAGAAATGCTGCATGTAAAATATTGGGGAAAGCATCTTTTGGTTAATGCTCTAATTATATGCATTTTTCAGCTTTTTTAGTCTTAATCAGAAATGAGAGAGTAACATTTAGGTTTGTAACCGACTACACATAGTAAGGTAGTTATTTTTAAATAGAAACTTTTGCCACCTCCAAATTTAATCAGCTGTTTCCTCAGAGGAAAGTAGAACCAACTCTCAACATCAAAACTGTACCTCTCTGCCCTTCTGCTTGTCTTCATTTCATGGAGCTTCGTTTAGGTTGTGGCACAAGAGATGTGCCAAGCCAGACAGCATTTGAGTCCCCTGCTGTCCCTGGCAGTCCAGGATGGCTTCAACAACCACGTAGCAGCACATGCTGGAAAGTGAAATGCAAACTTTTTGGGGAAACCTGTGTTTAAAATCAAATCAAATGAAGAGTCCTAAGCAGAGTTTGGCCTGTGTATGAACGCTGTAATTTGGAAGTGTCACATTCCTGCCCTGCTTTCTCCAATACGCTCAGCCAGGACTTGGAGTAGTTTGTAGCTCATCGTTTCTGGAGAATGTTGAGAGATGTAATGATTTACGGATAGCAGATCTCAGTCCATTCAGAAATCATCCTTAATTATCTTAATCCCAAATAAGTGAATGAAGGATTGTCTAAAATAAAGCAGTGTTTGAATGGCCGTCTCACTTTACTGTAAAAATCGAGACTCTTGGTGAGGCCTTATGTTCTTGATGAATCAAGTCTGACTTCCAGTTTGGGTAACACATGGTTCAGAAAGAGTTTTGATTATTCACCTGCTAATAACGTAGTGCTTTGCGCCATGCGGTCTTGGGGGAAGAGAGACAGAGTCTGAGAGCCAGAAATGGAAGTGCTAGAGCAACAAGGAATGGAGAAGGGCAGTTTCCAGCCCAGCCAGTGTGGACCTCAAAGACGACAGTTGTAAAGGGAATGCCTTTTAAGTGCAGCCCACACTTCTCTTATAGAGGCAGCTCTCAGAAGTTAAAGCTTTCTCTCACAGTAGGATTTTTTTTTTCCATTAGAGTCACTAGTACTATCTAGAAATCATATTCTCTCCAGAATTTCCATTGAAAATCTCAGCTACACTCCAACAAACATTGTCAGGGTTCTGTTTTCAACATATATGTTTATATCAAATTGCACGAGTAATGCTGTTCTTTGTAGACAAATCAGAAAATGCTGGTAAAGAGCAATTTAAAAATTAAAATCACCCAGTATCTCACTGGATATAATCACCCTTAATATTTTTTGCTCTATTTCTTTTGGGAATTTTATGTATGTGGATTTTTGTAAATAAAAATGCTGTTTTACTATTTCACAATCTTTTAGTTCCTGTATTATATTTTATCATCTTTTCGTGTCAATATATTTAGAAGTCATTTTGATGATTTTTTTAGAATGATTTTATTCCTTTTTTCAATTTTAAAAAAATTATTTTTTAATTACCTTTGGCATACAATATTATATTAGTTTCAGACATACAAAGCAACATAGTGATTAGACATTTATATACCTCACAAAATGATCACCCCAGTAAGTCTGTTACTCATCTGACACTGTACACAGTTATTATAATATTATTGACTATATTCCCTATGCTGTACTTTACATGCCCGTATTTTTTTTCCAGTTAAGTTGACATTCAATATCATTTTGTATTAGTTTCAGGTGATTTTATTCCTTTTTTGAGAAACGATACACTATTTGTTGTTGTTTTGTTCTTTTTAAGTCAATCATTACCAAGAAAGAACTTTAAAAATGCACTTAGAGTCTCATCCAGAGAATCAGCTGTCATCAGCATTTGGTGAACATCATTCCAGATGCATGGAGAGAAAAACTGCTTAACTTAAGTGATTCTATACAAATATTATATATACTTATTTAACTTAATTTCATTTGAACTAAGAAGTAGTAAAAAGAAATTAAGGAGACACTGAAAAAAAAGTTACTGAATTTCAGATAAACATTTCTTCACAAATGAAATTAGTTTCTAAGAGTTCCTCCTACAACTAAAAGTGAAATATTATACAAACATCATCATTTTGGAATCATTAGTTTTTAAAAACTATATTTACTGCAGGCCTCATTTATTTACTCATTGCTATGAAAGATAGAAAATTAGAAACCATTTATGTCTTACTTCTCCTTCACGCACCTTTCAGTATGTGAAGATTATAGTATTATTTTTATCTTGTCAAGATGAATAATATCTACAGTGTGTTCTGTAAACATAAATTCCACAATTTAGTTGTAGGTTTAATAGATACAGGATTTACTGAAAGTTCTTTTCTCTAGTTGACTGAATTTAAATATCTTGTAGTTCTGTTTTTATTATTTGAAGAGCAGTGGATGGGTATTGTATTCCCTGCTTTTTTTGTCTGTTGTGGATCTCTGTTGAGTTCCCACCTTACTTTGTAGACATGGCTCCAGTAGCTTCTGGCATTAACAGTTACTCTGGGGAAGACTGAGGACAATAAGATTCCCTCCCCGCATCCCCATCCTGTCTTGATTTTTCTGCCTGAAGGTGTGCTATATAATTTAAAAGAAGAAATGAAACAGATTATTTCAAACAGAACAACATTATCTAAACAGTGGTGTTTTTTCTAAGGAATCTACCTGAGCATATTCACATTTTTTAGATTTGAAAACTAACTGTTAGGAAGGAAGGAGGGAGGGAGGGAGGGAGGGAGGGAGGGAGGGAGGGAGGGAGGGAGGGAGGGAGGGAAGGAAGGAAGGAAGGAAGGAAGGAAGGAAGGAAAGAAGGAAGGAAGAGACCCTATCACTTGCTTATTCCTCATAATTTTTGAGAACTTGCTAAAGTAGTGTGGTCATGGAACACTTGGAAAGAATATTGGGTTTTCTTGGAATTTTGAAGAAAGAGCTTTGACAAATCCCGGGGGACCTCTAATATCGTGGGGATCATGAAATGAGGGTATCTAGAGGAAGATGTAAAAAAGGGTGTTCAGGCCTAATTTACTCCACCTAATGGCTTCCATCCAATCCTATATCTTCAACCATATTTCCTCAAATATAACTGCTTAGATTGGTTATTTTGGCCATGAGTTTATAATATCGAATGTTCAGATCTCCAATTTTTTCCTTTTATTTTTTCTCTTAACATTTTTAAATCATCTTACTAGGAAGCCTATTTTGCAATCACTTTTGGAAACCTTCCCACTATACCAATAACCTAGAATTATTATCTACAGCTTCTTTATCTAAAATACTTAGACAAGTAACTTTTGTTTGTGTCTGCATTATTAGTGTATCATTATGACACAGGCATTCTGGAGCCAGCTCTACTGGGTTAAATCTTTACTCTGCCATTTATAAGCTTGCATGGCCTTGGGGCAAGTTATTTTGCAATTTGTACCTAGCTCCTATGGTTGTTGTAAGGATTAAATGCATACTCTACAAGTATATGAAGAGCTTAGACCTGTGCCTAGTTCGCATGCATAAGTGCTCAAAGATAGCCATTTTTCTGTCTTTACTATATGTAGTTATATGTAATTTTATACTATGTAAAACTTTTTTCTACTTTGGTTCAAAGTGACACTATAAAAGTTATGCTCCTATCCCAGTTCTTTAAATCATTAGATTTAAAGTATTAGATTTCGTCTCCGCACTAGCCACTTCTAGTCTGAAAGAGTGTGTAAACATGTTATTTGGTTTTGTTTTTGATAGAGTTTAACAACTGAAAAAAAACCTACTTCACCCAGTAATGTGGTATTTTGCTAATTAGAAATTGAAAACTCAAATAACCTATACCATGATAGAAGTTGCCTATGTAATTCTCTTTAAACTCTTATCAATTCAAGGACCCAAGAGTAGACCTTCCCTATTCTCCTCTACCTAGTCAGGTTTAAAACAAACAAATAAACAAAAAAAAACAGATTGGAGGAGGGATGTGGGTTTTTGTCCATTCCAGAGACTGGTCCTTTCTGTTTTTTTAACATTTTAATTACCATTGCCATACAATATTACTTTCAGGTGTACAACATAGTGATTAGACATCCATATAACTTATAAGTGATCACTTTGATAAGCCAGAGTGTTCTTACTCCCGGAAGCCACAAGTCACTACCTTTCCAGTACCTGCGGCTGTCTCCAGGTCTTGCCAGCATCTTATGCCAGGAATCACATTGCCTCAGGACATTTTAAACAAATGTGGCCCAGGCTTTGATCTTAAATTAAGGCTGTAATTCTTTCTAAAACCAACTGGAGTTCTAGAATATGGTGCACTGAATTTGGTTAATGTTGCTGTCCATAGTGTACTATTAATAAAAATTTTTTTAGAGTCATTGTGTATTTGAAAAATTATTTGCCAAAAGCCAGCCAACCCATAGAATCTCAGTTTTAGTTGGTCTAAAGATATACAATTATATCTGCTAAAAATCACTAATCTTGGGGGCGGCCAGTTAGTTCAGTTGGTTAGAGCCCGGTGCTCTTAACAACAAGGTTGTCAATTTGATCCCCACTTGGGCCACTGTGAGCTCCGCCCTCCACAACTAGATTGAAACAAGTACTTGACTTGGAGCTGATGGGTCCTGGAAAAACACATTTAAATAAATAAAAGTTAAAAAAAAATCACAAACCTTAAACAAATGAATCAAAAAGCAATACACCACATTTATTTAACCGTTCATAATGGATATCAGAATTAATCTCTCAATAGCCAGTGTTTCCAGAAAATGGTTATAAATTACAGGGGAGCAAAATGAGGAAGTGGGAGATTTTATAACTGAGCTCCTTCCCATCAGTGCTCACCTGCTACGCACTTGAGGGCTAAGACAAAAATCTCCAACTGCTCTCACTGTTTCAGCAGGTACAAATGCATAGTTGTAGTGACACCAAATCATTAAGTGCAACCATTATTACTTGTTTATTTTGTGTTTTAACACTGAGAATTCCGACACTCAATTTCCAAATGATAGTATTTGTTGGTACCCAATACCTAAGTTCTAAATGTGTTATTACATATTTTAAAATATGTAATGTTGTATGTTTAAAAAAACAACAACGCTATTTTCCATGTGGTTTTAATTTTATCAGACTGTAGGAATTTTGGAAACTGTCTTTGCTTAGATGTTGGAAGAAAATGTTTTTTCTACAACAGCCAAGTCTTTCATACTTTAACTATTGGATCAGCTTCTCCTTATGTGGAGGCTATTTCTACAAAAGAAAGAGTGGCAACTGTACAATTTACATAAAACACTTGCAATTTGCCTTATTGAGCAAATTGCCTGCTTAGCAATAGAATGCGGGATTAAAAATAGGTGTGTGTCTGACCAGACTCACTGCCTAAAGAGGACAGAGCTTGCTGGCTTCCTTGCTCTTCAAAGCCACTGTTATATCATAAAAGAGGTATTCACAGAAAAAATTTTCAATTCCCGGTTCTTCTTCAGCATGAGCACCTGAGGAATTGGAAACTAAACTTTACGCCCAGGATATACACTTATGTTTTCAAGAATGGTTTCATGTCTATACATGGCCAAGGGCAGAGTTATGAACCAGATAACCTTAGAAAGCGATAAGAAGTTTTTACCAACATACCCCAGGGAATTGTCATTAACCTAATGTGGCCGGGTCCCAACCCACTGGTTGTTTACTTCTGATCCAAACAGATATGTAAAACATAAATATTCAGAACCAACTAAGGGAGCCGCCTTAGGGAATTGAACCACGCAAGGGAGAGACACACTACTACTATTCCTCAGGGAAAGTCTAGCTAGGGAGATGATACTTAAAGACATAAAATAAATAAAGAACAGCACACAACTGTGTATAATTTGCCGTTCAGTTGTGTAGCACGTGCTATAAATGCTACTTGGAAGCTGTAAATGCTACTTGGAGACAAGGACAAGAAGTATCTGCGGGCTGGTACAGTTGGCACCTTCCCTGCAGACCTGCCCTTATCTGAGAGTGCCTTCGGGTGAAATGGAAAAGGCCTCCGTGTGCGTGGACACTGTCTGCCCGGCCAGCAGCATGTGGCAGGCTTTAGTTCCCACTGCCCCCATGGCTTAGGTCCTGGCGCACTGAGTAACAGGACAACTGTACGAGGTAACCGTGCTCACTGAGACGCCTCCCCTGGGCCTGCACAGATCTCCGTGTGGGGCCGGCCGGACATGTGATGCGCTCCTGGGAGGATCTGTATATTTCCCCAATATGTGCATTTAGGGGATACCTCTTCATCACACCCTGCATTGTCTTCCTTATTCTCCTGGCTTTTTCCTTTTATTATTTGTCTTCGTAATTTCTTCCCCTAACCGTTTGCATCACTGTGTATTCTACAGTGCTTTACACAAAGGAGGTGCTCAGATAATAAAATAAAATATTTCATCCATCATACCTTATAAATGATGGGAGGAATAATGTCAAAGGAAAAATAGTCTGGAAGGACTGGGAAGTAACGCATTCTGCTCACCTTAACGAGAAAGGGGATAGGTGATACCTGTTAGCATAGATTTGAGTATTCCCAAGGTCAGGTTTTGGGGGGTTTCCTGGGGTGCTTTTCTAAATATGCACTTTTATATTAACGTTGTGGATGCTGTGGGTACTCACCTACCCGGATACTATATACTTGGACTCCAGGCATCTCCCCTTCCAGGTCCAACATATCCATTTCTTCCCACTGCCTAGTGTTCTACCTCAGTGCATTATATACACACAGCTCTGCAGAGCTGGACGTCTAGTCGTCCCAACCATATACCTTCCCAATCATATAACACTATGAATAACTGGAACAACAGATTTGCTATTGGACATCTGGGTTTGAGAAAAAAAAATGTCCCGAAGCTCCTGTCCATTATGAATCAACAAGCGGGGAACAAAAGACACTTCAGTAAAATGAGTAGAACAGTTATATGTGATGGATACTGCATGGAGAACATTAGGAGTCATGAAATTTTTGTCTTAACAAAATTCAGATTTTTGTGCTCCATATTAAAAAATAGAAAAGCAGTGGAAGGGGTGGTGGGGGTGGGGGTATGTGCTCTAAATGCTGCCTGGGTGGGGGATGGGTTTAAATCTCTGCAGAGGATGTCTTTGACCTACATGTGCTACATCCTCAGTTACCCCAGAGCAGAGGCACCTCAGGTGAGAGAAGCACGTGATCTGGAGCCGATGGAGATTCTTCTGCTAGTTAATGCATTCTGAGGCGAGCTGGCGAGGGCTGTTGCATACAACTAGTTTAGGCCACAGGAGACCCTGGCACTGCAAGGAAACCCAAGGGGAGTTATATGAATACGTAAAAATGTTCGTGAATACTTACCGCCTGTAGTTAATCCATTTCCTTAATGATTTGCTTTTCAGGATATTTCACAAAAGCAGACACAGTGTTTCTGTGGTCATCAGACATATAGTCTCTACATAGTAGTTTCCATTATATCACATGGGCATTTTTACAGGTACAATAATATGAAGATCAAGATATTTAGTGATTCTAGCAACTAAACCAAATATTAATACATGGAGTGTGAAACAGATAATTCTAACAGATTGAAAGTAGGTGTCTTCTGGGGCTCAGAACACTGCCGTGTAGTTTTCCACTGTACTATATTTAACAGCAGCTTTTTATAATGCAGTGATACTAATTAATAATTTTTCCACTTTCCAGTGGCTGACCATGGTAGGTATTATATTAGCCGAACACATTATCAATTATAAGAATGGTGTTTTTATATTGTATTAGTGGTGGTGGATCCTGTACTGCTGTACTGCAGTGATGGTACAGTTTTCTCACCAAAAAATAATTGGCTTTTGTCAGCAGCATCTATTGAGCACCCAACATATACAATCATAGGATGAGACACTGAGAGAATAAAAATATGAAGCACAATTTCTTCCCAGGATCATGGAACTGGTGAAATGTTTACTTGCCTGCTAAAGCAATTGTGTTTGATCTCTAAACCAATTTTTAGCAAAGTTCCAGAGGTTTCTTCATGGCTCACTCTCTAGGACGGCATTCCTAACTTTTCCTCAACCTCCCTCTCGTGTGCTACTAACCCAACAGGTAACTGGCGTCTACAATATCTGGTGCAAACTTCCTCTTTCCTCACTGCGAATCTCTGATTTTGGAGTGGTTGACTGAATAAACAAACAGAATATGGGGCAAACTTTTTTGATCATGCACCCCATCAATACAAATTATTTTGTTTTTTATTGAAATTACGTTTGATAAAATTTTGAGTCTTTGTAATACAAAACATATTAATGTTTTTTTTTTTTTTAATTTTGCTTAATTCTATGTGATGGTGATTCGGTGGTCTAATTCCAAGTTCAGTTTAATTCAGTTCTTATTTTTAATGTCTCAGAAATGAAATGATATCACACAAGATATCACTGTTGTTAAAAGCTGTCAGTGGAACTGTATCATTGTTGTGCCTGCTAAATCTTAGTGCTTGTTTTTAATCCCATTCACTAGTTAGGCAAAGGTTTTTAATTGAAATTTTGCTAGTAAATTTCCATCTTCACTGATATCCGGCAGCTGTTCTTTCAAACTAATTGAAAGGTGTTACATTATTCATCTTTAACAAATGAGTTAAAAACCCCACTGAAACTATCTTTTTAAAAGATTTTTTTCCAAGTTTTTCAAGTTTATACATACAATAAATGTTTCCCCTAGGGTCACACCTTACATTGATTTTTTTTTTTTAATTTATTGGGGTGACAATTGTTAGTGAAATTACATAGATTTCAGGTGTACAATTCTGTATTACATCATCTATAAATCCCATTGTGTGTTCACCACCCAGAGTCAGCTCTCCTTCCATCACCATATATTTGATCCCCCTTACCCTCATCTCCCACCCCCCACCTCCCTTACCCTCTAGTAACCACTAAACTATTGTCTGTGTCTATGAGTTTTTGTTTCTCATTTGTTTGTCTTGTTCTTTTGTTGTTTTTGGTTTGTATACCACATATCAGTGAAATCATATGGTTCCCTGCTTTTTCTGTCTGACTTATTTCGCTTAGCATTATACTCTCAAGATCCATCCATGTTGTCACAAATGTTCCTATATCATCTTTTCTTACCGCCGAATAGTATTCCATGGTGTATATATATCACAACTTCTTTATCCATTCATCTATCAAAGGACATTTTGGTTGTTTCCATGTCTTGGCCACCGTAAACAAAGTTGTAATGAACATTGGATCACACGTGTCTTTAGGGACAAATGTTTTCAGATTTTTTGGGTAGATACCCAGGAGAGGGATCGCTGGGTCATATGGTAATGCTATTTGTAATTTTTTGAGGAACCTCCACACTGCCTTCCATAACGGGTGCACCTTACATTGATTTTGACAGCAAAATCTCTTCACAATGGAAACATTGCCAAATATCCATTTTCAAAATGCTCTTTCACAGCCCAAATTGCCTAGCAATTTCTCTCTCACTGTTGTTAAAAGTGCTCTTTGGCCTTGAAGAGATAGATTAAATATGTTTATTTTTATTAAAATATCAGCCAAATAGGCTGATCCTTCACCCCCTTGTTGTGACCAAAAAAAAAGGTCAGCATATTTGAAACACTTGTCATTTTGTCGAAGAAAAATGTGCAATTCATATACAGTTCTTGTAAGTGGTTTGCCATCACATAGTTAGGAAACCTCGCAGGGCTTAAAATATTTCTCTGATTATTCTGTGTCTCATTCTAAACTGTATTTAGGAACCTACTCTTTAAGATAATAGAATCTGTACATTACTAAGTGGGGACACATTAACGGAGATATGTAAGATATGTGGCAATACACTGAAAGTGCATGAAGGAGAAAGGACTCCTCAGGAACCTCCTGCCTTTCCCTCAGGACTCTTGGACACCACACACGACCGTCAGACAAGTGAGGGGCCATTGTTTTTCCATACATTAAATACAGTTAAAACTTATCTTGCTCCTTTTCAAATTAAACTCATAGATTCTGATAGTTCTTCCTGTACTCCATGGGTGATTATGTGCCCCCTACTCTGGAGACCCAGGTCTCCACCAGTGTTTCTCAACTCTGGCTGTACATTAGACCACCTACAGACTGTTAAACCTTGGCCACCTCCCAGACCAATTAAATCATAATCTCCAAGGGTGGGAACTAGACATGAGGGTTTTTTTAAGTTCCCAAGGTGATTCTAATATTCATTGAAGTACCAATACCTAGTACCACTAAGTAGTACGTAGTACCAGTTAGTACAAGGGTTACATCAGCCCTCCTGCTGTTCTCTTATCATCCTCTTGGGCCCTCAAAGCTGTTGGCGTGCCACAAGCTGCAGCTTTGTCCAGAGGGGACACAAGTTCCTAGACAGGACCATTATTGCTGTTGCATGGCACAAGGAACTTTATTGTGAACAAAATGTAATACTTTCCTCATTTACAAAACCAAGACACTGGTGGTAGTTAGGTCTGTTCTTGGCCTCTATGCTTGATTTATTGAGCAAAGCAGGGAACATCACATGGTTTGGGTTTCTTGTTGCAAGATAAACTAATGCTGTTGTGAAGAAGCCGGGAGTTGTAAAAGGGCTGCGTCAAAAAAATGTTGAGTTAGAAGTATGGGAGGAGCGCAATCAAAAAGATACATTATCATTAGTGTTGGTGAGAAATTCAGTTTTCACTTTATTGCCTGCTCTATAAGCAGTCCTAAGCCATCAGATAAGAATAATAACTTGAATAAAATTAACACATCTGTGACTCAAAGATATTATTACAAAGATATTACTTATAGGCCGAATTTGTATTCAGCCCTTACCTAACACAGTACGTGTTAAATTTTTTTAAAATTAAAATATTAATAGCCACTGGCACAAGTTCCTTGAGTGATGCCAGCAGCCCTGGTCCTACCCTGGGACGTTCCTGGCCTCTTTGAGGTCCTCCAGGTAAAATGTTGGTGTGAGGCATGGCACGAAAAGTGCAGAGCTTGCTCTGTTCAGCCATGTCCATGCTATACCACTAGTTAAATATTTAATTTTTCCCCAGTTTATGTTTGAATGTTTGAGTGTGTAATCATTAGGGCAAGGCATCTTAGCGAGTCTCTAATCCAATAACCCAGTTACGGAAGTCAACGCTAATCTGTAAAGGCTAGGAGACTAGTCCAAGATCATACAACAGGCCCAGCCAGGCCTCCCACCTTCCTGGACTGCTTTCTGTGTCCAGTGCTGATCGTTATTTTCCTTCTTAACCTCAGTCTTGTTAGATCATATTTCTGGACAAATATATCAGAAAGGAAGACAATTCAGTTCCATTATAGAAATACCAATTGAGTAGCCCTAGCATGGTGCCAGATTTTAAGAAACATTAGACAGTCCATAACCTAAAGTAATTTACAGCATTGTTGGAAATTCTTTATACACAAAGATGGAGCAGTTAAATAGCAGTGCCAGGCAATATAGCCTTGAATGTTTTATGAAGAATATAAGTGCTCCAAGAAGATAAGAATATTAGGAAAGGCTTAAATGGTTGCATGGATCGGTTTCTTAGAAGACTGAGACCCCACTATACATCCTTTTTTCACCAGACCTCTAGGTTATTTTCTAACTAGGTGGTGACTGCTCTTTGTGACTAATGATTTCCTTCATAAATGTGCAACTCCTGGGCTACACTTACTGGATACCCACTCAAGTTGTTTCTGCTTGAAATTTTAAATATATTGCTTAAAGCTTTCCCTTCATAACCAAAAAAATTTTTTTTTAAATCTCTGGATAATTTATCCTTCTTAAGTCTAATATTAGTGAATTGGAAAAAAAGAGAAGATCATTTTCGTAGAATGGTAATTAACCCAGATAAATGAGTCTGAAGTTTCTATCTATATGTGCACCAGTGCTTTTAACCTCATTCCAGCATACCAACCCTCTCTTTACCACCCCTTCTTTTTGTTTTTTCTTACCTCGATCTTCTGCCTTAGGTGTAAAGAGATGAATTTCTTCCTTTAACTCATAATTTCCTAGCAAGAGATCTTTTTACGAAAGAATAATTGTAGCTCTAGAAAGGATGATATTTCCTACCAGCAAGTAAAAGGAATTTTAAAATATATGTAGATGGTACTCATAGAATCTGGAGACAGAAAGAAAGGATCATCTTGTACTATCCACAAGCACAGCAGAGGTTAATGAAAGGTTATCTTCCTTCTGAGAGGAAGTTTCTATATATGTTCCTTGAAGATCAGAATGTTATCAGAGATGGGCTGTAGCTCAGATAGCACAGTAAAGAGGAAGTAGGAGCTAAATTTAGAACTTACATGAATCCTTTTCAAAAATAGAGATATAGCTAAGAACACATAAAAGGCAATATGCATTTTTATCTTCCTGAAAAAGCAATGCAATTTGCTAAGTCCTTTTGAGTTATATAGAGATGGATTTGGTTTAGTTTAATGTCATGACCCAGGCTGCATCACCAATCACGTTAGCTTTTCATGGGCAGCTCATCAGAATTTAAGGGGAAGAGTATGTCTGGATATATAATCCCTGGTAAGACATTTACATGCATCTATTTGGGTGTCTTAGAAATGGTTTTAGTCAGGTTGTGGTCTTTGCACTTTTGAAAATGACATTGAAATGAATGCAGTATGAGATTTGGGCTTTCCTATAGAGAAAATAAAAACTTTTATGTTACTTTACATGCTTCTAGTTGAAAAACCATTGTAACCATAATATAATCACCAGTGATCATTATAATTATGGTACGTAACCTATCATTTAAGAGTTTAAAACAGTATCTCCTTAAGATATAAAACTAATAGTGCTATTTAACATGTTGGGAGGGATCATAGAAATTATTTATATATTTTTGGAATAGGTTTTCAAAAGTTGAAAACTCCAAAAGAGTTGACTCACTGAATATAAGAAGCAAACTAAAGGTTACTTCTGTTTACTGAGCCACTAGTGTGTGCTTGTTACTCTGCTGTGTTATGTATAGGATTACATTTAAGCTTTATAACAATGTTGTGACGAAGGTATCATTACCTCTATTTAGGGCTAAGGAAATTGAGGCTCGGAGAGGCCCAAAGCAAGGAAATAGGAGCATAGCTAAAACTCCGTATTGGCCTGCAAAGCCATAGCCTTTAGCTGCTGTGCATTATACCTTGAAATAATCATGACCCCTAACAACACAGACCATATAGAACCATTGGCACCTCACGTACGCTCTGGGCCCTTTGGTTCCACCAGGGCGGAATGCAACTCAAAACACAAGCATTCCAAGTTCAGTGTAACCACAGCTCTATGGCATAAACTAAGGGGTTGGGGTCGCCAGCATTGGAAGGTCCCAGGGGCACATTATTTTTAATGGCTGCTGACCAGGAAGCTGAGAAAACGTCCACTGGTGGAATTCAGATTCCAGGTAATTTTTACTTCCTCGTATGCAGAATGCACAAGTCTCCTTATCACACAAAAAACAGAAGAATTACACAAACTGCAGGTAGTTTGGTGCGGTTTGGAGTGCAAAATCAGATTACTTCAGGGCCAGGCAGATAGTGTGAAGCCAGCCGAGTTCATTTCCATAAAGAAATAACATCTTTCTTATTATTATTGATAATAGTGAGGGACAGGTGGTAGCCTAGTTGGCTACAGCCTACAGCCTCTTGTCCTCTTGGAATATGGGAAGGGTTGCTGGACCTTTCATTTATCAATAGAAGTAGTAAATCTGTTTGTTTGTTTAATGGGAAAGCTCTCAGTTTTAGATGTTGTTTGTACTAGACCAAGTAGGTCTGTAGAATGACCATCAGCTCACTTCTAGGCTTCTTGATTCCCCTGTCCCAAGTCTGCCCCGACATAGGTTGATCCTACCATGTTTCCCTGAAAATAAAACCTAGCCAGAAAATCAGCTCTAATGCGTCTTTTGGAACAAAAATTAATATAAGGTCCAGTATTATATTTATATTTATTATATATTATATTAATTATACTATATTATATTATACCCAGTCTTATAGTAAAATATAATAGAGACCAGGTCTTACATTAATTTTTGCTCCAAAACACACATTAGAGCTGATTGTCTGGCTAGGTCTTATTTTTGGAGAAACACGGTAAGTCCTGGTTTGCCCAAGACACTTGTGGTTTACACCTGTTGTCTTAATATCCCACCAGCTTAGTATTTGCTCCACTTTTCCATTTTTTAATGAAGCATTCTTATTAATAGGTGCACCAAAAAAAACCCCACAAAAAACAAACAACCAAAAAAAAACAGTATGGATTTGACAGACTTTCATGTTGTATTTCCAGATTCTGCTCAGGCAGTTGTACATGTTTCTCACTTTAATATTTGATCAAATCTGAAAAGATGTCCGAACTCTTTTCCAAAACCTTCCCAAATACAATGAAACCGTATCTCCCTTACAGACAGTATACGGGCACTCACTGCTAATATGGAGTAAGTTTGGACAAGAGTGACGAAGGACAGTCAACTCCTTTCATCCTCTAGAGTGGCAGAGAAAGATGTGCTGCTGCTTTACCACATGGTTGTGGTGGTGAGCCAGTCATGCTGTGCTCTGGTCTGTAGGCTGTGAGGCCCACTAAGACATCAGTCCATCATTGAGCAGGGCCAGTGGGAAATTTCTCGTGTATTAGGTGTATGTAGAAAATCAACGCTGAGCTGTCTTGCCATGGCAGTCTGAGAGCTTTTGCTTCAATGGTTTTGTCATTTATTGTTTGGCATAAATCCATTGCTATTTATTTTATTATTTGATCATCCTTTTATTTTGCAATAAATCCTTTTGTCTATAACAAGTCTTTAAAAAAAAATTATTGGGGAAGGGGAACAGGACTTTATTGGGGAACAGTGTGTACTTCCAGAACATTTTTCCAAGTCAATTTGTTGTCCTTTCAGTCTTAGTTGTGGAGGGCCAGCTTAGCTGTAGGTCCAGTTGCCGTTGCTAGTTGGAGGGGGCACAGCCCACCGTCCCTTGGAGGGAGTCGAACTGGCAACCTTGTGGTTGAGAGGACGCGGTCCAACCAACTGAGCCATCCCTGAGGCAGCTTAGCTCAAGGTACCATGTTCAATCTTAGTTGCAGGGGGCGGAGCCCACCATGGCAACCTTGTGATGGAGAGCCCACTGGCCCATGTGGGAATTGAACCGGCAGCCTTCGGAGTTAGGAGCACAGAGCTCTAACTGCCTGTGCCACCGGGCCGGCCCCTATAACAAGCCTTTTAAAACCCTGATAATGCATGTTTAACAAAAAATTAAATGTTGAATATTTGTTTCTCAAGAAAGTCAATGATAATGTGTCAACTTACACAAAATGGTTTGTTGATATTTAGTATCCACCATTGTAGCCATAGTGATATCATGAATTCATCACAATTCGAAGGGCACAAATCTGCTGCAAAACTATCAGCGTCTACTTCAAAGGTTAGCTGTTATTTTCAGAAGATTCTGCCCAAAGATGACATTTTAGCATGGGCAGCTGTAAAAAATACATTTTTATATCACTCTCTGAAGCATGACTTTTCATTTAGATCAACTGACTTTCTTTAAAAGTTAAATGAAGTCATTTTAATTCCAAGTTTTCTTATACATGTACAAAATGAAGCAATAGTTATTAATCTGTTAACTCCCTTAGCAGAAGAAAATCTTTATACACAATTGAGGGCTTGATTCTCCCCCCACCTCTTTAATTCATGGAATCAAAGTGAAGCTTTTGAAAGTTTATTATGGTAAACTATCATTATTTTGAATACTATGATAAATGTGTTTCCTTCTTTAAGAATGTTGAAAATAAAAGTATTTTATGATAATGATATGAATAGTGTTCTTAATGGTGCATGGTGTCACGGTAAATAAAACATTTATTAAATTAAGGCTATGGAGCAGTAATGTACTTGGAATTAGTTGTGACTCACATATAAGTCAGAATTGTGTCCAAACAAGCTGTGATAATCTCCCAATCAAGAATTTTGTCACCTAAAAGTATTTGTGAAAGAATAATATTATGAACTGATACATAAATATAGTTCCTATGAAAATACTTGAATTGAAATATTTACATATTTGCATTTGAATAAATAACAGAGTAAAGAATGACTTCCATTTAGCAGAATTTGTTCTGGGCTTCACAGGTATTTCAGCCCCTAAAAGAGAGGATATTTCTGAATTAAAAAATTAAGGTCTAGAGAGAAGGACCCAATTTAAAATGTTAACAATTACAAGTTTATTAACTAAAACAATTAACACAATTTTGAAGAATATTGCAGGCATTTTTATGAAATATTAAATATATAATATGTCCATATTGAAAAAAAATACAATGTTCTGAAAAAAATATAGTCTTCATGATATTAGGAACAGTTATGGCTAAGAACATGACTAAACTACATGAATACACCAAGAAAAATTATTCTCTTTTTCTTTTTTCACTTTAGTCTATACAGATATATGAAAGTTTTACTTTCTAGGAAGAATTTTATATTTGAAAACGTTTAAATAATATCAATGTAATAATACTGATTTGTTGGTCAATAAGTATTTCAAAGATATATAACATTACTATTTTTAGTAACTAACCACTTTCATACTCAAAAGTGTTACGTGTAGACAACGAACTAACTACTGCCTTGTTTCCCTGAAAATCAGACTGGGTCTTACATTAATTTTTGCTCCAAAAGACGCATTAGGGCTTAGGCTTATGTTCAGGGGATGTCATCCTGAAAAATAATGCTAGGGCTTATTTTCCAGTTAGGTCTTATTTTCGGGGAAACACGGTATATCATCATACTCTCACTACAAAGTTACAGGTTTATTAACATTGGTCCAAGTAACTTTTTACAATTGATTCTTATCTGTAAACTGCCTGAAATTTGAGCCCTTTCTCAAAATGACAAATTATATAGTTTATTTACAAAAAAAAGAAAAAAATTTATTTTTAATTTACCGGGGGAAAAAATGCCCAGTGAGATGTGAGTTCTCTTATTTCCTTCCTTTGTTGCTACTTGGATTCTGAATGTTTCATTATTCTTCTTCATAGGATAGATAAGTCGATACCATTTCTGTCCTTTCTTTTTACATTCCCACTATTGGAACAATTTCTTACTCTCTGAGTTAAAGGGATAGTTAAATGAGTGTTCTTAGAAGTTTCTTTTCCTCCTCAAGATTCTGGGACCCTGAGCCCTTCACTTTCAGTTCTCCTGAACAGTGTCTGATGCTGCAGCTGTCAGGTTTTACATGGGATGTCTCACAAAGATTACGTTCCCTGTGCAGGATTCTGGGATTCCCAGAAGAATCTGGGCCGCCCATCATTAAGAAGCTTGTTCTTTTTATTTTTTTTGATCTTTGTTTGAAAGTCTACCAAGCTGAACAGGATAATTGTCTTTATGTGTTTTTTTTCTATTGTCAAACAAAATAAAATCCCCAACCAGAAGCATGCTTCTCTGGTTAATAAGGTTGTAGGAGCACAGACATTGCAAAGGGCTAAATGATTAGCTTTTTCTGAGACATAATATCAGGAAATGAACCATATGCAAAAATGTGATCTCAAAAAGGAAGATGATGTGAATCCATAAATCAGGCATTTACCTATAATGCCAGAGTTGAGGGAGAAGCAGTTAATTAATTGTTTCGTTTGTATAAAATCAATCCCTAGTTGGTTCTTGGGAGGCTCAGTTTCTAGTCAGTGCTTTTCAAAATGTGATCCATGAGAGGGTCAGTCTAATTGACTGACCTGAGGGAGAAAAAGCAGCCGTGATCAAACAAGTTTGAAAATACAGTAATATCTCCGTACCCTGTACTCATGGATTCGTAGCACAATTACCTTATTAAAGGTTGTGAATTCTGCAGTATAGACATCTATGTAACTTTTTATAGTCATTCTACACGTTTACCTCGTTTTGGCTTTCGAACTAATTTTTCAACTAAGCAGCCATTTAAAACCCCAAGTAAACTAATGTTTTTTAAATATGCTTTGAAGGCAACTATACAGGTATACCTAATTATTTTGAATACTAATAAATACGCATATCTTGAAAGTCTCCAATTCTAATTTCTTCTTTATCGCTGTGACTTTGTATGAATTGTTTGAAATAAACTTTTTTTGTAGTATTCATTATATATACATACATTCATTATATATACATTCATACCATGTTTCCCACAAAATAAGACCTAACAGGACCATCAGCTTTAATGTATCTTTTAGAGCAAAATTTAATATAAGGAGTCATCAAAATGGCGGCGTGAGGTGAGCCTCTGTAAAGCTCCCCTGGAATTTACAACTAATCGAACAACAATAACTCCACAAAGGACTCCCTGCACAGCAGACAGGCAAGACGAAGCGGCCCACTACTGAATTCACCTAAAGGTGGGCGGTGAGCAGGGAAGGGGGGGAGGGAAGGGAGAAGTGCAGAGACAGAGCCGCACAGGGTGCAGGACGCACACCTAGCTCAGTGCTCCGAGCTCGCTGCAGTTCCGAGCTCCAGAACTACCGCAGCTGCGGGAGAGGGAAGAATTCCGACTACTAGGGCCCCGCTTATGGCCCACAAGGCTGAGGGGACAGTATATAATATGGCTGAACCCAATGCTCACAGTAGAGACCTCGGAAGAAAGACTGAGGGAAAATGAATATAAGACCCAGTCTTATTTTCGGGAAACACGGTAGCTCTTGTCCAAGTTTTCTCTAGGAAATTTTATGCTAAAGAGTGCTTCCAAATTTGAGGACTCAGAGATCCAATGTCCAGTATGACCTCCAGAATGCTATTTCACATTTGAGCAAATTAATGTTTGGGTGATTTGCCCAACGTCACGGAAGCTAGTAGGTATGTACACCATGGTTTGTTTTCTGTGCTATTTTCCTTGTCTTTTGCTTTTTAAATAACTAGTAACTTTGTTAGGCTCTGTCTTTAAGTGTTGTACATGCATTCTGTCCTTTAACCCTCTAAGATAAGTGCTATTATTTATTACCCATTTCACAGATTAGGAAACAGAGGTTTAGAGATGTTAAATGGCTTGCCCAAGGTCATGCTCAATTTGTACAGAGTGGAGGTGGTATTTCAACATAGCAACCTGATCTCAGCATTCATCCTTTTACTTTGTACTTCATTTGAGCAGGAGAAAAACAAAACACAGCCTGGGATTTTTTTTCTCTCTCACCGTTTATTTAGGAGTCTACAGTTTTTTGTTTTCTTTTCTCTAGAGTCAAATGCCAAAATGGAAATAAGCACCAAGGAAAAAAGGAGTGAGACGCTGTGAGTCTCAGTTCAGAATTAAAACGGACTCCAACTGTGGTTTGGACTTTTTCTAATTTAGAGGTCCTCTGTGTGTGTTGGGCATCCCTTCAAACCTAGCAGGCCTAATGAGCTGAATATTTGTGTCTAAGAGCTTCAACAAATGTGGAAGTTGCCATTTGGTTTTCTACTTCTGGAGTGTAGGAACTGGAATAGCTCTGACATTCCAGCCTAAAGCCGCCTGATGTGTTAATGAGTTTTTGAAAATCTTTCCAAAGTGACTATAAGATCCTTTTTGTTTCATCTGAAAGCTTGGCCTTCTGTGGGCAGAGTAAAACCCCCTATGGTGGGAACTCAGTTCTTCCTTCCCTTTACTCAAGCAACCATGGAAATATCAACACATCTAAGATTTACCTGAATTTTATGACACCAAATCACGAAAATAAGACATTACCACACTGGCATATCCTGTGGTTTCCATGTGGTCTTTCCCTAGAATTCTGCCAGAGTTCCTGAGTAAGCTACTTACTTCTCGCAATGTTCCCTCCAAGGCTTGCCATCAGCTACTGAGAATTCTAAAAGCTAGATTTCATCATTAAATAATTCCATCCAGTGTGCTTAATTGTAACAAAATGAAATAGAATTATATTTTATATTTTGCTTACATGATTAATTAACCCATATCTGTTTTGATTTTCTGTGCACAGTGTTCAAAATAAAAAGGATAGTCAATTATAATTCACTTGTTATTTATAATATTACTAGAAATGAATTGTTTCCTTTTTATCATAGTCTTTTTCATTAGTAATTGTTTAATTTCACATAATTATTTGTGATTTTTACTACTGTTCACATTTGACATTTCGGCAAATAGAAAAGGATCTAATTTTTCTCAACTCTAACATAATAAAAAATGATATTCTTTCCACATACAGAATATTATTTACAGAAATAGTGAGAGGAATAAACTTCCATTGGGGACACGCATATACGTAATTTTAAAATTCTATGTTTATTTGATAAAATGCTGTCATACTTTTAAATAACTTAGCTTTCAGTTGAAAGCTCTTACATAAATGCAAATTACAGTTGATTATATTTGCATGTCATTTTCTAAAAGAGCAAGGATGGAATTAAACAACAAGGTTTGGGGGGTGGGCAGTAAAAGTGACTTAGAAATTCTGACCTGGGTGAAGGCAAAGTGGTGATCTGTGTGTTTTGAGGGTGATATACTTTCATGCATGCTGGAGGTTATCTTCTGAGTTAATGGTTCATAGATGATATGGTTTAGATTATAGCTTTCACCATGGAGGTTAATTTGAATTGAATAGGCAGCATGAAACTTCCTCACTAAACTGTTTTTTTTCACAGTTAAAGGAAAGTGCCATGTTTATTTTTTGCAGTGAACCTTTGTATATCTATTCCTCCGCTTTGGTTGGAAGCGTCACACATCTTCATCTCTACCTGCCAGAGAAACCCTTGTCTTCTCTCTGACACCTTGTTTGACCTCCTTTGTCCATTATGAGTTCCACTTGCTCAATCCACACGTAGCGTTGCTCATGTACAGGCTTAACGGTGCTCTTCCCTGTATTGTCAGCTCTGTTGGAAATAGTGAAGTCTTGCTTCAGTAAATGATATTATTTGCTCCTAGAGGTAGTATCAGCACCTTTGTCCTCTATGCATTGTAAATGTGTTTATCATGTATTTACAGTCATACTGTTAGTGGCTAGATGAGACCTTTGGTAGATAATTTGGTCCAATTGCATCATCTTAATGGACAAGAAAAATGAAGTTATAAAGAGGTAAAGTAGTGTCTCCTAAGGTTTCTGGCTATTTTTAGGGGTAAAGCCAGGACTAGAAGTTAGGTATCATGATTTTCAGTTTAATGCAATTTCCACTCTTCCTTCCTTGCATTCTTTACTCAACAGATATTTATTGAGCATCTACCAGATGGCAGGCACTCTGCTAGGCCCTGATGCTGCAATGTTGAGCCAGTCTTTGAACCTATATTGTGATCAGGGAGGAAGATATTAACAAATATGTATCACACAAATACATAAAACAGCTTCTGTGATAAAAGTTGTCAAGGATTAAGGAGTGCTATGAGACTAGGTAAGGATGGAAGATTTCCTCAAGGCACTGACTTTGATTTGTAGGACTTGGCATTGTATTTATATGTATTTATATGTTAAAATGCACTTAAATTAGACAGATATTTGTTACATACTCACTCTGTGTTGGGTCCCAAAAGAAATGAGTCAGTAAGCTACAGCGCCTTCCCTCAATGTACAGTCTATAAGAGGGATAAGTCAAGACGTGATGGTTAACATAAAGGAAAATGTAAAAGTTTCATGGATCAAAGGACCCAAAGATAGCAGTTTGAGGAAGAGGAGGAACATCAAGAATAACTTCCTCCTGTAAGACATAGCACATGATACAGCCCCAGAACAAAAAAGCAAAAGAAGGTACAGAAGGAAGAAGGAAGACATTCCAGATGTAAGAAAAAGCAAGCAGAGATCGACCAAGTTAGGAAATTACAGCCTTTTGGCAATAGAAAGTAGTCTCATTTTCACAGGAGCAGGCTCTCAGTGGAAAGTTACAATACACTGTTGAGAATGTTGTTTTTATTTAAATACCCGTACAGTCCGTTGAACATGAGGATGGAAATGCAAAAATCCCCTCTTGTTCCTAATCCTGGAGCATCCTGTGCTTTGGTTGTTTGCAATCTGTGTGTTCCTCCCATCCCCACCCTCATGAGAACTATGTCTAATTCCCTAATCGCTATATTACCTAGCATCTCAGTGGGGTCCAGTAAACATTTCATCGTGGTGAAAGTGTCAGGTATGTCGAAATTGTTTGCTTTGTCGTAAGCTAACTTCTCCAGAAACAAACAGAACTCCTTCCAACTGACATGGCTGGACTCATGTAGTATCAAATTCATTTTCTAAATACTATCTGTGCTAACCTATGTCACCATGTTGCTTTGACCCACTTCAGAGAAAGGTCTCAACCATTTATCTGTATGGATAGTATAATAGTTTGTCTAAATATTGTAGAAAAGTGATGAAAATTACTTACTCATTAGCATGTATTAACCAGCGGCAGCTACCATGTTCTAGGTTCTGCACAGTACGTAGTGTTATTGGTCAAGCCTATTGGAGAAGTCAAAAGAGAAGCATCTTTCAGAACAAATGCTGCAAATGAATGGCCCCCAGTCAGACTCAGGCACACATATGCTTTAGTTATCTTTGATAGGGTTGCCAAAATTTACAATTAGGGAACATTTCACAGGGAAAAAAAAAAATCTAGATTTTTGGTTTCCCTTGAAAAATTGGAAGATCTGGCAGCAAGGGGCCTGCATGCATGCCCAGTAGCAACAATTGGCTGGAGCTACCTAGCAGCTTCGCTCTTTAATCAGTGAGTGTATCTCTCGGTGTGTCTCAGTCCCATCACTCGTCACTGCTTACACCAAGCCTGTTTGCTCGTTTCCATGGCTCCCTAGCCCTTATGAACATCTGTTAATGACTCCTGCTTTGGGGTGACTGTTGCCTCTGTGGGCGTCTTTTCTTGAGTTTCCCACAGCAGTTCTGTGGCCAGCCAGGCAATTAATTATGATCACAAGTTACATCTGTATGGTGCTTTATAGTTTGCAGTGGTACTGAAATTTTTGCATGTATCAGGATCATCTCAAGAGCCTCGTAAAACAGAGGTTGCCGAGTCTCATTCCTAGGGTTTCAGATTCAAAAGGTTTGAGGTATGATCAGAGGATTTGCATTTCTTTCAAATTTCAGGTGATACTGCTGATGAGTAGACCACCTTTTGAGAATCACTGATCTTACTGTGTTGTAACACAATACAAAGTCTCATGAGGCTGGTGGGGCAGTATGTTCCCCACCAGGAATAACATTTGGGAAGATTAAGCAGTTTACCCAGGTCATAAGAAGAAGCAAAGTCAGATTCAAAACCTTTTCTTTAGAGTGTATCCAGAAGGAAACCATCTGCATATCCCCACTTCTGCCCCCAGCTGCCCTTCAAGACCCACAGAATCCCCCAGAAAACTCTATAATACAGATGTAGCCATGGGTACTCTAATTTAGGATTATACCAAGGGTGATCATTGTTATATTTCCAGACACAAAGGGTCAGAACTTGATCATATTCAATGGGCAAGGGCAGAAAGGCAGGGGTGGAAACTTGACATTTGACATACCTGCTGGGCAGGATGGAGAAGGCCCACACATCCAGTGTTTTGTGCTTGGAGGACATCCAGTTCAACAGGCCGAAGGCAGAGCAGATGAGTCCAGTACAGTCTTCGGTATCAACACAGAACAGGTGTTACAGATTCAAGCGGAGCACAGCTTTGGGGATTCATTGGGGAGTGAGGGATACCGTTTCCGAAGGATGACTCTCATGGAGAACTATAATTGAGGTAGGCTCACCGGGATTGGGATTCAGGAACAGGACTCCAGGCTAATAGGATCACTGGTGGAATAATAAAGCAGATTGCCTGGATCGGGATTAGGTACAAAAAGCAACTACAGGAATCTGATTTCCAAGCTGGTAGTCCAGGATACAGCTGGGGCTTCTCGATCAGACTGTCAAGGTCAGAGCAGAACTAGTAAGAAAGGTGGTTTCTTCAGTCTTAGTACATTGGGCTTCTTGAAACCTTATTAAAGTCAAGGTTAGTCTAATGGACCCTTCCCGCTTATGGGAAGAGAAGGAAGATAAAGGTTGGAAACCAGACAGGGCCTAAGGGATTAAATTTACTAAAATTCTGTCTGTATAAAACTATGAAATAATTAGGTCAGCATGACAGCCATTAACTAACCTAGTTCAAAAGTTTGTATTTCTGTACAAAATCAAGACTGTTTGAATAAATTATCAGCCATCTGCCTTCAATTCCAAGGTAATTGGTTATTACATTTGTTTATTTGCATATTTATGTGTCTACATTTGCATATGTATTATATCCACAAAACGTATTTTAATAGGGGTTATTAAGCACTGGTATATTACCGTTAAATTGGGGATTGACCATACAACATTTTAATTTCTTTTTTTTAAATTAAAGTCTATTGGGGTGACAATTGTTAGTAAAGTTACATAGATTTCAGGTGTACAATTCTGTATTATATCATCTATAAATCTCATTGTGTGTTCACCACCCAGACTCAGTTCTCCTTCCATCACCATATATTTGATCCACTTTATCCTCTTCTACCAGTCTTAGTACATTAGTTTAGTAACCACTAAACTATTGTCTGTGTCTATGAGTTTTTGTTCCTCATTTGCTTGTCTTTTTCTTTTGTTGTTTTGGTTTATATACCACATATCAGTGAAATCATATGGTTTTCTGCTTTTTCTGTCTGACTTATTTCGCTTAGCATTATATTCTCAAGATCCACCAAAGTTGTCACAAATGGCCCTATTTCGTCTTTTCTTACCGCCGAATAGTATTCCATTGTGTATATACACCACAACTTTTTTTATCCATTCATCTATCGAAGGACATTTTGGTTGTTTCCATCTCTTGGCCACCGTAAATAAAGCTGCATTGAACATTGGAGCACACGTGTCTTTATGGATAAATGTTTTCAGATTTTTTGGGTAGATACCTAGGAATGGGATTGCTGAGTCATACGGTAATTCTATTCGTAATTTTTTGAGGAACCTCCACACTGCCTTCCATAGTGGCTGCACCAGTCTGCATTCTCACCAACAGTGTCTGAGGGTTCCTTTTTCTCCACAGCCTCTCCAACACTTGTTACTATTTGTCTTGTTGATGAAAGCCATTCTGACTGGGGTGAGGTGATATCTCATTGTGGTTTTTATTTGCATTTCTCTGATGATTAGTGATGTTGAGCATTTTTTCATATGTCTATTTGCCATTTTGGAGAAATATCTCTTCAGGTCGTCTGCCCATTTTTCAATTGGGTTGTTTGTTTTTTTGTTGTTGAGTTTCATGAGTTCCTTGTATATTTTGGATATTAGCCCCTTATTGCAGGCACTGTTTGCAAAAATCTTCTCCCATTCAGTCGGTTGCCTCTTTATTTTGTCGATGGTGTCTTTTGCTGTGCAGAAGCTTTTAAGTTTCACATAGTCCCATTCATGTATTTTACATTTTACTTTCCTTGCCTTTGGAGTCAAATTCATAAAATGCTCTATGATCCCAAGGGCCATAAGTTTAGTGCCTATGTTTTCTTCTATGCAGTTTCTTGTGACAGATCTTATGCTTAAGTCTTTGATCCATTTTGAATTAATTTTGGTACATGGTGACAGATAGCAGTCCAGTTTCATTCTTTTGCCTGTCTGTGGCTATCCAATTCTGCCAGCACCATTTATTGAAGAGGCTGTCTTTCCTCCATTGTATGTTTTTAGCTTCTTTGTCAAAAATTATCTGTCCATATTTATGTGGTTTTATTTCTGGGTTCTCAATTCTATTCCATTGGTCTATGTGTCTGTTTTTCTGCCAGTACCATGCTGTTTTAATTATTGTAGCCCTGTAGTACAAGCTAAAGTCAGGGAGTGTGATACCTCCAGTATTGTTCTTTTTTCTTAAGATTGCTTTGGCTACTCGGGGTCTTTTGTGGTTCCAAACAAATCTGATGATTTGTTGTTCTATTTCTTTAAAAAATGCCATTGGGATTTTGATGGGGATTGCATTAAATCTACCCAAATTGTGTGCTCGCTTCGGCAGCACATATACTAAAATCTACCCAAATTGCTTTGGGTAATGGTGCCATTTTAACTATGTTGATTCTCCCAATCCCTGAGCAAGAATGTCTTTCCATTTCTTTGTGTCTTCTTCAATTTCTTTTAAAAATGTCTTGTAGTTTTCAGCATATAGGTCTTTCACATTCTTGATTAAGTTTATTCCTAGATATTTTAGTCTTTTTGCTGCAATTGCAAAAGGAATTGTTTTTGGTATTTCTTTTTCTGAGATTTCATTGTTAGTATATAGGAATGCAATGGACTTTTGTACGTTGATTTTGTCGCCGGCCACATTACTGTATTCGTTGATTGTTTCTAATAACTTTTGACATCATTTTAATTTCAATCTTACTGAATTTTTTTAAATCTCCTGTCCTGCTAAATGTTGTATAATGAAATAACAAAGTCCTTTTTCCTTGTTAAAAAATCGAATAGGGTCCTCAATCTGATAATGTAGATAAGGAAGATATAAAATAAATATTTTAGAACTGGGGTATTTGGGAATGTACTGGGAATGGTTTCTGTTCAAATTAAGTCATTACTATTACCTGTTGTTCTAGTGGTTTTACACCTTATCCGAAAAGTGAACTATAGAAACTAGCTCTGATTAGTTGAGGAGTCTAATTGAGTTTCTGCTAAGAAATAATACCCATGGGCTGTGTGTATTTTGTGTTTGATTATAATAAACTATAAACAGAGGGGATAATTATTCCTGTCTTTTTTCCTTTAATAATATTAATTGCTTTGGGATTATGATAATCACTTAAAAACAATTGCATGTGTAGCATGATGTCCTCATTGTTCTGATGGGAGCTGAACTCTGCTTTCCTCTAGTCATAAAGATGAGAAGTAGCCTTAAGATTTACTCTACAGAGAAAGGTTTGAGACTGTTCTCTCTAATTAAAAACAATAAGGCATTACTTTATTATAAACCAGTCTGAAAACCAGTACATGCAGGAAGACCTCAATTGTGTGCAACGTAATGTGTGAACCAAAAGCAATTTTCAGTGATGGAAAGATTAAAACTGCTTTTTTTTTTTAAATAACAGGCTCATGCACAATTAGTTCGAGAAGTTGATGTGGAGAAGGTGTCTGCTTTTGAGAATCCATACGTAGATGCAATAAAGAGTTTATGGAATGATCCAGGAATCCAGGAATGCTATGATAGACGACGAGAATATCAGCTATCTGACTCTACCAAATAGTAAGTATTCATCCAGGACGTCCTTTGGGGGTCTTTCTCTTTCATGTGCAGGTTCTCTGCAATGATAACTCTGTGTTCTATGCTTTGTCTGTAGTACCTAATTTGAACTTGAAAGTTAGGAAGAATAGATATTAAACTTGTGCCAACCTCATAAGGGACTGTCATCAAAAGTTAGGGAGAGTGGGTGTTTTTTTTTGTTTTTGTTTTGTTTTTGTTTGTTTCTTTACTGTTTCCTGTTGGAAAAATGAATTGAAGACTAGGTTCTGATTTCACCAACCTGTCTCTTTCCTCAAGTTGCAAACCAGTGATTCTCAAACACATACTCCATTGTGATTTGAAATCTTGTAATCATAATTTTTAATACAAATTTATGATCTTATTCATGTGCTAGGAAACACCTACACACAGTAAAAACTGCAAACAACTATGTTTGATTATGACTTCTAAAATATCAGACTTCCTAGTTTCCAGTTTCCAGACACAACCTTGACTGCTTTTTGGGAGCCACTATTATATTGATGGATAGGTTTACCTTTGCATGAAAATTGCACGCAAGTCTAACTTTGCATGCATGCCAGAATTATTTTGTGAGCTGTCAATCAAAATCAAGTATCCTAAGAGAGATTTGCATCCTAGAGAGACTTGTGAGTTCTCTAGATTAAATCTCGCCTAACAGAAAGAAAATAAAGATTTGGCAATCACTGGATTACTGTAATCAATGTAGTCAGCAATCTAGATAATCAGGCGCCTGAAAAATGGATTTTTTTGTAGTACTTAGCCAAATTTCTGTCTACATTAATTATGTTAACCAACATTCACCTCTTGTGTTGGTTCTGGGCAAACAGAAGAATGGGTGGAAAATATGCTGCTGCCTCAGGCCAGTTCATATGTTGAAATGACCCTCTGGATGAGAGCAGGACCATTGGGAAAATAAGGAGCCCCATAGGCTGATTGGCGTCACTCAGTAGTACATAGAAGATCCAAGAGCTATTCGGCTTGGGTTTTCTATAAAGTTTATCATGTTTTTACGCTAGTTCCAGGCATTTGTATATGATAAGTTGTGATTCAGGTCAGCCACAAACATGTTGCCTGGTCAAAACGGTTCTTACATTCTTAAAGTAAATTTGAATTACATAATTCTGGATTGTAACATAGAATGCTCCTGAGCTCTGTGTCAATCACATTTTATCTAATATTAACCCCCTCGTGTGCCTCTGAAATGTGTGCTTTACTCATTCCGTGTTTTCTTTTTCCTTCTTCCTCCACACCTTCGCATCACTCTATTCCCAGTCTTTCTCTTCTGCTCTCTAACTGCCTGCATTTACCCCTCTTCCTGTCTCCTCTCCTCTCTCCCTGTTTTCCTGTCTCCTGAGCTCCTACTATATAAGTTTCGGTGAGTACAGAGATGAAAAAGATGCATTCAGCTCTGTCTGTTCCAAATTCTGCCCCCTCAACCTTTGACCAGCTGTCTTTCTTTTACTTCCTGCCCCCTCTGTCCTTCTGTTTCCTTTGTCATTTCACATTTCATCTATCTTCCCATATTGTTGTGTTTTATTCCTCGTTCCCTGTTCCTGCTTATTATGTCTTCTCCTGTTTGCTTGTTTACTCCGCTCCCCTCATCACTGATTCTCCTTTAAGTCCTCTCCACTTCTTACTCTGCTACTCCTGGCCGCTCCTGGCCCTTACTAATGAATACATCCTCCATTATAAAAGTATATTTAGTAGTCAGTCCTCTACCTCTCATCATTTCTAACCTGTATCTTTTTACTTTTATAAATTTCATAAATCCTGTCTCTTCCCCATCTTCACCTGCTCTGTTCTTTACCTGTCATATATCCGTTCTCCCTACAGAGAAGTCTTACTCTTTAGGTCATAGAGCACCGATGTTTAGGAATTATGTGACTACCAGGGTTAGGGCTCCCCCTTAGCAAACTGTTTTGCCTCCTGTTCCTGGGATAGCTCCTCTGAGAGATTTCTGTTTGCACCAAGGATACCTGTATTAGCTATTGTGGTTGTGTTCTTGATACGAGGCTCCATCACATGTCGCCACCAAGGTGACATTCCCTTGGTTTAGATTTGTAGATTTCTGGACAGGAACCCATTAGTTACTGTGGGAATTGGATGGTGCCACATCTACTTGCTTTAGAGCCAAGAGCTATCTATCCAACACTGTTTCTCCAGGCTCCTGTTAGCACTGTGGTACTGGGAAAGCTGCCATCTTAGATTTCTGTCATACAGTCCACGTCTACCATAAAAACCCACCTGCTCTATGGGCACGTCCCTCATGCTTGAGCTAATGATGTTGGGGCACCTGGGACAGGCTGATCTAAACCCCTTTAAGTGATAATTCCTTAAACATTTCTTTCCCCTAAAGCAGACAGAGAGAAATTGATTTCCTAAACTATACATAAGGGGGTATATGTGTATACACATACACCTAATTCTTTTCTAACTACATCTTTATGCAGAAGTAATAAAGAAAATTGTATCATGACCTGGTACCCACATTTCAGTATGCATCTCTTAGGGACAAAAATGACATTTTCCTACATAGTAAATAATACCACATTACAGCTAAAATTAATTACCAGTTACTTTTATCATTCTATACCTAGTTTATATTCAAACTTTCTACATTTTTCCAAAATGTGCTTTAGTATTGGTCAATTTTAGGATTACACATTGCATTTGGTTTTCACGTCCCTTAAGTCTCTTTTAATCTAGTCGAGTCCTGTTTTGCATTTCATTGGCATGTAGAAGGCATTGGCCTGGATTGGTCTGAGAGCCACCTCATAGCACGATTTAACTTTCTCTTCTGTCTCTTGGATTCTCTATAAACTGGAAGTTACATTTCAAGACTTGGTTAGATTTAAGTTAAACATCGTGAGTAGAATGCAGTTTATGTGATATTGTACACTGATTTACCCATCATTGATGAAGTTAGGGTTCACCACAGTATTCAGGCACTGACTCCCTGCATTATAAAGTCATATTTTTTCCTTCTGCCACCAAAAGCAATCTGTGTGGTGTCACAGAGGGGTCTTCAGTTCCCCATCAACTCTTGATCTAATAGTTTTTTGGTTTTTTTTAAAGATTTTATTGAGGAAGGGGAACAGGACTTTATTGGGGAACAGTGTGTACTTCCAGGACTTTTTTCCAAGTCAAGTTGTTGTCCTTTCAATCTTAGTTGTGGAGGGTGATGTTCAGCTTTAAGTTGTCCTTTGTCTTAGTTGTGGTGATCGCAGCTCAGCTCCAGGTCCAGTTGCCATTGCTAGTTGCAGGGGGCGCAGCCCACCATCCCTTGCGGGAGTCGAGGAATTGAACTGGCAACCTAGTGGTTGAGAGGATGCGCTCCAACCAACTGCGCCATCCGGGAGGCAGCTCAGCTCAAGTTGCTGTGTTCAATCTTAGTTGCAGGGGGCAGAGCCCACCATCTCTTGCGGGACTTGAGGAGATGAAGCGGCAACCTTGTGGTTGAGAGCCCATTGGCCCATGTGGGAATCGAACTGGCAGCCTTCGGAGTTAGGAGCATGGAGCTCTAACTGCCTGAGCCACCAGGCCGGCCCTTGATCTAATAGTTTTAATTCCTGTTGATAATGTTTGTCTGATGTAGTGATTCCGTTAGGATTTTTTTTTAATTTATTTGGGTGACAATTGTTAGTAAAATTACATAGATTTCAGGTGTACAATTCTGTATTACATCATTTATAAATCCCATTGTGTGTTCACCACCCAGAGTCAGTTCTCCTTCCATCACCATATGTTTGATCCCCCTTACCCTCATCTCCCACCCCCAACCCCCTTACCCTCTGGTAACCACTAAACTGTTGTCTGTGTCTATGCGTTTTTGTTTCTCATTTGTTCGTCTTCTTTTGTTGTTTTGTAAAAGAATGATTTTCTACTTTTATCTGTTGGTCTACATTGGCATTCTTCTGTAAAGTAGAAGGTTTTCTCCTCAACTGGTGCTATTTGATTATCCTGAAATACATTTTCTACCAGAAGATGTATATTTTAAACTTTTGGTTACGCTTATTTTTTACATAGACTAAATAGATGGTGACTCTATTGTTTATTATCCAAACCAGGACATTTTGAGAGGAAGGGGTTGCTATTAATAATTATGAGGAAATCGTGGCAAAAGCTGGGAAAGCTCCTGGTCAAGCAGGAACATTTGGTTACCTTAGCTAAATGAAACCTAGGGAAGTGTTTTGTTGTTTTCTTTTTTCCCCCTTCATTTTCTCTAGAAGACTGTTTACTTTAAGGAGAGTAGAACCAATAAGTTCCTGCCACTTAGGTAAGGCTTTATATGTGGAAAACTGAGTTGACTGGGCCCATGTTTCTGATCTCTTACCAGGATGTTTCAACTCCCTTTCTAGATCAGTGCCCGAGCAGCCTGGCTGGCCTGCCTCTGATCCCACTGTGCCAGAAGGCCTGAGTATTAGAGTCGCCTTATTCTTCCCCCATCTTAGGCCGGGTACTTTTCCTGAGCCAGGAAAACCCTCCCAGCACAAAGATAGGACAGGTGGCTTTTAGATGCACCCGACTGCTGCTGTGTTCCATATGTTTTTCCAGTGCAGTCCCAGCACATGCTCTATGAAGTATAGGGATGGCACTGATGAGGAGGTAGATCCCATATTTTGAGCATCACTTATTTCCAATTCGTTTTCACAGAATAACTCAAAATAATCCCTTTCTCTGTATTCAAGGTAGTTGTTACACCTTTGTCTTTTTGACTTTTTTGTATGTTCTGCTGGTGTATCTTTAGTAATTTGTCTTGCCTCCTTTACTTCTTGTGGGGTTCCTAATGTTGTTCTTTCTATCTTTATAATTAAAATAAATTCTGCATTGATATTGTGGACCTAATTCCTTATACAGTATCATCACCTTACAGAAATCCTTCTGAATTTAGGACCAACTTCTCTGAGTACTGACTGTCTTTAGTTGTGGCTCTTCAGTTTAGATTTAGGGGGGACACATAGATCTCTAATTTCTAGCAGTCTGAGAATCAGGGCCTCCCAAGTATGTCTGCATAAAGTTTGCAGCATATCAGTAACTCTTTCCAGGACCCTGCTGGTGTGAGAGTCAGCGCAGCCCACTTGCCAGGAATACTGAGAACAGGGGCCAAGCATGCCTGTCTTCTTCTTTTCTGTCTAGTGAGCTCCTATTCATCCTTCAAGACCCAATTTAGGAGTCACACCCACTGAAAGTCTTGCCCAACACCAAAGATAGTGAGTCACTATGCCATCTATTTTAACACTTTGTACATATCTCTTTTGTATCTGTCATCTCTCTCTTCTACCCTCAGTGCCTAACTGGGACTGCTCATGTTTGACTTTCACAGATGATTGTTCCATGAAATAATTGATGCGTAATTTCCAATATTTCAGTGACTGATGTAGGCACTGTCTCTCTGGCCATTAGAAATGAACTATGAAGTTTCAGAGCTGAAGGCATTCAAGTCTTTTTTTCCTGCTGTTTTTGAAGGTCTGGGATCTGGAAAGCTCTATTATCAAAAACAATAATAGCAGCTATTTGCTGAACACTTACTGTATGTTAGATTCTGTGTATATGCATTATTTCATTTAATCCTCAAAACCACCCGAAGTAGTAGACATTTCTTATCACTCTCATCAAACAGAGGAAGAAACCTGGTCTCAGAGAGGCTGAGTAACTTGTTTAAGGTCACTATTAGTAAGTGCTAGGAATAGGAGTCGAATTCAGGTTTGCTGACTCCAGAGCCCAAGATTTTAACCACTGTGAAATACAGAGGGTGGATGGATGATAGATAGATAGATAGATAGATAGATAGATAGATAGATAGATAGATATGGTAGACTAATGGATAAATTTCTATGATTAAATAAATCATTTACCATGAAAGCTACAAATTCTTTATTAATCTTTATCAATGTTGCCTATAGGTAATCTCATATGTATCAGATCAGGAGGGAAAATTATATCGAATTTACTGAAAAACAGACCTAGCAGAGTCTTGATTATCATCCAGCAAACTTAGCCATATTTAACAGCACATCAATTATTCATACAACGTGGAAGATGTTATGAGTCACGAATAATTCCCAAATGTTATTTCCTTATTTTAGCCTACAGTCTTAACTGCTCCCCACTGGACTCTGTACAGTAACTTTTTGCTGTCAAAATAGAGCCAGTAAGAAAGACATAATAAAATGATTTGAGCTTCCCTTTTTCTCTTTTGATTAGCCAACTTGCTGATCACAATAAGCTTCAAAGGCTAGGCAGCTCTGGTAGAAACGAGGAGATGGGAAATTCCAGATGATGGATAAGTAGTTTGGGATAAGTTTGCATTTGGCTTTAATGTGGCCCATTCTTCCAACTTGACTTAATGCAAGAATAAAAGCCTTCTAAGATGCTGAAGAGTTGTGCAGATTCCTTTATTAACTTTTTTGTTGTTGATTAAAAAAAATGCCTGTGGGCTCCAAATATCTTTAGATAAAGAGCACAATAAACAGATGGCTGTAGGATTACTTTATTTTTCCCTAGGATTCACCACCTGCTTTAATATACTGAGACATCAGGTCAAATGAGTTCACTGCCTACAGTACCAAAAGTTCCCTGACAGTAGAGAACACAAATCTCAATCACATTGGCATATAGTGAGAAAAGTCCTCCTTCTGCAGGCTTTTGGCAAAAGATTGGCCTATCCATGTTCAAGTTAAGAGATCAAATAATGCCTAGCCTCATTTTACTGAAGTTCCCTCGATGGAGTTCAGTAGATCGGATATCTTCTTGAAATTTTCACATACTCCAGAGCCCATAAATGTAAAGTACATGAATAAATTTGCTTTTGGGCATAAAGTCAGCATTGGAGTTTACTTCTAACTTCATGCTTAAATTTTTAACTTAATTTTAAAAATGCACAAGGAATTTGAATGTTGAATTTAAAATGCAAAAGGAATCTCAGAGGTAGGTGAGCACATCCACCTGATTTAGGGCTGAATCCCTCTTGAAGAGGTACCTCGCTGTAAACAGTTTCTCACTGATAAGCCAAATACTTGAACTCCAGAGTGTGTTGATTTTGTCTCTCAGAGCCATCCTGACTTGACTCTTGATCTGACGATAAAAAAGAAGTGTAAGCTCACTGCAGGCTTTTGGAGGCAGACAAGACCATTATATGGTAAGAACATTGGGTCAGGTCCAGCAGTCGATTTCCCTCTGCTTCTCACCCCCTCTGGGGCCTTGACTAAATAGAAACATCACTTGCCTCAGAAACCAGTATGCTATCTGTAATCTGAAAATTATCTTCTAAATTCTGAAGCCTTTTGATTCTGTTACAGTAGACTGACTGCTAGATTTTAACTGAGAAACCATTAATTATCCTATGCAGTCAAATGAAAATCTGGCACCCCCAAATTTATCTGGAAATGTAATGAACAGAGAAATCGTTTTCTATATGGTTCAATAACTAAAAATGCTAACTTAGGCTCAGAAGAAGGCATTTTCTTGAGTATGTTTGATCTTTTCTAAAGAGTGACAATAATAACATGGCATATCATTTTATTTTTATTCAAGTGATGTATTTACTTTTATTTTTGTTTCGTTTTGTTAGCTAATGAGCCAAATAACCTTTTGGAAGAATAAACAAATAAAAAAGCCCTGTCTTCGTCTCCATAGTGAATTCTGATCAATCTTGGGGTCTTAATTCTTCCTTTTTTCAGAATGCTTGGAGCTGTTAGAGATGAGAAGAGAAGGCTTAGATATGCTTAACCACTCTCCAATGTTCATAACAGCCTTAGAAGGGAAAGGGCTTGCATTGGCGCCTGTGTGCCCATTCTTTCACTCTGCCTGAAGGCCACAGTTGGTGTGGGAGACACACTTCATTTTGTCAGTTTGCTGCTTGCTCACGTTTTGGCAGAACATTTGCACCTTCAGTAGTTTTGCTTCTTCCTTACAGTTCTTTGCTCTGTCTACTCAGCACCGTCTTGTACCTCGCTGAAATCAGGGTGCTGTTACTACAGAACGGATTGGCAAATGCGCAGGCCAAATTCAACCTGCTGCCAGTTTTTATAAATAAAGTTTTATTGCAGTACAATCAAGCATTTGTTTATGTATTGTTGATAGCTGGTTTTGCGCCCAACAGAAGAGTCAACAGGATAGTTGAAACAGAGACTGTATGGCCCACAAAGCCTAAACTATTTACAATCTGATTTTTAAAAAAATTGCAAGCCCTTCCCGTAGAAGACTGAATATTGAAAGGCAGCTAGTCCTCTGCTTCTTCGACCTAAAAATAATATTGACTAGGTGTTTCATCACCAAAAAGGATTTATTCAGGAAATAGAAAGGTTTGCAACTCAGTGCATTCAGACTTGGAAAGCCATGTGCGTACTCTATCCTGCATGCCAAGATCAAGGGGTATTACAGAAGGAAAAAGGAAGAAAAGAGAAGGGGCAATTAAAACCGTAGAGCTTTATTATAAACAGAACTCTTCCTGTAGGGTTCTTGCGATTGATTCTGTAGAGTGGGAGAACTTCCATAAGCCCTAGCCCCTCCCATTGACCCTCTGGACTAATTAATGTTGCTTAAAGGTCCAGTTAGTCTTTATCGCACACCATTTAGATAGAACCTAGCTTAGGACTCATGCTCTAAATTAACTCAGAGATAAGTTTTAGAGTACTGAGAGAATGGATGGCCTGCATTCCTGCAGCAGTACTCCCTAAAAATTGCTTTACACGACAAAACTTTTGATAAGAAGTGAACATCTGAGAACTGTAGATTGTATTCCCTGGCAGTACCTCTAAATGCCACACAAAAAATGTCTGGTACAGAAGATGGTATAAATGCCCAGAAATGTTCACTGAGTTGATTGGACTCTGAGAGCAAGGATCGTGTCTCATGTGTCTTGGCTTTTGACCCACGATAGTGCTTGCTACAGCTAGTTAAGGAGAGTGTGATAGGATTTAACAATCAGTTGAACTAAAGGTAAAGACTGACAGGCTTTTATTAAGGGGCTCATAAAACTAGAACTGACTAGAAGACGGTCCCACCTGTGGTCAGAGATGATTAGCCCAGGAACCTTATTATCTTCATGTAACCCTTAAGGTCATTCAGGTTCCTGCATTCTTACTCCCCACCTACCAAGCAGCCTTTGGACTCTGATTGGTCAACCCTATTGTTCTTCTTTATTGTCACTGTGTTATTATCACTAAAGTTATGAATTGAATTTTAATCTATTGTTAGTTCAATTAGGTTAGTATGACCAGCCCAAGCCTCATCATCCTTGTGAAAATGAAACTTCTGATCCTACAGAATCAGTATCCAAGTTAAGGTGACATGACCATGAGAGACCTGCTTTAAATTAGTGACCTTCTGCTCATGGCTGACTCTTGGCTACAATCACTGGAACCTCTGTTATGACCCACATTGCATTTACATTGCAGTATGTTTATTTATAGCTTTATTATCTCCATTGCCAGAGTACAAGCTCTTTGAGGATAGGCTTCATGTTCTTTTTCTGTCTTTGTGTTTCCCACTCAGTGCTAAGCACAGTGAGTAGCTTTCAGTGAAAGTTGTCAAATGAATAAGTAATAAACGAATAAGTAAATTTTGTCTTTGCTAATTTCTTCTCATCTCTCTTCTCTCGTCTGCATGATGTAACTCATCCCCCACTTCTCTACACTATTCTCTAGTGACTACAGTTCATAATCAACTCTCCCTTCTTACTGCATTCATAGTTAGCTCACAATTTGGCACTTAATTATTTCTTAATTGATTCATCTGTGCTATCTTTGCTTCCCAGGTAGCCTAATGTCCCGAAGGTAAAAAAAAAAAAAAAAAATTATACACACACACACACACACACACACACATCTCATCAGGGGTGCCAAAAAATGTATGCATGTGACTTGTATTCATCTTTTGTTATCGATATATATTGAGTATTACAATTTCAATAGTGTTTTCCTTTCTTAAAGTGTGTATACATTTTTTTGGCACCGTGTGTGTGTATGTGTGTGTGTGTGTGTGTGTGTGTGTGTGTGTATTTTAAGTAGTTTGTTCCAGCTCTCTGTGCCAACCCCCCTCCCTCCAACACACAAGTGCATTAGAATTTAGCATATAACAGATTTTCAATAAATATGTGTAAATTAACTGAATTAAACATAGCCATTACATTTCATGACCCGCAGACTAGAATAAAAACCAGTCTCTAGTGTTTATGATATGTTTTGAGCTGTAAAAATTGGGTCAAGATTAGTCAACAACTTTGAAAGTTATCATATGAAAGATGAGTAAATTAACAAAGCCAAATAGGCAAACTGAAAAAAATCTCTTCCTCCCTTCCTCCTTTCCCTTCTCTCCCCCGACCCCACTACCCTCTGTTGGTGTTATTTTGTTTTTAATTACAAGGCCAATTTATTTGCTTGAACAGCAGACTTAAGAATCCATCTCTGTGACCCCCGGCCTGGTCGTGGCCCTGGTGTCCACCTGACAGACACAAAGTTATTCAGCCCATTCCCCATTTGATACCAGTAGTCTCTTGTAGACTTTGGATCAACTATCCATATATAAGATTCAGAAGATATTGAAAAAATTTACCAAATGAAATGATAGGACATTTCTATAAGATACTTAATTTAGTTTTTAAATCTGATTTTCTGGATTAGCTTAACTCTTTGGAAAAGGAAAATTAGGCTTCTCTTTTGTGCCACAGGATATTCTCCCTTGACTGGTTTTCAAAACTGTGAGATTGTCACCTACCTGTTACCCCTGGGGGATCTTTTTTGAAACCTGGAATTCTGTATTGAAAACAAATAACTTCTTATGAACAAAATACCTATAATAAATGTTGTACCTCCTTGAAGTTTACTCCTGGTCTGCCAGGTGTTAAAGAGGAAAGTTGATTTGCCCTCCACAAAAGGAGTTCTTCTGGGGATGGGAGTGTTCGTGTAATGAGCAATCCTGGACAGCTAACCAGCCTAAACCAGGTTACCAGGCAGGCTCGTTTCAGCTACAGCATCTGCCCGATGAGGGAGGGACCTGGGTGGGTCTTGATACCAAAACCTGTGCTTGACTTTCCCCTCAGGATGGCAGTTACAGAACTGTTACTTTAACTCCATTTCTTTTTTTACATTCAGAGTGACAATTTGTTTTACTTTTTTCCTTTGAATCCTTTTGGTCACATAGCAACTGTTCAATAACGACGTGTTTCTGGTTTCTCCTTAGCTTCTACTGCTTTCGACTGTGTCAAATAAGATTTCATGGCGTGATCTAGCTTTCTATTCCCCCCGAGACGGTACCTCTCACAATGAGGTCTTCTTAATTTGTTTTAATAAAGTCGACCTCGTTTTTCTAACCTTCTTTTCAATAATTAAAAATGTGAAATTCTACCAAGATTCATTTTCTGTGCCAGAACTTCATCTTAATATCTGACTTGAACTGCAGATCTGTTATAAATACAGCCTCTCAATAGGAGGCGCTTACAGAGGAGTTGAAGAACCCAACATACACCCCATCTCATCATGCTTCATGTAGGCCTAAGATGTTATTTTTACTTCTCTTACTACGTTTGGTTGGATTTATACCAAATGTCAGATTGCTTTTTCCACTTAACATACACAGTTACATTCCCCCTTTTGGTATAATTGCTGAGGATTGTATGTCTGTAACTTTCATTAATGTTTGAACCCATCCATAATGTGATACAGATTACTTACCAAACCATCTCTTCGTTTTATTCATGTTTCCTTCATTAAACAAACAAACAAAAAAACCACTTGAATTTCTAATTTCTATGCTATTCTTGGTTTAGACTTCAATTAGCCTTCCTGTCATAGGTGGTGGGGATTTTTTTTTAATTAAAAAAATGTAATAAGTTCTCCATAACATGTCAAATTGGACCATAAATTAAATTTAAAGGCCAACTCAAAACTGTCATTGACCAACTATTGTCAAAACTAAGGAACAATTGGCGTATCTTTTAAAAACACATTCAACAGAGAAAATTCCGTATTTAATTTGGTTTGAATGTATTGTGTTAGTGACGTTTAAGCTTCTTCTCTCATATATTTTTAATCATGTAAAGTAATGGGTTATATCGGATTTCTGAATTTCTTATTTTTTCTACAACCAGAGATGATCCTGAAGTTAAATGTATAAAGAAGTTAGCAGTAACAATGTGTAATTTTAAACTAATGTACATGATTTCTGTAAGTCTTTCATACAAATCAGTCATGCTACAGAAAGATATTTTGTGGATAAACACCAAGGATTAGAGACAATTCAAACAGGTTCCCAGAAAATGACTCTGTTCTAAATATACAAATGTTCATTCGATCCTTATTAAACCCCACCGTTTCTCCTCTTCATTTAACTCTTTTCTTCCCACAAGTTGGTAAACTTACACGCAGGGATCATATCCTGGGAATCTTCATATCCTTACCACCTACCAGAATGTCATGGTCAAAATGTGTTGTTGAATTCCAGATGACCCTGTGTTTTTCTCATGGTAGGAAAGGAACTGTTGAAATTTTACTACAGAGGTCTCTTTGTTGCTTTGCTTTTCATCAGAAACCTGTTTCTTTCATTAAAGAGATCGTGTGAGAATTGCCTGTTAATAAGGTACCACTCACTCCCTCTGTTCCTGCTTGATTAGAGTGAATTCCAAGGCCAGCAATCTTGATAGGCATAAAATGGTTTATGCAAATTATATCATTTTGCGGCCAGGACCTAAAGAAGAGCAGAAAGCACATCTAAATGAAGTTAATAAACAAATAGTGCTTTTCCTGTCTGTGTTGTTTTTACATTCATCACAGGCATTTTAGTTCAGAATTTAGTACTGACATAATGCAGGACAATAATAGCCCAGAGAGGTTATTGCATAAATATGGGTACTAATAACCCCCCTCATCCTTTGTTTTCTACTAAAAAGTATAACCTACCTTTCTGACCACTACAACATTTTTCATAAAATACTTTTAATTAGGGTCACATGTTGAGTACCTGCTGTGTTCCAGGCCCTCTGCTAAGTGTTGGTGACGAAGGTAGTCATGGACCCTGACTACACGGAGTGTGAGAGCCCTGAGTGGGCAAACGTGAGAAATTGTTGAGGTTTTTTTAAAATCATGTATGAAGTTATCCATTATCAATATCTCAAAGCAATGGCAAGTCATTAAATCACCATGAATGAATTGGAATAAGGTGAGTTTAATCAACTAAAACCTATTTTCTAGCACAGTCCTAACCATGTCTTTTCTCCCAGACAGTTAAATAAGTCTCATATATACCATGGGAGCTTTCTCTCCCTGACATCAAGAGAGAGCTACTGCCAGCCACTTGTTAAACATACATTGCCTTGGAAATGTACCTTGTGCCTGTCACCATAGCAACACCCTGAGAATGACCTCAGCAGCCACTCAAAATCATTTCTACAAAACAAATTATAGCTATAATTAACTCTCTGAATTTACTCTGTAATATAAATTTGTTCAGACCTTGGTGTTTCTTCGTAAAAGGTTAAATGAATGGAATAATCCAATATGAACCCATCCCCCCACATATTCCACCACCGTTTTCCTTTTGAATATGGGATGCTTCAATGGAAAGTACATTCGGTTAAGAGATTATTCCATTAACTTTTCTCAGAATGTGATACAAATCAACAAATGAGGGTGCTCTAGTCTTACTGTGCCAGGACTCCATTTCTAAGGGAATAGAGGAGCTTTTGCCCCTAAGCAAATGCGAAATGCAGAAAGGGCTATGAGTCCCTCTAGGTCCTGGGGTGGGGAAGAGTTGTGGGTTTGGGACTTATTATAGAAGCTCTCCACACTGGCCTCTCCTTGGCAGTGAAAAGTGCTGGTCTTGGTTGCCTGCAGGTTTAACCTGCTTCACAAATTATCATAGGGTAGCTCTGAGCCACCCAAACCTTCCTCTAGGAGAAAATAGTTTGTATCATCTGTTTGTTTGGAGGGTTTGTTGTTGTTTTGTCTTTCTTGCCTTGTTTTGGGGTGTTTGGGTTTGGTTTGGTTTTGGTTCTAGATAATGTAACTAGCAGTTACATTGATATAGTTCCTTTCAGTTTTTTTGTTCGTTTGTTTTTAACTCTATTAATTCAACTGCTTTACTCCAAGTGAAACGGGCCTTTCCCTCCACTACCCAACTGAAGCAAAGCAAAATGAATATCAAGCAAGAACTGCTGTTCGTTTTCCAGTTAATCGGAAATGTATGGAACATCTCAATGGCCATTTCCTTACCATGAAATATGTTGATGGCACCTGGGGCACTCAGTTAGAAGTTCACTGTTGTTATACTGCTGTTATTACTCTCTGTGAACTATGCTGACATTGAAAAGGAGCACAAGAAAGGTGAAGTGGAAAAAATATTCTTGCAAGAACAAGTGTTTTAGATATTTAGCCAGGATTTCAGTAATGCCCCCGGTTCTCAGAAGGATACCACTGACAGTATTTTCAGGGTAGCTTCTACACTCTGCTAGGTGGTTTTTCAATAGTAGATGTGTACTTTGATTCTTTCTTACCTGAGCACGTTTATCAGGGAGCTCAGTTCATACTTCTAAATTGGAGAGAGACTCGCCAGGTTTCTATCGTGCAGTATGACAGGTAATTTCCCACTTCATGAGCTGGTTCTTTAAACTCTCCTGTGGAAATACTTGTTTGAAAATGGAGTGGCAATGTGTAGCCTGTGTAGTTCATCTCTGAGAAACAGAAAGCTACAATTTTTCTTCACCACAGGAGCACGACAGCACCTGTGTACAGGAATTAGCACCCTCTGTTCTGAGCTCTGTGTACTGGGTTAAGTTAGTAGAAATGGTATATTGGGCAGCATATTTCTGAGCAAGCTTGCCAATGTAAATTGGAAGTTCTCTGATTTGAATTAAATTTTTGTATATGGTAGTTAAATAAACGGTGATCTTGTAGGTTTCAAAATGTACATTCCTTTCAAGTTTTCAAATCAAGTATCTGATACATAAGAAAAATCCATCTACATAGAGTAGCCCATTGGTTTTGTATTTATGGTGTGATTGTCTGGTTTATCTGTAGAATGAGATACAGTTCAACTCCTGGGACATGGGCTTGCTAAATAACCCCATCAGATAATTCCAAGAACATGCTAAGATACTAACTAAAATTTTGGGTCCAGTGCCATTTTTATATTTCTTTCCTGCCTCTCATGCCCGTATTCTCTCAGTTTCTCCCCCTTTTTATCCTCTAGCAGTTTTATAATAATTAAAGGTATCAGGCTGGTTCGTATCAGTCAGTAGAGAGCTAATTGCCAACTTGAGAATCATTGATGTATTTGGGATAAGGCCACTGGAATACTAATTAGTTGCTTTGCAGTAGGAATTTTCAGGCTGATACATTTTTGTCTTAAAGGATTGATACACCTCTAAAAAGGCAGTAATTATATTTCTTTGTAAAAGTCAGACTTCATTCTAGTATTTTATGATGCCATGAATCTTAGAGTCTTAATGTAACATTTGTTTTCAGCACCCAGTTTCAAATTTAATAATATCATTAATATGGAAACACCACTAGTAAGAATATTTAAATAACTAAATACTTCTAAAACTAAATCTCAACATAGGAAACCCGGCCAGCCAGCCAGCAAATATTCATGAAGTATTCTTTGCCAGGCACTCTTTTAGGTCCTAAGGCAGGAATAGTGGTGGGTGAGACAAAGTCCTTACCTTAGGTAGGTCACGTCAGTGGAGTGTTTGTGCTTGCTGAGTTATAACATGCTCTGCACCAGACGGTCCCCGTTATATATCTCAGAACTCACTGTCTCTTGTTTGTAGGCGTAAAGGTGTTGAGATCTAACCCCTTACAATTCTTTTAGGTTGGTACAAATGTAAATGCAGATTTTGCAATTTTTTTTAACCTTTAAACTGCAATTACTTTTGTACCAATCTAATATTAATGGTTCCACTTTTTCTTTAAATCTTATCCACGCATTCATTACTTTGTGTCTATACTTTGTAGTTGTGTTTTGAAATCATATCTGTGCTCCATCCTCCTCAGAGCCAAGGAGAGCATAGTGACTCCTTGAAATCATGAGGATGCAATGCAGAACAGTCATTTTCACCTGTTTGTAATCTATTATATCAACTTATGTCATTCTCAAAGTTGCAAATTATTTTCATTTTGAAAGAATAAGAAGTGAATGGAATATAAATTTTTGAGATGACAAAATTATACTGATGGGAACGTATGTGTTGCCCGGGGTTAGGGTTGGGATGGGTAGTACAGTGCAATTTCTTTGTGGTGACAGAACAATTCTGTATCCTGATTGTGGTGTCACAGATCTCTACATGTGATAAAATTGCATAGGACTATATACCCCCAAATTTTGTGTGTGTGTGTGTGTGTGTGTGTGTGTGTAAAAACTGTGAAATCTAAATGAAATCTATACTTTAGTTAATGGTGTTGGATCAGTGTCAGTTTCCTGGTTTTGATAATGTACTATCGTTACATAAGATGTTACCATTAAAGGAAACTCATTGAAGGGTACAAGGGAATGCTCATTAATATTTTTGCAAATTCTTTTGAGTCTAAAATTATTTGAAAATAAAAAATGCTTTTTTTTTATTTTCTCCAAAGGAATAGAAAAGTACAATATAAGCAGGTAAGTGTAAAGTTTAGGTGTGGTGACTACATACTCAGAATATCTTACCTTAAACATTGTCACCTCAATAACTAAAAATCTTTTCACTAAGCATGAATGACTTAGGCTACACAAAATTTAGGATATGGTATCCTGCTGTCCGTTCTTAGGGAATGAGGAGATATATTCCAGGAAGAAGCTCTGACGCTCTGCAAAAAGGAAAAGAAAAATGCATTCTGACCTTATGTGTAACTCTGTTATCTGTTTATTTATACAAATTTGATTTGTATAAATAATTCAAAAACTATTTGCTTTAAAGTTCTGTTTCACCTACCAGACCTGCTAAATAAGTAGGGGGTAGGAGACTCATTTTATTTCTACTCCCCGTTTACTTTTACATGGATTCTAATTGATAGTAAGAGGAGAAATGAGAAATACAGTGAACCAGATAATCCATAGATGGGTAACCTTGTTCTGACCAATGGAAGGTTGCCTTTATCTTTGGACTTCCCAAACTTCTCTATCACTTTCTGATATTTCTTTTTCTTTTCTCTACTTCTCTAGGATGTTTAATTTTTGTCCTCTTTCCATAGGCAGATGTGGTGTGATGGTGTCACTGACATTTTCATTGTGTCTTCCCTCCTCTAGCTATCTTAATGACTTGGACCGCGTTGCCGACCCTGCCTACCTGCCTACGCAACAAGATGTGCTTAGAGTTCGAGTCCCCACCACAGGGATCATCGAATACCCCTTTGACTTACAAAGTGTCATTTTCAGGTAGTAATTGAGTCCATACAACCCACTTCCCAGCTCTTATGCCTTGAGTACTTTTGGTGAACTCTATAAATATTGAAATCATTTGCAAGCTTTAAAACAATATCAGCTTTATAACAATAATTATCATTAGATGCACAAATGAAATAATGTGTCTTTGAAACAGGAAGCAGAGGAAAGATGTGTGGGCAGGTTTCTCATGTCAAGTTAAATCACCAAGAAATCAATAAAATCTTAGTTTGCTGATAGTTGAAAAAAATCAGTTATTCAAACATTGTTCTGATTGTAACTTTTTGGGAATCATTTTAACTATGAGGATAATATATATATTTATAGATTTGCATAAGATATGAATGATGTTATGATCCTATTAATAATAGAAAGTATATATTGTCAGAAGCTTTCATGTCATCGATTCCTCCAAGTTCTCTGGTACCAATGCAAAAATTTTCCAGTAGCAATAAAAATATAGGATGTTTTGTATTTCTAAAGTAAGTTGCTTGAAAATGTTTAAGATACATGATGTTGAATATAGATTAACCTAGTCCAAATTTACATAGGAAAACAGAATGAAACTGTATCACTTCCTCCTTCACTGCTGCTGCTGTTTTGTCTGGGTAATACTTCAGCAGAGGTTTTTTTTGGTTTTGTTTTTTTAAGATGAGAAAGAAGTAAACAATGCTGATGTACTTTCATTTAATCTCTTACTACACTATCACTCCGTTGTACTTTTAGTTAGAATACAAACCACAGGGTGCTTTGAGAAGTAGACACATGTAAATATGTCTGAGTATAGAGAGTTGAGTTCCTTGGGAGAGCCCATCCCATTAAAGAAAACTATGTACAATGTGGAGTTATGAAGTAGTAGTTATGTAACTGTTACTGTGTAACGCTGCCACGTGACTCTGATGAGTAAGCCTCCCATCAGCCCCTGTCAGAGCACTGTGTGTTTTATTCTAATCAGTTTCTGTACCTGTGGTCACATGTAGCTGCCATACACTATTCTAATAGACATATCCCTAAAGTGGGTGACATTTTGGAATAATTCTGAGCACCATTTTTTTTTTTTTCACCTATAAAATGGTTGCGTTAGATGATCACCAAGGTTCCTTATAGCTCAGGCATTCTGGATTCCTTAAGTTTTGAGTTCATAACATTTAGAGATCTTTAATTTGAGACATGCAAGTTTTCTTCCTCTTATAACCATATTACAGAATATTTTCAGAAAACATGTTTCATGGGTTTTTTTTTTTATCTCCTCACTGCTTTATAATTACTGACTTTGAAACCAGGTAACTATTACATCTTGTTTTTTCTACATTGTGTGCACTAGCTTTTAAAAGACATTTTTTGCCACTACAATAAAAGTAATGACTTGGAAAAATAACTTCCTGCCACATTCAAAAGCATGTTGTATAGCTAAGTGTGACAGGATTTCATGGAATGAGGACTTCATGTAAATAAGTAACATATTATTATCTCAGCATTAGGGAAGAACTACCATTTTAATATTTCTAAAGACCTAAAAACTCTAGTTTTGTTGTCCATAGTTCATAAGTCTCCCTGGATCCATTGTTTTGCCTCTCAAGGCACATATCTTTTTTTGTGCCTTGGAAAACTTTTAGAGACAGTTACTGAAAGAACCTTGATTTCTTAGTTTAGGTTTAATGCTTAGAGGCAGGAGAACACCAAGAACAACTACAATTTTCAGCAACTGCTTAAAGGGCTATACTCCCAAACTTTTGCACATCATATTCTCATCTCTGAAAATATTTTATCTTACAAACATTGTACACATTTTTGTCAAGATATGGAACAATAGTTTGAAGAAACTTGGATTCAATGCTAAGTACTGCTAGGTATTTTCATATGTACATTATCACTCCAATTAATTGATGATAGTGTTGGTTCCTGAGCAGTAACTCAGCACAGAACTAATATGTTAAAAACAAATCCTTGAAATAGTTCAAATGATGGCCTTTTGTAGTATCTTGATGCCGTACACGTCACTTCTGGTCAGTTAGCAAGTTGGTTTGTGCATAAGGCTAACTGCACTATGTTATCCCATATAACTGGACATGTCCAAATTATTGCAAATATTGAAAGGAAAAACAGCCCAAAATGCTTACCCTCCTGATAAAGGATCCATAGAGTTGTGTTTGCATTTAGTTGAAGCATCAGACACACCCATATTGAAATGTACAGCACCTTACATCTTTTAAATATATTTGCAGTCATTTCTAGCCTTCCTGAGAAATTACGAGGATCTTCATTTTCATTTTATAGGAAAATAAATTGAAGTCGCTATTTGCCAGTAAAGGTTAACACAAATAAAACTCATTTTGTTTCTGACTCTTTGGTACTTGATTAAATAAAAACATCATTTTGCTTGGCTTGGCACAGAAATATTTTTTCCAAAATTATAATTTTCATACACATCTAGTAACTTTCTAATAACCACAATGATTTGTTACCCAGAATGTCTTGACTTTGTTAGGTAACAGAAAATTAGATGTTCAATAAGTATTAATAGAATTGACATGGATGACCATTCTTTTTAGAGAGTATTTTTTCTAAATTTGTAAGTAAAACTATATTTATGTTGATTTTTTTTATATGCTATTAATATGAATATTATTAACCTTGCAGAATGGTCGATGTAGGGGGCCAAAGATCAGAGAGAAGAAAATGGATACACTGCTTTGAAAATGTCACCTCTATCATGTTTCTAGTAGCGCTTAGTGAATATGATCAAGTTCTCGTGGAGTCGGACAATGAGGTGAGTGCTCTTCGGACAGCAGTGGATTATAATTTAATATCTGATACAAATAAATGAGAGAAGGTAGGGTGTGCAGTATGGAATAAACTTCATTTTTTCCTTTACTGTTGATTTGGAGCATTTTTAAATGACCAACAATAACCTGTGGTACCACATGGTATATTCAGAAAGGTAAGCATTTTTGTCAGATGTAAGAGTAGGTCTGTGTGTTCAGGTCTAATTAGACCCTATGTGATACTTTCAACATTATCCAGAGGCTCTAAAAATTAAAATAACACGGAAATCCCTCAGCTAATCATCAAATCATTTTATAGCCTTCTTCCTGCAAGATGAAGTTGGGAGGGTTGGAGTGAGTCAGACTGTTTTGTTTCATTTTATCTACATCATTGTTTGTGTGGTGGGTGGGTCCCAAAGAGTACTGTAACTCAAAACCTGTCTTGGCAAACATGTCTGACTTTGCAGCTGGGCTCTAAATCAATTTGTTATAAGGCCACGAAGTGTCTTGGTAATGTGGCCTTTCCGCCCTTACAGAATTCTATAGGCTATTGAATAATTTTGTCTCAACTAATTAGTGAGTGATTGAAAAAGTATCCTTGATATGCCTGTCTGGAGAACTGGTTCAGTTTGTAATCTACTTCCCGTGACGTGAAAACCTGACAGGTATAAATATGTATTTTGAGGATGATAAAGGCTTGATGATAAGTCAGAGTTGATTATAGAGGATAGTTAAGAGGCGTAGAAAACTGTGACTTTGAGCTGGAGTTCAGTGTGTGTGCTGGAATGGAGAAAGATGTCATTAATATTTCGTTAGAGGCAGAGGTTGCAGACTGACATGCCAAGAGTAACTATCAGCTTTCCTTCTAATAGAGTAGAAAATAAAGAGAAGGAAGTGAGATAACTAATAGCTGATTAAAATAAGATCTGGCATATTAAAATATACTTTTAATACTGTGCATTTGTTAGATACAAGAATTCTGGCTTCTTAGTTATTTTACGTATTTTCCTGCAACTACTCCATTAAATACACATCCAATCCCCCATAGCCTTTATTTTCCTCCACATACAAATTCATGCATTTCAGAATCTTTCCTGGGGTGTAAGTATATGAATCAATCAAAGAACTTCTTTTTTAAGAATGAGGTTTATCAGCCATTTTCCCTCTGTAACTGTAATGCAAACTGCCTGAAAATCAGTTCTCAAAATTTAAGTTAGTCAATTGCCATCAGAATTTTAGCTATGATATCTCTATATAGTGGTCTCCCCTTATCCCTGGTTTCTATTCCTGTGGTTTCAGTTACCCGCAGTTAACTGCCGTCTGAACATATTACATAGAGAATTCTGGATATAAACAATTCAGTAAACAATTCATAAATTATTAATTGTGCACCATTCTGAGTGACGTAATGAAATCCTGTACCACTCTATCCAGGATGTGACTCATCCCTTTCTCCAGGGTATCCACACCGTAGACCCCTCCACACCCATTAGTCACTGAGTAGCCACCTTTGTTATCAGATCTGTTCATCTCACCCTTATTTTACTTAATAATGGTCCCAAGGCACAAGAGTAGAGGATGCTGGCAATTCAGATGTGCCAAGGAGGAGCCATAAAGTGCTTCCTGGAAGTGAAAGGTGAAAGTTTGTGATTTAATTCATTCACTTAACTTTTATTGCAATATTGTTATAATTGTAATATTTTATTATTAGTTATTGTTGTTAATCTCTTACTGGGCCTACTTCATAAATTAAAGTTGATCATAAATATATATGTGTAGGAAAAAATGTAGTACATATAGGGTTTGATCCTATTCGCAGTTCCAGGCATCCATCAGGAGTCTTGGGATGTGTCCCAAGCAGATAAGGGGGACTACTGTTTGTATTTCTGTCTTCATCTGTATCTGTCCATTCTTTGTTCCATAATCCTTGGATGTAGTATTTTCCACATACTGTGTATTTTGGAAGCAGACATACAACATTTCTGATTTCTTTAAATGTTGAATCAAGAGGAAAAATACTTTGAGGGCTTGTTTACTATGTGCTGGGTACCAAGGTATCTAAAGAGATACAAAAATGAAAAAAAAAAAATCTACTTTGCCCTAAAAGACTTCATAAAAGAGACATGCTTTTATAAGACATAAGAAGCACACATAATTTTATTTATGTCATAAAATTTTATTTTATTATAGCTAGAGGAAAATTATGTGTTTATCAGTACACATTGTATATGAAATAAATGCATTGTATCTATAAAGAAATAAATGCTGTGATTAAATGCCAATCAATTTATCGATTTACAATTTGAAAAACAGAACAGAAAGTAAATTCCCTAGACAATTCATCAGCTAATTCTAGTTAATCCAGTTCTTCAGTTATCTGGACATTACAGATCATTTATTCCATTTTTTACCTGACATTGCTTATGGAGATCAGATTTTTGTGTGAGTACATTTTTATATTAATTAGAATAAGATGACATTGTTTTGACTATCAGATATCATAATTAAAGTTTCCACAGTAACTTGCCATTCAATGTGTAGGCACTACGTACATCTAAAAATATTTCTCCAGGTTCTTTGATTCCTGTGGTGATGCATTATGCTACAAATTAAAACAATAAATAAATCTATTATTTTTTCATTAGGACTCCCTATCACTTGTGAATATTTTTAAAGCCTAGCTTGTAATTCTATGAGGTAAACGTCATTTTATGATATTCGTTTCTCAGACCTCAAATCAAGCCTGATTGTAGATAAGCAAAGAAAGAAAAATACTGCTGCTTAATTACTTCATCTACGTGAGCTACAGCCATCACTGTTGGTAATTAGGAAACACTGTCAAAAGTATTTTTTAATGTTGGGATGTGGTCACATCCTTTTTTTTTTTCAGTTGTACTAATATATGAAAATATCATTGTCTCTCTACTTTCTTAAATCATTAAGGAAATTTCAAATTATAGAATTCTGCTTTCCTCAAATACTCTGATTTTGGTGAGACAAAACTGAAAAAGCCTCTGAAACATTTTGTCTTTGGTTTTGAAACCTGATGTTCATAACTTCAACCCAAAGAAGACTTTGTTACACCTCCCTTGGTATATATTTGTGAGAAAACCCTGGGAATGGATACTGACAGCCTCCTTTCTATCCTGGGGAACTATGGAAAATGCATTACAGACCACTAGCAAAAGCAAGTCAGGAAAGTAATTTAGATTATTGCTTTTGCTTTTAACATTTCTAAAACTTTATGTATTCATCTTCAGAATTTATGTAGATCTGCTTTAGTCTGTCTAGATTCTCAGCCTTCCCAGATTTGGAGGAATGAATTTCATACAATTTTTTTTTTTCTCCAAAGAAGGAACTACATTATCCAATAGTGGGCAAGAATAATCAGGGTTGTAGTGCTGTGTTGATTTGCATATTCCCTTTGCTGTCTGATTTTCCCTGTGATAACACATCAGCATGGAGCCAACTATTCTGTTGTAATCTTTTCATGCATATATTATTTCAGTGCCCCTGAAAGCCCAGAGCACACAATAAGGCATTCACAAAACATATTTCAGTTTATCAGTGTGTGTCCAAACTCTTTTAGTCTTTATTTTTCTGAATATCTGAGCATTAATACAAAGATGTTTTCTTAGACATTGACTCAGGGTCCTTCTTACAGACCAAGTACTTTATGGTATCTCAAAGAATTGTACTTTTTCTCCTCCACTTCTTTTTTGAAGGTGTATTTCTAACTTATACTGATTCTTTTGAAATGGTCATTACCAGTTATGTTTTAGTCTTATCAAAATATGAAGAGAATATCCCATTCCCTAGGCCTCCTTTTGCCAAGATGTATTCCCCAACATTATTCTCATAAATATTTATGCTTCAAACCTGATTCTTGAAATTGCTCAGTGGATTTGAAAAAAAAAAGAATAGTAGAAGAAAATAGACATTTATAATACCTTAAGCATTTTATGCCTGTTCAAAACTTGCTCAAACCATTACTCATTTGAATCTCACCAGCTGACTGCCCTGTGAAGTTTGACCAGGGTTTGCTGGTATGCATTATAACAATGAAGATACAATATGGAGAGATTAAGACCCATGGCCAAGGTCACCCAGGGCTCAATCCCCTGTCCTTCTAGACCAGCTTTCTTTCCCCTCCTTCACAGTGTCTTCCAAAAATTAGAGACAAACTCAGAAGAAAAGGAAGATGAGGTATCGAGTGGCCAAGAGCATGGAAGTAGCATAAACATCCTCTCTTTCAAGAAGGAATTGAAATACCTCTCCTCTACCTCTAAGCTCTTATTATTCTGAGAGGTAGACCAGTCAGAGATCCTTGACCAGTAATTCGAAGTTCCTGTATTGTTCATTTGATATTGAACTATCTTAAAACGAATAGTCTTCAATATGCAGTTCCTTTGGCTATTTCTCCTCCGCTAAGTTTTTAAATGAAGTCATTTTGAAGTTCTTCAACTGCAACCAAAGTTTGAACATTTTCTTTAAAAGTGTGAAACATGTACTCTGTTCTGCTCTAACAACTCTAAGTGAGCTTTTGGAATTTTTTTTCAGATAAAATTCAGCTTTGAGAGGAAACCTTACTGAAAATTGAGGAGAAAAACATTTGAACTCCAAAGGAAATACCTAAAGGAAACTTATAAGTAGTAGTTAAAGAGTAAGAGCTTAGGTTAAGATATCCGGGCTCAATTATTTGATTCAAACTCTTCTTTATTGACTCTTAATCAAATTATGAAATCAGAAACTACATCTTGCTTCTCAGCCTTTGGTATACTTGTCTCAGATTCGTGGCCTGATTAACAAGGATATTCCTGAAAGATGCCCTACTTTTTTATATTTAACCCCTTTCCCATTTCCTTATTCCTTTGTTCATTTTTAGCCATTTGTCCATATTTGAAACTCCTTTCCTATTTTTGTTTCCTCATTATTTGCTCCTGCTCACTTTCTTTGTTTTCATTGATTGAAGGAAGCAAGAAGGAAGTTTTCTGATCACCATTTGTGAGTTTGAACTAGAGACCTGCATTTAGTGCTAGCAAGGGCATAGGGAAGCAGGCACACATGAACACTTTTTGTGAATGTATATTGGAAATCTTTTAAAGACTTTGCATTGAACTCATATTAGTATCATCTATGCAGTACTTTTTTTTTCTTTTATGGGGGGTGGTTTGAGAATTTTTATATGGATCCTATTCATCAAAATATCTCATTTTCACTGGAATGTGAAATCTCCGCCATCTTGACCGCTCTGCAGTAGTTTTTTAAAAAGTGAATTATGTTATATGAAAAAGATTATGAAATAGTATATTTGGTATAATCTGATTTCTATAATCACAACTAATAACATACATATAATTATTGTGGGGAAGGTTATTAGCCCTCCACCCCCAAAAGAAAAGAATTTGGAAGATTTTCTACCAAGACCAAATGTAAACAGTGATTGTCATCATTGCTAGGTGATAGCGTTACAAATAACTGGAACAATTTTTTTTAAAATAAATAAAGTAAAACTTCAGATTGGAATATTAGCTCTGCTATTCACTAACATTGTCCTTTTATTTTTATTTTTACTTTTTTTTTAGATTATCTATCTTTTCCTTACTAAATTGTAAGAGTTCCTTACATTCTTGGATGTGACCCTTTTATCATATGTATTGCAAACATCTTCCACTTTGTAGCTTGCCATTAATTCTCTTAATGTTATCTTTTGATCAGAAGAAGTATAAGTTTTAATATAGTAAAATCTATCAAAATTTTCCTTTAAGGTTATATGTGTGTGTGTTTACATAATTGCACACACAGTATGATAAAATAAATCACCTGAAAAATCTGGAAGAAAAGACAGTAAGGATTAGAGGGCAAGATAAAGAATTGAAACACAAATCCCCAACCAGGTACGTTTCCTAGCGGTAGTCCACAAATTTAGTCAAGCATCTTTTAGTGATGAAGGAAAGATTCACTGTGTCTTTAAAACATGTTAGCTTCTCTTGCTACTGAGTCTGAGTGACTACTTCTGCAACTTCATAAAGAGATGCTGTGGGTGGTAATAAATTATATCCATGATAATATTCCTCCAGGAAACCAAATATTAGAATTCATAAAGACTGTTTCTTAAGCTTCGCTCAGTTGTAAGTTTGTGCCATAATATCAGAGTTTGTGATGGGCCAATACTGTGTGGTCTAACCACACAGCTTGTTGTAAGAATAAAATTGAGAATAGCTAGGAAAGTAGATTTGTTTCGTTCTGTTTTAATAAACTATTTCAGTGAAACAGTAAGAATATAAAATTATAGAGAACTTAAAATTTTGACATAGTTGCTTTAAATCTTTTTTTCCACATGAATGATATGATACAATACAATTAAAGACCTTGTGTAACCTTCCCTGATTCATTTTTGTTCCTCCCCAGAAGAATCCACTGGCCTCAAGTTGGCATTTATCATTCCTAAGCATACTTTTTCACTTTTATACTACATACATTTGTGTCGATAAGCAATGTGTAATATTGGGATTCTAGATATTATACGTGATTGTAAATTTTGTTTAAACTATTTTTTGTTTAAACTGTAAACTATTGCAATTTTTTTACTCAGCATTGTTTTTGAGATTTTTTTTGTGTTGCCACACATGGCTCTAATTCATTTATTTAGATCATAATATACTTCCATTATGTGAATAAGCCCTACTGTGTTTCACATGCTTCTCGACCTATGAGGTTGCTTTTAAGGTAGAACACCTTTTCCTGTCCTTGCCCGTTCTCCCACTCACCCCAACTCCCAATGGAGTTGTGTGTTTTGTTAAATTGATATAGACAATTTTAAACATATTCTGGTTGTTATTTTTTGCCACTTATACATATAGAAATTATCTCTCAGTGCGTGATGTCTTTTCACTTTATCTTACAAAAGAGTTTTAATCTTCATGTGATCAGTTCACTCATTTCCTTTATTAGTTATATTGTTGTATTTTCTTCAAAAATTCTTTATTTTCCCCAAGAATATGAAGATCTATCCTTTAATTTCTACGAATAGTTACATTGTTTTTCTTTTCATAGTCTTTCTATACACCTAAAGTTGATTTTTGTGTATGATAAGAAGTAAGAATTTATATTTTCTTGCTATATTTCTGTTCACTTGTCTCACTACCATCTGTTGAACAGTAAATCCGTCATCCATCTCCACTGGTGGTTTTCTAAACCTTTTAAATTTTGAAATATATACATACACACACATAAAATACACATATAAAAAGTGTGCAACACACTGAAATATCACAAAACATCTGTGTATCCAACACCCCTGTCAAGAAACAACATTGCCAAGACCTGCTAGTGCCCTGCCTGCAGGTAACCACTATTTTTTACGATAATCAGTTCTTTGCTTTTCTCTTTTTAATTTTGATACTCACCGTGTTTCCCTAAAAATAAAATCTAGCCAGACAGTCAGCTCTAGTGTGTCTTTTGGAGCAAAAATTAATATAAGACTTGGTATTATATTATATTCTATTATGTGATGTTATATTACGTTACATTACATTATATTATACCCAGTGGTATATTATAGTAAAATAAGACCAGGTCTTATATTAATTTTTGCTCCAAAAGACACATTAGAGCTGATTGTTAAGCTAGGTCTTATTTTTGGGGAAACATGGTAACTATGCATCTCTGAACACTTTAGTTTGCTTTTTACTTGTGTTTAAGTTTTGTATACACAGAATCAAATGATATGTTTTTTTGAACTTTGTATAAGACAGTATGCTATTTTGAACTTACATAAACTTTTGTGTCTGGCTTCTTCTACTCCGGTCTATGTTTTTAAGATATATATATTCAATATTCCATGTAAGGCATTTATTTACACTGTCTGTAGTATTCTGTAACATGAGCATACCATAATTTCTTTATCCATTCTACTATTTATGGACTTTTGGTATGTTTCCAATATGGGGATATTACAAATAATGCTACTGTGAATATTCAGGCAAATGTCTCTCAGTGCACATGGTTACACTTTTTTGTTGCATATATACCTAGGAGTGGAATTGCCAGCACATGAGGAATATATATCTTCAACTTTAGTAAACAGGGCAAAAGTATTTTCCAAAGTGAATGTACCAATTTGCACTCCCACTAGCAGTACCTGAAAGTTTCTGTCATTTCCCATCATTGACAATCCTTGGTATTGTCAGGCTTTTTCATTTTAGCCCTCTTGGTAGCTAAAGAGCTAAGCTGTAGTCTGCTTGTGACTGTTTACGTGGGCATACCGTCACTCCTCGTGCACACCCCAATGTAAAGCATTGATGGTTTTCTAGAGCCCCATCCCCTTAGCTTCTCAGCTGTCACTGCCAGCATCCGCAAATACCTCTGTGGAAAAGTGGCCCCAAATATGGACTCAGCTCTCTAGATTTGCCTCCCCTGGATAATTAATATGTGACCTTTTGTTTTCATCTTTGTGGTAACATACCTCCTTTTTATTGCAAAATAACATTTCATTGTATGGATATACAATATTTATCCATTCATATTTGGATATTTGAGTTAATCACACTTTTGGGCTATTACAAATAATACTGCTACGAACATTCATGTAGTTTTTTTTTCTGTAGACGTATATTTTTTCTTCTCGAATATTTCTAGAAGTAAAATTTCTGGGTCATTTGGTAATTCTGTTTACCTTTTGAGATACTGCCAAATTGTTTTCAATGTGGCTGTACCAATTTGCAATCCTAGCAGTATTATATTAGGGTCTAATTTCCCCATGTCCTAATGAACACTTATTATTGTCTGCCTTTTTTATTCTAGCCTTACTAGCAGTTGTAAGGTGGTATGTTATTATGGTTTTGATTTCTCTAATGACTAAAGATGTTTTTGTTTGCTTATTGGACATTTGTATATAATCTTTTTAGAAATACCTATTCAAATCTTTTGCCTATTTTTTAACAGGTATTTTGTCTTTTTATTTTGAGTTATAAAAATTCTTTATGTAAAATGGATATTAGACTTTAATCAGAAATATGATTTATGAATATATTCTCCTATTCTGTGGGTTGTCTTTTCACTTTCTTAAAAGTGTCCTTTGATGCACAAAGGTTTTTAATTTTGACGGTATAATGTATCTCCTTTTTCTTTAATTGCTTATGCTGTAGGTGTTATAACTAAGAAACTTGCCTAATCTAAGGTTACGAAGATTTAATACCTGTGTTTCCTGTTTTGTGGTTTTAGTGTTTACATTTTATATTGTGATTTATTTTGAGTTAATAGTTATAAAAGATAAAGGCCTAGCTTTTTTTTTTTGCAAATGGATATTCAGTTGTACCAGCACCATTTGTTGAAAGACTCTTTTTTCCCTGTGAATTGTCTTGGCGTCCTTGTCAGAAATCAGTAGGCCATACACAGAGGGTTTATTTCTGGACTCTTCATTCTATTCCATTGATGTGTATGTCTATCTTTCAGCCAGTATCACACTGTCTTGATTACTGTCGCTTTGTGTTTAAGTTTTGAAATTGGAAAGTGTGATTTCTTCACCTTTGTTCTTTTTCAAGATTGTTTTGGCTATTCTGGGTCCCTTGCATTTCCATGTAAATTTTAGAACCAGCTTGTCAATTTCTGTAAAAAAAGAAAAAAAAATAACCAACTGGGATTTTATAGGGATTTAGTTTAATATGTATGAAGAGAGACAGTTAAGTTCACGAACTCATCCTAGAAAAAATGCTACATACCTCATTGCTGAATATCACTACAGTCACCGTCAAAGTATTCCCCTTGGGAAGCTATGCACTGACCACCAGCACCTAGACCACCCTTTAAAGCAATTTTGGAACTGTTTTTCTGGAGTGGCCATCACAGCTATTGTCGTATTACCCTTGATGTCCTGAATGTCATCAAAATATCTTCCTTTCAGTATTTCCTTCATTTTCGGGTAAAGAAAGAAGTCATGTAAACTGTAATGGAAAAAATAAATAATTTAGAAAAAAAAGAGAAGTCATTGGGGGCCAGATCAGGTGAGTAGGGAGGGTGTTCCAATACAGTTGTTTCCTGGCTAAAAATTCCCTCACAGACAGTGCCGTGTGAGCTGGTGCCATTGTCATGATGCAAAAACCATGAACTGTTGGCGAAAAGTTCAAGTCGTCTAACTTTTTCATGCAGCCTTCTCAGGCTTCCAAATAGTAAACTTGGTTAACTGTTTGTCCAGTTGGTACAAATTCATAATGAATAATCCCTCTGATATCAAAAAAGCTTAGCAACATTGTAGCAAAAAGTTCACGAACTTAATTGTCTGACCTCATATATCAATTTGGGGAGTTTCACCTTCTGGACATTTGAGAAGAATATGAATTCTGCTACTGTTAGTGTCTATCGATACGTGGTAGGTCTAGTTTTATAGTGTTTTTCAAGTCTTTTTATTTGTTGATCTTTTGCCTCGTTTATTCTATTCATTATTAAAAGTGAGGTATTGAAGTCTTGAACTGTTGTTCAGTTGCCTCTTCCTCCCTTCATTTTTTTCAGTTTTTGTTTCATGTATTTTGGACCTCTATTTTTCAGTGCATATTATGTGTGTAATTGTTAGGCTTTCTTAATGGATTTAACCTTTGTCATTATAAAATGTCCTTCTTTGTCTCTAGTAACAATTTTTGTCTTAAAGACTGTTTTGTCTGATATTAGTGTAATCACACCAACCCTCTTTTAGTGACTTTTGCATGGCATGTCTTTTTCTATGCTTTTACTTTTAAACCATTTGTGTCTTTGAATCTAAAGAGGGCCTCTTATAGTCAGGATATAACTGGATCATGTTTTATATTATTATTATTATTGTTATTATTATTATTATTCATTCTGCCAATCTCTGCCTTTTGGTCGGAGTGTTTAGTTCATTTACATTTAATGTCACTGCTGGTTTTCACAGTTGCTAGGTTGGGAGGTTGTTGGTTTTCAAGACTACTTGCACTGTGCCCAAAACACCACAAAACTCAACTGTGCTGACCCAGATTCATCTGGTTTTCTTAAGTAATTGCTCTTTACATTGTTGCAAGCCTTTAGTTAATTCTCAAAGTTTTGAAAATGTTGATGTTAAATTTTTTTGGTAGTTTTCTCATTACTTTTGTGGAAGAGTGGATCTTTGGAGATCCTTGCTTCTCTAAATTGAATTTTAAAAGTAAATCTGACCATTCCATAACCATAAAAACACAATTGGTGTTGGAAAGTGCCTTTTTACCTATTAGAATGGGAAAGATTAGAAAGAAAGAGGGATGTAGAAGTAGATATTCTTGTATGCTGCTGGTGAAGGATAAATTGGTACAATCTGCCAATCATATGGTAATTTTTAAAATCCTTTGAGATGGATGTACCCTTTGATCCAGTAATTCCACTTCTGGGGATTTATACCAATTGTTAAATTGGCTACATGTCCCAAAGATATGTAGAGAATAGTCCATCACAACATTGTGAATAATTGAAAACAACAATTATTCAATGGTAGAAGATTGGTTAAAAAAATAAGAGTAAATCTAAAAAATAAAATACTATTTAGATACTAAAATGATACTATGGATGTATAATTAACATTAGATAGAAAGTTATTTAGTATATATTGATGTAAATAAAGGATTTCAAAAATAACATTGATAGCATGCATCTAATTTTTAAAGATATGTAACAGGAGTTTATTATTAGCGCATACAAAACTGTCTGGAAGGTTAGTATGAAACTGTTCACAGGGATTATCTCTGAATGTTTGGATTAAAGCATTTGTTTTTATGTTTCATTCATTTTACTTATTTACATTTTTCAATTTTTTCCATAAAACATATGTATGTTCGTATACATATATTATACATATATATGTGTATATATATGTACATATGCACACATATACATACATACAGTGTGGATTAAAGAAATAATAGATATTTTAGAAGTTAAGTCTTTTAAAAATTTTTATCAATTCAAATCTAGTGAAATAAAAGTAAGCTTTTTAAAGCAGCTTTCTCTTTTCCTAATCGTTTTAAGGAGGATAAAATGGAGATACAAGTGACTAAAGAAATCAGCACAAATGACTAATCAAAGAAGCTTAGCGCTATTAGAAAACATCCATTTTCTGTCAGTTTGTTCAAAATGTCTTCAAACCTCAGACAGTCTGTAGAAATAATACAAATTAAGGAGTTCATTGAAATAAGAGACAGTTTTATGAGGCCAGGATTTATCTCACCACTTGTTTGTTCATGTTAGATGGAGCAACTGCATAGGATTTAAAGCTTAGCATCAATGAAAGCTCTACATTGCAGACAATCACATGAAAATGCTGTGGGCTCAAAGCCAGAGGAATCTGGACCACTTCTGTGGCCAGATTTAACCAGCTGGGGTCTTTCTTGAGGACCATCTGATTTTTCCTTTTTTTCAGAGAGAAGAATTTGCCTTTTAACAGGAAATCTGCATTTTTATAAAGTTTAAGATCATTATTTGTAGGTTTGTTATTCTCTAGAAAAATAGCACATTGGGTGGAACTCCAGGCTCAGTATTTAATAGGAGGTCAAAAGATTACATGAAATTTTCCTCCGAGAGAATAGATTAAGATTCAGAGGCATGAATAAATGCCATGCACTAGGTTTCTTCTGCTACCTCAGTTAAACCTGCTACAGGGACATCTTCAACATGTTTTCTTCACACATTAGCCTATGAAGAAATGAATAAAAGCAATATTTTTTTTGAATTGCCCATTTGCATAATGTGAATTGTCACTCTAAAAAAGGAATAAGAGAACAGGGATTTCTTTTAAGCGATATTGGGCAACCATGATGTATGACTTCAAGGCAGTCTCTGAAGAGGCAACAGGGAAATAGAAATTAGGAAGAATCCTGGTTTCAATCATACCTGCACCCATTTCAAGCTGGGTCATCTTGAACGAAATATCCCTTTTCCTCCCTTTTAATATACAAAATGAAGATATTATTTGTCTCAAAGTGACATGAGGATTATTAAAATAGGTAATATGTAAACTTACTGGAGCACAGAGACATTCAGTAAATGATAGTTCACAATATCAATAATTTTAGTAGTGAAAGAAATGCTGTGATAACTTTCATTTCTAAACAACATCATTTGTGGCTAATTCAGTCTTAAGAGAACTCTTTGATTTGACATTTATGCCTGACAGCCAGAGTAATAAACTTAACTGATATCTGTTCAATAAGATAAAATATGGGGAAAGTCTTATTTGGGCAAGTGCTAAAAAACAGGGAAGCTTTTGTTTTAGAAAATCATTTTCACCATAACGGAAGGAAAAGGTTTTAAAATGAAAAAAAAGGGAGGGGGACCGAGGTCAATATAACTTTTAAGATACAGTTACTCATATTCGTAACATTTGTTATCTGCTTACATGTTTTATTTATCATAGTGTTTGTATTAATCATGACTTTGTGATTGAAAAAGACAAAAATTTTTACAAACCAGCTCAAGCACAGAGTGGCCCGTGCAACTAGGAAGCTGCCTTAGGGGCTCCTGGAACCAGGATTTGTTTTGGGCATCTCTCTTCCTCTCCTCAAACCTTGAATCACATCTTCAGAACAACCCAAAAGACAAGGAAGTTTCCACTCCAATTTTAAATTGAAAATCTTAGGGACGGGGGATGTAGTATGTTGACTGTCTCCATATGAGCTAACATTGACCCATTGGTCAGAGGCAGGTTGGGTTTCCAGAAGAGTGGGAGTCATGGAGGCCAGCACACCTGGCAGAAAAACAATAGAGGCTATGATGGTACTTTCAAATCGTGGCTTTCAGCATTATCAGTGAGCTGGAACTATTACCAGATTGTGAATTCTGTATGGTATGTCTTGAACAGCATCTTTCAAAAAATGAAATAGAACAGATTTAAATAAAATTGAATAGGAAATCTCAAAGGGAATCACAGTCAGGAGAATTATTTTATGAAACTTTGTTTCCATTGTGTGTGTGTGTGTGTGTGTGTGTGTGTGTGCATGTGCGTGTGTGTGCATGTTTGGACTAAATACAATATGAAATGTGGATCACAATTTAGAAATTCCTAGTCTACATTGCACAATGCCCTTCACTGGCAGATAACTGTCGTCAGTGGGAAGGTAGTCTGCCTGGTCCTGGGATCTCCCCTAGGCATCGGGAAAAAGAGTGAGCATGGAGTAGAACACAGAAGCCGGTGGGAAATAGTTGCTCCCAACCTCCTAATCAACACGGTTGGGTTTTTGTTTTGTTCTGGTTCGGGATTCCAAAGGGCAGCTTTTTTCCTTCCTTTCTGTGACTCAGTTTAACATAAAAGTAATTATCAGAAACAATCACTGCTGTAAATTCCACTCACTTGGTATGTTTTAACATAGAAAGTCTTCCACTTACAGGGCCAGCTTCACCTGTGTGCAGCACTGTGCAACCACATAGGGCCCCACACTTGGTTTAATTCTGTGATGTCGCCGTCTTAATAATCTTTGAATAAGGGCCCTGCATTTTTATTTTGCATGAGGCCCTGCAAATTCTGGAGCCAGTCCTGTCCACTCAACATGACACTGAGAGATCGGTAGTTGGAATCATTTTTGCTGCACCCACAGAGCTGTAGACATCCTTAGCACTCACTTGTGCTTACAGGCATATGCTATTGACAAGAGTCTTTACTTCCTGTTAAACTTAGTTTCACCTGATGCCTCTTCATTTGAATTCTCTTTTTAAAAAATGATACTAAACATGTTCTTCCGGATTAATTTGCATCCTGTTAATACATACGGTAATTAACAGCTGATTTCCTGTCTCACTTCCCCAGTGGTGGCAGCCTGACATGCCCCATGAGGACGGTCAGAAACTAATCATTGAAGCCGTGGCAGCTCAAACTTATGTTTAATGTATGTCCCATTTCTCCCCATCCTCTCACTGCCCCCACATCCCTTAAATCGGCTGTCAACTTACTTAAAGGGAAGAGACAGCACTGAATTTCAAAGAGCTCACGTTCAGGTTATGTATTCATTAAACTGAGTTTCTAAAATACACTGTTTATATGCTAGTGCTTCCTTCTCATCTCATCTTAGAGTTGCCCATTGAACTAGAATAATACATGGACCCCACCCACCCACTCCAAAAATCCAACCAAATAAAACTATGGGCAAACTGGGTGAAGCAGTGTTTTATTTTTCTTAACCTAAAAAAGGAAAATCTTAAAACAGTTTTATCTTTGCTTCGTGATTCAGTTTACATTGCCTGTGCTCAGTAAGAGTTCTTTTGGCACAGATACAAAACATGTATAAATCATTTGTTTTCATTCAGATTTACTAAAATGACCAGAGCTTGCATGCCATTCAGTTCCTCTCCCCCACCCCCAAACCCCAGGAGGGAGGTCATGCCCGAGGTCTTGCCTTAGGACTTGTCAAAACAAGAGGAAAAGCTCCTAAGATGTTGGAGCTGAAATTTAGGGTGGTCTGAGACATCCAGCTAAATGATTTACAGGTTGGAATTTCAGATGCTAGCTCACACAGTAGAGCTCTTTCCAAAGGGAAAGACAGTAATGAAAAAAACACCAGGGGGTGGGGGGACCTTTTCTGACAAAGGCCTGTTGTTGACACTGATAATAAGCTCTCTGTCTTTTTGAGTCTGGCAGGCTCTGGTCTCTGGTTTCGGTTGAGATTGTGTTTTTTGGGGCCTTGGGATGTGAAGGGAAGTATTTACCTGCCTTTGCACAAATCCTCCAGGCATTGAGTACATTATAAATGAACCAACATCTAACTAGATAAAAATCATTCTATTTGTGATTAGACAATGAATTGATTGTTCGTCAATAGACTTAGTGTTCCTTTTTCTTCTCATCCATGGAGACTGCTTTTTAAAACATAAAAGATGAATTTTAAACCTAATCTTGTGGAATGATATATAGCACTTTAAACACTGAAATTAACGTAGCATTCTTAACATTCCAGACCATATGCTAAATTCTAAAACTAACTTGAAATTTCTCAAATTGTGCCGATCCTTTTGCTAATTATTCAGTCCCATTGACCAGTATGCATCATCATGAGGAGAAACTAGTGCTTGTTGCTGTTTCATTACCCAGGTACACAATCCCCATTAAGATTCCGCTTGTCTTTTATACCAAGAGAATAGGTAAGTCTTGTTGGCATTATTACAATCTGTGTTCTTCTTTTGAGTGAGTATCATAGTCTCAATAGATAAGAAACCCATGCATTCTTATCGAACCTTCTGCCCACCTGGGATATAGAGCTGTGTGAATGTTGAGGGGCGTTTGCAATTCCTGTTTCTTGTCTTCTTTCTATGTTGTTTGGCAGATTTGTCCTTATAACAGTTGCTTAGCTATTTGATATAGTGTGCTAATCCAGTAGGGTTCAAGGAACAAAGGCTATGTCACTCTGTGCTTTGGGACAACACAGGCCCTTGTTTTATCAATGTCTGCACATCACTGGCCAGGGTTGAAGGATTCTCTGGGTCAGCTATCTCATTCCACTTGCTTATCATCAGAGTGGGTTTATCCAGAAGTCACTATTGTATCAGAATTCCATTCAGAGCGTTATTAGACCATAACAAATGTTACAGGAAAAGAAATATTTATGATGTCAGTACCAAAGGCTACAGAGTGACTTGTAGCACCTTCAGGTAGACCAGTCGAAGACAACTGCTAACTGAAGTGCCCCCATAGATTTCAGAAATCCACCAGGTTGCTTTAGAGTTTTCTGAGTGTTCAGCTGTGTTTAAGTAGAACCTGTAGAACTGATTCTTTTACCCGAATGTCAGAGAGAGACGATTTCTTCAGAAAACACTTCTCGACGTAAAGGAATGCCTCAAAGAAGTATATACTGCGATTCTACTTGCCATTAAAGTTAACCAGTCCGTTGTCTTATAGTGAAACTGAAGATGAGACGGATCTTATGACAGAGAAGCCCCAAGCTCAGTGTTTATTCCACAACACCTCTGACTTGAATATCTCATGGCAGAATATTCCAGGGGTAAATATTTATTGGACATCTGTTACAAGCTAGGCATGGCAAGGATCTTTATAAATTAACTAGTTCAATATCTTTTACAATTGAGGGAATTGAGGCCTAAAGAGATCTGAGTATCCAGGATTATTCAGACGTAACTTTACATTAGCAATTTTGGCAAGAAGTGCGTAGAATTCTAAAGAGGATTCAGACCCCAGACCTGCTATTTTCTCATTATTTAACCTTGGCGGGGGTGGGGGGAGGGAGACTCTCAGAGCCTTAGTTTATTCAGCTGTAAAGTAGGGATAATAATAGTGCATTCTTTAACAGTGTTAGGGTTATTATAAGGATTCCATGACTTCATATATATAAAATATTTAGGAGAGTCTCTGACATGTAATAAATGCTACAAAAGTGATTATTCTAACTATGATGATGGTTATTCCTAATCCAGGAGTCTGAAAAATACTCCCCTTTAGAAATTTGCTACTTGCCTGGGCAGGGCTTAGTATAAAAGCCACAACCTCAAAACATTAAAATTCAGTAAATTCCATACACTTTGAGAATATTTTAGGGCTGATTCCCTTGCAGAAAGAGCAAGTGGGAAGGGGGTCACCATGACTAGTTGATTAAACGTCAGTATGGGCTGGAGAGATAAAGAAGGTAAAAGATTTGGCATATGAAATCCTCTGAAAACAGGGCAATTTAAGGTCTTTATTGTTCCTTCTCTTTTAAGCAGTTTTGTCTCTTAAAGAAAAAGAGAGACTTCTCTTTAGATATTAATACTCTCGTTTCATTTTATCAAATTGCCCTGGAAGCTTCTTGTGGAAATCAGACAAGTTATTGTCATTGTTTGCACTTTCAAGCACATAGTCTTATATCCTGGCTTGTACCATTTTCTAATAGTTTCAGTGTAGATCTGAATTCCTTAGATGATGAGCTCATTGGCAAGAATAGTTAGTGATGTATGTTTATTGGCCGAGCAACTGACCACCTACATTGAAGGTTTAGAACAGTGCTTCTCAACAGAGCTAGGGGAAGGCTATTTTACCCACTGGGGAACAGCAAAGGGCCAATGTCTGGAGACATTTGAAGGGCGGGGGTGTCTCGAAGATAACAGATGGAGGAGAGCTGCTACCGGCATCTAGTGGGCGAGGTCAGGGATCCTACTAAATACCCTGTAATGCACAGGACAGCCCACCCACAATGAAGAATTATCTTGCCCAAAATATCAATAGTGCCAAGGCTATAAAACCTTGCTTTAGAGGAACCCAGAGGTCCACCATACCTTTCCCCCAATCCTTCCCCTTACCAGCAAACTGACATCAAGAAATCTGAAGTTAAGAAGTTCATGCTTTGGGCTTATGTCAGACCTGTTAAAATGCTCATACACATTTCCCCGACACTTGTATATTAAAAAAATTTAGTTTGCCCAATATCTCTTTCCAAAGGTACATTTTGTAGTGGTGGGTTAAGTTCAGGAACACAGAGAGTATTTCAGAAGGACTTACCAAAACCTGAAGTTAACTTGGTTAATTTTTGCTAAAGACAGCCATACCTTTTGTAGCTGCCCACCCCCGCAACAAGCCCCATTCAGGCAACTCTTCTTTGGACACAAGAGCACAGGGCATTCACTCAGAGCCAATCATCCCTTACAGAGGGCCCAGTCCCCTCCAGCAAAGGCAGCTCCAGTTGTCACTAGTTTACACCTGCTATCGGGCTACAGACTGGCAGCTAAGCTGCAGAGCCAGCTCTCCAGGCATCTGAACACCATGATGTTGTCTGACTCTTCTCGCACAGCACTGAGCCCAGCCTGGAATAGAGTGAACATTTTCATGTTTAGCACCTCTCCCTTTTGGATCAAACTCAAGAAAATCAGAGACACCCAGAAGTCTCATCAAATGTGCATTATTTATTAGTCAGAAGTCACAGGGGACAATAGTGTTTATTTTGTTTCTCCTGGATTCTGAAAAGTACACAGTCCCTTTTCGAAAGTGTTTTCAAGTTATCAAGAATTCACTCTCTGCAGTATATGTTTATTAAGTTAATGATGTATCATATATGAACTCTAAACCGCTAAGAAAAGTTTTAAAAAAGAAGTCTTAAGGAAACAAAGAAGAGTTTTTCTTCTCTAAAAACAGACTTCGTTTTCCACCTCACACTGATATTAACTTTTTACTGTAGTAAAATATACATAAAATTTTTCATTTTTAATTGTTGTACAGTCATCACTAGAAATTTTCCATGTTTGCAAACTGAAATTGAACCCATTAAGCAGTAACTCCTCACTGTCCCTTCCCCCAGCTCCTGACAACCACCATTCTACTATCTGTCTTTGTGAATTTGACTACTCCTGTATATCTCATATAAGTGAAATCACACAGTATTTGCCTTTTTAGGACTGGCTTATTTTACTTAGCAGAATGTCTTCTATTTTTATTCATATAGCATACAAATATGTTACAATTTCCTTCTTTTTTAAGGTTGAAAAATATCCCATTGTATATTCTTCATTCATCCATTGATGAACACTTGGGTTACTTCTATCTTTTGGCTATTTAAATATTGCTGCTATGAAAATGGGTATATAGGTGTTTGTTCAAGTTTCTACTTTCAATACTTTTGGGTTCCTCCTTTCAATTCTGTCTTCCACCCAGAAGTAAAGTTGCTAGATTATGTGCTAGTTCTATTTTTAATTTTTTGAAGTACTGCTGTATTATTTGTCATAGTGGTTTTACCATTTTATATTCTCACCAGTAATATACAAGGCTTTATTTTAAATTTCTCTACATCCTTGTCCAACACTTACTATTTTCTGGTTTTGTTTTGTTTTTTATAATAGCCATCCTAATTTGTATCTCATTGTGATTTTGATTTTCCTAATGATTAGTGGTGTTTGAGCATCTCTTCATGTGCTTATTGGCCATTAGTAGCTCTTCTATGGAGAAAGTTCTTTTCAATTCCTTTGCCCATTTTTAAATCAGGTTTTTCATTGTTGTTGAATGGTAAGAGTCATTTATATAGTCTAAATATTAAACCCATATCAGATATGTGACATAAATATTGTGTCTCATTCCATAGGTGATATCAGTTTCTTGAAGTCATTATTTTTCTAGCATGCCAAATAATGGCACTCAGTCACATTAGTAAACAAGTAAATTCTCATATGTCAAAGACAGTTATTTTTGACCCTTCTTAAAGTCAGCGAGAACGAACAATAAGACCTTTAGATGTCCTTCTACTCTTTTGAGTTTTTTTTTTTTTTTTAATACATCAATAGTTCTTTCTGGCACTTACATATACTGAAATTTTTATTTCTCTGGCTAGTCAAGTCAGCCAAATGTCCACTAGGTGGTACTCTAACTACTGCATGAGTAATTTGCATAAAGCTTAAGGTAAATTCCAAAGTGGTCCTGACAAAGACTTGTTGCTTCACAAAACTATGGTGTTTATGTGAAGATGAACAAACTAATCACATTTATAAAATGTTAGCACTAAAGGTTCAAGTTCATGTAGTTCAACCTTCTCCTGATAAAGTAGGGATTTGGTGAGGTTAAGTGACTTACCCAAAGTCACACTGCTACTTACTGATGAAGCCAGGCTTTCATGGAAAGCTTTTACTCATGATCTGGTAATTAATCTAATTCCCCATTTTGCCACTGCTTACTATTAAAGAGTCTTCTCAGAGTGTCTTAGAGTATGCTAGAGCCCAGGTGAGCATGGCTTCTTCCACAAGTAAAGGAAACTATGGATGTGAGCAGGATACTATGTATTGCTTTTGTGAAAGATCCTTGAGCTAGAGATAAGGAAAACAAATTCCACTATTACCTATTAATTTTGGGGAAATCATTTAATACCCCACTCTTGGTACCCTTATCATTAAATTAAGAGGTTGCATTAAGTGTCTGCAGATGATCCTCAAGCTCTGTATTATATAAAGATTTAGTCTGAAACTGGAACTCTGATACTGGAAGCCTGATATTTCCCTGACTTAATCTTACTTTCTTGTTTGGGAGTGTAGCTTTGTATTTTTCAACCCTAAAATACCGGAAATTCCTATTTACCTTTTTGTGTGGCATTGGATGAAATCTGGGCACCGACTAAGCGTTTTCTAACTTTTTACAACTTTCACTCTCACCAGTGTTGGTACTAAACATTACCAATAATACATAAGCCTGCAATTAGAACCACTAACAATATACAACTATTTTATAGCAATGTATTGCAGAAAGTACAAAAATAGCATTGCTGTGGAACATTTATATGTTTCCCAGAGCAGCTCGCAGGGCTCAAGGCTGCTAATCATTTACAGATTTTCACACACTGTTTCTCACCTGTCTTTTCCCTAAGTACATTGGCACTGCATTACCAGTGTGCTTTGTTTCTCACCTGTCTTTTCCCTAAGTACATTGGCACTGCATTACCAGTGTGCTTTGTTTCTCACTGTCTTTTCCCTAAGTACATTGGTACTGCATTACCAGTGTGTTTTGTTTTTTACTCCCTATCTGTCTGTTTACAGAATCATCCCACCAGACAGGACATTTTCAACTTTGTTTGTACAACTCAGTCCTGTTTCAAGTAAGTTTTTATTTACCCTTGTAGTGAATGTAAATGACATCTCTTCACATTTGATTGATCACCGTACAGTAGTCCCGCAACAAAGTTGGAGTTACCTTCCTGAGAAGTACAGCACTTAGCAAAATCACAAAAGGTGACTCATTCATTGCCTAACAGACAACAGGGGCTGGAGGGAATAATTGAAATGGCTTTAGCGGTAGATCCTTATGACCAGAGCACATACCGTTTCCCTGAAAATAAGACCTACCCCGAAAATAAGCCCCAGTTAAGATCGTCAGCCAGAGGGACGCATTTAGTACGTTATGATGATGATGTTCCAGAAGATGACGTGACTGTATTTGAATAAATGTAGCTTGTTGTACATGAGAAAATAAGACATCTCCTGAATATACGCCCTAGCATCTTTTGGAGCAAAACTTAATGTAAGACACGTCTTATTTTCAAGGAAATAGAGTATAAAACCCGGTCTTATTATCGGGGAAACACGGTAGTAGTTCTAGAAGGCAAAGTGAGGCAAACACTCTGCTCTCTTTCCATGGGTTACCTTACTCAGTACCCATGCTGCAGTCTTCAGCTTGGTTTTACATTGTTGAAGTTTTGCAACCAGCTCGTGTGCCTCTGTCACTTTTTCATTATTTCCTTTTTCATTCTTCAGCTATTACCAAAATGTCTGTGTCGGTGTCTGGCCTTTCCACAAGTTATCCCCGTGTTAGGACATGGTTTCCTGGGTTCATACTAAAGGAGGGAGTGTCCGTCAGTCTGGCCTCTGCTCTGTTCCTAGACCCGCCTCGTGGTCTGCAGCAGACGGAGCACTGTGGTCATGTCCCACAGGTTGTTGATTAAGAGCTGAACTGAACACTGGCTTTTAAATGTTTGGCACATAAGCAGAAAAGCATGTCGTCTCACAACACTGATTGGCAAGGGACTATCCTATTTTGTCCCATTGGCAGGGGACTATCCCACCGAATGAAGAGGGTTCCCTTTTGCTATGATTGAATTTAACAGAAATAAAAAATAAAAAAGATTCTGAATTTGTCATGTTCATTCAACATTCAGATGTTTTCTGATTATTAATTAAAAAGCCCCAAATCATAACCTGCTAAATTTTTGTAAAGATTTTAGAGAGCTATAAAATTATGATTTTTGCTCTGTACATAATGGTATTAGGTTCAGATCGATATTGATAAAATTGGCATGACATTGTTTTGAATACCATGTTTATGTTGCTACCGTTGAGCGACAAAATCTGATGTATTTTCATGGGGTCTGCAGAATTTTGCCAAGAAAGTATGTCTTTAGAGGTTTTGTACACATCCAAATTGTTTCATATCCTAAGGGCACTCTGTTAATTCCTTTTATTTATTTCTATCTGTATATTTATTGTAATCGACTGTTTTAAGTCTTTACAAACAAAATGATTTGTTTTTTAAATTAAACATACAGCCGTCTTTTGAAAACATTTCTGGATATCTTTCAAAATTTAAAATGTACACATGTCCTTTGCCTCAGCAGTTTGACTTATTTGTGCACATTTGTACAGAAATTTAAGTGCAGAGATTGAAAAGAATGGAAAAAAACTAAATGGACATCAAGACTGCTGATTCAGAAAATTATTTAAGCTCTTTAGAAACATGTAAGCTAGATTTACATGTGCCGACAGAATAATCTCAAAAACATATTACTTAGTGAAAAAAAGGAAAGCATAGACAATACATATAGTATACTTTCCATTTATCTAAAAATTATATGTCAATACATATAATATGTTTGTATGTACATAAAATTTTTCTGAAATGATATAGGAGAACACGGGAAGTTAACACTTTTTTTTATATATTTTGTTAAAATTTGTTATCATGGATATGTAGTTTTCATTTTAAAAGCTAGCAATGAAGTTTAGAAATTAGTACTTTGATATTTAGAAACCATTAAAACACAGATATTAAAGCACACATATCATTTGTGCCATCTAAATACACATCTACTTTTTTTGTGTAATGTTTCTTGAATATATTCCTTGCTATTGTGTCTTAGAATATTTGTAATATTGTTCAGAACTTTTAATCTGTGTTAGAGGAAAGGGGTATTATGACAAAGGGTAATTTGAGGAAAATGGATCATTTGAAAATGGTGAAAATAGAATTCTGAAAGCAAATGTAGAGCAAATATCCTTGCATGGCAGTGCACACAAATAATTAAAGACGGCCCCCCTGCTGGAGAAAAACAATCCTTTGTACTTGAGGTTTCCAGATAAACTTTTCTTTGACTTTGAATTGGTTTAAATTTATGTAATATTTTTTATACTCTTATGTAATATTATTAGACTCAGTGTGTAATCAAGAAATATTATAGTTTAGATGATTGATATTTTTATCTCTTAGAATTTTGCTTTTAGCTTTAGGGACATATCTGGATTTAGCAGGCTTAGAAAATTTCAAAGCAATTCAAATGTACATGATATTTATATGTTGAGGAGCTATATGTTGATTGGGGGAAATTAAAAAGGGGCTTTCAAGTGCTACTTGTGCTACATATTGGATTATTAAAAGTTGAAAAAACAATTGGTATGCCTGTGGGAGATTTGTTTGCAGTGAGTGAAATTGGAGAGCATGCTAATGGCTACACAGAGCTGGTGGAAGCCAGAAATGCAGTTGTGGTTGATATCATTCTTATAAAAGTTGACATCCAAGACATAGTGAGAGCTCTATGGTGATAGCTGATAGCCTGTTAGTAGTGGTAGAAAATATTATAGTGAGTGTTTTCTATTCTGGTAAGAATTGGAGACCTGAACCAGTAAGAGCAGATACTGGGCTCCTAAAAGATTCAAATGTGAAAGTCATATTAGCAGTTCTCTTCCTAACAGGAAATATTAATGAGCTAGGGAGGAAGCAGAAAGGGAGAGAAAATGGCTTAGTTGATACGGGAGTAATTGTGGTAATACGAGGCAGAGATTTTTACCCTGGTAGGAAGTTGATAATTATTTGCAGGTCTGGTGAAGGGTAAATATTGGGGTAGCCATGAGAGAAATTATTATGTGATCCTGGGTCCTTGAAGATAATTCCTTTCTGGTTTTAAAAAACAAATTGGGATGTTGTTTGTAGTACTTGGGGTAGGTTCTCATCTGTTGGCAGACCGTTATAACACATTTCCAGCATATTTGTGTGTGTTTTATTGTGTTTTTTTCATATTTATGTTTTAATACAAGCAGAGCTTAACTTGAAGGTTCCATTTCACTGGAATCATTTCATGGAAAGTCTTTGCCATTCCAAAATCTCATCAACTCCAGTTGGTACCTGAGCTTTCAAATAGGAGCTCATCCTTTAATTTAAGGCTTTGATCCTCAGTAAATGGCAAAAGCTCCAGGCTGAGATAACAACCTGTTATCAGTGTAAATGAAAGCTGTGGAGCAGGCTTTGACAAGGCACAGTGAAAGCAAACTTGAGGGAACAGGGTACTTATTAGGGTGGGATTGGATAGGTCTCATGGGAACATGAATAATGGTGAATCATAGAATTTTAGAGCCAAAAAGGATTATAGTTACCCTTCTCATTTTATAGATAAAGAAACATGAAGCTCAGAAATGTAAAGGGGAAATGAGGCCACCATCTCCTCCTAATTCAACTTTCTCCTTAGAGAATTTATTAGTTAGGGGAAAGCTCAGCTGCTATAACAAAGAGTCCTGAAAAGACAGTGGATTACAGAATGTAGACATTCATTTCTCTTTTAGGGAAGCAATCCAGTTCAGCAGAGCAGCACTGCTTCTCATGCCCAGTGAGGAGCCCAGTTCCCTCAAGTCATGGCTCCACCATTCCCCAGGGCATGGTTATCGTGTGGGCACTTAAAGCTAGGTCACTGCCATATGAGTGACAGTCAGCTGAAAGGAGAGGACAACATGGGTGGAGTTACGCCAGCTACTTTAAGTTACAGACACAGAATGGCACATATCACTTTGTTCATGTTCCATGAACTTAGTCATATGGTCCCACAGAACTTCGAGAGATGCTTGAACGTGGAGTCTAACTGGGAAGTCATTTCTCTGGCTATAATTCTATGATTATAAGAAAAGTGGAGAAATCCATTTGGATGAATAGTGAATAGTTTCTGCCATAGGGGCAGACCAGCCTCCCACTCAGGTTGCTATCTGTAGTTTTAGCTTTTCAGAAATCCACAATCATTCCGTGTGGTTTCCATCCAGGTTGTAATGTGCCTTTGAAGTAAGTCTCCTTATTTGACATAGTTGATAGATCTTGGAACTTGTCTTTCCTATTAGTGACTCCTATTAATCCCCAAATCCTGTTCAGGACACAAAGCAAAAAGCATCTGGTCAGAACATGCCCACTGCCCATCAAGGTTCTGTTACATCCAGGGCTGGGAGTATGATTATGGCAGGACAAGGGAGCTCAGTAACGCTTTTTTTGCCCTTTTTTCTGGGTTATTAAAATAAAATAGCTGTTATGATTGTTAAATGAGATAGACCATATGAAAAATACCTACTTATTTTGTCAACAATTATTGATGGAGTGTCCCATCTTCTAGATGCTTAGGATGCTCTAGTCTATGAGGTAATGCTCCTGTTTTTAAAAGCTCCCAGCCCAATGGAGGAGGCGCTCGAGTTAGTGGGCAGTGGTAGTGCAATGTAGCAGCAAAGTATTTCCATAGCAGTATGTACCGGTGGGAACAAACACAAAGTCACCTAACCCTGTCTTGGAGAGGGGCCCAGTGCTGAGGAAGCATGCCTAGGCTAAGGCCTAACCACAGGTAGGGAGGGGGTTGCCAGCAAAGAGACGCTAGGGTTTCTGAATGCCCACTTTTAGTTTGGCCTCCCCACACGCCTCCAATGTTATTTCTCAATATTCCACTCATCAGGGCTTACAGGGAAAAGATCGAGATTATGCTTTCAAGAGAAATTTTTCCCCTTGACTTTGGCATTGTGAAGTCGGTCCCCACACAAAAGGAAGGAAAGGGATTTGACAAAGATACCATCATGACAGGAGAGTTCTGGGAGATTTGGCTTTACTGTTTCAAATTAGGACATTTTTGCTGCATTTAGTAAGTACATAGAGTAATTTAACATGGTTAAATATCTCACTTGCTCATGATCTTTTTAATTAATTCAGATATATTGGTTTCTCAAAGGAGAATATCCAGTTCCTTTTCTGTCATTCATATTATGCAATAATGGTTTTAGGAAGCATGCTGGAGAATAATAAACACAATAATCAGATAGACACCAAATTGGTATTTCTAGATATTTCTAGGGGGGAAAATAGTTTTACCTACATTATGAATATTGTTTAAATTATCAGACTATACATCCTCTCCCTATCATATCACCACATTCCCGAGAATCCTCCCCAAACAATTTTATATTTATTATTTGGAGGCTGTCTGACTGCAGGCATCTTCAAATATATGAAAGCTTATTTGCTCTCCAGTTAATGAGAAACTCTTAGGCTTAGCCCTCATCATTCTGAAGGCAGTGGTGAGAGAGAGAGAGAAAGGAAGAGACAGAGAGAGAGAGAGAGAGAGAGAGAGAGAGAGAGAGAGAGAGAGAGAGAGAACCACCTCTTAATTCCCTACTTATATATGAAAAAAATCCTCAGCAAAGGCCACTAAATTTCCATGCTAATTTTGAAAGTGTCCTTAATTTAAAATCACTTTAGAGGAGGTAAGACAAAATTTATAAGCAAAATAACTTGTATAAAAACCCAGTGAGTTTGCAAAAGGAATTCAGGGTTACAGGTTTAACAACAGACCGAGACAGTTCTACATAGCAAAACAAGGAAACAAAGAGCCTTGTACTGAAGGGTGAGAAAATTGAATTCTAGTCTTGGCTTTACCAGAAATGCTTTGTGGGTTTTGGAGCAAATTCTTCAACCTCTGCAGGTTGCAGTTGGATGTGTTGTAAACAGAGGAAATTGGGTCTGGATGAACTCAGCGTTCCCGTCCGGCTTGTTACTCAATGTTTGAGTGGGAGTATGAAAACTTGTTCACATCAGTCCTACCAGAACTTCTCTCAGCCTGGCAATTCCATTGATTTAGCAAATATTTAATGAGTACCTACTCTACCTGCCAGATGCATCAATGAGACACTCCTTCGTATCAAATGTAGAGGCACTTTCTAATAAAGCTCTTAATGAACCGTTGGAACTCTTTCTTCATCGTAAATTTTTCACATTTCTGTGGTACTTTCAGTGCTCCTGCCATTTTTACTGAGATACGTTAACTGTAATTTTGCCTAGGGACCTTCCTACACCATGTTTATTTTGCTTTGTTATCTGTTTGATAATTCAAGTGCACAAAGAAATACTTGCCAGAGGGGTTGACTTACAAGAGACAACAGATTTTTCAAAATGAGGTTTTCCTTCCCAGTGTGTGCATGATAAGAGTTAGAGACAGTCATTTTGTCGTCTGCGTCCACGGGAAGCATTTACAAGCACTCCCTGATACATGAGACTCTCACACGGCCTGAACATGGGCACAGCGTACCTGTAACCATCGTATTTCAGGACAGTGGCACCTCGTTTCAAATTCATTTTTACATTTCCCTTGGCAGGGCCACCGTTCCTGTTAGAATTAATATAATAACTTCACTTCGGTGACCTAGTTTTTTTTGGAGGTCTCTCTGTTCCTTTCCTCATTTCCTAGTTGCCCTGGCAACAGCCATCAAATTGAAATTACAGGAAGTGGAAGGTCTTTCTTGTTTATCACTAAAGAGAAGGGAGAGCTGTTGACTCAGATACAGATTCTGACTCTTGGTGTCCACAGGGTGGCAGCATTGCTTTTGAGTGAGATCACAGCTCAGAAAACCCCTCAGTCCCCTAATCCGCTGCCCACTCACCCCCCATTATAAAATTTCTACCTACTTCTAGGTTAACCACACTTATTCATGTCTTTTCTTTACTGGGCTTTGTGAGGCACACTCAACTATATTAAAGTGCATATAAATTGCTTAAGTGAAGATTACAGCATATGCTTGTTCATTTTAATGGTTATACTGCAGGCTCACCTAGAGTTAGTTGTCAGTACAAAATTATCAGACCTGCATATTCAGTCAGGGAAGACACTCAACCCACTCTAGAATATTTGTATTGTCTTGACAGTACCTCCACAGAACACGTGGAATCACTGCAAGGCAAGACCACAAAGAAAGCTGGGCAAACACTTCCAAAATTGAGGTATTAAGCAGTGGCTTGTGGGGAAAGGTAGGCTATTACTGATTCCCATTCCTGGAGTAATATTGAGAGCAGATGCCTAATAGCTCCCTTAATCACCTTTAATTGCTAAATGGGATTCCACTGACTATACATGATGCGTGCTTTTTAGACTATTAAAGTGGAAACAGATTTGTAAAGAAATATTCTAAGGGGAAAACTTGGAAAGGCAAAGCAGTACTGGGTCTCCCTTTATTAGACTCATGAGTTGGTATGTATTTAAATCACTTTAGGGTAGCATTGAATACATGCTAGTCCCTGTTTTAGATATATGACATTGGTCACTCACCCAACAATTTCTTGATCACCTGATATGACAAGGTTCTGTCTCAGTGTTGGAAGAGTATAGAAATAAGTAAGGCACAGCCTTTACCCTTCAAAAATCTCACGGTCTATCAGTATTGATATAACATTTACATGAATAATTGTAATAAGAAGTCAAGGGGGGTTAATACCACAAATGATGTTAACAAACCATGTGTGATTTCAGAGATTTTTTTTTCTAGCTTGATGACTAAGGAGGCTTGAAGAAAGAGGTGGCTTTTAAGATGAGACTCAATGTAAGCCATTTTTTCAAAAGAAGGGAGGTAAGGATTGAGAATATTCTAACCAGAAAGAATGGTGGAAATAAAGGCAATAAAATAAAAAACACAGACCTTTTCAGGGAAGGTTGAGCCACTCCTGTTTGGCTGGAGGATGGAGGGCATGGGGTCAGCCTTTTTATACCATCTTGGAAATGACCTTGGCTAACTCAGATTACTTGTTTTTCTCAGTTACCTAATGATAATACCCTAATAATTACTAATGGGATTATATTATCACAGAAGCCTCTTTACATCTAAAATATTCATATTAAGGCCCCATCTATATTGGATAATTAAGTAAAAACTTCATTAGAATTAACACTGCTGGGGAGAGGCAGGTTTGTTTGCTTGCTTGTTTTTGTATATTTTGCATTTTAGAATGATTTAGTTTGCAAAACGTCTGTTCTTGATCATTTTATAACAAATACAAGGGTCAGTATACTTGAAGTTGTTAGTTCATGCATTAGCAATCTCTCCATATTGATGGAAAGGAATTGTATGATTTCTTTTGTAACGTTACTTTGGTACTTATAAAAGGAAAATATGGTTGTGGCTGATTTTCAATGGAAATAACATTTTTTTAAAGATGTACTAGATGTAACTAATCAAATATTCTTTTGCTGATCGGGATTTCTACTGCAAGACTTCAAATCTGAGTATCCATTTGGCTAAAGAGACCAATCCATCTTGTATCCATCTTGCAAAATATTTGCTATTGTAGTATAACTGAGAAAACAGTCTAAATAAGTGAAGAAATACAGAATTCCCACAATATTTTTCTTCACTCAAGACCCATTGCTGGGTGTAAAATCAGTTTTATGGGTCTTGTTCAGCATTTTTCTTTTTTTAAATACAAGTATCTGGAATAGCATAGGGAGGATAGAATGCAACTGAGTGGAATAGAGTACATTGCATATTATAAGGAAAAATATTGTCTCATGAAACTTGTTTCAGCTGCGTGTGTCTGCCTATGTGTGTGTATGACTGGATTACTGTGTAAACTATTTCTTACTATGGGTTGTCGTCAGTAGTTTGAAAAACATTATTTTAGAGACATGCCAATTTACTTTTGCAACTCTGTACACAGTAAGTGGAATTAACACCAACAGTTTGTTGGCCTAGAAAATCCATCCTAGTATTAGCAACTAGAGAAAAATGATCCGCACTTAGCATATTGTTTTATAAGTGAATGTTTCTAAAGTGCCCCAGTTCTCATCAGAAATTTATCGCCATACATACACATTCCTGAGAAACCTAGACAAAGAGAAAGGGAAAGATGAGAAGGACCTGCTAGCATATTTAAAGCTTTTTACCTGTTTTCTGTGAAAATGTTGTTACCTGGTTAAGGGAGTTGTAACAAGGGGTACACTGGTGTGAATGCCCAACACCCTCACTTTGTGAAGATCTAATTGGCATCAAATTGCTCCTGTACAGGTGAGGCTCTTGCCCTATAAGGGTCTGATACCAGTCACATGTTCTGACTGGGGTAGCTAAGGAAAAAGAAAAAATGTCAAAACCATGTACAGCATGGAGAGCCTGGGGACAGAGTGGAGCATGAAAACCCCAAGTCCTTCCCAAATGGTGAGGCTAAGAACACAGAGAATGGAGACGCTAGGAGTGTTGGATACAGTCAACCTTTGGAACTACCAGGAGACATGCCCTTCTTGCAGGCCTCCTCCTTCCCCTGCCTCCAGCCTGAATCACTCCATGCCTGTGCACAACCTTTTCACATCGGTGGACTCTGACTGTAATAGCAGGAATAGTCCTGATAGAACACCAGGGATGGGGTCAGGGTGTGGTACCTACATCACATGGCATACTTGAGTCTCACCCAATGAGCCAACATCCACATACTGAACGTGTATCATTTATACTTTATAACTTATTAAACATTGGTCATATGCATGTTGTGCCATTGATTTCCATGTGCTTTTTGACAAGAGCAGTTGACATTTCCTCTCTAGAACTAGGGAATTTCAGCAAAGAAGGGTTAAGTAATTTTTTGTGTTGCCCACAGCTTTCAAAGATGTCTAGCCCTAGAGTGATGGATTTTACTCTTAATACTTAGCCTACTGGGCTAAGCTGTTATTTGAAACTGATCCACTCCTATCACTCTCCACAGCAGTTTAACAGGTGGCAGCTTATGCCCCACATTTACTGTGGTGCCTACTGAAGGTATCAGGTTCTGCAAAACTTTATGCTTGTCCTTAAAAGTTAATTGAGACTAACAGGGAAATGAGTGCTAGGAACACCTCTTTCCATTTCCCAGGATAGTGGTGAATCCTTTGATCTTTCCAGGATATTTTAGGAGAGCCTCAGTCATTCACTATCCTTTAAATTGCGTTGGTTTTAGATTTTTAGTACCATGAAATGACAAATTTTAATAATAATTAAAAAAAAGAATAGTGTTTGAAGTGCAAGGAAATGTAAATTTAAAAGTAAAGGTGAGTGAATATTGAAGTAATCCATTTAAAATTAATGGCTAAAAGTATTCATCCTATTAGTATTTTTTCCACTGGATTTTATTTCATCTGTGGATCAGGAAACTGGAGGCTAGAGAGGTGAAAAGACTCCTCAAGAAGTGGCCGTGGGGACCAGGCTGAGAACTAAGCTCTCCCGACTACCCACCTCTATGCCACGTTGTCCTGCGAGCATGAAACATGCGGAATTTCACCAACATCTTAAACATCAATAACATCTGTTTTTGAATGAGATATTTTTTTTTAATTCCTCAGCAATTGATATCATCTAACATGACTAAGTAGAAAAAACATGGACTTTATACAGACAGGGAAATTCAAAATTAAGCCTTAGCTCTCATCATCTATACAATGGGAGAAAGAAACACTTCATTTCACAAGGTTGCGGTCACACATCCACCACCTGTCACAGAGCAGATGCTCAAGAAGTAAGTTCTCATGCAGGAATTACTAGCTCTGACACATTCGTGAAGTCAGTGAGGTTGGTCTCTAATTCCATCTCACCTAACTACCCTAGCTGTTGTCTCCGAGGTGCTATGGATAGGTGTGTAGAGCCTTCGTGTCATCCTTAGAATACCTAAGATTTTCCAGCTACAGTGCAGGCAAGCTTTCTTCCACACACCACCCCATTCTGTTCATTTTTCCTATCAGTATCCAGGGTCCTTGGACCCAGTCCCTGCCGGCCTTGCTAATCATATAGATTAATGTTCACAAAAATGGTAATAACTAAAACTAGACGGATGTATTGCCTTAGAATGTCTTGATATCATTTAGAGCAATCAGAATTGCCTTTTATAATCTCCTTACCAATCTTATGTTTGCCTTGCTGATCGTCTTATCTTTTTCAATATGAAGATTCTTCTTGACAGAGTATTCAAGAGCAAAATAGTAGTTAAATGGTTCTGGTTTTCTGTGACTTTTGTCAACTATGCACCATGTATCACTCCCAATAATGGGCTTGTCTTTTCTTTAGATATCTTGCCTTTTGATTTTTATGTAATTTTTTAATATAAAATAAATGTATTGTTAATTTATTGAAATATATTAGTCAATTTTTATCATTTTAATAACCAAGATAATACATGTTCATTATTATAAATTCTAAATATACTGGGTCAGAGCTGACATCACCCATTTGTCAGATAGTCTTCCACATCTGTGGTTGGAGTTTCCTAGTTTCTTCACTAGGTTTGGTTTGATTTGGGGGAGGTCTCGGAACAGAATGGAGTAAGTATGTCTTTTCCTGGAAGTTTCTGAAAATTTCTTACAAATTCAAGTTGTTCTGGGTATTTAAAAAATTTTTTTGAGTCATTTCTAGTTTTCACCTTCATTTATGTAACAATTTTTGAGTACCTACTAAGCATAGAACCTGATGGTATTTCTTTTCAAATCCTTATATACCTAAATATTTTTGATTATGTGATTTTCTTCATTGCTCCTCCCCTCAACCCCCCTTTTGTCTTTTTAAAAGTTTAGGTCATAGGTAACCCTCCTTTGCAGCCACGATGACTTGGGAAGTTTCTTTTCACCTTCATCAGAATGCATTGGCTTAAGCAGTCTAAGTCATGTCTTTTGAGACTGTCTGAATCGTTTAGGGTCAGTGTCACTTTTAGAAACACATGCTAGGGAATTACATAGTAGTGTCACATCATCAGAAATGAATTTATGAAAATGTAGTTCTAGATGTTCAGTCCTCAAAAAGAGAAAAGGACGAAGAGAGAGAAAGCGGGCTGCCTTTCACCCAGAAAAAGGATGCGGTGAAACACTGGGAGATGGAGAAATGGAGTGGGTTTTTCCTGCAGTTGGTCTCAGTTCGTGCACGCCTCACCTCATGTGAGCAGCTCATGTGTGGATGTGTGGATGTGAGCCTGGTGGGGTACTCCAGTGACACTAATTTCGGTGTTTAACAAGGCCCCTAACTGCAAACCCAAACCCAAACCAACCTACACGGGGTTCTCACTCAGGAAACCGTGATCTTTTCTACCACTAGCAGAATAGCAGTCTGTGTCGGACACATGGCACGACAAGATGGTTTTGTGGGCACCAGTGGGTACCTTCAAAACACACTTTTAAGGGTAATTTAGACTCTGTCGTTTTCATCTTGCATCCTGATCCTAGTTGTTATTAGGTTAGATTCTAAAGTCAGCGGAAACATGTACGTATAGGACCTGTGCTCCCCTTCTGCTATCATAGCCTTCAAGAGCACATGGTCAATGTTACCCCAGATTCCTTCCCCTTACAGTTTCTGAGCTCTCACTGCAAAGTTCAGAGTTACCTCAGGAACAACAGTTCCTAATCCTTTACTTGGCCTTAAAGATCAAAATATTGATGGGCAGTGAAAGGACAGATTGGGGAATTTCAAAAGCTCTTCTTAGGGTTGAATGAAACTTACATATTGTAAACTTAACAAACCTTGAGAAACTCACTACATATTTAACAAGTATGGCACCGCTACCAATCAATCAGCAAAGACCATCAGCCAAAGTGGACCTCCACCGTAAACTGAATGTTAGCCAGCTTACAAACACCTCCGTCCTCAATGGTTGAACTCTTTCAGTCTCACACTGCCTCTGGCAATTTTGAGATCTGTAGTATCCATTTCCCTCATCTGTTCCATTTCAACATTCGAGTTAGTTCTGATCCCTTCTCCTTTTACCTGTATTCAAATATTCTAGTCTCCAGCACATTTTTGTATTTGTGAGTTCATAAAGTTTCCAACACATTTATATGGTCTGGATACCTGAAAAGTTACTTCATCTCAAAGGTTTTAAATTGGATTTACTCTTTCGAGGCTGTGTGCCGACCATGAGCCCTGTCCTGCTGAATCTCTGTAATAACACCTGATAACGTCTAACAAGTGTGTGTCAGTGACCACAGGCAGATTTTCCCATGTGAATTCACTGGCGTTTGCACATGTGTTGATCTTTCCAGGTCTTCCCTCGGGTCTTTCCAAGTTGTCTGCTTTCTCCATGATACCTGAATTATACACACACACACACACACACACACACACACACACACCATTGCTTCACTATAGAAGAAGCTAATTTGGTGTGATTTTAATATTTCTGTTACTTGTCTTTAAAGGTGTTTATTTGTGTTGCATTCATCTCTGAGTTTATTTGTGTTACTCTTATCTTTTCCTTCTGGAAAAGATCTTTTCTTCCTGCCTAACACCCACATTACAATTTTCTGTACAGAGTGGAACACTGATACTTTAAAAATATTTTTTCTGACAGCTCAATTTAGTAATAAGGTTATATTGCAAATGTTTATAAAAAGCATTTTATTAAAAATATTTAAACATCATTCTGCAAATTTTTATCAGAATAAACAACAAAGAGAAGGAGAAAATTCTTCTGTAGGGCAAAGTACTAAAACTTTCCATCTTAACACTTGACAACCAGTTCTTAGTTCTCCATCAGTGTGGTTAATAATATTTTGTTGAAAAAAATTTAGTCTCTTTGTAAATTTAGAATACCCTTGCACCTTATATAGTAATTACTGTCATGTGTATATTATACAGAATGCTTGGGGTTTAAAAAGGGGGTTGGGAGTCCATTGTTTCTTAAAGCTTGTTTATCCAAAGCATAATTGAGTAATTCATAGTTTTCCAGGGAGAGATCTTCTGAGTCGGTCCACATGCATTTGGGTGAATTTCTTATACCCACCAATAAGTCATTCAAGATGAGAATACTGATTTTTTTTTTTTTTGATGATCAGAGACTACTTTCATTTTTGAAATTTTTTGACATTCAATATTATTTTATATTAATTTCAGGCATACAACATAGTGGTTAAGACATTTATATAATTTAAGAAGTGATCCCCCAATAAGTCTACTAACCATCTGGCACTATACATAGTTTTTATAATACTATTGACTATATTCCCCATACTGTACTTTATATCCCTGTGACTCTCCTATCAATTTGTACTTCTTAATCCCTTCACTTTTCTCACCCAGCCCCCCAACTCCCCTCCCATCCAGTAACTATTAGTTTATTCTCTGTATCTATGGGTCTGTTTCTGGGTTTCTTTGCTTATTTTGTTCTTTAGATTCCACATATAAGAGAGTTCATATGATATTTGTCTTTCTCAATCTGACTTATTTCACTTAGGATAATACCTTGTAGGTCAATCCATGTTATTGTGAATGGTAAGATTTCATTCTCTTTTATGGCAGAGTAATACTCCTTTGTGTATGTGTACCACTTCTTTATCCAGTCATCTGATAGACACTTAGGTTGCTTATCTTGGCTACTGTAAATAGCACTGCAGTGAACATAGAGGTGCGTATATCTTTTCGAATTAGTGTTTTGGATTTCTTTGGATAAATACCTCCCTCCTGAGTTTTCATGCTCACACACAGATGTGGGACCTGCCTGTTCTGCGTCTCTGCCCCTCCTACTAGTCTCGAGGTGGTTTCTTCTTTATGTTCTTAGTCGTAGAGCTTCAGTTGAGCTAGAGTTCAGGCGATTCTCAATGTTGGTTATTCTGTAGTTTAGTTGTAATTTTGATACGGTCGGTCGTAAGAGGAAGTAAGCATAGCATTTACCTATTCCACCATCTTGACCAGAAACCTGACTTTTTTTTTTTAAATACAGACAATAAATGTTGCTTTTAAAAAGGTGCTAGTACTTTGTTCTAGTGTCCATTGTCAAATAAAGCCACTGATAATAGAACAAGCGTCAAATAAATTACTGAAGACTGCAGATAATGTATACAACAAAATTTTAGCCGAAAGTTTACCAAAAAACCCCATAATTATATCTTTTAGTAGACATACAAACTGAAGCTGAGTGGTTTGAGTTTTTCACAGTTATTTTCCCTACCCCTTTTTCACATTATCAGTCATCTAGAGGAATCAAGAGTAAAAGAAGAGACAGAGTGAATTCACACATAGATTAGTATCTTATTAACTAAAGATGTTTATAGAATTGTTTTTTAAAAGCTACTTAAAGTAACATGAAAAATATATCTTCATCTTTAAGTAAGGACTATTTCACAATAATTTTATTGGTTTAAAGCTCCAGATGTATGATATTAAACCATCTGGAAAGGCATTTTTATATGTGTCTAACATCTGGGTAAATAAACTTACTGCCCAACACTAAAAATGAAGCAAATGAATTAAAAACATTGATTTCTCTTGTTTTATTTTCCATGCTGTAGAAAGAAAGAAAATGGATGCTTTTTCCTTTAATAAATAAATAAAAGGAAAAATAAATATAGAAACTCAATATCTAACTGAGAATTATGAAAAAAAGATAGAGAGAAAATTAAGGCTCAAAGATATTACAACAAATTTAGTGGGGGAACCTTATTTTTGCTTTTATTTTCACATATATGTGCTTCATCTTACATTATAAATTATCTGAACATAAATTATAAGTAAATATACTCAAACTCTTAAATATATAAATATACATATATGTGTGTATATATGTATATATATATATATACATACATATACACGTGTGTGTATAAAATTGGAATGTTGCTAATGACTAAAATAGCTATGAAAGTTAATTTAACTACATACTAGGTGTGTTACTTAACTTGCTTTTTATCAGTTTCCTTACCTAGGAAATAGGAATCACAATAACGACTACTTAGAGTTGGTGTGAGAATTACTAAATGCTGCTCCATACCAAGGGTCAGCACACTATGTCTCCCAGGCCAAATCCAGCCCCACTACCTGTTATTGTACAGCTCAGAAGCTAAGATCGGTTTCCACATTTTTAAGTGGTTGAAGAAAGTCAAACTAAGAATAATATTTAATGACACATGAAAATTATGAAATTCAAATTTTGGTGTCCAAAACAAAGCTTTATTGAAACCCAGTCACACTCATTAACTTATGTGTTGTCCATAAATGCTTTCCTGCTACATCAGCAGAGTGGAGTAATTACAACACAGATAGTATAGCCTACAAAGCCTAAAGTATTTACTGTCTGGTCCTTTACAGAAAAGCTTGCCAGTTCCTTTTACATACTAAAGCGCTTCAAACAGCCTGGTGTATATTCGCATTAAACAAATGTTAGCTATTCATATTCAATTTTATGTAAAATAAATATAACATTCATATAGCTAAACATACAGGTCAGAGTCTAAAAAGTTTCATTGCTTATTGTTCTTGAAAATAAGACTTAAAAACCCTATTAATTATATGACAAATCATTATGCTTAAAAGTGTAATATAGCCTTGGAAGTATAATGCACCAAGCTCATTTTACAAGCAACTTATTTTCAGAATGTTTTGTACATCCCTTACAAACTTTCAAGCCAACAGGTTACACCTCTTTTCTGCTTATTTTCTTGTCATTTGATCAATGTATCTGCTTACTGCCATCCTTCAGTTTCAAACTTACTCCAATTCCCTTTCTTAATTCTCCATTTTTACCTATTGTCTGATCCTTCATAGTGGAAATTCTAGCCATATGCCCACAGTCTTTGAAAGGCAGAAGACAAAGAAACATTTAGGAACCAAGAGTTAATGATAACTCCTGTGTGTATATGATCATGTATGGATCAGGTCAAGTGGTACCCCATTGAATAGGGCCCCAAAATGCAACTTATACAAGTCCTTTGAAATTACCTCTTTGGACACAGACAAACCAATTTCTTATCCTGACACTGATATTACCCTATTGTGTTTGCCAAAGAATTCGGCAAATACGTGTTTCTGGGCCAAATTGACCCATCCATAAAAATTTTTTTGAGGCAATAAGGAAATACATCACTGTATTGCCTTAGTTTATTTCATTTCACCCTATTTTCCCCAGATTTACACTTTCCTGGCAGAATTTGCTCAGATTCAGTGTGATGTACTGATGAGTACGTGATTGGTTTTTATAGATAGATAAATCTTCCTTGGAACTTTTCAGGCTATTCAGGGTTTCCAAACTCGGTTGTATCATCCAAGCCTGTTTTCTTTTTAATCCTTTACCTTTATCCCTACAGCCTATTTCTATATCTCTTTATCCAAAGTCTTGAGTAATTTGGCCAAGTCACTATTTATCAACTGTGCAATCAGAAAGTGGAGAACCAAAACAAAAGAAACTGACATTCAAACACTCTTTCTTGCTAACAGTTGTAGTACAATTTGCAGAATGCTTTTTCAGGTTGAGCTATGGCTTACGTTTACCAAGCTAGCTAGTACAAGAAACCACGTTGGCTTTAAGGAAAATTGGGAAACGGAAATTTTATTTTTGTAATAAAGTAGAACTGTTTTTTTTAGATAAAAATTTCGAAGTGATTTAATCTGATTTCAAACACACTCCAGAAACTTATTTGAAATACCAAAATTCAAAATGACAAAGAGTAAAAAAAACTGAAATAATGGTTAATTTCAGAATAGAGTTCATACAAATCTGTGAGTACACATTAAGAACAATGACGTGAGCAGACAATTTTCATTGGCAATGAGCTGATAATTCACAACAGACATAATACTACAGGTTAGCAAGTCCTATGTTCATCCTCACTTATATTCAAAAAACTTCAAACCAAGACAGTGAGCTATCATTTTTCTGTACCCTATATGTCATTTCATGCCACATGTAATTTGATATGAAAACGATTTTGAAAGGATAGAACTCTCTTCTTGAGAAGGAATAGTACAAAGAGCAAATTCACACATTACTACAGATGCATACATTAGTTTCCCTCCTCTAGACAGCTATTTGGTAGTCAGTTATCAAGAACCTTAAGTTTTGCAGTGTGCTTTGATATACTGATATAAAGAAAATTATAACTAGGAAAATCTTTATACACAAAGTTATAGATCATAGTGCTATTTATACTAGTGTAAAAAATGCTATCTTATAATCGGGATTTAGTTAAGTTCACTATAACTTTAGGAAACAATTCAATACACTTATGAATTTTAAAACAGAAAAGTCTTAGGATGTAATGTTGAGAGCAAAATACAGGATATAAAATTTTATATACAAGATAATCACAGTCCTTTAAAACTGCGTGAGTACAGTAGCCACAGTCCCCGTGTGACTACTTATGTCTTAATTAGTTAAAATGAAATAAAATTTAAAAATAATTTCCTCAGTTGTATTAACCACCACTTCAGTGCTCAGTAGCCACATGTAGCTAATGGCTTCTAAATTGGAAAGCATAAATACAAAAATGATTTTCTATAATCTAAAAGTTCTTTTAGATAGCACAGATATAAAATAATACCAAAAACTATACATAGTTCAAAAGCAGGAAGAAAATAAAAGTTAACAAAAAAACAAGTTTCACGTGGGCAATTCAACCATGGGAATTATTCCCTTCCTTCAGCTCTTTTGTTTTTTAAATTTTTTTTATCATTACCATATATAAACTTTATAATGCAAAAGATCATTGAACTTTAATTTTTTTTCCCTCCTTCTGCCTCCCCCTCACCCCCGCTCCCACCCCACTCCAGTTAAAGCCATTTGTTTCTCAGTCTTGTCCTGTAGGAAACAGCTCCCTGGCCCATGCTGGTATTGTGAGCCTTGCGCTCCCCCCAGCGGAGGCAGTCAGTCGCCAGTCATTGGTCGGCTGCTCACAACAGCTCATGGCAGCTCTCCCGGGCTGCCAGCCACTCACATTAGCACGTGGTAGCCCGCGGCAGCACTCAGCAGCCCATGCAGCTCACACCAACCTCTGGCAGCTCAGGCCAACTTCCGGCTGCTCACGGCAGCCTAGCTCCAGGGAGAGCCGTTGTTCACAATCTTAGCTGTAGAGGGCACAGCCCACTGACCCACGTGGGAATGGTGTTAGGAGCATGGCGCCCCAACCACCTGAGCCACCGGACCGGCCCAAACTTTAATTTTAATAATAAAAAAAATCTAGAAAATAAATACAAGTATATTTTGGGGAAGGCCAACCAAAATGTGCTCTCTATAGTTGAGTTCTTTTTTGCTGCAGGTAACATTCAGGTCAGATCAGAATTACAGAAACTCAGGTCGTTAGAGAATGGCGGTCCCTGGAATTGGTACTCAGTCTTGGAGGAGTTTACATATAATTGTGATTCAAAATTACCATACCCCTATTTCTTCTGTTTACTGTTCTTCACAATTCCAAACAAGTGCGTTATAGATGAGTCTCTTGGCCCTAATTTTTGTCCTGGTGCCAACATTAAATGTTTACTGTGCCTTACCAGTGATGCTCAAGGAAAAGAAGAATCACTGGTATCTATGGAAATAATCTGTTATTTTTTTCTTTGTCATCCATTTTAAGTTAATTTGTGTTTGGTTCTGGCTAAATCTAGAAAAAGGATACTAAGTTGACCTCAGTAGATGAGCTTTTTCTACAAGCAAATTACCTCAATGCTTATTCAGCCAAGTTGTACCTTTGGATTCTTGACACAGGGTCTAACTACAGTCCATTGTGGTCCCTAGTTAGACTCTACCTAATCGAGTATCAGCCACATTGTATAGATCTGTCCAGTTGTTTCCTTGGCTCTCTTGGTGGCTGGCTCAGTTCATGGACACCTGGCTGGTTGTTGCTAAAATAATTATTTTGTGTGATTGGGGACATAAGCCAAGAAGTTTGTGACAGGTTGGAATGCTGAATAAGTTATTGTTCTGTGTAAACTCTGAAGGTAAGTCTGTATCTTCATTATGTAAAAATTTATAAATCTTTTCCAATTAGCTCCAGTAGAAACAAAGAAATTATAGCCATCGACTTAGATAAGTTTGAAATATGGAAAGAACTGGTCTTCATGAGAATCAGGCTGGAAAAAATATCCGATGAACCAGCTAAGGGAAATTATCTGGTATGTAGACCTTAGTAGAAGAATTACAGTGAAAGTGATAGCACATAGGGTTTACGTTTGCAGTGTGATAGAACAATTTTTAAAAGGTGCGGATTGAGTAGAGTCAGGGAAACAGTTGCATTTGGCCCTGAGATATCACATCAGAGAACAAGAAGGTGGTGAACTCTCTTGAGCCACTAGTGAAACTGCCCCGAAATGGTGGCACAGAATAGTGGGTGTAGATGGAGTACGGGAAAGATGGGGAGAAAGGCCAGTGAATTGAAAAGTCAACGGTGTGATTATTCAAGGCATAAACATCTGAATCCTACTTGGTAGATGAGGAGCATTATGAACAGAAAGAAGGAATTTATGTGTAAGGCTAAACGTTAGCTCACTGGCATGAACGCATAAAATTAGTAGGATATGGAGCATAGGGTAATTTTAAGTAGAAAGATCAGTGTGCTATAAAATAGTCTTTGAAAGGAGGTTGCTACTTAGTCACTTGACCAAACTAAACTACTAGAAAATATTTAAGGAAGTAGGCCTGTCTTTTTTAACTTCTGGGACTGTGGGCTTCCACGTCAGAGAGGGTTACCCATTTGTCATGTTTTCTTGCTCATATTGAGGCTCTCCACTCTCCTTAGCCTGAGGGTGTGTGACTGCCTCTCCTGGACCATTGCCTCCATTCTTTCTGTCTTCCTCTTTTCCTCCTCCACCCTCTTCTACAACACATGCTGGTTTGCACCAGTTCACTTTACAAGGGCCTGCTCTGTGATCTCATCTCATTGCTTAGAAACCTTAGATATGGAGGTAATAGGCAAATATATTCAGTTTCTTTGCTTCTCTAAACATCCTGTACAGGTAGAATACATTGATTCATAGGCATAAATTATAATAATTAGAACCTTCGAGAGCTGTTGTTAGTCCCAAAGAGTATGTCAAATTTGATTTCAAATAATCACTTGCAAAGATTTGCAAAGACTAAGAAAATCACGGAGGAAATAATACCTGTCCAGCTGAGCTTGGTATTCTTATCATTTCTATTCCTGTTTTCTGATTTAGATAGCAAAAGTAGAATGGCTAGGGAGTGTCTTTAATTATTTGTCTCTCCAACAGCTCCATTTACATATTGTATCTGTTTTTTTTTTCTTGGTTTGCTCTGGGGTTGAGAGTATTGAACATTTTTAGAGATATTATAGATACTCGAAGAAACATTCTAAGTGAACAAAATTGGCAGAAATCTGTATGATTTTCCAGTTTCTCATAAATCAGATGTATCTGGCCTTGAAATCATGAATAGATTAACTTTGTACAATTCCAAGGAATAGAAAGATTTTACTGACTCAATAGTTTGGCTAAAGATTTGAGGTAAGTGCATTGCCTAACCAAGAGATTCTGATGTAGCAATTTTTCCATCTCTGATAATGGCTGCCAGTGAAAGCTACTATGTGCTGCCGTCATAGTTAAGTACTTTGCATGCATTGCCTCATTCTTTCCTCCCAAACCCTAGGAGATACAAGGAAACTGAGGTTCAGTCACTTGCCCAAGGTTACATGGAGTATTTAAGGCAGAGCCTTTGTTTCAAACCCAAGGCTCCAGCTCAGCCCTGACCCTTCCCTCCCCCCTCCTCTTCCAACAACAGGAGCTTGGCACAGAATGTTTTGAATTCTGGTAATGTTGACACCAGACAGGACACATAACAATGTGATCCTGCTAGAGATACAAAGTCAAATACACCAAGCTTTTTCCTAAATAATTGAGGGAGGAAACCCGTATGCAGACCAGGCTTGCAAATTGTTTTTCATAAGGCTTCGGACTCATTGTATCTATTTACCCAGTGAACATGTGTAAATTAAATAAATACCTGAGAGAGTATGTATGTTCCTAAATCACTAACATCCATGTTAAGGATTATGTGAATATATTTTTTTAAGTAGTCAGTGTTTAATAAGCTACAAATGATAATTTCGATTCAAATTTTACATTATCATGGGTTATTCCATAACAAGTCAACTAGTCTTTAAAATAATGATGACCTTTAAGGTAATTTATAAGATGCACTTCAATGAGTTATGTCTGAGGGGAAATAGTGAGGCAGAATTTTCAAAGATCTCTTCAAAGGAGTGTGGGTTTAAATTCTCCTTTGCTTTTGTTCTCCTTTCCTCCTTATAATCTCTCCATCTATTAAGATTCAACTCAAAACTATATTTGCTTTTAAGCCTTCCCCAGAGATCAAATCTGTCCTCTGTGACCTCCACTCCCCTGTTTAGCACTCTTATCGGCCCATCCCATGGACCTGTAATTACACATTGACACTCCTATTTTCTACTGTCCTGCAGGATACAGGCAGCACCTCCAACATACTGTCATTCCCAGCTTCCTACAAACCCTCAGTATCTACTGAATGATGGGCAAACAAGGAATAGGATAAAGTATGCTGGGGGTGTAAGGAAGGAGCAAGCGCAGTGGGGGCTCAGGAAAGGTTATCTTGGGGAAGTCAGTTTGATCTGGAGGATTCGGAGTGGGGACAGCATTTCAGGCCACAGGTCAGGAAAGTACAGTCATGCTTGTGTGACAGTGACGACTTTGAGTCCATTTATGTGGAGAAGAGAGCATTTGTGGAGGGGTGCAGATTAGAGATGGGCGTTGGGTCAGGTTGTGCTCAACTGTGAAGGCCAGACTGAGGAACTTGAGGCTTTACCCGATGGGCAGTATTAGTCAGTCATGTGTTAGCAGGGGATTGCATAAAACAACAATGTTTTCTTCAGATTAGAAATCTTGAGAATCAATTTGAGATGTTAAGGATTAGAGGTATAATACCCCCTCACTGATTGCTTGAATTGGGATTTTTCAATTGACAGAAAAAGGACACTCAGTGGTCACATCATTCCATTCATGGTTACAAAGTGGGGAGCAGGTAACTTGTCCTACCAGAACCCAAGATAAGGGTGAATACTTCCCACTTTAGTGCTCTACCTTTTCTGTGGTTCTAGTCCATGGGAGGAGGGTTACCTGATCATCATTGTCTTAGTCTGTTTGGGCAGTGATAACAAAATACCATAGACTGGGTAGGATATAGACAACATACATTTATTTCTCACAGTTCTGGAGGCTGAGGTCTCTTGGTACATGCTACAAAGTGATATGAACTTGGTTGCCACTTGTGCTGGGCTTGGAGGTGTTTAGGAGAGGATCTGCTACAAACCAAGACCAGCTGCCCGACCCCTTCAGTGGACACCACGATATGAGCTGAAACCCGCCGCTACCTGTGCAGGACTTGCGGCCATTTATCTGGAACTATGTTGTAGGCTAAGACTGGCCACCACTTAGGCCAGGCTTAGGGCCACCTGATGGGAGTTACAATGAGAATGGTCAACTCTTGTGCTTGGGGCTGCTTAGCAAAATCCACAAGGTACAACAAAGCTGGCTTCTGTATTTTGGGGGTTTATGGACCTTTGGGACATTTTGGGAAAGTCCGCAATGCAAAGCAAGGCAGGTCACTTGTGTGGAGGAGCCACTGGAAGAGTCTTGGCCCAGGCAGGTGTTTGGTGGGTCGGGGTGAACGATTTTCATAAGGTTAATGGAGAGCATAGAGAAGCGCCTGCCAGCGCTTCTGCCCCTGAGAAAGGTTGCCCTGACAACTGTCCTTCCAGCCCTTGCCCTGAAGATAGTCCATTTAGTTAATTCCTCCCCATTTGTCCCTGGCACTTTTTGAGTTGCTGCCCCATTACTGGAGCTTAGAGTGAGTGAGTTTGTGAGCAAGTAAATCTTGTGCAGGCTCCTTAAGAGTGTCTCCATCTCCTGCAGCCCTTTGTCTTTCTCAGACACAGTTCCTACCGGTTTCAAGATGTTATGGGGAGCCTGGTGTGGGGCTGTGACCCTTTCTCCTCAGAGGGGAACCTCCCCAGCTGAGATATCCCTCCAAATTCTTAATCATCACACCATGGGTATGGGTCCTGCCCATTCTGCATCTCTGCCCCTCATACCAGTCTCATTGTGGCTTCTTCTTTATATCCTAGTTATAGGAATTCTTTTTAGCTAGTCTTCAGTACTCAATATATACTGATAACAAAAGATGAATACTAGTCACATTTGATTTCTGCAATTATAAGAAGTGTTCAGTGTGGTTACCATCAGCGTCCAGACACGTCTGATTACGGTGAACTACTGCTTGAGCAACGTTGACCAAAGTGTCCACTTGTATATATTTTTTTCGCACCCCCGGTGTGTGTATGGATGGATGGATGGATGGATAGATAGATTTATATAATAAGTAATAATAATTCTGGAAATATAGGTGCACTTTGGGCAAAGAATTAACTTTGTTTTCATCATTTTAATAAGAGTTAATTCTGATGTCCCAAATTAAACACTGCTTAGGATATGCAAAAGAAAGCCTGGTATTTACTTCTAAATTCAGATCTTAGGTATTTGATCATGAACGAATAATTTCTCATGAAAATTTATCAGTGTGCCAGATTTAACACGATTCTGTGGGCTTTGTTTTCTCTTAAGATTGAAGGAGTTATCTCAGCAGATTTATTATTATTCTCTTCTGCTTGTCAGCCTGAGAGTTTGCATAATGAAAACAGCCCATATGTGTCCTGAATCGTTTTCACGTAAATCTTGATAAAAGCTACTACAGCTCAAACCAAGGCTACAAAAATCGAATGCATACAGATGATGGGTTGGACTTTGGAAATAAACACAATTCACAGATTGAGTAATAAGTAATTCACGCCTTGTTTTTCTGATAATTTTTTTCAGAACCGGATGGAGGAAAGCAAAGCACTCTTTAGAACAATTATCACATATCCCTGGTTCCAGAACTCCTCGGTTATTCTGTTTTTAAACAAGAAAGATCTTCTAGAGGAGAAAATTATGTATTCCCACCTAGTTGACTACTTCCCAGAATATGATGGTAAGTCAGCACTCGTTTGCCAGCCCAGTATCAGATGTTTTGCTTCCCAACACCAGTGCAAGAGCTAACAGGTTGCAGTGCACCTTTGCTGCCTTAGCCCTCAGAAGCATGCATGGTGTGACGGAGGAAGTAAGAATTTTTGTTTGCTCTGTGTTTTAATGATATGAAACATTTTATTCCCTAAAAATGCTGAAAGTTATAGCAAAAGAGAACAACTTCTTATATGTTTTGAAATAAGTATATTAAGAGGAAGAGTCCAGTAATTTTGAGCAATTGTGTATCAACCATTATAATTCTCTCCTTATCTCCCTTTCACTTGGTGACAGTACACCTCTGTCTCTCTCTGGAAAGAACACAGTTTTGTGGTCAAGAGCGCATGCTCTGGAAGTAGTCTACCCAGGTTCAAATCCCAGTTTGAACCTGGGATCCCAAATCCCAAATGCCAGTTCTGGTACTTCCTTTTTATAGAATCATGATCAAGTCATTTAATTTCTCTGGGCATTAGGACCAACCTTATGGGATTATTTTGTAGACTATAATAGATATCGTATGTGTGACATTTTAGCATGATGACTGATACATAGCGAATATTCAGGAAGTATTTACTTTTGGGAGGCTTCACGGGCCAATGAAATCCCATCATGCTGAGGGACAGTGCCCATCCTTTAAGCTCTTTCTGTAGCACTTAGAATAAATAGCACCCACTTCAGTATTCATATGGATGGCTTTGCATTATTTACTTCCTTTTTGTAAACAGATCTTGCCTCCCTAACTAGACTGTGAAATGTTGAACAACTGAACCTGACACCCAACCCATTCTGAGAAATGCTTGTCTATTAATTGATAACAAAATGCATCCAGCCACTCTAAAACCAGTAAAAGAGTCACAGCCACTGCTCCATAAGAGCTTATGTGGCTGAGTACACACACACATATCTTCCCCTACCCCCATTACATACTTGAGTTTAGATTACCCCCAAATTATGGCCTGATGCCTGTTTTTATGAAGTTTTATTCAAACAGCCACACCCATTCATTTAGGCACTGTGGCTGCTTTCATACTGGAGCAGCAGAATTGGTAGTTGTGACAGAGATCAAATGTCTAAAATATTTACTGTCTGGCCCTTCACAGAGAAAGTGTGCCAAACCCTGGTCCAAGCAGAATAGTAGTTAGAGGACAAGCTTTGACTGTCAGAGTTCCAACTCTGCCACTTACTGGCAATGATGTCTTGGACAAGTTTAGTCAACTACCCACTTTCTTCCTAAGTAAAAAGGAATTGAATGGAATCATGTAGTTAACTTACTTAGCACAGTGCCTGCCTCAGAAGAGCAGAAACACAAAGGACCTATTACAGAGGGTGCATGACAGCAAGAAAACAGACTACTTTTAAAATTACTGTATCAACATGATATCTAAGATGGATATCAGTTTACCAATGTTTCTGTATTTCTAAAAGCTCCCTCAGAAAGGCAATTACTTCAAAAAACAGATTCAATTTGGCTTCACTGCTTTCTGTGAATATATAAACACATTAGGGATGAAGTTTTACTCCTCCCTTCATCCCACATGCATTTGGTCCAGGGCTGACTCACAGAAGAGAAGGTTACCTATTTAACTGAAGGTCCCTTTCAAAATACATATAAGATTCTGAAGGTTGGTGAATACAAAATGGAAATGTTTGTGCACTTTATCAGGTATTAGAGATACTTCCGTTTTTGTTAGCTGTGAGTTCCCATCCTCTCTCCAAGTACATTTACCTTTGTGCTTTGCTATTCCGTTAAAAATAAATACTTTCCTAACCTAAACAGTTTTCACTTTTACCCCTTTTAATTTGTCACTAGCCTGCCCCCAAATCATAAATGCCTGAGACTGTATTCCTCAGTGTACCTGATGAAACTGGAAGTAACTTCATGTGTAGTTAACTTGCTCGCCCAAAGCAACAGGCTAGTTCTTTAAACACAATGTCTACCTGAATAAGATGGGCACCAAGCCTTTAGCTTACACTGAAACACACGTGTTTGGCTCACACCCATGGAAAGAGAGATTCATCATTTTTTGCAGAATTTGGTGGGAATCAGTAGATGGAAAATGATCCCCACCCCTATACAGAGCATCTTCTGTAGACCAGCATGTTTTCATGATGTGCTGTATACCAGATGACAGAGGACAGATACAGCAGAGCCTGCCCCACAGAGACTCAAGCTATTCGGTGCAGCACACATAACCACACCAAACATTGGTTGTATTTTTCTGCAATATTTTTTTTTCAACGGGTGTTTGGGGTACTGTTGTTTTTTTCCCTCTCTCCCTCTCTATGCAACATTTTCCTGATTTTTTTACGTATTTCCTTTGTCCAATGATTTCCCAGATTTCCCATTACTATAAGCATTTTCCTTCCAACATGGGCCCATTTGAATGTCTTAAAATCTGAAAATGTTGTTTACTGTTAATCTCCCCCAGTATACACATAATGCACATGGGGAACTTGGCCATGATAAAAAAGACACTGATTGTTATGCATAAAGCAAATGCAGCTGTCATTTCATAAGACTCAAAGCCCTTGTAAGATGAGCTAAGACTGAAAAAACTCTAAGCCCACTCTGCAGTGATGTTTTTATAATAAACATGTTTATAATATTAAAAATTTCACACTTCCACATTTCTGCACTTACAAGGTCTTAATCATAATGAATGCCATTTCTGTACTTTAGGAAGGGAAATTACCATTTCCACATGGGCTTGAATTGCAAAATTGTTCACAAAGACTGTAAAATTCCTTTCCTGCTGTGATGGCTATAATGATTTCTTTGTAGTTTGTTTATTCAAATAACATAATTTATATTTAAAAACATAACACACTCCAAGTGCTCTTTAGTAAGCTTGAGGCTAGTCCTGATATTCATTAGAATTAAGAAAAAGAGAGAGAGAGAGAGAGAGAGAGAGAGAGAGAGAGAGAGAGAGAGAGAGAGAGAGAGAAGGTAGACCATTTTGCCCGTGTAGAGCAAGTACAAAATCATATGGAGGAAGTTTATTCATAAGATAGAAAGGTAGTGTTCTTTTATGAAAATGAGAAGCTGCCCCAGCTCTAAAAATCTATTAGTTTTACTTTTAAGTATTTTTATTATTGTTATGGAATTAGTAACTTAACCATAATACATTGAAAAAGATAGGACATTAAATTATTTTATATGTATCATAGCATTTTAGCATTTTAAATTATGACACTTTTTCATTCAATATGATACCAGCCTTCTTCTTTTTTTTTTTTAGGATAAACTGTTTATTTGTTTTTGTTTTTGTTTCAGGTGTACAAAACAATGTAATAGACATTTACACCCCTCACAAAGTGATAACCCTCCTCCTTCAATTTACTATCCCTCTAACATCGTATATAGATAGCTGTTCCAATTCCATTGACTATTTCAGGCCAGCCTTCTTAATCATTGATCAAAATTTCAATTCTAAGTACTTTGTATAAGTGCAATCATACCATATTAGTTCTTTTTTGTCTGGCTTATTTTACTTCGCTTTATGGTTTCAAGGTTCATGCATGTTGTAAAATCCATCAGATTCGCTTCGCTTTTATGGCTGAGTAATACTCCATTGTATGTGTATACTACTTGTTTAGCTATTCCTCTGTTGTTGGACCCTTGGGTTGTTTCTACCTTCTGGCTATTGTGAATAATGCAGCAGTGAACATTGACATACAAATATGTGTTAGAGTCCCTTCTTCCAATTCCTTTGAATACCAGAGTGCCAAAAAATATATATACACGTGACTTGTATTCATCTTTTGTTATCGGTATATATTGAGTATTACAATTTTAATACAGTTTTTTCCTTTCTTAAAATGGGTATACATTTGTTTGGCACCCTCTGTATATACCTAGTAATGGAATTATTGGTTCTTGTGGTAATTCTGTGCTCAGCTTTTTGAGGAACCACCAACCTATTTTCCACAGTGGCTACACCATTTTTCATTCCCACCAACAATGCACAAGGGTTCAAATTTCTCCACATCCTTGCCAACACTGGTTTTTTTCCATTTTTTTTATTCTAGTAGACAATTGTGGTTTTGATTTGCATTTCCTTAATGATTAATGATGTTGAGCATCTTTACATGTGATATGTGATTTGCAAGTATTTTCTCCCAGTCTATAGGTTGTCTTTTCACTCTTTTGATAATGTCCTTTAATGAAAAAAGTTTTTAATTTTGATGGAGTTCAATTGATGTATTTAGTCTTTTGCCTGTGATTTTGGTGTCATATCTAAAAATCCATTGCACAATTATTAAATACGTTTTAATATATCCTGATAACTACATCACAGTCTTTCTTCTAAGCAGCTAGGACATCAGAGACCCCATATAAGTTGTACAAAAACGTAAACCAATATTTTTTTTATCATCACACATAATGAATTGAATACTACATAAACATGAGATGCTCAAAAACACAAGATGTCTGCAAGAGATGACTATAGATGACCCTGACCTTAAGGACCTTAATCTCTGTTCTGTTTCGACAGAGATTTCAGTCTAGAGAATGTAAAGTGATCCATAATGGAGGTACCTGTGGGGGTGGGTTGGTAAGGCAGCCTGAGGCAGCGATGTCTGTCTGTCTGTACACATTATATAGCTGAGACCAATACAATGAACTCAGTCCAATAGAAGTCACTCTGACTCCCCTACTGAAGAGCCTGCAGTGGCTCCCTATCACCCAAGGAATCAAAGCTAAACTTAGCCTGGCCTTCAAGCCATCAGCCTGTTTTCATCTAACCATATTTTGTGGATGGTTGGACAGATGGGCAAGATAAAGTGACAAAGAGGAGCAAGTACACATAATAGTGTTGGGGAAGATGATTAACTTAACACAAAAAAACAATCCGATTAAAACATGGGCAGAGGGCCTTAATAGACATTTCTGCAAAGGAGACCTACAGATGGCCAATAAAGATGCTTAACATCACTAATCATCAGAAAAATGCAAATTAAAACCACAATGAGGATCACCTTGCACCTGTCAGAATGGCCATCATCAACAAACGTGTTGTCGAGGATGTGGAGAAAAGGGAACCTTCAGCACTGTTGATGGGATTGCAAATTAGTGCAACCCCTATGGAAAACAGTATGGAGGTTCCTCAAAAAGTGAAAAATAGAACTACCATATAACCCAGAAATTCTACTTATGGGTATTTATCTGGAGAAATCCAAAACACTAATTTGAAAAGACATATGCACTCCTATGTTCATTGCAACTATATTTACAATAGCCAAGATAATGGAAGTAATCCAAGTGTCCTTCAGTAGATGATTGGATAACGGAGATGTGGTACATATATAATGGAATATTGCTCAGCCATAAAAAAAAAAAAAATGAAATCTTACATTTGCAACAACATGGGTGGATCTGGAAGGTATTATGCTAAGTGAAATAAGTCAGACAGAGAAAGACAAATACCATATGATCTCATTTATATGTGGAATCTAAAGAACAAAATACATGAACAAACAAAATAGAAACAAACTCATATATACAGATAATAGACTGATGGTTGCCAGATGGGAGGTGGGTGGGGGGGTGGGAAAAAGGTGAAGGGATTAAGAAGTACAGATTGGTAGTTACAAAATAGTTGTGCGGATTTAAAATGCAGACTAGGGAATCAAGTAAATAATGTAGTAACTGTGTATGGCGCCAGATGGGTACTAACCTCATAGGGTGATCACTTCCTAAGTTATATAAATGTCTAATCACTATGCTGTACAACTGAAACTAATATAATGTTGCATGTAAACTGAAATTGAAAAATAATGTAGGTACCTTATAAAAAAATGTGCAGTGCCGACATCATCGTCATGGGTAATGACTCAATAAACACTTGTTGAGTGAATGCATTGGTGGATGAGCTAACAAACTGTCCGTCTCCTCCCTTGGCCAACAGGACCCCAGAGAGATGCCCAGGCAGCTCGAGAATTCATCTTGAAGATGTTCGTGGACCTGAACCCAGACAGTGACAAAATTATCTACTCCCACTTCACATGCGCCACGGACACCGAGAACATCCGCTTTGTCTTTGCTGCCGTCAAGGACACCATCCTCCAGTTGAATCTGAAGGAGTATAATCTGGTCTAATTGTGCCTCCTCGACGCCGCCCTCCCCTTCCCTGGTGGGCTATCGAAGCTAGACGAGAGGGGCTGTATTTCCGTGGGAACACTTTGCATACTACTAATTTATTGCCGTCCTGGGCTCTGTGTGAGTGTGTCCACAGAGTTTGTAGGACATAGTATGATTTTATTTAAACTATTCAGAGGAAAAACAGGATGCTGAAGTACAGTCCCAGCACATTTCCTCTCTATCTTTTTTTTTTTAGGCAAAACCTTGTGATTCAATGTATTTTAAATTCTTGGTCATGCACTCACAAAGATAAGAGTTGTCTCCTTGTCTCTGTCTCTCTGTCTGTCTCTGTCTCTCTGTCTCTCTGTCTCTCTGTCTCTCTCTCTCTCTCTCTCTCTCTCTCTCCTATTGAGCAAAACAAAGCTGATTCCCCTTTTCCTAACCCATACGTCCCTCCTGATTTTTCCCAGGTTACAATGGCCTTTTTTCTAGTTCCATTCTTGGTCAGATTTTTTTCATGAATGAAACAGTCTGGACAATGCCATTTGATTGAAGCCATCAACATCAGCTTAATTTAGCAGTTTGTGGTTTTTGCTGAAGGATTCTAAGTATTAATACTGTGGTTTTAAATGTATTGCTCTGGATACACGTATAGAGTTTTTTTATATATATAAATATATTGTCTTGCCTCCCTTTGGGCTGGGACAATGGATGCCCATCCAACGATTGTCATTTCTTTTGGATGTCTACCTTCAGCCATAGCATGGTTGCTCAGAGAATGCGCAGAAGTCAGTAAGGCAAGGGCAGAGACACACAGAAAGAGTCCTTTCTTTTGAAATGTCATGTGCCATTGTCCTTCCTCCCTTCCTTGCTACTTTTTCTTTCTTTCTTTTTTTTTTTTTTACCCTCTCTTCTTTAAATTGCAGATGCCAAAAAATAAGCCAACAGACACTACATTACCCCAATGGCTGCTACCCAGAGCCTTTTCCTAGTGGCTCTTAATTTTTTTTCCCCTGTTGAGACTTTTCCTTCCTTGTTTTTCTTATTGTCTGGGCCACAATTTTTAGATGACTTTTATTATGGGTATGTGTTGCCAAAGCTGGCTTTTTGTAAAACAGAATAAGAGCTTAAAAGATATAAGCCAGTATCTTAAAATGTAAGAGAATAAGACTGTGAAACCTAAAATGATTGGCTGTGAATGAACCTGCACCACCAATTGCCAAACGATTGGCAACTGTAAATTTGATTCTCATGGTCCATTCTTTTCTTTGCCCTTAAATCACATTGTTTAGTGTCCATGTCCCATGTTGAGTGTCCAAATCAGCAACGTGGAAAAGTGTCCTCTGTGATGCAACATGAAATCTGCTTGTGTCTCTTCATTTGAAGCCAATTGTACTCTCTGTATGTTCTTTAAGGTCCAGTAGGTCTGCCAAGAACATGATTGATAGTATTAAGCTGACACCTTTACACCTTTAATTTGTAAATCTGAAGTTACTGCTAGTTTACCACTTTTGGATCTTTTTAAACTGGTGACTGATTAAGTTGAACTTAAGGAAAATTTATGAACTTCACTCAAAAGTAACTTCTCTGTTGTGTAGAACATGTATTTATGTAATTGAACCTACTAAGAGAGATGTTTGGCATTCTATATGTGCAATTTTCAACAAATGCAAAAAGTACAGCACATGTATTGATGAGCTTCTGTCAAGCAGCTTGAGTTGAAATATGACTTAAGAAAATTAATCGTAATTGTTTTAAACTGCTGGGAAGTTAGAATCAGGCCATGACACTGGTCTCATTTTAACTACAATACTATTTGGCACGAGTCTAAACTTCCACATGGATCAATCTCTTGGAACAACAAAAGGGAAGGAGGAAATTATTAGATAAGTTCCAGAGTTACTAAATAGTAATGGAACGTTCCCATTCTTTACTCTCCCAGCCTCAGACAACACAGGTTACTTTTTTTTCCTTGCTCAGAAAGCACCTGTAATTAAGAAACAGACTGCCTGTAGGTATAGTGCAATTACAGTTGCTCTAATCATTGTACATACATCTCTCTCTTGATATTGCAGCATCCATACTGGCTTTGTAATCATTAATTTTTTGGCAGATTGAATGTGCTGTATTGATATGTATCTATGTAATTGTATTGTATGTCTTGTAGCTAATTCACATTTTGGATAATGTTATTTTATTTACTTTTTTAAGAGAGGAGAATGTAAATTTGTCAGTTTATTTCTGACTAGGGATATTTTTTTTTTCCATTTAGAAAAGAAGAAAAAAAAAAAAACCTTACTATCGTACAGAGCGGTACTAGCATTGTGCTGTATAAAATCATTTGCACATTCCTGAATAGAGGTATACTGATTATAAGACCCAAAGGTAATTTCATAGCAAAATACATAAATCAGTTGGAGCTTTTATACAAACATGGAAACCAACTTTGTAGAACTTTTGCCATTTGACCTAGGATTGGAATATGAGCTTTTATACAATTCATATTCTTATTTGGCAAATGCACAGTTTAGTATTACCTCTCTGATGGCCTTTATTAGAAAGGCAGTTTTAGAAGCTATTGTGATCCACTAAGGAAATGTTTTAACAGCTAGAGACCACTGCTTGCCTGAAAGGGCAATCTTAAATTTGGTGCAGCAAAAAAAATTTAAAAAAAAAAAGAAAAGAAAAAAAAAAAGTAAACATTCGAAGGCCTACAGTGTGTATAGAGAAAACCTCATCACAAGATCATAAGTGTTACAGTTGTAGGGAATCAAGATATTCTATTTAATAGAGCTATAGTAGATTGTAGTCAATTAAACCTGATCTCAAAGCTCGAAGAAGCCGAGCAAAACAGGGAAAGATTGTTATATTTGTCTTTATGAAATTGGGATGGAATTGCTATGCAGAATTGAGGTTTGTGGCTTCACTGTTCCTCATAGGGTGCATGACAAGGTCCCTTCTCTTGAGAATGGAAAAAATTGATCACCCTAGCTTCAGTGATACGTAGAAACCTAATTGTATCCACACTAGTCAATCGAAGCTAAAGGATTTTCTTTTTTGTTTCTTTGTTTCGGGTTTTATTGAAGGGGCTTGGGGGCGGGAAGGGATTCTTTTCAGTTTTGTATAAAAACAAAGTTTACTCATGCTTTATATTATATTGTGATTGCAAGCGTTATAAGCGTGTGCCACTGGACTCCTATTGATGCTCTAGGTAATGGAAGCCTGTGGCGAGTTTTATGGTGACTTGGGCATGTTTTATTCAAAAACAAACACACAGAGACCTTTCTTCAACATACCAAGGCAAGCAGCCAGTTCATGACTTACTTCATACATTGCAGTGTACCAGTTTACAGATGATTTTTCCCTTTTTTGCGTGATACGGCAGTTCCAACCCACAGAGAATTCCTTATTTGTAAATTGGAGGTTTGTACTATGCCTTACAGAGCTTAAATTAAGAAGTTTGTGCCTCATATCTGAAACAAAGGGAAATAACAGACCCATTCAAAAGTAAAAAACCCACTAAAGCTTTGTTTTCGTTTTTGTTTTTGTTTTTTTTAACATTTCCATATAAAGAGCTCTGTTAAATGTCATGAATAGACTGGGGTGGGGTGGGGGGAATCTTAGGAACCTGCATATGTTGTTTACTAGCAGATGACATCTACAAAAGGTATTTGAAGGACCCATGAAACTTGTATTTTTTTGTAGATTAACTGGCAGGTCTAATATTTAAGAAAAAGGTAATTCAGCTAAAGGACAATTTACTTTTTGTACTTCAGACTATCTTGATTGTCAAGGTGTATTAACTGTAATCTTAAAACTTATACTGCCACATGATTGTAAATTTTAGTTGTCTTAAGTTAGGAATCAGTGAAATGCTATTTATGCTGGATTTGGGTCAAAATGACTATTATTTGCAAAAAAAATGGGAAGAAAGGGCTGCATAATGAGATACTGCAAGACTCATATTGGTTGGAAATAACCTTCAAATTACTCTCCATTTCCCTTTGTGTTCAGTTTCTCAAAAAAGAATGAATAAAATGAAATATAGCAGAATGTTAACCCATATAAAAATAAAGTGTACCCAAATATTGTAATGTATATTGCTGCTCTTCTTAAAATTAAATAAGGGTTTAAAACCACTTAATTGGTAATCGACAACATCTCAATTGATACAAATAAGGTGCGCTTGGTATCCATTATTTTCTTCCAAAGATGTATCTTTGGTTAGAAACACACACAAAAATGAAGACAAGTAATATTGTATGTTTATCTATCTCTACATATTTCCAGCATATGTAGCGTTAATGGGTCTGCCCTGGTAACTATGTCTTCAGGATTTCATTTTGGTTCCATCAAATTAGGAAAAGAAATGGCTTAGTTGTATATGATTAGCTAGAGATTTTTGGAGCTAGACACCTGCTGTTTAGTAGATACTTAGTACAGAGTCTAAACTTGTCATTTGTTTTTCTCACAGAATAACAAACCATTTCCTGTCTTCTTCCCAGTTACCAATGCCCTTTCAATAACCCTCTTGCCTCTAGAATCATCTGTTCAAAGTATGCATACACACCTAGCACATAGTAGGTGCTCAAATAATAATTTCTTTCTTACCTCCTTATCTATCATGTAGCTCCATTTCCTCACATGATTCCAGCTCTATAGTAAATGACATTTACATGTTATTAAAACACCTATTGGGTAAAATTTGGTCTTACTTGGAAAAAAGAATTCTGATTTTCATAAGCTGTGGAAGACAGAAACAAATAACAGGGAGAAAGATATTCTTCAGTAGAATATTTTAAGTTTAGGGAGAAAAAATATGTTAACTTTGTTGAGGTTACTTTAGCTGAAACATGTTTTTGATGGATTTTTTTTCCTCAAAAAACTCTAAATGCAACTTCTTGCTGGATTCCTCACCTGTTATCACGTTGGAAACTTACTAGACCTATGTATTTAGGGAGTTTTGTCAAAAAACATTTTTAACTTGCAGTATTTAAAAGAATCATTTACTGTTCTTTAAAATGTCATTCAATTGCATGTATTGTCTATTGTTTGGGGATGGGAACTAGTTTTGCAAAAAACACCTAATGTTGTATAACAATGCCCCGATGATCTTGCTGGTTAAAAATACAGTATTTTTGGCCATAATTTTGTACTACAGTATTCTTCATTCTTGAGTTTTGCTTCTCTTGAAGTTGCCTAAGTTTCTCCCAGAAAGTTTTTTTTTTATTATGAGCAGTACTGGAATAAGTACTATCCTTCCTTTATAGTGCACATGCATTTCCAAAGTAGGCAGGTTTAATAGTTTCTAAACAGACAAAACAAGTCTTTTCCATTCTAAAATAATCAGAAATTTCAGTCTCCTTTAGTAGAAATATCCGTACTGGTAGTATTGATCACATTTGTTTAAAAAAAAAAAAAAAAGCTCTGATTTAAGTTGCAAGCAACTGTAAAAATAATGCTTGGCTTCGAGTTTCCCCGATTCAGCAGTGGTAGTGAATGGGTGCACTCCACGTGGGTAAAAGGATCTGGTGGAGGCATCCTTTATGTCTGTGACTTGTAGAAACACCTATCTCAGCTTTTGAGATCAGCTCAAAAGTAGCTTTTCTTTCTCTAGCAATTGTGTGAAGTTGGGGGCGATGCAAGTGTCTTTCTAGAAAATTGGTGTTTATGTAGGGACTTAAAACCCTGACAGAAGCAAAACCTATTCCTGCTACCTGAGTTTAAGTCTTTCTAACTTGACAGCTCAGCCCTTGCTTGTGAATTTTGTGTTTTTCAGAATACTGTTCCGTCCAAATACTTCAGAGAACAGTGTCATTTTTACTTAAAAGCCTTTGGCTTAAGGCTCTCCTAATCCTATCCCTACACGTTTGGGAGACCATTTCCAGTTGATGAAGCTCTTTCTGTCTGGAGGTTACTATTAAAGGAATGGTGTGACTGGGGACTGACATTGAGTATGGGCCTGGAATGATCAGTTCCCACAACCTCTGCTGAGGAAGTGGGGTGTTAAGCAGCCCCCCAGCTCTCCCCACTCTGTAGCCTTCTGACTGGGGCTTGACCACTCTAGGAGCTTGGTCCATCTGCATCATCTTGAAGATCCTCTATCCACAGAAAGAACCGGAAGTCACTCCCTGAACATTATTTGAGCCAAATATTTTAACTTGACCTTTTGACTCACAAAGCAAGCCTGCCTAGTCAGATTTTTTTCCTGTCGTATCCTTCTGGAAGCAATAAAAACGTATTTGGTCTGAAAGCTTCTCCGTCTGGCTCTTCATCTTCCCTGCCTCCTCCCATCTTTCTCTTAGGGTGCGATAGCCTGAGTGCTGCCTCTTGAGAAACCAATTAAACCATAGCAAAGAGTGGAGGTGGAACTTGATACTAAGAAACAGCAACGGTTCATTTGATAACATTTATAGAACAATTTCTGAAGGTAAGCAAGCCAGTGCCTTACTCTTGTCTACTGTGGAGTCATTACGATGCTCATCAGCTACTCCATATTTAAAGCCCTTATTGAACTTTTGATCAGAGTTGGAGAGTGGAAGGGAGTGGTTAAAGGGTGGGTATCTAGTTGGTTTGTTTTAAATTACCTATGCATTACCATCGTTCCTTTGTTTCACTGCCATGGCTAATTAAAATATGGATTCCGCTATTACAAGGAACTGCACTCAATTTTAAGGGAGAGTCCTAGGTCCCTGCAAAACAAGGCCTTGTTTATAAAATGTAGGTCTCTAAAATCTAAGATACACAGGGAGTTCTGAAGATTTTTCTTTTGAGTTTTTATGCCTCAAAACTTGAAACGCAATCTGTGTTGATTTTCTCTTTTCCTGTGTTTCTTTAAGAATGCAAAAGCCAGACACTATTTTTCTGTCCCATTAGCCTCAGGATACAAGAAGGCAACTTACCCTTTTTAATTATGAGGATAATTAAACCAAATAATAAAGAAGTGCTGGCAGAAATCCCTCAGTGCGGACTTCCCCAGCCTTATTTGTCCTCTCCAGCCCCAGGGGAGGTGTTTGCAGCTTAGAGGACCATGGACCTGTCCCACCCAGGTAGACAGGCATAAAGGGCCTCTGAGACTGTCCTTGCTTCTCAGTTGGCTCAATATGCGTGTATGGTGGATATTTAAAGCACCTTTAGAAATGAGGGGGCCAGGAAAAGACATACCAGCAAATGAGGCTTGGCAAACCCTAGAAGTCTACAAATGGGAATTCCACACTGTACCATCTGCCAGGAAGCTAGCATAGCCACTGACCAGATTGTGTTTGCCTCTGCTCTGGGGGGTGCCTCACCTGGGAGGCCACACCTGTTAGGAATCCTACACCCCCTGCCACACTTTGCCAAGTCAGGGTACCAGCAGTGGCACACCTGAGATGCAGGGCTCACATCAGAGGTGATAGCAGCCATGATTATACTCCTGGGATCACAGCAGCACTAGCAAAAGGAGCCTGCTTTCTTTTTGTGGAATACAAAAGGGCCCACTCTGTGATAAACAGTGGGGAAGGGGTGGGGGGCAATACAGGACTGTAGTACTGATTGGTAGTGTGTGTTTATTCTCACTGAGGGTGCAATACTTCCACCATGCCTGGTGTTAAGCTACTGATTCGTGGCATCACTGAACTCAGAGTAGGGAAGAGATATTATTAATAACAATGGGCTCTCCAGCTAGGCCTGCACAGCACCCTCAGTCCTTTACAACAATGCCTTTCCATAAACCTGGGGAAATGGCAGCAGTACAAGCCTACCTGACTCCTTGCACTCAGAGCATATGCATTCCTGCTCCTTGTGACCTGGAGCTAATTACCCAAGATGCTCGTGAGGAGCTCAGAGAAGTGCAGCTTGGCCAGAAACACGAAACATCTTAGCTCTCACAAGCAATGGCAGGAATGGATAGCCAGGAAACTGGGGAGGAATAATGGAAAATCAATTGGGATATCAGATTTACCTAACACAAGTGTAAGTGCACGTGTGTGTGTGATGTCTCCGTGTCTCCAAACAGCTCAATTTTTGCTGAACAGAGGAAAAGCCTGTGCAAATGTTCATGTCAGTTAGGTGATGAGATTAATCCTAAATCTTTTAAAAACTGATCACTATATATATGTGGGTATACATGTAGAATCTAAAAATGGCTTGATCTTATTGAAGTTGTGTGCACAGATAAACGTGCAAATACACGAGTATGCACAGTCAGACTTGCTTATCCCTTGGTTATTAGAAGCATTTTAACTCACAGGAAATAATTCACATTGACATGCTCAAAATAACATATCACAAAATCTGTGGCTAATTCTTTCATTTAATTTTTTTTCCTCTTGCCAGTCTTTCCAGGTGCCATCTTTAAAGAGCTCTGCCCTATCTAAAAAAGAACACCTACGTAATTATGGCAAATCAATGTTCTTAACAGGGTAGACAAACCTAGGCTGGTGCTTCAATATCTCTGAGTGGAGAGGGGCTGTATTTCAGCTGAGACCAGGAGGAAGGGTCTCCCAGAAGTTGCAAAAGTTGGATGTCATCTTACCTCAATTATAAAGCGGAACCTGTACGATTTAGTGAATGATCGCTGGTGGGTGTTACCATTTCCCTTCCTGAGTTAACTCTTCCCTGTGCAGATTGCTCACTTCCCACGAAGGATGAGGAATTCCCAGAAACCGAGGCTCAGACCACAAAAATCTCATACCACACAAATGCCTGCAGAGAAGCACAGACACATCCCCAGGGTTTGGAGCTGTGCTCTTACATCACTATTCTCAGAATGGCTAAGGGTCACCACCCTTCCATGTCCTCTGATTCACACGGGGGTTACTACAGACAGTTCTCTTTCAGGTCAGGAGCTGTCTGCCTCCTTTTAGCATTCTCTGACCACAGACCAGAAACCAAAAGTCAACGCCTGAGGAGTGACACATAACCAGTGAGGAGCAGGAGTTGGTGGATACATACTGCAGCTTCAGGCCCTCAGTGGGCAATCGCAGGCTTGTTCTACACACTCCCTCACGTGCTTTGGCTGGAACCCATTCGTTCACGCTAAATTTATTGGTTTTCCTCCCTCCCCTATCTCATACACTCTCCCTCTGCTCTCTGGGGTCACCTCTCAAAGAAACAACTGGTACCAAAATCCTTTACACAGGTCTGCCATAAGGGAAATCCAAGTTAAGACAATAAGGCCATCCAGGGATGGCTTTCCTGTGGGGAAGTGCCCACGGGGACTTGTCAGGAACCAGTCACTTTGCCTTCGGTGGACTCCCAACTGCAACTGATAGTTGATGTTCAAGATTAGTACTTGGAACCCTAGCATGAAATGAATTTGCTATAAAGGCCCACAGTGAGAGACTACATATATCAATAATGTATTTAGGAAAAAAAAATTCTGCCTTTTCCTGGAAGCTAACACTAGAATATTTTTATCTTTAGTTATCTTTTATTATTTTTAACTGTTGCAGTAAAGTGATGCAGGCATTTCAACCTTGTTGTCATTCTGTTTAGAGGGCTTCTTGACTCCTTTCTTCCACCTATCCAGCCCTGGCCATGGCCTCCAGGATGAGCCCTCACAGCAGCCTTGACGAATCAATTCCAGACATGTCAGGCTGGCTGCCACCTTGGAGACAGGAAAGCGCTTGTCTTATTCTCCAGCCAGGGAATGGTGCTGACATAATTAGAGGCAGAGAAGAAAAAGAATATTCTATCAGAGAATTGGCATATATGGTGACATTTAACCGTTGGGAGAGAAGTCAAAGAAGAGATTGAAAACTATAACAAAAGTGAAGGAACATGTTCTGAAAGAGTATCTGCCTTCTTTAAAACAAGTTTAGTTTCTGATGGTTGGTAAAGGTATGTCTTTAGAAAAAATACAATAAGGAAACTGTTTCAAATCTTGATGAAACAGGACTTTAGAATGAGAGGCTCACTGCCAATGCAAAAACTATAATACCACAATTTTGTTAGTACTAATGTCTGAATATATTGTTCTAAAATATGTTGGAATGTACTTATATTTTATTTAGCTTTCTAATTATTAAGTAAGTCTTGGACTAGATTGTAAAGGAATGAGTTTTTGAGGGGTTACATGCCTGTACATTTGGGGATGGTTCAAAGCTAAATAAAATTGTATTCAAAATCAAATGCTGTTATCTTTTTAGAAGGCACTCTCAGGATTCCAAATTACTTCATAACATCAGATTTCTTTTACCCAAGCATTTTTGCTGGGTATAATTTTATAAAGAGTGAGGAGGTATTTCCAGAAAGAAACAATGACAAAATCCAGTGATGGCATACTATTTAAGAAAAAAATTATTCAAAGACATCCATATAAAAGAATATGTGCCTATGTGTCTGGAACTTGGAAGAAAATTCAGGCAAACTTCAGGGGAAAAATTACAGTAAAGTAAATTGACTGTTTTTGTGGAATTAGGAACCAAGAGACTAATTTAATGGTTCAAAATATGAGTGATTAAGGAAAATAACAAGATTGACTTCTTCTGTTCCAATTAGTGACAAGAAATATGTTATAATTTCTTATCCTTTTTCTCTATCATTTTAAAATTTTTAAATATTTCTCCATCTAAATTATTCAGATGGCAGTGTGAGACCCTTCCTAGCTTCTTACCTTTGATTTTATTGTTACTTATTAGCCTAAGATAAACTGAAATACCCCCAGGAGTGCCTGGTCTGAGATCATCCACAGAACCATTGAAGAATGGGAAGATTGTTTTTCCTTTTTGACATCTCTTTGATATCCCTTTAGAGTTAATTTATTACTTTAAATGAGACATTTCTCCATGAACTCACTTGTGAATCTGCTGGTGTTAAATAGTAGCATTAGAGATAAATTGTATTGCAAGTATTATAGATTATATTATGTGTGATCCATCAAATATAGGCTATTATCCATGAACTAGACTAAAAAGAAAGTGATCAATTCCTATTATTATAATCCTGGGCATTCTTTTACCTGAAATCTCTTTGTACCCTTGGTTAGTTTGGGGAGGTCAGGTTGCTAAACCGTAGGATGTGGACTGAGGGACACACTTTTGACCATCAGAAGAGGACAGCTCATTGCTATGAACTCATATCTTTGAGCTTACATCTGCTATTTACCATGTATATTAAGATTTTTTTTTTTTTTGGACACAAAAGTCTGCTCAAGCGACTTAAACAGATAGGCTTTTCCCTCCTTCAAATATCAAGAAGTTCAGAGTACGTGCTGCTTACTCTTTGATGACTCAACTACCACAGGGCTGATGTCTCTAAAGTTTTCAGGCCATTTCTTCATGGTCACAGGATGGATGTTGCAGTTCCAACCATCATTACTACACACAAAGGAAGACTAAAGAAAGAGATGGGGTTACCTTTGTCAGGAAAGCAAGAGCTTTTCCAGACACTCCACAGCAGATTTCTGCTCACATCTCATTGGCCAGATCTTATTTAAACTTTGGCGTTTTAATTATGATGTGTCTTGGTGTTCGCCTCTTTGGGTTTATCTTATTTGGGACTCTGCTTCCTAGGCTTATATTCCATTCCTTCATCAGATGAGGGAGTTTTCTGTCATTATTTCTTCAAATAGGTTTTCAATTCCTTGCTCTCTCTCTTCTCCTTCTGGTACCCCTAAGATGCAAATGTTGGTATGCTTGATATTGTCCTGGAGGCCCCTTAAACTCTCTTCCATTTTTTGGATTCTTTTTGCTGTTCTGGTTGGGTGTTTTCTGCTACCTTATCTTCTACATCACTGGTTGGATCCTGTGCTTCATCTAATCTACTGTTGATTCCCTGTAATATATTCTTTGTTTCCATTATTATATCCTTTATTTCTGACTGTTTCTTTTTTACTGTTTATATCTCCATTTGTATGAGATTGTTGAACATTCTTATAGTCAGTGTTTGGAACTCCGCATCTGATAGATTGCTTATCTCTGTTTCACTTAGTTCCTTTTCTGGAGCTTTGTTCTGTTCTTTCATTTGGGACATGTTTCTTTGTCTCCCCATCTTGGCTGCCTCCCTGTGTTTGTTTCTATGTATTAGGTAGGGCTGCTATGTCTTCCGGTCTTAGTAGAGTGGTCTTATGTGGTAGGTGTGCTGTGGGGCTTAGTGGTGCAGTCTTCCTAGTCACCTGAGCCAGGTGCTCCAGGTGTGTCCCTTGTGTGGGTTGTGTGTGTCCTCCTCTTGTAGTTGAGCCTTGGTTGACAATTGCACAACAATGGGAGGGACTGACCCTTGGGCTCACTAGTTGTGAGGACTGGCCTTGACTACAGAAGAAGAGTTGTTGTGCAGGGGCTGACCCTACAGAGCAGGATCTGCCTCAGTAAGACTCTGGTGCCTGTCCAATCCGCCCCCTTGGGTGTGTCATACTTGGAGATGGCTAGGTGATGGTCCAGTTCGATTTGAAGCTGGCCACTGGGAAGGCCAGCCCCAGGACCACCTTAGAGGGGATCTGCTGCAGGTCTACTTTAGTCACAGCCCATGCCCGAACCAGGGCCACCTACTGTGTTTCCCCCAAAATAAGACCTAGCTGGACAATCAGCGTTAATGCGTCTTTTGTAGCAAAAATTAATATAAGACCGGGTCTTATTTTACTATAATACCCGGTCTTGTATTAATTTTTGCTTCAAAAGACACATTAACACCGTCCGGTTAGGTCTTATTTTGGGGGAACACAGCAGCAGGAGCAAGAAAGGATTCCACAGATGTCTGCTGCCCATGCTGTGATTGGATGCATCTTTGAGAGGCCAAGCCGCGAACCAACACCAGCTGCTACTAGTGCCGGCTTACAGCTGCTCAGCCTGAGGTACAGGACATGTTCAAGCCAGATGCTGCTTATCTGGGTTCCGCAAACCTTTGAGAGACCCTAGGCAGCCTGCATGAAAAAGCCACTGAAAGCACCTGGGTGTGCAGTAAAGTTGGGCGGGGCCAGGTCTCAAATCACTAGGGCAGGGCAAACGAACAACAGAGACTCAGAAAGGGCAGCGGCCTGTGTTTGCACGCTGGGAAGGGGGAGGGCTCAACAAAGAAACAATGGCCTCCGCCAGCCAACTCCTCCATCCAAGAGAAAGCTGTCTCTCTAGCCCCCGTCCGAAGCCAGACAACTCAACTCCCCACCATTTGTCCCTGCTGCCTTTCCAGCTGCCGCCCCAGGGATGGAGCTCAGAGCAAGTGATTCTGTTGGTGGGTAAGTCCACGTGCAGTCCCTTTAAGAGGAGCACCTGTGAGTGCAGCTGTACTCAGTCTCACTCAGTCACAATCTCCACTGTTTTTCAAAACCAAACATTATGGGGACTTCTCTCCCTGGCACTGGAACCCTGGGCTGGGTTGAGGCTGGTATCTCTCACCTTTAGGGGATGTGGGGGGATCCCCTCAGCTGAAATAGTCCTCCCGATCTTTAATGGTCATATGTGGGTGTGGGACCCGCCTGTGCCGCGTCTCTGACCTTCTTACCATGCTAGAGGTGGCTTCTGCATGTCCTTAATTGAAAGGCTTCAGTTCAGCTTAATTTTAGGCGATTCTCAAAGACGGTTGTTTTGTAGATAAGTTGTAATTTTGATGTGGTTGGGAGAGAAGGTAAACATAGTGTTTACTTACTGTGCCATCTTGGTTTTCTCCTTGAGATTTTTTTTCAATAGGGAAGGTTTGTTCAAAGTTGATTAGATGATGCTTGACCTTTCCTCGTAGGTTCAGAGAGCCTCGAATACTGTTTTACTCCAGCCTCAGAGGAGGCATCTGAGTCCTTCCATCTATCCTGGATTCCACCCTTTTCTGTACTACATATTTTAAAGTTACTAATAGAGTAGATGGCATCACAATAAAATAAATTCTTCTTGTGTAGCTATGTATTCTGACTAATGTTAACTAGGCTTATTGTGGTGATCATTTCACAATATATACAAATATTGAATCATGTTGTACACCTAAAATTGATAGAATGTTATATGCCAGTTATATCTCAATGTAAAAACCGAAAACAGTTGAAGATGGTACCTCCGACTGAATCTGAGCCTCGTCAGCCTCTTCCCCAGGAGACCTTTGCAGTCAGCCCGCCCCTGCTTCACTGTAACCATGTGTCACAGAAAGGCCAGGATCAAAAATGCCAATATGTTGGAGAAGATGCAGCAGGACTCCATGTAGTGTGCCACTCGGGCTTTGGAGAAATAAGACACAGAGAAGGACACTGTGGCCCATATTAAGAAGGAGTTTGACAAGAAGTACAACCTCATCTGGTACTGCATCAGGGGGTGGCATTTTGGTAGTTACACAACACATGAAAGCAAACATTTCGTCTATTTCTACCTGGGCCAAGTGGCCATTCTTCTGTTCAGATCTGGTTAGAAGCACGGACTATGCCACAGACCCAGTGACCCATCCAAAAACAAGGACTGCAGCCTATATCCAAATAGTGAATTCAAATACTAAATCCAAAGACTGAAGTCTTCAGCCTTGCCTAAGGAAACACCTTCATCTTTGAACCTTTATTGTGTTGTTTTGTACAAGGCATTCTCTGTACTCATTTGTTGTGGTTATAAAAATTAGCAGAACAGCTTACATTTGTATTATTTTCTATTGCATACCTCTCCACCTTATGTTTTGTTCCCTCTCAAAATTCCATTATTTTCCAAAACTAAATAAATCTGTTGGAGAAGTAAAACAAACAAACATTGACATAATGAGGGGGAGAAATGGAAGAATCAAATGAAACTACAGGAAGTGAAAAATACAATACCTGAAGTTAAAAACTCACAGATGACATTTAGAGAAAATGGACATAACAGGATTTCTGGAATGAAGCAGGAGCTGAGGAAAGGGGGAGCCAGGAGGAGAGAAAGAAGAAAAAAACAGTTGAAGAAATAATGCCAATTTTTAAAAACTTTATGAATACTCTAAACCGAGAGTATTAAAAATTCAACAAACCCGAGAAAGATAAACACAAAAGTCACACTAAGACCAATCATAATCAGGTTATTGGAAACCAATGATAAAGGGGAAAAAATGGCTTAAAAGTAGCCAAAGAAATACGACACATTATATGCTGAGGAAGCAAGATAAAAATTAACAGAGGTGTCTTATCTGAAACTATTATGACAATAGAATGCAGTGTTTAAAGAGCTTGAAGAAAAAAAAAATCAGCCTAGATATTCATATCCCATAGGAGAAAACATCTTTCAAAAATTAAAGATTCATACTTTGTGGGAGAGGGAATGCTGAGAAAATGTCCTACAAGTAGATCTTCACTATAATAAATGTTAAAGGAATTTCTTCAGACAAAAGAAATATACTAGAGAAACACTTGGATCTCTTTCTCACAAAGAACTGTAAAAAAAAGAAGTAATGAATATGTGAGTAAACATAAAAGATTTTTTTCTCATGTTTTTGTTCTTTAAAAGATAACTTAAAAGCAAAAATAAAAATATGTACTGGAATTTATAACATATGTAGAAATAATAGGTATGATAGTAATAACAAAAGGATAGGAGCAGGAAATGGAAGTATATTCTTTTAAGGTTCTTACAAGTGATATAGTTTATATTATTTGAAGGTAGACCGTGATAAATTAAAGATGCATGTTGTAAACCTTAGAGCAATCATGACAAAACAAAACAGAGGTATAGCTAATAAGCCAAGAGAAAAGAAAGCAAAATAATAATGAAAAATACTCCATTAATCCAGAAGAAGGCAGAAAAAGAGAGAAAAGAAAAAGAACAGATAGGTTCAGTAAAAAAAACATAGCAAAATGGTAGATTTAAACCTAACCATATCAAAAATTACATTAAATATAAATGCCAATCAAAACAAAAGGCAGCAGTTATCAGACCGAATAAAAAAGCAACCCTAAATAAATGCTGTTTATGAGATATACACTATAAATACATAGATAAGGATGGTAAAAGTAAAAGGAAAACTTCCAGTTTCTAGTCCAGCACGTAAGGAGCTTGGAAGTTGCCACTCCATCCTAAGAAGAAATAAAATGCTGAACAAGCTGAAATATTAACCCTTCTTAGATCCATTGTGAGATCACAGGGCAAACTGCTGCCCCCGCCCCAAATTGAAGAAACAGAATCACAACTTACCTGATCTGAAATCTGTGAACAGAAGCCTCTGTGGGAACAAGTACCAGAGCAGGAAAACCTAAACTGTAATCCACCAACTACTGGATTCTCAGTGTGGACAAATCTGTGAGTTTAAAATTCTAGGGTGGACCCCACAAGTTTGTGAGTTTTACCTCCTGGACAGGTTCTCATAGTGAAAATCAGAGAAAAATGTCCTGGGGTTTCAGGCAGGGGGAAGGGAAAAGTAACCATTTTGAAACACACCAGAACATTTTATACTTCTTAACAAGGCCTGTCCTCAACAGAAACTATTTTACCAGAGCTTACACTATGGGGGTTTGTGAGAGCCTAATTGACCTAGGAGAAGGGAAATACCTAATTCCAGTCCCAGGCCAGCCTTCCAGCCCAGTTTAAGGCATGAGAAAAACTGAGATTTACTTGTGAAGTTCTCAGCTCCGGGGCAGAGGCACAGGCTCACTAACAGTCCAAGACACTTTCCCTCCCCTCACTATATCACTAAAGGCCTACTTGCCAGAGTTCCTTTCACCCAGTACATCATGTCTGGCTTTCAATAAAAAATTACAACACACACACACACACACACACACACACACACACACACACACTTTGAAGAGACAGTGTGAACTAGACTCCGATATAGCAGCGGTATTAACATTTTCAGACTGGAAAAGTAAAACAACCATGATTAATATACTAAGGGATCTAATGGATAAGTAGACAGTTATGCAAGAGCAGATGCGTGAAAGCAGAGAGATGGAAATTCTAAGAAAGAACCAAAAAGAAATGCTAGAGAGCAAAAACACAGTAACAGAAATGAAGAATGCCTTTGGTAAGAAAAACGGGCGTGGCTGCTGCTGAGGTTGGTATTATCTCAATAGAAACTTCCAAAAGTGAAAAGCAAAGAGAAAAGACTGGGAAAAAGTGGAACAGAATATCCAAGAAGTGTGGAACAACTAGAAAAGATATAATGTACAAGTAATGGGAATAGCAGAAGGAAATGAAAGAACAGGTGAAATATGTGATACAATAATGACCAAGAAATTCCTCAGATTAATATCAGACACCAAATACAATCCAAGAAATTCAGAGAACACCAAATATAAATGCCAAACAAACAAAAACACCGCACCTAGCATGATATAGTGAAACTACAGAAAATGAAAGATAAAGAAAAACTCTTGACAGAAGCCAAAGGAAAAAACTGTTTACCTACAGAGAAAGACATATAAGAATTACATCCAACTTCTCAGAAACCATGCAAGCAAGAAAAGAATGCAGAGATATATTTAAAATGTTGAGAGGGACAAAATGACCCCCCTAGAATTCTGTATCCTTCAAATTATCCTTTGAAAGTGAAAGAGAAAGGAAGACTTTCTCAAAGAAACATTGTGGGAAGTTATTGACAGAAGATCTGATTTGCAAGAAATGTTAAAAGTTCTTCAGAGAGAAAGAAAATGATATTGGTTAGAAACTGAAATTTATATTAATAAAGGAAGAGCTTTGGAAAAGGAGTGAGTGGGGGTAAATAAAAACTTATCTTTCTTATCCTTAGTTGATCTAACAGATAACCATTTATTCAAAATGATCACAGCAAAACACATTTGATTATATATGCATATATATGTTTATGTATGCTTATGTGTAAGTGAAGTTGATGACAGCACTGATACAAGGGATTGGAGGGAAGAATTAGGAATACTTTGTTGTATGGAACTAAACAGATGGAGACATATTTCATGTTTATGGATAGAAGACTCAGTAGAGTGGTTTTCATTTTCCAGATGTCAGTACTTCTCAATTTGATCTATAGATTCGATGCAGTCCCGATAAAAACTATAGCAAGTTATTTTGGGGATACTGAAAAACTAATTCTGAAGTTTGTATGGAGGAGCAAAAGTCCCTGTATAGCCAATATGGTATTGAAAGAGAAGAACAAAGTTGGAGGACTGAAATTACCTGACTTAAGGACTTACTAAAGCTACAATAATCAAGACAATGTGGTATTGGTAAAAGAACAGACAGGTCAGTGGAACAGAATATAGAGCCAAGAAACAGAACCACACAAATGCAGTCAACAGATCTTGACAAATGAGCAAAGGCAATGCAAGGAGAAACAATAGTCTTTTGAACAAATGCTGCTGGAACAACTAGATATGCACATGTGGGGAAAAAAATTTAAATACAGACCTTATACCCTTGACAAAAATTAACTGAAAATGGATCGTAGACCTAAACATAAAGTGTAAAGCTATAAAACTTCTGGAAGATAACATAAGAGAAAATCTAGATGCCCTTGGGCATGGTGGTGACTTTTTAGATACAACACCAAAGGCAGAATTCATGAAAGAAATAATCGATAGGCTGAACTCATTAATATTAAACACTTCTGCTCTGAGAAAGACACTGTCAAAAGATCAGCCACATATTGGGAGAAAATATTTGGAAAAGACATAACTGATAAAGGACTGTTATCCAAAATATCCGATGAACTCTTAAAATTCAATAAGAAGATAAATAATCCACTTAACAATTGGCCAAAGACCTGAACAGACGCTTAACCAAAGAAGATATATAGATGGCAAACAAGCTTATGAAAAAATGGTCCACATTGTATGTCATTAGGGAAATGCAAATTAAAGCAATAAGATATCATTCCACACGTATTAGAATGACCAAGTCCAGAACACTGAAAACACTGAATGCTAGCAAGGATGTGAAGCAGCAGGGACTCTCGTTCATTGTTGGTGGGAACACACAATGGTACAGCCACTTTGGAAGACAGTTTGACAGTTTCTTACAAACTTAACATACTGTTACCATATGATCCAGCAATAGCACTCATTCATATTTACTTAGAAGAACTGAAAACATGTCCACACAAAAACCTGCACACAAATGTTTATAGCAGCTTTCTTCATAGCTGCCAAAACTTGAAAGCCGTCAAGATGTCCTTCTGTAGGTGAATGGATAAATAAACTGCTACATCCAGACAATGGAATATTATTCAACTCTAAAGAGAAATAAACAGTCAAACCATGAAAAGACATAGAGGAATCTTAAATGCATATTACTAAGTGAAAGAAGCCAATCTGAAAAGGCTACATACTGCGTGATTCCAACTATGTGACAGTCTGGAAAAAAACAAAACTATGGAGACAGCAAGAAAAAAATCCCTATGGGTGTCAGGGGATAGGGGATAGGGAAGGATGAAAGGGCAGAGCATAGAGGATATTTATGGCAGTGAAACTCTCCTGTATGATATTATAATGTTAGATATATGCCCTTATATATTTGTCAATTGAATGTACGACACCAAGAATGAACCCTAAAGTTAATTATAGACTTTGATGATAATCATGTATGAAGGGAGGGTTATCAATTGTAACAAATGTACCACTCTAGTAGGGGATGTTGATAATGGTGGGGGCTGTGTATATTGGGGGTGGGGGGAGGCATATAGGAAATCTCTGTACCTTCTGCTCAGTTTTGCTGTGAACCTACAACTGCCCTAAAAATTACAGTCTATTTTTTTAAAAAGTAAAATGATTAGAAAACGTATCATGTAAATGATAAGGAAAAAGTTGCTTATATTAATACGTAGTTGAAAAAAGTAGACTTTAGGAATATTAGGATATAAATAGGAATATTTTATAATGATAAAAAGTCAATTCATCAAGAAGACGTCATTCTCCTAAATATATATGCATCTAATAACAGAACTTCGAAATACATGCAGCCCACACGAACGGAATTGAAAGAAGAAATAGACAAAAATTAGTTGTTAGAGATTTATGTCAACACGCCTCTCTCAGCAACTGTTAGAACAAATAAACAGAAAATAAGTCAACAATCTAGAAGACTGTATAACACCATCACCAACTTAACCTAATTCACATTTATCACCTCATTCTCCTTCAATTACAACCCTATCGTTTTCTCTTCGTAACCATTGCTCAAAAGAATTATCAACATTCTTTATTTTGATTCCCCCCTTTTCCTCACTTCACCTTCTTAGGATAAAGACAAAGGCTTTTACACAGTTTACATAGCCAGGGTCCTCTGATGGCAAGCTCACCTCATTTCTTCGTGTTCCTGATGTATTAGCCTTTTTTACATCCCTTATCCTGCTAGGACCTTTGCATATGCTAGTCCCTTCTTCCTGACTGTTCTTGTCTTATTTACATAATCAAATTAACTCCTCACTTTGAGTTCAAATCTCACATTTATTTTCCCATCCTCAGGGAAGCCTTCCCTGGCCTCTTGGGGTAGCTCCAATCCCCTTATTATGGTCTAGTGTGCCATACACTTCTCTGTTGTAGCACTAAACACAAGCCCTATATTTGGTTCTGGGACTATTTGATTGATGTTTGTGTCTTCTACTAGACTGCAAGGAACTTGAACACTGGGCCTGTTTTGCTTACCAGTGCGTTCCCAGTGTTAATCACATTTCCAGGCACATGGCAGGCGGTCAATAAATACTTGTTGACTGAATAAATACACACATTTGCATGAATGGAAGGCCTTCATAAACAGATGATAAATTTTTCTTTTCTTATTTCTTTCTCTCTCATTAGTGCTACTTTCTTTACTGAAGTGAAATAAGACTTGTGTGATACATTACGCCCAGTTTGTCAAGCCTCAGAAAAAAAACTGTACATCACGTAGGAAGGAATTCCTATCCAAGCTCCAAGTAAAACGAAAAGGTCCAGGCAATGATAAAGAGGTTTGGGAAATCAAACTGGACTGTTAGGGATGCCTCAGGAGGTTTCTCAGAGCCTCCATGACAACAAGTAAAAGCAGAACTATAAGCTACTAAACTTTGGTGACAAGAATCTCCAAAGGCAATGGCAGTCTATGGTAAGAATTATAACACTTCCCCCAAAGATGTCTACAAGCTAATCTCCAGAAACTGTGACTATGTTATATTACATGCAATGGGGAATTAGGTTATAGATGAAATTAAGGTTGCTCATCATATGACCTTAAAAGAGGGAGAGTAACCTGGATTACCTGAGTGGGACCAATGTAATCACAAGTGAGTTTAAAAGTGGAAGTGGAAGGCAGAAGAGTCATCAGTGTTGGAGTGATGTGAGAAGAACTCAACTGGCCATTGTTGGCTTTGAAGGTGGGAGGGGAGCAAGAAAAAAGGAAAGCAGGCAGCCTCTAGAAGCTGGAAAAGGCAAGAAAACATTTTCCCCTAGAGCCTCCAGAAAGGAATGCTCAACTGGCCATTGTTGGCTTTGAAGGTGGGAGGGGAGCAAGAAAAAAGGAAAGCAGGCAGCCTCTAGAAGCTGGAAAAGGCAAGAAAACATTTTCCCCTAGAGCCTCCAGAAAGGAATGCAGCCCTGCCCACACCTTGGTTTTAGTTTAGTGAGACCTGCATCAGCCCTCTGACTTCCAGAACTGTAAGATAATAAATTTACATTGTTTTAAGCCACTGAATTTGTGCTAATTTGTTACAACAGCAACAGGAAAAAAATACAGGATCAAAAAGCCTTTTCCAATTAGCATGTTTGGCCACAGCTTGAAAATACCAACTGGTGGGACCCCTCTCAGAACAGAAATGGCACTAATCAGTCAGAGTTGTGTCACATGGCAAATACGTCTTAGAGTCTTCCAGGTAATTTTTATAGTAAAAGAGTCAGGCAGGAGTTAACTGTTTCATTAGGGAAGCCTTCAGGTTCAGGGCCATTAACACACACTTCTCAACACTCCTTGACTCCTACTGGGCAGCAACAGTGATATTCTTTTAGTCGCATATTCTTTCAAGCTGAAAGCTCACACGCAGAGATGGCCTTGAGTCTTCTCCCAAGTGCTACACTAAGAATCCCCCTCCTTCCTCCAGCGAGGTCAGTGTGCACTGTGTGGCTGGCCCAAGAGTTCATCACTCCATCTTTGAGGTCACTCGGCACAGTGTCAGTCAGAACTCTGAGAACAGGAATGGTGCCTTAACCTGAATCTTCTGCTTCTAGATGGAGTCATGGTTGCGAAATAGCTCAAGACTTTCCAAAAGTAAAAGCCGGAAGCCGTGTATCCTCTAAGAGATAGATGTGTTTTGGGAAAACAAAATGATGTGGAAAGCAAACTATGTGAAGCACATTCTTTAAGCATTAGTACATTTGAGTGATGATGAAATACCAGCGAGACTATGTGTACACTGATTTTTTTCTTGCTGGCTTGCTGCCCCACTGTGATACAGGCCTTGCTCTTGGTTAACTTGTAAACTGCTCTTATAACTCTTTCCTTTCTGATGTCAGTTAATAAAATAAAACTCAAGTGGATTTCAGAATTAACACTTTCTTTTCTTGGGCATATTACTGTGATTCTATTTTGCTTCTTGAAATCCATTACCTTGAATACAAAATAGTAAAGATTTTCTTGCCTGACACAGTCAACAGTCCAGCTCTTTGAGAAGGAAATCCTAGCCTCATCAACCAATTTTATTTCCAAGTTACTCCTCATCTCCTACTGAGTATAATGTTGGACTTTCATTATTATAAAATTTGCACTGAACATATGTTCCCCATATGTAACTCAAATATCAGCTTCCCAACTGGGTCTAATCCAGAGGACATATGGAGGCTAGGCATAGGTCAAAGAAGGAATTGGGAATATATTTATGGTGATGGCAAGGGGTCACCATACTAACTCTTTTTTCCTAAAGGAATTCAGACACCATGGGCAGAGGAGCACATGACATTGAGAATTTTTAGACTGAGAGCACAAAGACTAATGGAGAATCTGGAAATGGAATGTAGATATGTTTCCTTCCTGTCCCAAACAAATCCTTTACCACAATTGTTTCCTGTAGATCATATCTTCAAAGTGTAAGCCTCTCTTCTTGTGAGTGCAAAATTGAAGGAGATTAAATGAACTTGTGGTTAAAATTCCTTCTTATAACCCATTTTGCTACATTTAGAGAACTTTAGGGAGCATTGTGATAACTTCGCACCACACACAACAAAACAGACCCCCCTGGGCTAAATCAAGCACACTTGTGAGTGTTGGGAATGAATCTTGTGATAAATATCACTTTTCTCTGCCATCTAAGATGGCACAAATCCTATGATATACACCGGGGTACACAGGGAAAAGTCACATCTCTGGCAAACTCAGCTATCCAGACTACAGTTTTATATGTAAAAGAAAAAGAAATCTCTGAAGACAAAAGAGAAATCACAAAAGAAATGTACTAAATTTTGAATTCTTAGGTTCTCGATCCTATTGAATCTCACTTTACGTACAATGCTAACAGAGCTAATTACATTCTGGTTAAGAGCTCTGTAATATCACTTGCAATCTATACAGTGAAGCAAAAGGCAGTAAGCTTCATAATCAGGATAATCAATAATCAGGAGAGTCAGGAGTCATCAAGAAGAAAGATGATTTTCAAGCCATGGTGTTAAGATGGTAGAAAAGTTAGAAATTTCCTTCAACGTATTATTTTTATCAAAAAATGAACTCAACTAGAATAAAGAAAGCATATTTGAAATTTAATCAGAATTGATTTAATTGTGCAGCTGCTTCTGGGAAGAACGGACATCCTTTTGCTATTCCTCTCACCAAGCCCAACTAAAAATCCTGTACATTATATATAAACTAAACATAAGAATCTGAAAGGTAGAGAGAAGAGGGCAGACTGGCTAGACTTCAGGACCTAAATAATGACCCAATGGTGAGTTCCTTGGCTTTCTTTTTACTTCATATATCCCAGCCTTACAGCTGAAGAAGCTGGGAACTCAGAAATACCAATGGGTGCAGATAAAAAAGCTCCCCCAAAAGTCTGCTCTCTCTAGCCGTAGGACTAGGAAAGGGGCAGCCTAGCAAGACAGAACATTTTTAGACAGTTACTGCTCTCTCTATTGCAGCTAAACACCCCAGACAAATTGTGGGCTTGCTCCCACCTGTGCCAGCAAATGTCAGGTGAGGAGGCCAGACTTCCACCTTCCCGAGGTTGTGATGAGGTACCCCACAACCCTTGCTAAGTTGATATCAGAGAAGCCAAGTAGGTCACCGGGACTACAAACCCCACTGGCTGGTAATAAGCCCCCTCTAATCCCTATGGTTTCAGTAGAGAGCACATTCAGAGCCTGGACCTCCACCCTCCATCCAGCAGTAACAAAATGCTTCTTCCCTTCCCTTCGGGGATGGTGTCAGAGGAAGCATACTGGTGACTCCAGACTTTAATGATTGCCCAACAGTAAAGTGGCTACAACCACCAAAGTGTCAGTGACAGCCACATGGGGAGCCAGAACTCCCACCTTTGTGCAGCAGTAAGGAGGAGTCTCCATCTTTTGGTGTCTATGTAGGACCAGTGGAGAACCTGGACTTCTGCCTGCACCTGACGGGAACAAAGTGCTATCCCCTTACCATACAGGAGTGGTGTCGTACCAAGCTAACACGGAAGGTTTAAATAAGATTCAGTCTTACAACATAATATAAAAATGTCCAGAGTTTGCTTGAAAATCACTCGTCATGCTGAGAACAAAGAAGATCTCAAAATGAATGAAAACTGACAATCTAGAAATACTAACATCAAGATGACAGAAATATTAAGGTTATCTGACAACAGTGTTAAAGCAGCTATAATAAAAATGCTCCTATGAGCAATTATGAACTTGCTTGAGACAAAAAAAAAAAATGAAGTCTCAGCAAAGAAATAAAAAGCCACAGTAAAGATATAAAACATAAAGTAGAATAAAGCAATTACAACTGAAAACTATGATAATTAAACTAAAAAGATTCAGTGACGGTATCAACAGCAGAATTGAGGGGACAAAAGAAAGAGTCAATGAACTGAAAGATAGAAAAATAGTAATAACCATTCTGAACAACAAAGAGAGTAGATTGAGGGAAAAGAACAGAGCCTTGAGAACCTGCTGGAAAGAACATGGTAATCAAAAATATGAATAAATATAGTAGATTTTCTTTCACCACTTTAGTTTTTTAAAATATCTTTAATAGTGAAACAAAACAACACTGTCTTGTGAGAACTCTATATTCTTTTAAACCAGCTCCTCCTGAGTTTCTTTTTTTTTTTCCTTTTTTCTTTTTTTAGTCTAACTCACCTCTCCTCCCCGCTCTCTCCAGTGAAAGGGAAGCTGAATTACTGGCCAGCAATGAGACAATGAAAGAGATTCAAGGCATATACAGGAAAAAATGAGTTTCTAAATGTCTGAAAAATCTAATAGACAGAGGAAGGGAAATGTTGGCATTGAAAAGTGTCAAGTAGTATTTTTTATTTATTTATTGGGGTGGCAATTGTTAGTGAAATTACATAGATTTCAGGTGTACAATTCTGTATTACATCATCTATAAATCCCACTGTCAAGTAGTGTTTCTAAACTCTGGCAAAGAATTACAATTAGAGTTTCTGGTGCATTTTAGCAGTGCATGGCGGTTGAAGTTCAAGGAAGACTGGTTTGAAATATAGTCCAAATAATCATTCCTAAGTTTATATAACAGGGAACTGACCAGCTGAAATCCATCTATGAAGTGCAATTGGAAATCTGCTAAAGGAGAGAGAGAGAAATTCATTGCCAAATATGGGGCGATTTAAGACAGATTTTACATTCTGCCATATAGTACCTCTTACATCCTATAAATCCAAGTCTGTATTTTGCAGAAAGAAAAAGATAACCAACCAACCAGCACATTAAAATATATCCTATTGGGGAGCCTCTCTGAAGATTTCTAAAGCAGCTAATCTTTGAAGTACAGGGAAATCTTGAAAGTTTTCAATGTAGGCAGAGGCTGGACAAAGTGTCCAGCTCAAAAAGACCTTGAGAACACAGTCTTATCCACACTGAATGCCTAGAGCTATGAGCTCAGGCAGATCCATAAGTCTACAGGCTGGCTTTCAGATAAACCCCCAGACAACTGAGTTGAGTGTTTTGAAAACACTCAACTTTTAAAAATGGGTGCAGGGGAAGTGGTATCATTTTATCTCCTAGTCTCTAGTGAAATGATCCAGCCATTCTGCCACAAAGAAAGCCTTTGATAAGGTAGTGATAGGAGACATGGTGAATAACTGCTTCATCAAGACATGTATTTCGGGATATTTCAGAAACCAGGAAGTGTCTGCCTCTATTCAGTAAACAATCTTTATCATTCATACCATAACAACAAAAACAAGACACATTATCAAAGAAGAAACCCAAAATTTAAGCCCAAAGCTTTGGGATCTGATAGATTCCCAGCTGTTCAAAGTCCTAGGTAGCTATGTAACTCTGAGTAAATGATACAATCTCTTGGAGCCTTGATTTCTTCATCTGTGCAATGGAATAGTAATGCTTACTTAATAATATTGTTGGGATAATTAAATAATATAATGAATGACTGGGACATTGCTGATATTAAATAAAAGTTATTTGTGTTTCCTGCTAACATTTGAAGGTAGAGTTATGCAACAGAGAATGGTAATGGTTCCTCTGGGTTTTTCTTTTTTTAACAGCTTTATAGAAGTATAATTTACAAGGCATAAAATTCAGTTTAAAGTACACAAGTCAGTGTGTTTTAGTGTATTACAGAGTTGTACAATCATCACCATCATCTCATTTTAGAACAATGTATAACCTCCGAAATGTACCCGTACCTTTTAGCTGACACTCCCCATTTTTCCTCTCCCCAGCCCCTGGAAAGCACTAATCTACTTTGTCTCTCTGGATTTGCCTCTTCAGGCTGGACATTTCATGCAAATGGAATCATACAGTAGTACGCGGTCTTTTGTGACTGGTGTTATGGCTTGTTCTTGATTTATTTTTATATGAATAGTAGCAAGTGAAAATCAAAAGGATTCTCTGTTAGATTATCTCCTTGGTTGAATTTAAAAGGATCGACACAGATTTGAGAAGAAAGGAATGGTTAAATGCTATATTCTTTTTCAGCAACCATTACGCAAATAAATCATGCTGTTTGATCACATTACTGTGTAACAGCCTTCCTTTGTTCATTTATTTTCTCTGGATCCTGTTCTCAGCATTTGGCTGCATGATGAAGGAATTCTTTCCAGCACTGAGAATGTCCTTGACTTTGGCCAAGGCTTGACACATTTGTTACAGCAAGGCTGACGCTTGCACCAAGCAGCTCTCTCCATGAGTCTGTGCAACAAGACAAAAGGGGTCCTCGTAGAGATGCAGGAGATCTGGTTCCAGCCCTCACTCTGCCACCGTCCTCAGGTGCTGTGAGAATTAAAGGAGATAATGAACATGAAAGTGGTTTAGAAAGTGTTCACATATCAGTTAGGACTCTTGGGTTATAGGAATGGAATTGCTGTGTTGTAAGGCAATTCTGTGTTTAACTTTCTGAGGAACTACCAACTTGTTTTCCATAGCAGTTGCACCATTTTACATTTCCACCAGCAATGCAATTTTTCCACGTCCTCACCAAGACTTATTTTCTTTTTTCTTAAAAAAAATTATGCCTGTCTTAGTAGATGTGAAATGGTATCCCATTGTGGTATTGATCTGTGTTTCCCTCATGACTAACGATGTTGAGCATCTTTTCATGTGCTTGCTGGCCATTTGTACATCTTCATTGGAGAACTGTCTAGTCAAGTCCTTTGCTCATTTAAAAATTCTAATGGATTATTTTCCTTTTTGTTGTTGACTTGCAGCATTTATTTATATTCTGGATATTAAACTCTTACCAGATATATGATTTGCAAGTATTTTCTCCCATTCTGCCTTTTTACTTTCTTAATGGTTTCCTTTGATGCATAAAAGTTTTCAATTCTAGTGAAATCCAAATTGTCTGCTTTTTTTATTTCTTTTTTTCTTTCTCAGTTTATCTATTTTTACTTTTGTTGTTCCTGATTTTGGTAATATATCTAAGAAACCATTGCCTAATCCAAGGCCATAAAGAGGTATACCTGTTTTCTTCTAAGAGTTTCACAGTTTTAGCTCTTACATTTGTCTTTGATTCATCTTGAGTTCAAATTTTATATGGTGTGAAGTAAAGGTAGTTTTTACATTTCTAAATGGTTACATTTTAAATGGTTATATAAGTGCCTATATCATATACTCACTTTTGCCTCTTGGCTCATAAAGCCTAAAATATTTACTCTCTGTTCCTCTACAGAAAAGCTGCCAACCCCTGTGGCCAGGTACAGTCCTTGCAAATAGAGGGCTTAATAAATGTTTAACAAAGAGACTTATTAAACAAATATTTAACTCTTCTACTGAGTATAAGGCACTTACTAATATGTTATGGCTTGGGGTAGGGGTTTCAAAGTTGAGTGAGAACTCATTACATGTAAGCAGGAATTAATTATACCTAGCAGAGAAGCTGTAAGAATAAGTCCTATTTCTCACAATTGTTGTTATATCAGTGCTTAATACATAGCTCAGAAAGTTGGTGTATGACTATCAAGTTTTTTTGGATTGCTTGTGTATACTGGGTACTCCATACCCTCACTGACATGACAGTACCTGCACATTCTAGGTACTCAGAAGAAAGAGGTATATGCTTCACAACATGAAAACTGTTGTAATATAACCTTTCTGGCCATCAAACCATTTACTTGTACTGTCCAACTTGTTTCCAGGACCTTACTGTGGCTAGTTTCAGTGTGCTCAGGTGGCTCTGTATCAGTACAGAAGTAACCTGATTTAGCAGATTACTAACTATTGCACTAAAGGAAATGTCACCAGAGGGTTCAGTTTACCTATGGATGCTTAGTAAACTACCTCAAAACTTAGTGTTTTAAAACAACTGCCATTTTATTACATATTGGTATCTGTGGGCCAGGATTTGGTGCAAGCTTAGCTGGTGGTTTTTCTGCTCCACATGGTATTGACTTGGGGTCATTTGCTGATGTCCAGCTGGGCTAGGCTGAAGGGCTGAGATGGCTTCACTCATATTCCTGGCACCTTGGTGGGTATGGCTGGAAGGATGAGTTCAGCCATGTAGTCTCAGAGTCTCTCCAGGGGATCTCTTCAGATTCTTTATGAGGCAAATCAGGATTCCAGGAGTGAGTGATTCAAGAGACAGGAAATGGAAGCTGCAGTCTCTTAAGGCCTACACTTAGAAACTGACCCAGTGTCATTTCTACTACAGTCCACCAGTCAAAACAACATGTACTAAACAAACAAACAAACAAACAAACAAACAAACAGCCACATAGCTCAGCCAGCTTCAAGAGGAGGGAACATAGGCCCCACCTCTTGCAGGAAGCTATATCTGAGAATCTCTGGCCATCGTAATCCACATCAACAACCTTAAAAAGGGGGTGGGTGGACTTCCATGTGTCTAAAGACATCAAAGAGTGACTCAAGTACTAAAGAACATAGGAGGCAACTGCATATTTTCTTTTTAACTCCACATTTCTAACTGGTATTTACCAAACTTACAGATTTTCAAATCATGAAGGAAAAGACTGAATGTATAGGAGAGGAGAACTTGGAGTATCCTCTGATGTTTGCTTCATTCATGATGACCTTTAAAAAAAACTGCATATTTGATTCAGATATTTAAAATCAACATTTACTTTCAAGAGAACTCAATGGCTAAATTCCTATCTGGATCAGCTGGCCATGCAAGGTGTTTGTCTACTTCTCTACCTTTGTTGGGAAGCCCGATTCCTGTCTGCAATTGTTCCCAGACAGTTGGAATTATTCCAAATGATTGTGCAAAGTGAGAACTTTCCCTTCTCCCTACAGTACCAGAGTAATCACAAATCTTTTGTGCGAATATGAAGTATTGATGATGATGATGATGATAATGTATTATTTTAAAAATAATACTATCTGCTACTAATGAGTACTTACTATTTTCAGGCAAAGAGTCAAAGTTTTGTATCTATTATCTCTTCTAATCTTCAACAACAATCCAATGAGGTAGGTGTTATTTATCCATTAATTTCACGGATACTTATTAAACACTACACGGCTTCCTTATGACATTGCTTTAGCACCTGGATCTAGCAGAATTTAAAACCAAGACCATCCCTAAACTTCTCAGTCCTAAGAGCCAATAAATTCTATTTTTAACTTAAGTCCATTTACGTTAGGTCTCTGTTGCTTATAATCAACATATCCTGGCAAGAACAGGCAGGGTCCTAGCTCCACAAATCAAGGGTCCAGAGTGGTGTTTTGTTTTCCTTGGTATTACATAATGTAGTATAAAACAGGCTAATATCAAATCACAAATCCCATATTGCTGACTTTTTCAGACTTAACTTTATTGTTGAGAATGGGATCTGAATAGGTACAATTTAAGATGATGTGGCTTCCCCAATCTAGGCCCTAAGGATACACCAGTGAATAAGATAGTCGGGATCCTCCTTCTCATGGAGCTTACCTTCTTTATGTGATGGGAGAAAACGATAATCTAATAAAGAAGGAAGGAAATGAGAAATTAGATAGTAATGAATGCTACAATAAAAAATATGAGTCTGATTCTATCAGGTGGATGGGGCAGGGAGGAGTGGTTACTTTAGGCCAAGTTGCCAGGGAAGACTGCACTTGGTAAGTCACATTTAAGTTGAGACTGACAACACAAGTAGAAAACAAATATTTCAAGGTCTGGAGGAAGCATGATTCAGACAGCAGAGCAGATAGTGCAAAGGCCCTGAGTTATGTCCAAAGTAAAAAGGGTACAAGGTCTTTTTTTTTTTTTTTTTAGTTTAAATGCATTTAATTTTAGACAATCTACATGGCATGTTTTTTCTTAAAAACAATGTCTCCATTCAAAGGTAAAAATAAATGAAGATCTTGAGATGAAATTGGTTCCATTTGTCTAAGACCTGGTATTGTGCATATGAATAACAGCAGCCATGATAACAGGTGATAGACCCCAAGTAATTGACAAATTTGTTAACATTTTTCCATTTCTAAACCATCCTTAAAGAAAATCATATATGAGGTCACATATATGTGTGACCAGAGTGTATTTGAACAGGAAGGAGGATGTTAGGCTATGAAATTAGAGAAGTAGGCAATGGCCAATTGTGTAGGGCCTCATGATCTAGAACAAGGACATTTAATTTTAATCTCTGATGGAAACCGATTGGTGGATTTTAATCTAGAGAATGATGGGCTATGTTTTGGGATTTTAAAAGCTCATTGTGGCTGTCTTGTCCTGTGGTGAGTGGATTTTAGGGGGTCAAGAGTGGAAGCATGAAGAACAATGACAAAGCTATTGTTTTAGTCCAGGTCAGGGGTGCTGTTGGCTTGGTCAGAAGTGGTGACAGCAAAAATAGAAATATATATACCTGGAGGACAGCAGTAACACAGCAGGACAATTCGGGGAGCCTCATTCACAAAGATTAAATGTGTGTGACATTCCTTAGTCTGCTCAGTGCAAGAACTGGTGGCTGCATGCAGTGGTTCCAAAACAAAGTCAGATGTGGCTAAGGCCTAATCTATAATTGCTAAGATTAGGTGTGGGAGGTGGAGCAAAGAGGCAATCAATTAGGTGCTTGGTGGTGCTGAGATGAAAAAGATAGCAGGAAGATACATTTTGGAAAACAAATTCAGAGTTTTGTTTTGGGTTTGTTAAATTAAGGTTCCTATTAGGTGTGCAAGCCAATGTGTAAAGAAGGCAGTTAAAGTTAGGGTTACAGTTATGCTTTGAAGTCCAGGGAAGAAGTCATTGGTAAATGATATTATAATTCATATGGAAGAATGAACACAACTAAGATGAGTTTGAGAACATTGACAGGTGATATGTCCCATCAAATATAAAAATATTCCATAGAACCCCTGTAGACAAATCAAGATGGTATTGATATAGGAATAGATAAATAGCTCGGTGAAACAGTATAGACTCAAAGAAATGGATTTCAGTCAAAATGAGAATGTAATACAAAGATTGAAGTTTAATTCATTGGGAAATTCATTGGGAAAAGGATGGAATGTTCAATAAATGATGTTGGTACAACTGGCTATCCATCTGGAAGAAAATAAAATTAGTCTCCTATCTTACACATTTTATAAAAATAAACAACAGATGGAATAAATATTTAAATGTTAAAAAACAAAATAATAAAAGTGCTTGCAAGAAAACCTAAGATACTGAATGTACAATCTAGAAATGGGGAGACCATGCTACAAAGACTGAAACTCTGGAAGCTGTGAAAGAAATTACAGATATTTGGACATGTAAAAATAAAATCTTTTCTATGATGAAAGGTTCCTCCATCACTATATATTTGATCCCCCTTAACCTCATCTTCCACCCTCCGCCCCCCTTACCCTCTGGTAGCCACTAAACTATTGTCTGTGTCTATGAGTTTTTGTTTCTCATTTGTTTGTCTTTTTCTTTTGTTGTTTTTGGTTTATATACCACATGTCAATGAAATCATATGGTTCTTTGTTTTTTCTGTCTGACTTATTTCACTTAGCATTATACTCTCAAGATCTATCCATGTTGTCACAAATGGTCCTATTTCATCTTTTCTTACTGCCGAATAATATTCCATGGTGTATATATACCACAACTTCTTTATCCATTCATCTATTGAAGAACATTTTGGTTGTTCCCATGTCTTGGCCACCGTAAACAAAGCTGCAATTAACATTGTAGCACAGGGTGTCTTTATGTATAAATGTTTTCAGATTTTTTGGGTAGATACTCAGGAGAGGGATTGCTGGGTCATATGGTAATTCTATTCGTAATTTTTTGAGGAACCTCCACACTGCCTTCCATAGCGGCTGCACCGGTCTGCATTCCCACCAACAGTGTATGGGGGTTCCTTTTTCTCCACAGCCTCTCCAGTACTTGTTACTATTTGTCTTGTTGATGATAGCCATTCTGACTGGGGTGAGGTGATATCTCATTGTGGTTTTCATTTGCATTTCTCTGATGATTATTGATGTTGAGCATTTTTTCATATGTCTATTTGCCATTTGTATGTTCTCTTTGGAGAAATGTCTCTTCAGGTCCTCTGTCCATTTTTCAATTGGGTGTTTGCTTTTTTGTTGTTGAGTTTCATGAGTTCCTTGTATATTTTAGATATTAGCCCCTTATCGGAGGCACTGTTGGCAAAAATCTTCTCCCATTCACTTGGTTGCCTCTTTATTTTGTCGAAGGCTTCTTTTGCTGTGCAGAAGCTTTTAAGTTTCATATAATCCCATTTGTTTATTTTAGCGTTTACTTTTCTTGCCTTTGGAGTCAAATTCATAAAATGTTCTTTGAACCCAAGGTCCATAAGTTTAGTACCTATGGTTTCTTCTATGCAGTTTCTTGTGTCAGGTCTTATGCTTAAGTCTTTGATCCATTTTGAATTAATTTTGGTACATGGTGACAGACAGCAGTCCAGTTTCATTCTTTTGCACGTGGCTATCCAATTCTCCCAGCACCATTTATTGAAGAGGCTGTCTTTCCTCCATTGTATGTTTTTAGCTTCTTTGTCAAAAATCATCTGTCCATATTAATGTGGTTTTATTTCTGGGTTCTCAATTCTATTCCACTGGTCTATGTGTCTGTTTTTCTGCCAATACCATGCTGTTTTGATTATTGTAGCCCTGTAGTACAAGCTAAAGTCAGGGAGTGTGATACCTTCAGTATTGTTCTTTTTCTTAAGATTGCTTTGGGTATTCGGGGTCTTTTGTGGTTCCAAACAAATCTGATGATTTTTTGTTCTATTTCTTTAAAAAATGCCATTGGGATTTTGATGGGGATTGCATTAAATCTGTATACTGCTTTGGGTAATATGGCCATTTTAACTATGTTGATTTTTCCAATCCATGAGCATGGAATGTCTTTCCATTTCTTTGTGTCTTCAATTTCTTTCAAAATTGCCTTATAGTTTTCAGCATATAGGTCCTTCACATCCTTGGTTAAGTTTATTCCTAGGTATTTTATTCTTTTTGCTGCAATTGCAAAAGGAATTGTTTTTTGTATTTCTTTTTCTGAGATTTCATTGTTAGTATATAGGAATGCAATGGACTTTTGTACGTTGATTTTGTCACCGGCCACATTACTGTATTCGTTGATTGTTTCTAACTAACAGCTTTTTGGTGGAGTCTTTAGTGTTTTCTATATATCGCATCATGTCATCTGCAAAGAGTGATATTTTAACTTCTTCTTTCCCAATTTGGATTACTTTTATTTCTTTCTCTTGCCTGATGGCTCTGGTGAGGACTACAAAGATGCTCTTACAGATTTGTTTTTAGTGGCCAAACATTGGAAATAAAAATGAATGTTTCTCAAAGAGGAAAAGTTTAATAAAATATGGGCCTTTTGTATCGTGGAATGCTAGGTATGAATGTATGAAAGACTGAATCAGATTACTTAGATTTAGTAACCAGTTTACTTAGATTCCCATAAGGTATTGTTGGATGAGAAAAGCAAAATATGGAGTTCATGTAATATGGTCTCATTTTTCAATGAATGATAACAAACTCCTGTGTTTTTTATGCTTATGTATCATTATAAGAGCATAAAAATAAAGAAAAAAAATGTACTAGGTTATTAACATTGATTTGTTCAGGACAAGAGTGATGTAATTGGAGGGGAGAGACTTAAATAAAAAAGGAAAAGAAAATAAGCAAAATAAAAATCTCCAAACGTCTTATCAGAAAGATTGTACTCCTTAAATTCTTGAGATACTTAACTCCCATGAAAAGTAAGATTTAAAAACAAACTATAGCTCTTCCTTCCCACTCCCAGTCGTGTGTGTTTGAAGGTGGGTTTTATTGTCTCATAACGAGGGCATACGTCCTGAGAAATGTGTTGTTAGATGATTTCATCATCGTGTGAACATCACAGAGTGCACTTACACAAACCTCGATGGGATAGCCTACTACACATCAGGCTATGTAGTATAGCCTCTTGCTGCTAGGCTGTAAACCTGTACTGAAAACTATAGGCAATTGTAACATAGTGATAAGTACTTGTGTATCTAAGTATTAAAAAAGGTACAGTAAAAATACGGTATAAAAGAAAAAAATGGTATACCTGCATAGGGTATTTACCATGAATGGAGCTTTCAGGACTGGAAGTTGCTCTGAGTCAGTGAGTGAGTGATGAGTGAGTGTGAAGCCCTAGGACATCACTGTACACTACTGCAGACTTTCTAAACACTGTCCCACAAGACCTCTGTTGTGCGGGGGACCCTGCTCGCTGCGCCATGTGTCATGCGGGGCAGCAGGTGAGGTCTCTTCTCCCACTCCCCACATAAAAACGCAGGACATGGTGAGGCCAAAAAGGAACACCCACAGAGCCATAAGTAGGGGAGTCATATCACTATATTCTCACCGGCGGCATCCGCCTCTCTGCAATCCGCTCTTGCTAGCCCCCATTCTTTTCTGCTAGTGTAGCCACAGCAGTTATATTAGTGGTCAATGGCTTACGGGTTATAGCTGACGGCCAACTAGCCACAGCTGATGGCCAGCTGATTACAGTTGATGGCCATTTACTACCCGAGCCAGCACCTTTCCACGTGAGGCCGAGAGCCTGGAAACTGCTTTGTCGGGCTCTGTCCTCACACCTCCGCTTGCTTCCTTCTGACAAGGTCAGAAATAGAGCATCAAAGTTGTCAGTTCTGCTCCATGAACAGGAATGTGGACTAAATTGATTGGAAATATCCAGGAGAAACTGGCTGTGTAAAGCATAGGTCATCATAATAGTGATAGTCAGGAGGGAGTGAAAGGTGGCCTGAGGATCAATAGAAAGAAGAAATCAATAAGAGATAAAGAAACAGGGATTGTCATGGCGATGTGGTTTTGGCTATTGCATGTTGGAGCAGTGGTCAGGTTAAGGAACTTTGCGGTACTCATAAAAAAAAGAGGGTGTTTAACATGGAGAGGGTGGAGAATTGAAGAGTCAATATTTTAACTTTGGACGTTTGTGTTTGGTTCCACTGACCCTGCCTGGCACAAATTGCTCTCTCTGGCATTGAATTGATGGAAGAAAGAAAACTTACCTATGCTTTACATCATTACAACCTGAAAATGTTTCCAAAGACTGGCTCTACACTACTCCAGAAAACTTTTACTAAAGTGGCAGTGGCACTGCGTGCTTGTTAAGGTCGTGTCTGAGGACCTGTGTCCTTGTACAGGATCTTAGGTCCTCAAAAAAGAATTTACAGCAATGTACTCTGATAATTATCATGCTAGATCTGGGAGGGCTGTAGTGCCCTCTGAGGGCACCTCTATGGCTGAAACAGGTCAGTGGACAACTGATTGGGATGTAATCTGTGCACTCACAGATTGAGGTGCTGTGAGTGAGAGGGAGTCTATTGCCAGGCCCCACAAATATTGCTACTGCCAGAGAAAAGAATTCCTCCTGAATTATTATACATATCCCTCCATTTCTTACAGGTGATTCAGCTCCATTATAGTCTTATGCAACCACAATCATATATATAGTCCGTCATTGACCTAAACGTCATTATGCGGTGCACAACTGTAATTCTAGTATTTTCAGTAGAAGTTATATAATAAACAGTTTCTGGTCTTCAGGCAGAAAATATTTTGGAGCAGCATGTTGACTAGTTTACTGCCTTAGAAAAATATATGTTGAGTACATCCATTCACCAGCTACAATGATTACCCATTCATCTAAATATCCATCACTACTCCATCAACACACCCGAAGTCAATAATAGGCATACAATACAAAAACATCTTTAACTTATCATCCTCATCGAGAAGCCGAGATAATTGGGTGAGGAAGGGTGGGGAATGATGAGCAGGGAGAAGGACTCAAAACATTATAGAGAACACATTGGGCTTGGAAAATTGAAGAAAAATTGGGAACATGTTGATCTCAGAAAAATGATTTAGAAAATTGGGTGTCATTTAGTCCAACCCACCTGGGATATGGTCCAGCAAACCCCTATTGATGACTGATCTGCTTAAGAGTTGATACTTACGTATGCATACAAAACAAAAGTTTCATGAAACAATAATACATGTAGCATACTTTAATATTTTCTATTTCTATTCTGTTCTTTTCCTTAAAAAAATAGTCATAACCTAGGAACGGGTCACAACTACAGTTTGAAAAACACTGCCCTAGAGCAGCACACATGCATGAATATTAATGCTATTTTAGCTTTGTGAATTTCAAGGTCATATTTTTACTCTATATTACTGGTTAAAATTCTAAGATGCTACATTTGTCAAAGAGAACAGCATATTTTCAGCCTTCGACTTGCACATTTCCTTGGAGTTCTGAATTAGAAATAGGGCAGTCACTCCTTCTAAGGAGGCAAACTGGGGACACAAGTCCTTTGTAAATCATACATTGATTTGCTGTAGACTTGCTTGTTGGTTTTTCACTGTCATCCACCACAAGAACCTTCTTTTCTCTCTTCCAGTTTTTCCTCTTATCTCAGACTAATATTTCTTGTTTTCAATTTTAATCAGTCAACTAAATTTTATTAAATTAGAAATACTAGGACGAACAAGAAAAAACTCTCCACCTGTGAGTCACTAATGGATTAGTCAAGGAAACAAACAGGGGTCATAGAGCAAGATGGTGAATAGAGGAACAGAGAAAGTGCTCCGGCAGCAGAGAAAGATGGGTCTAACTGACCAGGGTGGAGACGGTTTCTCAGAAGAGATGTGTTTGGGAAAGAAAGTACCTAACTTTGCCTGGAATGAGAAATGGCATTCCTGGAGGAGGGAACAGCATGTGCCAGGACATAGAGGTGGGGAGAGCATGTGGTTACATTTGTTTGGAGTTATACCAGAGTGACGGGAAATGAGGCTCAGCTGAAGGGATCACTACGCACATCTGTAAATTGTGGCTCTGAGCTCTCACTCTCTGCTCTCTGGGAGGAAACAAGAAGGGGTGGATTCAGATTTCAGGGTATCAGTCTCACCTCTTTTCACTAGATTGAAACCTACCTAAAGTCTGGAAGGTCTCATTATCTGAATCCCCAGCGCCTGGTACAGGGCCAGGCAGGGACTCAAAAGACATTCGGAAGAATATCAGATAATTAGTTCACCTTTATAGCCCAGCACTTGGCAGGTATCTGAAACACATGTCAAGGCTGTGCTCTGATTTTCAAGAGGAATGAAACGGAATTGAAGCACTTTGTGAATAACTTAGGAAAACAAATATTCTCTTTTACTAAGACCTCTTTTCAAGACTATCCCTTCCTGGTAAAATGTTGCAAATGAATTAATAACTTAAAATTATTCTCATCTGCCCCCAGATCCTAAAGACAAGGAAATTAGAGACGTGAATAAAAAACAGTAATATAAAAATAACTGACTTATATCTTAAATTTATAGTTCTCATTAGCTACCAATGTTCTAGGTTTATGATTATTTTTAATATTATTTTATAAGTGTGAAAATTATCAAAGAAAGAATTGAATGTTAGAGTTGGAAAATCCCTTTGAGCTTAATTTGGTTCATCCCTCTCATTTTACAGCTGAGGAAAGTGGGGCCTAGATACTTTATTCGAGTTACCTTAAATAATTTTATATCAGACAACTAAAGTCAACCAAAAAGCTATGACTCAGAGCGACTTATCTTGCTACTATATATCCCTTTAGTTTCCTAAAAATGTGTATGTGTTTCCATAATAAAATTTGTATCATACTGTTTATATTTTTGTATCTTGCCTTTTTCACTCAATATATTTTGAGGTTTTCCCTCAAATATTTGTTATTCACAAATTTCTTACTCATACATTCACATACTTAGTGACTATATAATATTTCATTGTACGGATAGACCATAATTTATTTGACCTGTTCCCTATTGTTGGGCACTTAGGTTGTTTTGCATTATTGTTATTATTATTAGAAATAAAACCTTTAAATCATGGCTCCTCTCTGATTATTTCTTAGGGGGAAATTACCCATTTGTTCAAAAGAGACGAATAAATTTAAGGCTTCTGATATATACTACCAAGTTGACCAGCCCAGGGAAGTTTCACAGATTTACCATAGCAATATGTTTCATATCTTTTTTGAAATCTTAGCAACTTTGGATCTAACAGATCAGTTATTCCGGTTGACTTGGAGTGTAAATTTGCCCACATTTTTATCACTTAAAAAATACTAATAATTATGATGCAACTATTATTTTGAGAAACTAAGAGGTCTTATTCTCAAATTGTAAATGAATCTGTAAGGGCTTAGAGAGAAATGTGTGGCTAAATGGCCAAGGATCAAATGGGAAATGTCCAGGAGTTTTCCTGTAGGGGTCACTGTTACTATCAACTTATGCCTGCAAGGAAATGAAAATAAAGTCACGCATTTAAGAATGTATGCACATTCATTTTTAATGCCTGATTTGTCTACATTACCTAAACTGTAAAATAAATAAGGCCTTCAGGCAGATAGCATCATAATGCCAAGTTCTTTACATAATGACACACACCACTCTCTCCACTCAATGTGCTTCTCCCTTTGAATTGATTAAATATATGCTACTCAAATGAAAGACACTACTGCTTGCTCTTAATAGAGGAAGCATTAGCTAATTACCTAACGCCCTGAAGTGGTTTAAATGGCATATGATGACTTGAGGAGGAGAGGAGGAAAAACCATTCATTGCTATAGACAAGATTCCCTCCCTCCAACCTTCCTATTTCTGCTTTTCCGTGGACCTCCTTGCACTCTGCCTCGAAATCTACACAGAAGACAAAATCAGATGTTGTAATCTGAATTCTATAGAGCCATTTGAGTACAAAGTGGTGCTTTTCAATCTTTAAGTTTTTATTAATGCAGCTCAAGCATGATCCTGACGTTCCAGGAGCCACGCCAATGTAGCTGTGCAGACCTATCTTTGCAAGTCTGCTGGCAGGCTTCAGGGCTGGGCCAGGGAACATGCCAGGTGTTGCTGGAAACTTATGAGCCCTCTCTACAAAGCACGAATCTTTCCCATCATAAAATGCAAAATAGCCAGCCGTTTTCCATTTCCTCCCATCCCCAGCTCTCCTCATCGTCCGGTGGTGTAGGAAGGGGCTGGGAGGATATTTACTCTCCGCTCTGGCACTTCTCTTATTTAACTGAACCCAGTGGCAGCTGCTTCTCTGAGCTCGGCGCCAGCGGGCTCAGGCCCAGCCGCACCTTGCAGGCAGGCTGCCGAGCTGACCAAGTGCTTTGGCCAAGCCCGAACTGGACTGGGGATGCGGGAAGCGGAAGGAGCCCGTCTAGGAAACCAGGGTGTTTGGGGTGGTGAGGCTGGTGTGCGATTAACTTCAGGTCGGGGTGGAGAGCTCAGCCCCTCGTGTCCCGTGGCGGACGCTCGGCTTCTCTCCACTCCACTCCTCTTGCAGCTGGGAGGAGTTGAGGCTGGGAGTTCTCAAAACTCGCTCACCTGTCAGAACCCGGATCTGGGTAGGGAGCAGGGCCTGGCGACCAAAGCGCGCTGGTCACAGCAACCTCGGCAAGAGGCCCTTCCGCGCCAATAACGCTACAGCCAGGGAGGCAGGTGTGGGGGCTGCTCCCGAAGACTCGAGGCCCCCCCAGGCCCGCACCCCAGCTCGCTGCTCGCTCCTTTCGCCCGCAGGCGCCATTGGCTTGCTGTGACACAAGGCCAGCTCCGGCAGACGCCAGGGTTGCTGGTTCGGGACGCTCCGCCTCCTTCTGCCACTTGGAGCCATAAGCGCCAGCAGGAACCTTTCCACTTGGTCTTACTCTGCGGTTACTGCTGAGGTTTTCGGAACTCTCCAGGCCAGGGCCAGCCAGCCTCTTTACCCCCAACCAAAGTCGTCTCTGGGCCTACCTGGGACACCCCCAGGTCCGGGAAAGCCCGTTCTCCCCCGGGCACCGACGCCCCAACTTTTTACGCGCCGTCTGCGCCCTGTGCTTGGGTGTCCGGCTCCTGTAACAAGGGTCGCGTATCTTTCGGGGACCGGCAACGCCCCCAGCCTCAGCTTGCCCTCTCCTCCCGCGAGCTGTGGGCTGCGTGAGCCCCGATCCCGGGTGCACTTGAGCGTTCCCAGCGTTCGGGTTCGCCCCCGCCTCGGAGCCCACCCGCTAGGACGGACTGAACCCCGGAGACCTGGGCCTCTTTCTCCAAAATTCAAGTCGGTCCTGGTCTTTTCTCTCGGAACCCGAGTGCCGGTCGCGGATCGGCTTTGCGAGCGGCGGGGCGGAGGATCCGGGCGCTGCGCACCGCGTCGCCCCGTCGGGTGCTGCGCACACCATGGCTGGCTGCTGCTGTCTGTCCGCGGAGGAGAAGGAATCGCAGCGCATCAGCGCCGAGATCGAGCGGCAGCTTCGTCGGGACAAGAAGGACGCGCGCCGAGAGCTCAAGCTGCTGCTGCTAGGTGAGTGCCTGCGTGACACCTTGCCTCGCCGGTCCTGGGGCAGCGCGGGGCGCAGCGCGGGGCGCAGCGCGGCTTCCTCCAGTCCCCGGGGCTCAGATGCCTTAGACCCCTGTCCTTTGTACCTCCAACTGGGCGACTTTCGACCACCCCAAATCGGGGTTGAGACGGAACACCTGACCTCTGTCTGTCTCCCCCCATCAGTTCTAGTTTGCCGTTCTCCCTAAAGCCTGGACCTCCCCACTCCTCTGTGTCCAGCACACACAGATTCTGCAGAACCCCATCTTGGATGTTCGGGTGGGCGATGGGGAGGTGAGTGGTCCACCTCTTGGGTTCAGCTCTGGCCCTTGCGTTCTCCAGCTCTAAATAAAGTACCGTTGACTGAACCCTTACCAAGTGGGGGACTGCCAAACTCTTATGGGCATCACCCTTCAGTGATGCGGGCAGGTAATAATCCCCATTTTAGAGGATTAAAAATGGAGGCCCAGAAAATTGGCGAGCTTTCTTTGAGAAAAGACAAAGCAAATACCAGGTCAATCATGGGTGTGAAGCTTAGATCTTAGCCAGTCTTCTCACTGTGACCCCCCTCTGCTTGCCTCCCTTGGTTCCCTCTGGCAAGGTCTTTCTGTTTGCAGCAGGCCCAGACCTCCTTTGCCCAGTTGACTCAGCAGGTGCTGGTTCCTAGAGTTCAGACTTTGTGGCCCCAGCTGCCTTGGCTAGTTCCTCATCTGACTTTTGGTCTCCCTGCACAGCTCTAGGTAGTACACTCAACTTCAAAAACGAACGTTTAAGGTTTGCCCAGTTTATGTCCTAGAGCAAGGGACCCACCTTTCTGTCTTTGTAGAACCTTGTTCAATCCATTTGAGGTTTGAGGAATATTTACCTTTTCCTTCTTGCAGACCAGAATATCAGCTATCACATCTTTCTAGATTGCTGCAAGTATTTCTGCTTTTTCATTTCATCCCTTCCAGACATCTCTTCTCTTAAACCAGTTTATTCGACTTTGATATAAGGAGTTACCCTCTCAGAAAGCATCAAGGAAAGAAAAGTCCATCTAGTTAGAATAAAATGGAGAAAGCTTTTAGTCAGTATTGCCTTGGGCAAGAAAACCTCTTGCTCTTATTCCTGGAGTTTATAGAGGGCAGGGTCTGGCCTTCCCCAGTCTGTGCTTCTCTCCACTGGGCTAAGTGTCTGCGGATGAAATGGGCTGCCCTCCCAAAGTCCACTCTGGCCCCGGTACCCCTGACCTCAGTGGAATTCCCTTCCCAAAGTCCCCAAGCCTGCTTTCAGAGCCTGTACAAGCTGGCAGGGCAGAATCCATTCCTGAAGAGTGCCCAAAAGGGGAGCTGTGCGGGGTTGTATAAGAGCTTGGAAGTGTGGGCTGAGGGTCCACAGGTGTGGACAAGAGGGAGCCTGGGTGAGGAAGGGAAAGGGAGGGATCCTGCCCATTGGCCAGGTCTGGTCTATCATGTCTGGCCCAGAACTCTGAGAGGTGTCTGAGAATTCTAAATTGTACCTGGACTTCCAGGTGGTTATAAAGCTACATTGTTTTCAATGGAGGATTGTGTGACAATTTACTTGTGTCCTTAACCCTTTAAAGTAGTAATTATTGGGCCTCCACTGGTACTCTTGCCCCAGGTCCCAGAGATGATAGGGGCAGGCCTAGCTTTAGCTGCATAGTTTTTCTTGTCAAGGACAGGCTGAACCCTCTTTCATTTTGAAATATTTTGATTTGTGTCAGTGTATGAAGTACAGTGTCTGGAATATACCAGGAGCTTGGCAAATGCTGGCCCTTTTTATGAAAAATGAAGCAGTTCACTGAGCTATACTGTATTGGTAATAAGCCTATTTGTTTGAAATAAAATGCTTGAATTTACACTTAAATGAGGGGCGGAATGTTTACAGGTAAATTCCTTGCCCTGGAAGTCAAATTTAATCCTGGGGACTAGACTCCTTCTTCACCTTCCCACGTCCTTACCCCAAGCCTCTTCCGGTCCTCTTGAGACAGGACTGTCTGGCCTCCCAGTACCTCCATTTTCATCATTTCTTGCTGTGATTAGGTCCTTATGTCAAAGCTAGTGACTCAGAAACTCCTAGAAATAGTTTCCAAACCACATGGAGCTGTCCAGAACCCCAGAAGGATGGAGTTTAAAACCTCTGATTTCTTTCAGTCTTTAAAGGAGAAGGGCACAGTTCCATTTCTTCCTCAGAATAAAGGAGTCAGAGACTCAGAAAATATAGGAATGAGGGAAGAGTTTGTGTTGTTTTGTCTGAAGTCATGCAGTTTGCATGCAAAATTCATTTACCTGAATCTGTACAGTGGGGGGATTAGATGATCTGCTCAGATGCCTCAGGCGAAAGCTCCACTTTGCAAAAGGGAGTATAGGATACTGTGTGGAGCACAGAATGACCTGAAAAGCCACCAAGTCTTTCACAAGGAAGCACGCTTTTACAATGAAATGATCTGAGGATGTTTCCAAAGTGCATTCAATATGTCAGTCCATATCCTGTTTGTGCTAAATTAAAGGAGTGGTTAGTGTCCCCAGGAAAGATAAAAGCTGTTGGTTTGCTTAGGGCTACTAATTGCAAGGTGTCAGTGAGATGCTCTCTCAGCAGAAAGAGATGGGAAATAAAGATGGTCAACTTTAGCAGAAAGAAATTCCTTATCAGTTCCTCAGATAAAAGTAGAACAAAAAGAGTTCTGATAAGAACCCTGATGAGCACTGTTCAAAACAGGAAGAAAGTGTCTGGCTAATGGCAATTAAATGGGGGAGAATGTGGTTATTTACTTATTTACTTTTTTTTTTTAAGTATTAAATAAGGCTTGGGGAAATGTTGCTTGTTAATCAGGTTGAATGTCTCCAGCAATTCTGATGGCTTCATTTTGGATGCAGACCTTATGTTGGAACTGTCTGGAAGGAATGTTTACTGAGGAATTGGAATTTAACTTACATTGGTAGAGGAATTAAAAAATGTAGGTTCTTAGGCCAGACTGCTTGGGTTCAAACCCTGGCTCTACCCTTTCTTAGCAGTGAAATAACTTCTCTCGGCTTTGTTTGGCAATGAAGACTTGGTGCTATATTCGCTGTTTTTGCGCATTTTTAGCCACCAGTGAGGTATCATTTTCCATTTTAGTTGCTCAGTTGTAGGTTGCATAACTGTTTGTCTAAATGGTAGTGCTTTAACAGAAATGTCTTGCTTTGAAGTCTCCCTTACTGTTTTCTGAGCCATAAGCTGATTTTAAAGTCTCTTCCTACTGAACCAAGAATTGAAAATTGGCGTCCCAGAAAGTTTTATTCCATTGATTAGAACACAATCCCATTTCAGAGCTATTATGTGCCAGGGCTGAAGTCTGTTAGAGGAACTGGTACAGATGTTATAGGTTCAATAGAAGGTGGCAGAATTTTCTGGCTCTGTGAAGAGGAAAAGGAGTGAATTAGTAAGTATGTCCATGTTCCTTCCTCTTTGTTTAGTTTAATCCAATAGGTTGTTCCAAAGTGCCAGGCATAGTGCCCAGTGCCAGGGATCATTTCCAAGCGTTGAGTTGGAGGTGCTTGTTCACAAGTAACTGTTATAAGGATGCTGGTCATAAATGCTTAAAAGAGATGACAAGTTGGTGGCACAGGCAGTGTGTGAAGGGGGAGCCTCTGGAGAAGGGATCCTCTGAGTAGGGACTTGAAAAGTGGGGAGGGGAGGATGCTGTTGGGGGGCTTGTTCAGTACACACGCAAACTTGTCCCTGCCTGCCACGAGAAGCTTCTGAGGACAGTAAGTGGTGTACGTAGTACCTGAGGTAATATGAAGGACTCTATCAGTGGCAGATTACATTGAGTTTTGGTGTTTTAACTATTTGTGTCACTACTGTGTTTACTACAAAGTAAATATTAATGTAATGCTTAATTGTTGTGCCATAATATACTTCAGAAAGGGGACCATGTGACTTTATCTGTGGCTTATGTCCATCCTGGCTGAAATAAACCAACCTCACTAGATAGCCTCTTCCATCTATGACACAACAGTTTTCAGAGGCCTTTCAAGGACAAATGCAAGCCATCTCTCTTCTTTCTGCCTTTAAATGAATACAGAACATTTCAGATGATGGATGTTTTCATCCTTTATACTTTATACCGGTAGGCCACCTGCCTACCAGTACGAAGTCACTGATAGAACTAGCATGTAGTTTCCAGGAGGACGTGTGCATTGGAGTGTCAGCAGCATGAAGTCTCTGCTGGTGCCCCTTCTTGGAGACCAGGGTCCTGATGTGTAGCCATAACAGAAAAGTAAGCTTCATTGAGGTATAATTTACAGACAATAAAAGTCACCAATTTTAAGTGTATAATTTGATGTGTTTTGACAAATGTGAACAGTTGTGTAAACATTAGCACAATCATGATGTAAAATATTTTCATCATCCCAAAACTTCCCTGTACCACTCTGCAGTGAATCTCCTGGACCCAAATCATTATTATTATTTTTTTTAATTTGGGAACAATATTTAAAGATAAGAATGGTACAAAACCCCACAGGTATACCTTTTACCCAATTTATCTATTTAAATTTTACCCCATTTTCCTTCTCATTTGTGTGTTCTCTTCATTTTTTTTCTGAAAGGTTTGAGGGTAAGTTATATGTATCAATTCATCATCTGTATAATCCTTTAATCTGGAACATTTCCACAGGCCCTTATTGCTTTTGTGACTTAAAATTTTTGAAGAATATAGTCCCCTCTCCCTTTTTAAATAGAATGTTCCTCGTTTGGGTTTAGTCTGGTGATTTTCTTACAATTGGAGATTCCAACTATGTATTCTTGGCTGGAACTCTGGATAGTTGATGTGTTGTCCTCAAGGGTTACCTCTAGAGGCACCCCATGTCCATCTGCCTCTCGTTGATGATGTTAAATTTGATCATCTCGTCAAGATGTTGCCTGTTTTCTCCGCTGTCTAATAATTTTATGTGAAATATTTTCTAAGACCATGCGGGTATCCTGCTCCTCATCAAAACGTCCCTCTAGATTTTGTATCACATGATGATTCCTGATCCAATCTATAACGTGATGGCTACAGAAAGATGATTTTCCAACTCCAGCACTCTCTCCACATTTACTAGTTAGCACTGGACATTGTACTGTAAGTGCCTTCCCTTTGCTCCTATTTATTCGTACAAACTCACGAATTTCCTAGGTTTTTTTAAATCAGTGGTCTTTACTTCATTATTGTACGTCATCATTTTGGTGCCAAATGGTACCCACTTTGCACATTGAGATCCCTTTCAAGCTGGTTCCTGTGTCACTGTGGCATATTCCCATCAATTTTTTGAGCACTTCCTTACTTTCAGGCATAACCAGTTACTCCAGGCTCATCCTGTACCACCCTTCCTACTCCAGGGGGATAAAACAGAGGATTTAGCTGTTTCTCTATAGGCCTTGGTTACTTTTAGTGGAGAACAACTGAACCTTCCCTTTTAAGATGCTTAAGCCACTTGAAAGAAAGATAGCAAGTCCACAAATTCAAATCAATCACCAGTATCCAAGTACCCAAAGAACCCCATTTCTAAAGCGTGGAGTTAGAGGATGAAAGTTTTGAGGCTGTGAGCAGATATGAAATGGAAAAATCTGACAGTAGAGTTTGACAAAAAGCAATGTAAATAAATGTTAACCCTCAAAAGGTTCTTTCTCTTTTTTAAAGATGTCTTTTGGTCTAGATCACCTTTTGTTTTCTCTTTTTATGTAACACCTGACTGACAAGAGAAAAGTTTCCTTGTAAGAACTCCCATGCATGGGGTTGGAGGGAGGAAGGAAACTAAATCGAAAAGGCAGAGAAGGGTTTTCAGTGAGTCAGTATAGAAAAGCTATTGTATAGATAAAATAGAGATGGAAATTCAGTCAAAAAAGGGACTTTATTAGAAGGATTCCCACCAGGGCATCTCATGAAATTAGAGGACTTGAGTAATAAAGACTGGGAAAAAGCACGTGCTGGGGCAGATCCAAGGCACAGCCATCAGCGTGACTTGGCTCCACTCCTTTCTAAGCTTGCGAGCCCTCTGGGCCTTACTTGCTGATGGCCTGCTGGGGATCAGGGTGAACTCCTAGAGCAATCACTTCTCACCAGGTGACTTACATCACAGACATGGCCTGGGCTAAGCTCCCTATGAGTCAAGTAGCCTCTGCTGCAAACACTGTCAAAGGAATCAAGTGCATCAGTGGAAATCTAAGAGCTCTACAGTGTAAGTCCCCGTAGGAGCCACTGCGGGAACCCTAACTTCCATTATGAGCAGTTGACTCTCTGCTGATGAATACATTAATGGGTTATCATGTCGGCCGGGGTTCTTGGTTGCGGACCATTTAAGCAGAAGAATAATTTATTGGAGGGGAAGCAGGAAGCACTCAGAATCAATGGCAATTGGAGAGCAGGTTCAGCCAAAGGGCAGGATCCAAGGGAGTCTTGACACTGGCATTAGACCAGACCGCCAAGCATACCGCCACCCAGGTAGTCTCTGAGCCTGCGCTGGATGCTTACCTCCACAGCAGTGCTGCAAATCATCTGTCACCATCTCCTGCATCCTTGTGTCATTTTTCAAAACCTCAGGCCATCTGATTGTGCTCACCTGCCAGGGAGCTGGGGAAGAGGCAGCATGGCATTGTTGTGAGACCATGTTCTTTGGAGCCAGTCTTTCTGGGTTGAAAAATCTAGGCAAGAAATAGTTCCCATTGTGCTGCCAATCCCGTCTGGGCTCAGGCCACGTGCCTACCAGTACGAAGTCACTGATAGAACTAGCATGTAGTTCCCAGGAGGATGTGTGGATAGGAGCGTCAGCAGCATGAAGTCTCGGCTGGGACCCGTTCTTGGAGGGCCGGGTCCTGATGTGTAGCCCTACCAGAATCATGAAGTAAGCAGTGCTTTAAGGCTCTGGAGACCTGAGTATCTTTGTTCAGTGGGGAATCCTCTGAGTTCTGGATATATGACCATGAGCAAGACACTTCCTTTGAGACCCAGGGTCCTTATCTATAAAATGGAAGGTTTGGACTAGGTGACCTCTGAGGTCTTCCCAATTCTATCATCAGATGTTTTGTACCAGTGGTTCATGAAGTGTGCTTCCAGTACCAGTAGCATCACAGCCCTCCAGGAACTTGTTAGAGATGCAACTCTCTGTCCCCATTGTGGCCCTCTGAATCAAATTCTGGAGCGGGGCTGGCGATCTGTATTAACAAGCCTGCAGGTGACCCGCATACATGCTGAGGCTGAGAACCTCTGTCTGATAGCATTGGCCCACCGCTCAGGATCCGACAGCCTTTGACTGTCACTCTAGGTTCTAAGGCAGACATCCTTATCTTTCAGCAGTTATCCAGGAGGCCCTTGGGACGGACCTGCCTAGGAGATGCTCTGTTTCTTGAAGTTGAAACAATCTCTCTTTCATCAACTTGATGAAAGGTCTTCAGAGTCTGAGCTGGGTAATTTGTAGGGGTCTTTTAGCCTTTGTCCCCAGGTTGGTGGGTAAAGAGGAAGAACAAACATATACATATGTTTTACCTTGGCCAGAATCCTTACAAAAGCAACAAGTGGCTACATTTGCATAAATTCTTTTTTTTTTTTTTTTTTTTTATAAATTCTTGTACTTTAATGTACTACTCAAAAAATTTTGCTCTTATAAATTGCAATGGATTTATGGCTATAACCATTAAGTAGTTATTTTTCTATCATAGACTAAGTGCTACAGAGGAAGCATATTCTAGTAAGAGCTACCATATATCAGTCTTCTCTTTGAAAATTCACCGTCTAGGGAACATTGGCTGGTATTTCCATCCAAAAAGTATTAATTCTGGTTGTCAAGTTTTTTTCTTCTTTTTAACTAACTAATAATTTCTCGTATTTTCTACTTTTTTTTAATGAATGAGAGGAAAAGAAAACATTTATCTTTTATTATTCTGCCTGAAAGCCATCTTCTGTATTGTTAGTCAGTTGTCAGTGACCCATAGTTAATCACAGATTGATTAACTATGCTGCTGCTCTTTCAAATCTGCGATGAGTAACACCTTTCTTCTGAATAACTCAATCCCAGAATTTTTGTGTCTGTTGCTCAGCTACTAGGTAATTGGGAAACATAAGCTAATTGTATCACTGAACAAAATCAAATAAATGAAGGTGGTAAATCATTTGCAGAGCCATCATTTAGTCTCCATAGTAATCTAAGTTTTAGTAGGCTAAGTCACTGCCACTCAAAATGCAGTTGTGGGCCCAGGCCAGAGAAGCACAGATATCGAGAGTAAGCATCTAGAAACTTTTATAGCAATTTAACATTGCTGTGGCATCTAAGGGTATTTCTGTTATATTTCATCAATGTATCAGTCTACAAACTGGTCCCTTTTCACAGAGAGTTTGAGAAACACAAGCCCAAAACTTCCTTTTATGGATGGGGTGGAGAAGGTCCAGAGAAGTGAAGAGATTCAGCAGAAGTCAGAGTGGTTGGTGACCAGTAGCTAATTGGCAGTAGAACCAAGGCTAGAAGTCAAGTCTGAGTTGCCAACTCATTCTTTCATTAAGACAGTCTGAGTCTTCATGTTGAATTCCTTTGTTTCTAAGGCAACGTTGATTGCAAGACTTGCCATCGATTTGAGAACAGCTTTTCAGGAGAGCAAACATCACCATAGTAAATGTGCAGTTCACTGCAAAGTCATCTCAAGCTTAAACATGTTCGTTTGTGTGGTATTAAGTCTTGGAATCAAGGTTACAAGGTAATTTATTTCTGTCTCTTTTCCCCCCAAATCAGATAGTACAAATTTAAGATAAAGCAAAACTGTTCCATAGTATGGACATAGTACTAAATTTCATGCAACCAATTTGAATGCTGAAATTAGGGAAGAAACCTCAGTGTATTGCCATTAGCCCACTAGGTTCTATTTTGAATTATTTTTGAAACTTTGAAAAGTTTGCTTCCTGGATTAGAGGGACTGTCATATGAAGAAGGTTAAGGGGGGAAAAAAGGACACCAGATGTTGTGAGAGCTCTAATGTCTGCATAGTTGACACATCTAAGCAATTGATGAGTTTAGGAAGAGTTTCATTCAGATGCGACCTTGAACTCCTTGAGGGCTTTACTCACATTGATCACACAGTGTTGAGCAGAGCTTAGCTCAAATACTGGTTGAATGAATATGTATGTCTCTCTTTATAGTGGTTTACATGAAATAACTAAATGAAAAGTATGAAAAATTCCTTATAGGAGCTGGAGATATCTGTTGTTTGGGGTGGTCTAGGAATGTTCATAACAGGAACATAGACCTAGGCTGGTTCTTTAAGAAAGGCAAATTAGAAAAGCCTAGAATTGATTTTTTTTAAATGTCCAATATCTTGGCTAATTACTCATATTGATATATTTATACTTAGATTAGTGGTGTCAAAATATGAAAAGCGACCCTCGGTCCCAGCAATGAAATGATATTTAGAAAATATTCCTTGCATTTCCTTAAAAATTTTTCCTAGTAACTATACCTGATAAAATTTAGATGTGTGACTGGAATTATAGTTGAGAAATTTGCTAATTATTCTTTTCTGCTTTATTCTGAAATAACTTGAAAAAATCATAACTCATCATGGCCTATGTAAATTTTTAAAATATGTATAGGTCTGTCTATAAAATAAAGAAGTTAGACCTAAGACTTTAGAGGCCTGTCTCACACTTAATTTTATGAATAAGAAATTTGGAAGCTCTAAAAGGATAATCAGTCATTGCAAGGACTTAAATCCTCTGAAGTTTAAATCTAGTTTGGTGTGTTAAAAGCCATATCATTACCTGAGCAAATTTCATAGGAAATTGGCCTCTTTCTGTGCAGTTAGCAAAAATAATCACCTCATATTGCACTAAGTGGGGAATAAATCTTTGTAATTGGTGTTAAACAGTAGTTTTCAGATTTTAGAATTTTGAGTTTATTTTTTAAAAATTGAGAAAGGAAACAAAATGTTTTAAAAATTCGCCAGGTAAGAATGTTAAACATATTTTAATATGTTTGTCTAAAAAACAATAAAAAAATGTGACCTTAGACAGGATTATCAACTCTTTTCTTAACATATCCAAAATTGAACAAAATTAAAGGGTCTTCTCTTCTCCTCTCCCCAAATCATGTGTTTTTACCTATCTTGCTTATCTCAGTAAAGGGTATCATTGACCATCCAGGTGCCCAAACCATTTCCAGAGAGTCTTTCTTGATTTACTACACATAACACTAAAAATGGAAATAATAATAAAATAGTAACAGTTGTACATCCAGTCATTGTTCTAGACACTTTAAATGAGTGATCTCACCTACATCTCCCATGCTTAGAGGTGCAGTTAGTATTACCTTCTCCTTTCTGCATTTGAGGAAACTGAGGCCCCAAGGCAATGTTCACCTGCCAGGGTAGATGGAGGGTTTGAACTCAGACATTCTGACTCCAGAGCTGTCGTCCTTAATGAAGGTCCGGCTCCAGCTCCCCAAGCCAACACCACAGCAGAATCTACCCCCAGAGGCCAAATCTCTACTGTGCCCAATCCTTGCCATCCTCTTTGCCACTCCAAGCCATCCTATTTCTTGTCTGAATTACTGAATTATCCACCACTCCCTAAGCCCTCAGTCCATTCTCCACACTGCAGCCAGAGTAACCTTTTAGAAATATAAATTGGATTATTATTTTCCTACTCAAAACATTTCTGCCTTCTCATTGATCACCCTTGGGTGCAAATCTAAAATCTGCACGCGGCCTGAGACTATCTGTCCCCTGCCACCCCTCTGTCATTATTCCCTGTGATCCTTCATTTCTGGCCACAGGGCTTTCTTTTGGGACCTTCAGTAGGTCAAACCTTTCTCAGGCCTCTGAACATGCCGATCGGCTTCCTACAGCACTTTCTTACTAGTCTTCTAGCTAACTTTTATTCATTTTCAGAATGTATCTTAAATATCCCTTTCTCCTGGAAGCTTTCGCTGAATTTCCAATCCAAATTAGGTCTCCCCAGAATAGTCTCCCACAGCCCATTCAACATTTCTTTTTGAAAATAATGATTATCCTAGTTTGAAACTCTATTTCTGATACTGTACTTATTATCTGTCTTCCCCGCTGCAGTCTAAATTTGATGAGTGTGGGGACTATTAGAACCAGCAAATCCTCAGCATATTCTGTAGTGCCTGGGGTTCCAGAAATGTGCTGAATAAACAGATATATTGCCACTTACTATTAACACTACTGCATAAAAGAAAGGATATTTTAAATTAAGAGGGCTTATCTTACCGTGTTTCCCCGAAAATAAGACTTAGCCAGACAATCAGCTCTAATGCATCTTTCGGAGCAAAAATTAATATAAGACCCGGTCTTATTTTACTATATATAACATATATTTACTATATGTTTACTATATATATTTACTATATATAACATTACTTATATAACACAAGACCGGGTATTATATTAATTTTTGCTCCGAAAGACACATTAGAGCTGATTGTTCGACTAGGTCTTATTTTCGGGGAAACAGGGTAATAGAGGGTAACACTTTAAACTGAATAAACATACTTTTATGACTAACTCACTATTTGTCCTTTTTTAAACTTCCACTTTTGGACTACTAAAAACTTCATTACATACTGACATTAGACTGTGGACTGATGTTCTGGAACCAATAATTTATTTCATGGATCTTGTTTCCTAAGCTTTCAGATTTTCTTATGCACAAATCTGAATACTCTTAATATATATTTTATTTTTTTTTTACTGAAAACGAGGCATATTTGTAGCAGAGACTGCTAGCAGTGTCCGGGATGTCAGTTCTTTCTTCCTGTAGTACTAAAAATTTTATCTGTGTACATGGACACCAGCTAAAGATTATATGTATATTTCTCAGCTTGCCTGCTGCTAGGTGTGGCTATTTGACTAAGATATAGCCCATGGGATGTAAATCTGTAGTCATACATCAGTTTCTAAGTTGTGACCTTAAAAGGAAAAGAAGTGTTCTTCCTTTCTAGAAACGAATGCTGACTTGGTGGTAGAAGCTAGAGCAACCATCTTTTACCAGGAGATAGAAGTTGGGTGTTGAGGATGAAATAACAATAAGGTAGAAAAGGCCTATGTCCTTGATTCCATGAAGCTGCGATATAAGCTCTGAACTAGGAATGATGGGACCCTTCTTAGATAGCAGCTAAACAGGTATCCTAGTTAATAAAATATTATGCATTCTGTTTTACCCTTAGCTTTTTAATACTCAACAATATATCTGGGACTTCTTTCCAAATCATATACACTTCTAAGGCAGAAAAGTCAAAATGTAATATGGGGTAGAGGAATCTGATATGGTGATGTGATTGGCCAGCGGGTTGGCAATGCTGTATCTGGGTCTCTCATTCTTGCACCGTCATCAACATTCTAGTGATATACAACATGCTCTCCTGTGTTTTTGTAACTGAGTTTGCAGATGTTTAAGGGGCTTTTCTGTGAACAAGTAAACATTGGAAGCTGTGTGTTTTAATTGATACTGAATTTATCCATGCTGAAAAATGTAAAAACTTAGTTTTCTAAGCCTTTAATCTTCGTTTTAATTTTTTAAAATCTAGCAATTTTTTGGTATAAAATAACGATGCATTTCACTTAATTCTTTGATTTGTTTTTAATTTACTAGTTAACTCTATTTATTAATTATTAAATTAATTAAATTATTAAATTATTAAGTTTCCTTTAAACATTTTAAAACGTATTTACCCACTCAAAAAACCTGAGTATCCTCAAATATTTCAAACCACTGACAAAGCAGGTAAGAGACTCCAGTAGATGTCATAAACCTAAAGTTATACATTAAATTAAGCGTATTCTTTTAAACAGTCAAATACTGTTTCTAAATGTAATAAAATACTATTTCTAAATGTAATCAAATCAGATAATTGCATTTATACTATTAATGCTTATAAATTTATCACAACTCTAATAGATTATTTAATATCAGGTTGAAATACCTTAAGTAGCAACAGCATCCACAAAACTCTATTGACTCATAGTTGCTATATTTATTGTTAAATTTAACTTAAGAGTATTATTACTATATGTATAATTTAGGTATTCTTATTCCTTCATCTTGTAAAGTTCAACCCAACCAAGAAAAGATTTACAATCTCAGGCTAAGACTTCAGACGATATTTTGAAGTCCAGACATTTTCTTGCAACCCAAAGCATCACTTATTTCTTTATTCCAGTTTCTACTATTAAAAAAAAAACACCTCATTTTAATTGGTTGGATTCTGTATCCACTGCCACCTGCAGTGGCAACCAGTTTCTTCATGACCTAATTTGTGTTAAAGAGATTCTACACTTTCTGAGCTCTTTTAGCCATCTCATGAGTTTCATTTTTAATTCTTTTACTGTCACTTAACCTTAAAGAAGAAAAACTCAAATTCAAGAGATGAGAGATATAAGCATTTACTGCTTGTCTGTGTTCTGCTTTGGATATCCTGTGTTTGAACACATCTTGTTAATCTAATATTGTTCACACATTTCTTCTCTTTCAATGGAAATGCTAAACTACTTAAGAATGAGTTAAAAAAAACAGGTGATATAAGTGAATTAAATGTAAAACCCTAATTACAAACCATAAGCTTCCCCAAAACTCCACCAGCTGCAAGCCTGCAAAGCAAGCATTTGGGTTTAAATGCTTCTTCTTTGTTCTAAAATGTCTAAAATGTCTGACTCACTCCCTTGAATATCGCCTCTCTGCCTTTGTATTTGTCACTGTGGCAGTGCAGATTGTCTATACTTGGTAGCCCATGCGTGAGAAAACTGCTTGAACTTTCCCTGGCCATCTTCAAATTATAGTTCATTTAGGGTAATGAGGAAGTCTTTCTCCCTTGCCTAATAATTTCAGTGTCTGTTTTAGGGGATGGGCAGGTGGAGGAAATGAGGAGGTGGCTTTCGTTTATTTGACATAAGCTCATCAAGAAAAGATTGGACACTAAAGGTAGTGGCTATAAAATAGGCATAGTCCCAAAGAAGCCAATACATTCTCTGTGTGTGTACAGGCGTGCATGCGTGTGTGTGTACATGCATGCACACACACCCCACACACATACCAGATAATTTGTAAGTTAGCACTTACAGGGTAATTTAAATTTGCCATTAGGATAATTAAACTGATTCTATCTGCATTGGCGTTATCTCTTGGTGCAAACCAGAAAATGTCCAGAAAAATTACTATCCCTCAAGAAAATGATATTCTTTTGTTTTGTTAAAATGTACGTCTTGAGCATCTGAAATTTCTACTTAAAGTCATCTTTCCCTTTATGGAGAATCATGTTGACCAAAACAGGAAGGGTTTGGTTTTTAATTATTATGATGATTAGGAAAACTCAAAGAATATCTTAATTTATATTATGATATCTGCTAGAGCTATAATTAGAAATATTATTTCAGATTTGTATTTTTTTCAAAATTCCAAATATTATTACACTTGCCGCATTGCCTATTTAATGAATTACTTTTCCTGTGGGTACTTTTAAACTTTCAATTGCCTGACAAAGCAGAATATTGTCTAAAGCCCAGTGGACAGTTGCCAGAAGTCTTTGGTATGAGTCCCAGTATCGCTGCTAATTTGTAGTGTGACCTTGGGCAAGTCACAAAGTCACAGAGGCTCCTTATCAGTCAAGTGAGGAGGCTAGATTCCGCGGTCTCTAAATTCTTTTGGCTCTGAGTTTCCACAGTACCTCTTCAGCCTGAGTGGAAGTGTTAGTTACCTTGATTGCTCAGGGTAGAAACTGACTCAGTGTGTGTGTGTGGTGTGTGTCTCCAGCACAACTGAGGAAATAGTATCTGGTTCCTGTTTGCATTGGTGACGAATGGCATAAATAGAGTTCTGCGTACTCCTTTGTTCTCTAACTGTGCTTGAATGTTCATATAATGTGAGAATTTACATGCGCAATGTTCTCTGTGTATTGGAATAGGTTTGTCAGGGACAGAAATATATTGAATTTGGTAATCTGACCAGAACTCCTCATTGTCGAAATACCTATTGATATAAAAAGGACTTTTGAACTAACACTATTTGTCATTAGTTACAAGTCTAGCCTTCAATTTACTTTAAAATATATGAATATTTAATAATAATAATAGCAGTAAACTTATATAACACTGACTATATGCCAGATACGATTCTAAGGGTTTTATATCTATTAATTTATTTCATCCTTACAAGTTGTTGAGGTATACAATAATGTACTTTTTACATTTGATGAGGAAACTGAGGTAAAGAAAGATTAAATGAGCTGCCCAAAGTCACACACTACTAGATATGGAGCTGAGATTTGATTGACAAGGTAGTTTGGTTCCCGGGACTCCTTGCTCTTATTACTCTTCTCTCTGCTCCTAATAAAAAAACTACCACAGGCCATCCACAGCTGATTTGGGCAGTGGGAAGAAGTCTGAGTGGAGGAAAAAGTCCAGCATGCGCTCCTGTCTCTTCCAGTTCAGTGCAGTGGGATTTTGGGCAAGTCATTTAATCTCACTGAAACCAGTGCTATCCAACGGAAATACAGTGTGAGCTGCAGATGTGAGCCACACATATAATTTAAAATTTTCGTCTCATTTTTAAAACAAAATAAAAAAAAATAGGTGAAATTAATTTTAATAATATATTTTATTTAACACAATATATCAAACTATAACCATTTAATATATAATTGATAATGAAATTTATCAATGAGATATAATCTTTTTTCATATTAAATCTTTGAATCACAGTATGTGTTTTAACTTATAACACATTTCAATTTAAGTAATCTACACTTGAAGTGTTTTATGGCCCCATGTGGCTAGTGGCCACCATATTGGATGGCACAGCTCTGAACACCCTTGTGAGCTATAGTAATATGAGATCATGGTGGTGAATGAGCATTAAAATCTCAGCTCTGCAATTCTAAGAATCTATGATGAGAAGCACGTGTACTTTCGTAGTTTACCATGAGACTGCTTGTTTTTTCCCTGCTGAAGTAGCATGAAGAATGTATTCCAAGATAAGAATTCAACAATGAAATGATTCTTTAAGAATCACAAAAGCAGTGTAATGTCAAGATATGTGTGCATACCAAAGAAGGATTTTCAGAAAGTGACCATGCTTTAGTGGGTGGGTTAAAAAAATCAATTATTCCTTCCCTATTTATCCAAGAGCTTTCTGTGGGCCAGGTCCTGTTCTAGACCTCTGGCAATCGAAGAGAACAACAATTCAAAGCCTCTACCTTCATGGTGCTTACACTGTAGTGTGACAATAAATAGATGTGTAGGGTGATTTTAGGTTAGGCAAGTGCTATGAAGAAAAATCAAACAGAGTAAGGGGCTAGAGAGTGGAGAATGGGGAATTTGTGAGTCTGGTTTTAATAGGAAGACTTCTTTGAGGAGGTGACTATTGAGGGGAGATTGGGTTGAGAGACAGGCCACGCTACATGAAGACCCAGGGGACAGCATACCAGGGAATGACACAGTGTTCCAGGCTGGGGAAACAGCCTGATATGGAAATAGGTTCAGTGGGTTTCAGGAAGAACTAAAGGCATTGTGTTCTGTTGAGGGAGAGGAGATAATAGGAAGCATGATTGAAGAAGTAGGAGTTTGGATTTCAATTTAAGTGTTGTGAGAGCCCAAGGGAGAGCAATGATTAACAGAGGGAGGTGTTTTGATTGTCTTTTTAAAAGGGAAACTTGGACTGCTGGACTGAGAATAGACTCCATGAGGTAAGAGTGGAAGAAGGAAGACCAAGATGCTATGAAATTGTCTAGGTGCCCTGTCATGGTGCGTGGGACTAGCATAGGAATTATGGAGGTGGATGAACTGGTTAGATTTGGTTATGTATGTTGAAGGTAGGGTTGATTGGTTGTACTGATAAATGGCGCAGGGATATGCGAGGACAGAATCAGGATGATCCCAGGGTTTTTAGCTTGAACAACTGGGTCAATAGTAATGCCATTTACTGAGGTGGGTGAGAGGGAAGGGGAGGGCGACAGGGTATCAACAGTTCTGTTTTTAGACATTTCTCGATCAACATGTCCACATAAGTTTGGACACTATGATTGAAATTGGGGCTAGAGAGATTTGTCATCTACTTAGACATTTGGAGAGAGGACTTTGCTTTGACACAGAGAGCTGAAAATAGAGTTCTGGTTTCATCTGGTTACTGACTAATTTTTTTCCCCCCAGGATAAGGATGAGGCCTTTCTGATGCTTAGCTTTGAATAGTGATGCAAGTGACAGGGCTGGGCATTGTAACTTAGATAAAGAAGTATTTTCCCTCTACTGCTACGTGGTCTTGGTTCTGTGTTTGGGAAATAGCTGTAACAAGGGCTGGTAATTAGCTGGTAAGCATCAGCATACCAGTGCTGGGCATTAAATATTGAAATATTCCTGTGCCAATTGGTAAATAGCCATTAGTCTGAGTGCTCTGTTGCTTCCAGGCTAGCTGGCAGGGCCTGAGCTCTGGAATACTTCAGCTCTCTCTCTACCTGGCAACTAATAAGGAATGCCTCTCACTGCAGTTGACTTCCTTGTCTCCATTCCAGTTGCTATGAGCATCTTTTCTGATTGAGCATTGCCCTTGCCATACCATAAACGTTGTTCAATCTGAGTGTCACCCATGGTTCTACCCTTGGGTAGGCCATGACCAAGCCATGTGAAGTCAGAGTCACCTTCATGGACCAGTCACTTGCAAATAATCCAAATGTTGATGTCCTTGATCTCTTGCATGAATTATGTTTCCATTCTACTTTACCATTCTGTGAACACTGTACAGCATGTTTTACAGTAGCCAGTGTCTGGATTGATAAGGCCTTACCTGATTTACTTGTTTCCAGCATAAATACCACAGATTGGTTCTCTCGATCTTACTCTATGGCTAAGAACCATGAGATTTCAGACAGATCTTTTATTCCTTTATTCCATATTTATATCACAAAATATGGCTCTAAGACCAAGATATGAAAAAATTGAATTACTCTTATGAAACAACAAAAGATCTTGCTCTCTCTGTTTGATCCCATATTCTATCTTATACTTTGGGCTCTCTCTGATAAAAAATAAAAACAAACCAAAAAAACTGGTTATTCTGTAGTACTCTGAAGGCTTGCATGCATAGTGAAGCCTTGGGTATGGTAAAATTCCAATATATACATGTATATTTCTATACATACAGAATATATATTTTATATGTAATTATATATATTATATAATTATATATATGTGTGTGTGTATATGTGTGTGTGTATATATATGTTTCCCCGAAAATAAGACCTAGCCAGACCATCAGCTCTAATGTGTCTTTTGGAGCAAAAATTAATATAAGACCAGGCATTATGTTATGTTATGTTATGTTATGTTATATTATACCGGGTGTTATATTATATTAAAATAAGACTGGGTTATATTAATTTTTCCTCCAAAAGATGCATTAGAGCTGATGGTCCGGCTAGGTCTTATTTTCGGGGAAACATGAGATAGATAGATAGATAGATAGATAGATAGATAGATAGATAGATAGACAGACACACCGATACACACAGATGGTGCCAAAAAATGTATACACATGTTAAGAAAGGAAAAAGCTATTAAAATTGTAACATGCAATATATACCAAAAGATGAATACAAGTCCTGTGTATGCATTTTTTTGGCCCCCAGTATATATGTATATAGAATTCTGTATATGTCATTTTCAACCACCAACATTGAGTTGAGATGTTCTAAGTGCAGACTGTGTACGTTGATAAACAGGTTGGTGAAGGACAGAGTCCTTGGGACATGTTTAGGGCAAGTGTGGACTCAGTTTCTGCTTGGTCATCCTACTCTGCCAGCGGGTCCCATGTGCTTTGGAGAGGCGATACAAACATAGAGTTGTGATCTGCAGCAGGATGAAGCACATGCTGAGTGGCTGGTGAGGGCAGAGTAGAAAGTGCTGTTTCCTGATGCTTGGGCTTGGAAAATTTGTCCTGGAGGTGGGGAAAACTGATCAGTACTTTGTCAAGCTGGTGCTATGTACCTAAGTAGAGAAAGAAGGCACTTCTGATATTCTAGACTATACATAAATGTCCCTTACGATTGATTTCCCTTTAATGGCTTAAAAGATTCTCTCCTTACGTCCCGATTAAATGGGATAATTTCTGATCGATGCCAGGGGAGTTTATTCTCTAAAAAGTTGTTGGCTAATCTGGGGAATGATGGAATCAAGTGGCTGGTCACATTTCTTACGGTGTAAAGGTTCTGTGCTTCTGGCCCATTTGTTTCAGCCACAAAACCACTTGCCTTTGTTCCACAGGTAATTGAGAACTTTTTTTGGGCCAAGAACTATAGTACAGAGAAGAGTAAGATTGACAAATCTAAATGGAGTTTTGGTTAAATTAGACTTATAAGCCCCTTGGTCTTTCCAAGTTCATAACCCTTTAGGAGGCAAGCTGGCTTTTGCTGCTTTAAATGCTTTTGGCGTTAACAGTAAAATTATGATCGTGGGAGAATTGGCGATCTACCACCCCTATTTCTTTGAGGGCAAGGTTCTTTTTCACTATGTCAGCTGGTAGCTCTCTACGGGGAAAATCTAGGCAGTGGATGATGCAAAGAGAATGCTAAAGAAGTGAGGGAGGCCAAGTTGATCTATAATGTAGAACTGAGGTGGGGAAGAGGAAAGACAGAGAAAAGCCCTGGGGCTGAATGTCAGGTCGCTGTTTTGAAGGGAGTGTTGAAATCAGAAGGGTTTCAGGGAATGTTTTCACTCTTTGTGGTAGATATTAAAGGAACAGATATTAAGGAGAGAACATTTTGAGGAAACAACCTGAAAATTAAGAATACACCTCTCCTTTGGCATTTTGTAAAGATTGAGAAAGAATTGGAGAATTAAGTACATGTTAGTTGCCTCACTACGTTTATTTGAATGTGACACAATGTCAAAATTGAGCTGCATGGGGGCCCAGGATTTATTGTGGAAATACACTGAAAACACTAAGATATGGGACTCTGACCCAGATCACCCAAGAACTGAGGACCCAGCTTGGTTTGGCTGACTCTGTATGACAGACAATGAGATGGATGGGACATGTGTTTCGTTTTGATCCTTAGAATGTAGGTGGAAGTGATGTGCACCGTTTTCATTTATTCATTGGGACATCAGGAGAGAATGGTTTTTAAGCCATTACAGGGAAGTCAATCTTAAAGTACATTTATTTACAAGCTAGAATATCGGAAGTGACATCTCTCATTTTCTACTTAGGTAAATACCACGTATTTGGCAGCAATAAATCTGGCCCATAATACATCTCCCATTCGCAATCCTCTTCATCTCCTTCTGTAGTCATCTTTGAGGCCATTAGCTAGAGAGGGCAGAGCTACCAGATAAACAGTGCCTTGTGGTTTGAGTCACCACGTGGAGGAGAGCTGCCTAACTATGAACACATGAATTGGACTTTATATGTCTGAAAGAAAAATAAATTCTCATTGTGTTAAGTCATTGAGATATCGGGATTTGTTACTGCAACAGAGCCTAGCCTACTCTGACTAATATACTCTATTTCCAAACAAACAAATATAGCAATAACCTCTCTGCTACTCTCACTGACTAACTACACTATTAGCTGCTGTTGCTTCCCTTACACTGTGGGAGAAACAGCTGCTAATCCTTAATGAATATGTTCCTCTCATCCCCAACATGTTTTCCAACAAGATTAAAACTCTAATTATGCTGCTTTGGCAAGATGAGGAGATAAAGGATTGGGAGCTATTTAGTGGCAAGTTATGGTTGAATTTTCCTGAAGCCAGTCTCTGTTCTGTAAGATCAGCCCATGGATGAGTGAGTCTTTGTCTTCCTCTTCTTTTCTTTCTTCTTCTTTTTTTTTTTTCGCCCTTATGTCTTTGTATTTGTTTGCATTTTAGGTTTTGGTATTTGCTTTCCATTTTTATTTATTTATTACACATTTTGCCTGGTTTCAGACTCAAAGAGCATGAGAGTCCTTAGGGAAGTATTTGGCCTTTATAGATATATAGATTGTGTGTGGAGCTCCCTACATGGCCAGGTTGGTAAGAATGATGCCTGGAACAGGATCTTGGGGGAAAATCCTTTCCATGGTTGTCTCACTTTGGTTACTTATTAGCCTTGGTCTTTGGTGAGGATTTTGATGTTGGTTCTTTGGGTTGGTATGATTTTATTACCTTTTCTTTCTTGTCAGAGGCAAACTGGTAGACTGCATAAGAGCTCAGTTTTTGTGTCTACATTCGAACTGTCACATAGTATCTGTATAGCTCTTGATGAGTAACCTAATTTCTTTAGGACTCTGTTTCCTTATTTGTAAAATCAAATAGGATTTTATATATGTATTTCTTTAGCATAGTTCTGGCTTATTATAACCATTCAATAATAACTGTTGTTGATACAGTCTTGCACCACTTAACAATGGGGATACGTTCTGAGAAATGCATTGTTAGGCAATTTTGTCATCGTGCAAACATCGTAGACTGCCCTTGCACAAACCTTGATGGTATAGCCCTACTACATAGTAGGCTATATGGTATAATCTGTTGCTCCAAGGCTACAAACCTGTATAGTATGTTACTAACACTATAGACAACTGTGACACAATGGTAAATGTGTATCTAAACATATAAACATAGGAAAATACAGTAAAAATATGGTATAAAAGATGAAAAACGATACATGGTAAGTATAGAACACTTACCATGAACTGAGCTTTCAGGACCATAAGTTGCTCTGTGTGAGTCAGCGAGGGAGTGGAAAGTGAATGTGAAGGCCTACAACACTGTACACTAAAACATTGTGGACTTTATAAACACTGCATGCTTAGGCTATACTAAATTTATAAATTAACACAAGATTAAAGTAACCCCAAAATTGATGCCATCAAGAGACTGGGTAAACACAAAGCGTATGAGACTACTGCTGGTATAACATGGCACACTGTTTTATAGCAAACCTTTTTTTTTCATAAGCAGAAAGAGTGCACATTGAAACAATGATAAAAAGTATGGTAGAGTAAATACATCAGGCAGTAACACAGCGTTTGTTATCATTATCGAGTCTTATGTACTGTACATACTTGCATGTGCTATACTTATATGACTGGTCGTGCAGTATGTTTGTACACCATCATCGCCACAAGCATGTCAGAATTGCATTGTCACGTGACGTGACAACATCACTAGGCAACAGGAATTGTTCAGTTCAGTTATACTCTTATGAGACCGCTATTATATATAGGGTTCATCATTGACCAAAATATTGTTCTGTGGCTCATTGTATTATTATTATTAGTGACAATATTATCTGTTGTTTCCTCTTTAGTTTTCTCTTATGTTGATGTTTTTTTTTTAAGTTTTGCATTGATCATGGGTTCATACTCTGCATTTTGAGGGCAGCTGAAGTTTAGAAACTTCAAGATCATGAGAGCATTTTAAGTAGAATTGTGTCCATAATGGAAGCTCAGTGTAGAAATTCAAAGGCTAAATGCTATTTGGTTCACTGAGAATAGTCTTTTCCATTTGATACCAACTTTGGTATCAGGCTATGGTGGGTGCACGAAGAAGGACAACTTACTCAAACCCACCAATAGCAGAACAATAAGGTATCACTTTAATTGCCTTTCTTTGTTCCCTTTTTCTTTTAATCTGGAGATCACATTTGTAAGAAAAGGGATGGAAAGGGGACAATACAAAAGGAGGACAGTCAAAGCCAAGGGAGATTCATTGTCTGAAAGCTCTGCTTCCCACCTCCATGGCCACTGTTGGGAGGTTATTCCCCACAGCCCTGTTAGGCTTCTGCATGTCTTACAACGAAGCACTAACTGTTCTTTTCCCAGACATTCTTTTGAAGGATGTTCATATAACAAACAGTCTTAAAAGATAGAGAGAGCGCCTTTCTCCAGAGTAAAGGGCAAGCACACTTACCACCCACTATAAAAGATTCAAGTTTCCAAAGCTCAGAGTTCCTCTCCTATAATGCAACCGCAGAACATTCAGGCATCCATCTGGGCCTGTCCACATAGCCCCCTTGAGACTGTGAGGCAGGAGAACTGATACAGATATGCTGTTGCTCATGCTCTTTCTATGCTATGAGTAATAAAGTTCTTTGTCTCTCACCCTTCTGCCAGCACCCATGAAAGCCATGGCAGGCTAACTTGTTCGCTTTCAAGTAGGGTTAAACCTTAGACCTTTCTTAGTTCTTGACAGCCATCATCTTAGTTGCCAGAGAATAAGGCCAGGTAAAACTAATGTAAGTGGACTGAAGCCATGAGCCATGTAGCCCAGTGTCAGAGAGTGTCTGTTGTGTCTTTATCCTCTTCTTATTCCTTGACTCCTCCTGCATTATTAAAGCCCCAGTTTGACAAGAGCAAAATCATCCTTGAAATGTGAGGGAGGAGGAAGAGACTTAAGAAGTGAAACCGGAATCCTCTTTAACATAGTAAGGGGGGAAAAATTGGTGGCATTTATACGTTAGCTCTCTCTGAAGTAAGAGTTGAATTTTTTACAATTTACAAATATTTCCAATAGATGATTCTTTTTCTTGCTCCAGCCTATATCATTGTAACAGAAACGTATTAACAGAAGTAGTTTATTTGGTTGCCTGTATTTGATCCAGCTCATATAGATGTGGGCATTAATGAATAAATGGCTTATTTAACTTTAGTTTGTGAGTATAGAGGAGCATCTTATGAACTGAATGATTGTGTCCCCCCCAAATTCTTATGTTGAAGCCCTAATCCCCAGTGTGATGGTATTTGAAAATGAGCCTTGGGAGCTATTTAAATAGGGTTAGATGAGGTTATGAGAGAGGGGCCTTCATTCAACGAGATCAGTGCCCTTATCAAGAGATACAAGAGAGCGCTCTCTCTCTCTCCTCCCACCCCAGGTGAGGATACAGTGAGAAGACGGCCAACTGCAAGCCAGCAAGAGAGCTCTTGTCAGGAACGTAATTGGCCAGTATTTTGATCTTGGACTTCCCAGCCTCCAGTACTATGAGAAATAAATTCCTGTTGTTTAAGCCACCCAGCCTGTGGTATTTGTTTTGGTGGCCCTAAGAAACGAATACAGCATGCAGACACTGAAGAGACGTTTGGCAATCAGAAACGTTTGTGAGGGTCTTTGCAGTTGGTCTTTATAGGAAACTGCCTTCTGGTTTCACAGTTGTCCTTTATACCACGTTAAGGTATGTGCAGATGATGTTAATCTGCATAAGATGCGTATGAACATGTTTGACCCAGCATGCCTTCCTTGAGAAATTTCACTAAGCCATCCCAATTCCCATACATACTTACCTGAATCATCTGCCTCAAATAATCATTCCATCAAGACACTTTGCCTGCTCATTGATTTATGTTGGCTTCTGTTTTCAGAATTCATCAGCAATCATTTATTATTGTGATTTCTTTCTTGTGTCTTCTCAGCATGCCACTTGATATCTCTAGTCTATATGAGCTGCTGTAACAAAATACCATAGACTGTGTGGCTTAAACAAGAGATATTTATTTCTCACTATTCTAGAGACTGGGAAGTCCAAGGTTAAGATGCCCGCATGCATGGTTGAGCTCTGATGAGGGCTATATTCCTGACTTGTGGATAGTTGCCTTCTTACTGGTAGAGAGAGGAAGCTTTGGTGTCTCTTGCTCTTCTTAGAAGAGCACCAATCCTATTGTGGGGGCTTCACCTGTGTGATGTCATATAAACCTAATTATCTCTCAAAGGCCTCACCTGCTAATATCATCAGTTGGGGGTTAGGAAATCAACATCGGAATTTTTCCAGGACACAGACTTATAGTGCACAACAGAAGGTTAGGGAGGTTGAAGCTTTTGAGCCATATAGCATTTTTCCTTTCAAAACATCTGCCCAGAAAATGACAACCCAAGAACTCTAACTAATTAAGCAATTTCGAGCCCATTTGGTGGCAGCCTTCATGCAACAGTTCTCTTTGGAGCCTTTGCTAAGACACCTTGGGTGTACCAGTATGCGGGAGACAAAGCATCTGAAAACAGATCTCAGTTTTGATATTCATTATACTTGTTTTAATGATAATGGCCATTCACCTCCTGAAAAGAAGGGGGCTATGCCTGTTAATGAAGAAAGTACCTAAGGGGCTGAGATTCCAGTTTTGTATAATCACAGGATAATATTCATTAACTTGGTTTTCCAAAAATAACAACCAACCTAATGGGCTTGTAGGGAGAAATGTTGCTTGACTTAAAAGAGATTTGTACATACTCATACTAGATAGATTCAGTAAGAATGAGGTTTTTCAATCCTAGTAACCGAAATTTTTTTTTTTTTGTAAGACATAGCTTTTTTTTTTTTCCTTTTTAAAAAATAATAACTACTAATTGCTGGTAATTTTTTCCAGATCAATTAAATTGCCTTCTCTGGTCAATGCCTTAAAAGGAAAGAATCGTTTTCTTCCTTTTGGAAGAAAAATAAAGCACTTACAATGTTTCTGTTTCATTGCAGGGCTGCCCACTTAAGAATCTAGTTCATCTTGCTCTGGCAAACATTTCCTGAATTACTTCATTGTTTGAATGGCTCCCTCCCATTAACAGGAAAGGGAGATATCTTTCAACAGAATATATTAGACTTATCAAGAATTACTCTTTGCCAGTGGATAGTCTTTTATCTAGTTTTGTTTTGGAATAGAAATATAATGCTGCTTATAATAGAATCTTAGAACATAGAAGGAATTTAGAAATCATACAGTTCAACCTCATTGTTTCAAGCTGAGGTAACTGGGACCAAAAAGAGAAACTTGCTAATTAGTAAAGAATCAGAACTAGAATCAAGCTACTTGGCTTTCAGCTCAGTATGGTTTCTGACCCATGATACTAGTTTCCTTTCTCATTGGATGGGTCCTTGTCAGCCATATTTCATCCTCATCCATGGTAAATGACAGAAAAACAATGTGCAAATCTCATGGTAATGTTCATGCAACAGTTCTTTGAGCCTTCTCTATGACTCAAAGATTTATGAGACATGTCACCAGAAAACAGGGATTTTGTCCTCTTGAAAAGTTCCACAAATGCTTCTTGAGCATTTATGGGTGCCAGACACTGTAGGTCACAGGGACAAACTGACATTCACACAGCAGTCAGTGGCTATCATGGGAAGTGAACATTCTTGCTTAGACTCTTCTTGGAAAAAAAAAAAAAAGATGAAAAGAAAATTCTTACAGTGACTCAAGTCTATGAGGGTCCCTGCTAGTCCAAGAGGGAAATGGTAGGTACTTACTATACCTCAAAATGCAGAGATCCAGAACATGAAAGGAGAGAAACATAAGTGAGTCTGAAACTACTTGCTGGGTTGATTGTCTTTTTTGAGTGAGGCCAAGGGAGGTTTCTCTGGGATTTCCATCCTCCTCTTCCATCACCTTTTCACCTTCCACCCATTCTTCCCCTCCCTAGAGCCCTGGAGCTGCTCTCCCAAGCACTTGCTTCTCGTTCATATCTGTGTGCAGGGAAGGCTCCATTGCTGTGCATGTGCAGCTAAGTGTGAATTCACATCAATCATTTTTGTCTACCAGAGCTATTTATTTTTAAAACATTAGAATTTGTGGAATGAAAAGCTTTTATATTGGAAGGATAGGGACCCAGGCCTTTAAAAATATGGATGTCACCTCTGCATTGACATCTTGTTCTAAGCACTTATAGGTCACAGTAAGGAGTCGCTTGTGTCCATCTTTCTATGGATTGGTAACTCTCTTTGGTCAGCATAGCTGAGGTGCAGAATGGGCTCTTTCCTATAGAAATTTTGACAAATTTGTGGACAGTAAAGGAGTGCTTGTTTTCTTATTTACCATGGCCCAATTGGATTTTCATATTTTAATATTTTAATTAAAAAAATTAATGTTGAGGTTTTAGGTAATTGTTGTGTCATTGCAATTAACCCTTGGTTGTTCTAAAAAGGCGAAAAGAATTCCCTGAAATGAGGAGTGCAAGGAAAGTAAGTTTATTCAAGAAGAAGGAAGCTGGCCTAGACGTTGCTGGGGCAGAGGACTGCACTTAACTTTAGGTTAGCTTTTCCTTATATAGGAAAGTGTAGGTAAATTTCCTTATGGCAGGAGATGTGACATGACTGAGGTCATTTGATTGACATATGTTGGTTGTATAACTAGTTTCTTTCTGCGCATGCTCTTACCCAGAATGCATACAGAAAAACCCACGGGTGGTGGGGGCAAGGCTTAATGTTCATTCCATTCTAATTGCATTATAATTAGGCTAGAGTTCAACTAACGGGCGGGTTTTGCCAGTTTGCGTATGTGTGAAGAACCAGTTAAAACCAGTTGGGTCTTATTTCCTATTTTAATAAGGGTTTAGACATCTTAGATTTATTTCTAGGGGACGAGCCTGGGTGGTTCTTGGGGACAGGATACAGGTCAAGGCAGCCCCCCTTCAGGTTCACTTTTATTAACCCTTTTCTGCCTCATCAGTAATTGTATGGGGTTAATTAACAATTTTTATAGGGTTAAGTTGAACTGTTGGGTGATGTTAAAATCAATGATAAGGGTAGAAAGAATGATATAATAATTCTTAGCACCTTATAGTTTACTTAGTCCTTTCTTCTATTTAATTCTATCCTTAGAATGACCCCATTGGTATTATTTCTATTTTCCTTTTGTAGAAACTCAGACACATTAGGCAGTGGTGGAACCATGACTTGATCCCACGCTTTTGGGTTCTGGATTATGTGTTTTTGCTTCATGTCATTCTGCTTCATTGGTAAGAACTGAAAGGTGAACCAGCAGGACTGCCAGGCCGTTCGTTGTGAGAGGGAAGCCAGATGGTGTTTATCCTGCCGTGTTTTCAAACAATGTCCGTGGAGTTGAGATAATGATGGACTTGAGGAAGTGATCCCGCGGGTCCTCTTGTCCATGTGGCCAGATTCACCTAAGTGGTGGTGTGTGTAAGGAACAGCCTCAGTCCTTAACCCCACCATGCTCTGCTTCCTGTGGCCCTCTGCGTAAGGCTTTACCAAAATGAGAATCTCAAACTCAACCTTTGAGGTCCTGACATTTCTAGCAAATACTTGCTTTTCTCTAAAGACAAACCCCAGGACTGTCATCCTTTGAGACCTTGTCATATTTGTGGTTCTTGTCATAGCAGAAAAGAGCATCTGAAACTTTTTCATCCAAATATCCTTAACACTAGAGGAGAATGAAGGAGGAACCTGGGGCATTTGGGTATAAGCTCAAGCAGCAATATCTCAGCAGGAAGTATCTCTGCCATCTTGTATTTACAAAAATTAATGGAAATTTTGTGTTAGGCTCTAACATATTTGTTTCCATATTAAAGGTAATGTTCCAGATGAATTACAATGAAGAATGTATACTTTCTGGACATTTCCTCTGTGGCTTTGTGTCCCCAGCACTCTGCCAGCTGCCCTTGTGTTTCTCTTCTCCAGTTTAAGAAGCACTGACCCCGGCTAGTACTCGAGTTCCTCCTTTTCTTCCACAACTGTGGAAATCTGGGGTCATTCCTGATAACCAAGGAGGTGTGGTTGGGGTCTGCATCAGTGGCTCTTAGACATTGACGGTCACCAGACCAGAATGTTTCACACTGCACCAGCTTTCCATTTCCACACACAAAACCCATCATAATGGGAAAGTAGTCCCTCCCCCCATCTTCAGTTTCACTTTCTGCAGTTTCAGTTACTGTGGTCTGAAAATATTAAATGGAAAATTAATGAGATAAACAATTCATAAGTTTTAAATTGTGCACCGTTCGGAGTAGCATGATGAAATCTCGCACTATCCCACCCAGGACGGGAATCACCCCTTTGTCCAGAGTGTCCATATTGTATATGCTACCTGCCCATTAGTCACTTAGTAGCCATCGGATGATCAGATGAACTGTCAAGTTGACACAGTGCTTGTGCACAGTACCCCTTATAGTAGCCTGACGCTACGTCACAATGCCTACATCATACACCTCACTTCATCTCATCTTGTAGGCATTGTATCACCTCACATCATCCCAAGAAGAAGGGTGAGGTGATATAATAAGGTAGTTTGAGAGAGAGAGAAAACATCCATTCACATAACTTTTATTACAGTATGTTGTTATCATTGTTCTATTTTATTATCATTCTTAATCTCTTACTGTGCCTAATTTATAAGCTAAACTTTATCATAGGTATGTATGTATTGTAAAAACAGTATATATAAGGTGTGGTACTGTCCATGGTTTCAGGCATGCATTGGGCGTCTTGGAATGCATCCCCTGCAGATGAGATGGGAGGCGACTGTATAGGTAGCAGGAAGAACACTGCTTTTGTAACAGTAAGAAGTGATGTCTGGTTTTAATACAAAGGTAATTTGTTCACGGAGGAAGAATAAGCACACCCATATTGCAGATGACAGTATGAGCTTGCTGACTGCGTGAGGAGCTTTGTGGGCCAAACTTTGACAACCACTGATTTGTCAGGAGCCTGGTATGACCAGGCTTTAAAGGAGACAATAAAGAGTTGGCAACGTGGACATATAATCCAGGATGTATAGGGCATTTATGAACTGGATGGCAGGTTACATAATGTTCAGGACTGACTACCTAATTTGCAGGCCAGTGCAAAGTGAAAATGAGTCTTTTGTGCAAAAATTATGAAGAATTTCAAGATGGCGACAGCAGAGCATTAATTCAAGTACATGGAGCCCTGTGTAATTGCACAGCTCAGATGCCCATGTGACTGACCCTGATAAAGTTTCTTAAATTAAGAAAGTTCTTTCTGTGTAGAACAAAACCCTGTTGTTTCACAAATATGTGTTGTTTTCCCATTTAAAATCATTGGAAATCTTAATTCCCAAAATATATTTTGTGGAGGACCAGAGTTTTTTTTAAATAACATTTATTTCATCAGAATAAATGAGTGTTCTGTCTGTGAACACTGATATTAGTGACTGACTAATCTTGAGTGAAAAGGATTCTTCCTTTGACTTCTCTTCCTTTTGCCAAAGATCCCTAGATTTCTATCACATAGACTCTATTTTTTTACACTCTGGTTTCACATCTTGCTCTCTGGACTCCCCTGAGTGTGTTTTAGCAGCTCTGAGGTGCCTTGTGATAAGCATTAGATAATTTGCACATTTTGGGCCCCAGAAGGAGGAATTGGAGGCCACAAATTTCCCAGTTGTATCAAAGAAAACCCTTACATGACACTGTTTACTCTAGATAGTAAAGGAGAAATCGATTGCTCTCAAATTTTCCTAAGAGAAAAGGGTTAAAAATGAGTTTTACTGACGAAAGCTTTTTATTGATAAGAACACATGAGCTCGGTTGTCAGGACAGGGCCTTGACCATCATTAAATTTTACAAGTGTGAATTGCAAGGATGAAAGGGAATATTCATCAGTGGTCCTCTCTTTTATTTACTCCATTAGGTAGACACAGAGTTGGGACATCATAATAAAATCTGGACCTCTAGTACTTTTTAAAAAAAACTAGGCAGCTGTGTAAAGGTCCCCAAACAAGGACATCATGACGATTCGTTGCTAGATCTTAATTAAAACAGGAGAAAAAGTGGTGTTAGCTCACTTTATGATGCAAATGCCTACTTCAGTTACAATTTTTTGTTTGGCTAGTTTTTAAAATTTTCTTGATTTCTGTTATTAGCCACCATCTTCTGGGAAGGGGATACCTTTAATCTTAAATCTTGATGTTACTTGGTATGATGGTGGATGGAAGGAATAGCTCACCAGGAGAGATGACTTAGACTGAAGGAGGCCTGATGGCAGCTGTCAGCTCATGGTCCAGCACACACTTGACCAATACGTGTGTACTTGACCAACCCATTGCTGGAAATAGACCACCATACACTACCCTGAGGTTAGCAAATGCTATACCCTCAGGGCTAAGCTGATGTAAATTACAAAGCTGATGGCATTTGTCCCCACACATCTCTGTTTTCTTCATGGCGATCAAATTTTGTTTACCAGCAGAGCCCCAGTAAGCCTATGTAGTGCTTTTGTGGGAATTAGGAAAAGATGACCTTTCAGAGCAAATCCACTCGGCCAGAGTCAGCCCTCACTTGTCACCCTTTGTGTGGAGTGTGAGCTGCCTGCACTTACGGGGATGCTCAGTATTGCAACGAAGGGGTCTAGCCATTCTCCTCCCCCCTTTTCAAACCTTCTTTGTTGTGGGGCTTTTCCCCCCCAGGGCCTTTATTTTACCCAATGACCTAAATACACAAGGATTATATTCAGACCAAGATGTTAATAACAGTGGTTGTTCCAAGCATGCTATTATATTACCAATGCTGTTCTCATTGCCCAGAATACTATTTCCTGACTTCACATTTCATAAAAATCCCATTCATTTTGCAAGGCTTAACTCTAATATCAATTACTCTGTGGAAAAAACTCCTGACCCTCTCAACGGGGTTAGTTATTTTCTTTCCTGATTAGTTGTAGTACTTGGTGTGTTCATCTATTTTCATATTTTTTACATTGTTTAATAAGTATTTACACATCAGTCTCCCCTAATGGGAGATCCCCTTGAGATTACAGGCAGTGGCACTCATTTTTATATCCATGGCTCATGGTTTATTATTTAGACATGAATAGGTACTCAACAAGTAAATAATGAATCATGGTGTTGAATGAACTGGTCAGTCCGACTTTGTACCTGCCATGGTGCTTTTCACTTAACTAGGGGACTCCCAGAGATTACTTGTTAAAGCAGCTGATCAAAGCATAGACTGCCCGAAGGACAGACCCCTCTTGGCTCTTTGCCTGAAGCCCAGTCAGTATTTTGTATTCCATTCATGGTTGGATCAGGAATTAGTAAGAACTCTATAAGGAGTGGTTTTATCCTTGTTCCTTGTTTTTCTTTTTTCTTTTTTTTTTTTTTTAACCTGAGTCTCAGGAGCAATGGGACCCTCCAAATATATGCTAGGAAATCCTTTAGTTTCCTGGATTTGAGACAAATTTGCAGTTTGTGTTTATTCAGCAGTATTATTGAACAGAAAGCTCTCTCTGTGAGGTAACATACACGCTAATTGGGGAGATTTATAAAGTGATAAAATACAGAAGAGGTCAGAAATCAGTGCAACCTATGGTGACTGGGGAAGTCTTCATGGGCAGAGATTTTGAAATGGAACTTGAATGATGAGTAGAATTTCAGCTTGTCCATTCAACTGAGAAATACTTATCTGATGTGCTCCATTCTGTTGTGGGATATAAGGATAGAAAGATGACTCAGTCAGGAGTATACTTGCATCAGTTCCAAACTTATGAGGTGGTGGAGCCCCTAAAAGCAATGAGTTCTTTGCCGAACCCCATGAAGTATTGCCAAATTAACACAAAATAACTAAATGGGCTAAGCCAGGTTTCAGTACAAACACAAGGAGAGTCCATATGTTCAAAAAAGCTTCTTTTATTTAAATTGAAGTTTATTGAAGTGACAATGGTTAGTCAAGTTACTAAAGTTAGTAGATTTAGTTAGTAGAGTTGTAGGTTTCAGGTGTACAATTCTGTATTACATCACCTATGTGTCACATTGTGTGTTCACCACCCAGAGACAGTTCTCCTTCCATGTATTTGTTCCTGTTTACCCTCACCTCCCCACTTACCCTCTGATTACCACTAAACTATTGTCTGTGTCTATGAGTTTTTGTTTTAACAACAACAAGAAAAAGTGTTGGAGAAAGCTAAACAGGAGGATTTTATCAAGTATCTCATTTTTCTGTATATCTTACCAAGAAGATCACTGAAGATGGAACACCAGGGAAGACAAATACTTTAAAAACTTACTGAAGAAGATGAGTCAGAAAAAGAATCTTGAATTGAGGCAGAGGCTGTTCGTCAAGTTCATTAGCATGTTTGGGTATGATGCTTTTGATTTTGTTTTCCAAACTCAGTTTTGTCTTTAAAGTTATACTGTGCCTGTTCAAGGCCACTTCAGTTACTTCCATTTCTGCTAAGTTTGTTCATCAGTTCTCCAGAGAAATTCAGGCCGTGAGACCAAAAAAGTTTTATGTGATGCAAATGCAGCATCTTTAGAAAGAACCTAACTGTGGGCAAGATGTTTGGCTTGTCAGGGCAGTTCCGAAGGGTCTAATTTGGTCCTGAGGAGTTACTTGTTTATAGCGCGGCCCATAACTACAAAATCATTCTTCAATGAATTCAACCAGGCCTGAAATTCAAGACTTGAAATAAAATAGACAGTAAAATGACCAAACTTCTTTTTTACTCCCTTTTGGAATGTTTTGGGATCAGCTTAATGTCTTACTCCTATTTCTTTCCCCTGATGTTAGATCCCAAGGAACATTTAATCTACTGTGGCTTATCACATGACAGCATCGGAAGCACTCGATATGGGATATTTGGGGGAGGAGGCATAGGAGAAAGCCAGAGCCTTGGATAAAGGAACCTGTGTGATTTGTCTGTCAAGTCTTTATTTCTAACTCTAGGTATTAACAGTCAACAAATATCAAGTGTGCAGTACCATATTCCATGCAGCAATTCTCTTTGGCAAGAAAGAAATGAGTGTAAAACACTGTCATCCTTTCAAGGTTTCTATAATCAGCTTAATGAACATGGCGTAATTTCAATCATTAAGAAACGGTATCTTTTTTATCCATTCTAATGTTTATCTTTTTTATCCATTCTAATTTTATGTTTATACTTGATGCAATGACGTTTGTTTAGTGACACTGTCTTTAGATGAGGAGCTGAGGTCGAGCTGACATTCGGACAGAAGCATGTCATAGTACAAAAGAACATGAAGTGGCTTTGCATTTTTCTGTTCAGATGTGTTTGCAGTGCTGAATGTTTTCACACAGTACACTTAGCGACGTGTTCATGGACTCTCGGCCTGCAGGGGAGATAACAGCTCCCTCCGTGTGGGTCTGAGGGAACCCCAGTGTGCCATTTCCATTCTCCCTATCCTGGGAGATAAACAGCCTTGTGCCTGGGCAATCTTCCAAAAGACTCTTATCTTGTCTTTGTTTTTAAAAAACAAAACAAACAAAACAACAACGATGACAAAAACTCACCCGGTCTATGAAGAGGTGCTTGTCTTTTGAAAGCATCCTAAAAGCCTTAAGTGCTGCTTTCCTATCTTTCTCTTGTCAAAATGGTTGCAATTTGAATTTTGCCACAGTAAAATTCATTTCCTGTCTGTGGTGCTGCCCATATTTACTTTATCATACTCATGTGCCTGTCAAGTGATAGTATGGGTTAGTTGAGAGCGGTAGGAAGTGAAAAGGAAATAAGAAGTGCAGTATTTTATAATGACACGATTAGCATCTCACTTTGGGAACAATGGTTTGGAAGGGAGTAGTGTGATGGGCTGGATAAAAGCATAGAAGCAGGGGGCTCTGAGGCTGAACCACTCTGCTGCTCCTTCCTAATTGTGTGATCTCAGGCTCGGAGAAGTTAAATAGCCACTGGCTTCATCTTCTGTAAGATGAAGGGTGTGTGTGTGTATTGCGGTCAGCATGATGTACATGGAAAGCGCTGACTAGATGGTAGTTATCACTAATATGAATAAAGAGCTAAGAAGAAGCATTGAAGGTATTTGTTACCAAGAATCATCTTCTGTGCTCATGAGCTGTGATAGCCCATTTAGGGTAGAAAAGGCATATTCCCATCTGTAATTCATTCATTTAGTTCTTCAAATCCTTTGTGAGCTAAGCCAAAGAATAAATCCAGACATTAATTTAGCAAGTAGTGATCAAACATCAGGTGTGTACTTGTGTATCATGTCACGTGGTATGGAGAATGAACATATAGAAGTTGTGGCAACAGTAGCAAACATTTCCAACCAGGGCCTGAAAAATGGCAAACAGATACATCATAGGGCATACCCAGTGCCAAGCAAGGGATATAAAGTAGTTTGGAAGTAGAGACGATTTCTTGGCAAAAGGTGGCATGAGAAGTGGGCATTGAAGAGTGGTGGAAATTCTGGGGAAAGGCATTTCAGGTAGAGAGGCAACAATAAAAGCGTAGTTTAATCCCCACACTTACACAAATGCTAGTCACTTATTTTCTATTCCCAAGGGCCTTCAGTATTCTTTATTTTTATGACACATTAATATCTTCTTGCTTTAAACAAAAACAGAGTTGTTTGCAGTGGGCATGGACTTGCAGAGTGTAGCCAGCTCTCCTACACCTACGGGGAAGGCACCATGGTTGAAACTTGAGCAAACCTGTCAGGGCCGAGGGCAAGCCCAGGATCTTCCGTTCTAAGAAACGGTTGCTAGTTACAAACTCAGTTATAACTCAGGAGCGGGTTTCTCATGGCAGTTGACTAGTTCTTTAATTTCTTTCGCCTTTTGTAGACACCAGCCAAAGTATTACATTTTCATAGTGTGCGTGAGACCCTTTTGAAAATTGAAAGACTAGGAGTGAAGGATGTTTTACCAAGACTGACTAGCTCTGTGGCTTTGGTGTCATCTCAACTCAGGTTCTTCAAAACCCAGCAGCCTACACATGGACACGTGAAACTTTGGGTGTCCGACACACTGATTTGGTTTCAGTTCTTATCCTATTTAGGGCCATCTGGAGACCAAAGCAGTAGGAGGACCCATGGCAAGTTACCTTTTCTTCCCACCACCCTGACCCGATGTTTAGGGGGCTGGGGAGTGCTGATGACCTCTGAAACTCCGACCCTGCCTTTTTTAGTAGAGCAGACAGAATCTCTATCTTGGACTGGAAGAATTGAATATCTGGAAAAATCTAAGCCTAGATTCAAGAAGTCGATCTACTCCAGTTTCTAAACTCAGAGTTTTTATATTCTGACTCTTTTTGAGTTTGTTGTTCCAACATGTTGCTGCTGGATTATTTCCTTATCTCTGTAACCGTTTCCAATTTATTTAGTCTTGGCAGTGATATAATCTTTTCCTACCCCAACTCCCAGCAAATGTGGCCTTGCTGGTGAACGGGCTTTTCAGATTCTGATGCATTAGGCAAAAAGGAGGTAGTTCTACGAAGTCCTTTCTGAATACTGAACAATTGTAAAACATAAGGTGGTTTTAGCTTTAGTAGACCTTCTCATTTGCTCACTAGTAGGAAAGAATAAAAACATACTTCAGAGCAAGCTTTTAAAGCTATGTATATATTTGACCTGATTTGTTTTTCTTCCACCCTTTCTCTTCTTTGCCAGTGTGTAGTAGAACAGCCCAGTTGGAAAGGAGAATCTGTACAAAAGAGACTGATTGTGATCCTTTGCAGGGTGTGTTGTGACAGCCAGATGAGAGCTCACATGGTACAGACCAACACATTGCCTTCTGCTTAGATATCTGAGTGCCCGCTGCTACTCCTGTGCTTGTCTTCTCATCATTTCAGCCTTCAGAAGGCAGGAGTGTTAGGGTGTTTTGTTCATGCGAAGTACAGCTTTGGCTTCTACCTCTGTAATTGGGGGTAATAACACTGCCTCAAGACCTCCTGGTTTTTATGTGATTCTAAAGTAATCATGTCTGTAATAATCCACAGAATAAAGTGCTAACTACGTATAGAATCATAACACATCCATCATTAAAGAATTGAAGGAATTTATTTTCCTGCAAATGAATCTAGGACAAAATTTGGAGTTGCACATCATGTCGGTAATTGCGAAGTCCTCTATACCTAGGGGACCTTCCTCCCTGCTTCCTGCCATCTCCTTGCCCCCCCACACCAGCTCCCTAATAATTTTTCCTAAGGAATAATTGATCTTTGAAACTAACCCCCGTCCAGAGAGAAAAGTCATACCTTGTGAGATGTGACTTTCCCGTGATTAAATACCTGATTTTTGTTCAATTAAATTATTAATCAAGTATCTGCTTGTATTTGGTGTTAAGCCAGGTACTCTGGTCATCAGTTCTGTCTCAAAGGGTATGTACTTCAGGAAGGGCAATAAAGCAAGAATATAAAGTATTGTACCACAGTGGACCATAGTGTAGTGTTACTGCATTTGGCATGTACTTTAACAAACATAGCTATGGGAGCTGAAAAAGAAGAAGAAAAAAGAAGAATCAAGGAAAAATTTATGAAGGGCATAGGATGAGTAAGATGTAGATCAGGGATTGCAAATTCAAATGCCTTCGGAGGACCAAGCAGGTAACCTTATGAGAAAGTCAGGTTGGTGTAATACTGTAGGGAGTGGTGGTGACTGGGATAAACTGGAGAAACCTCATCTCTCCTACAAGGGTGGCAACTTTTCAGGTAAAGCCCATGGTTGCTGCCTGGGAATATAGGACCAAAGTGGTTAGATCTTGTATTTCATGAGAATGTAGAACTCTGCTCTTATAGATGAGATATTCCAATTTTTGATAATTAATAAAAACAAACTAAGATCACATGAGAGTAAACATGTACACACACACACACACACACACACACACACACAATTATTAGGTTACGACCTCTGAGAGAAATGTTAAGGGATAGATTCAAGCACCCCATGCACAGAGAGGGAAGTGTTAGACATGAAGAAGAAACTCAAGTGGTTCTCATCAAACTGGAACATTGAGAGTATGAAGGGCTTTATGGGGAATCTACTTGGAAAGCTGGTCAGAGGACCATGAATGTCGGATAGGAAGTTTGAATCTTATCCTCTTGGAATGGGGAGCTAATGACTGTTTTTGATCAAGGGAGTGGATTTACCAGATGGAAGAAGAATCTGATCCACTGTGAGAGAAGCATTCATCAGAGAGCTAGGCACTATGTTGCTGTATTGCATACCACTGTGCTACATGTTTTACGCAGATTAAACCATTTCACCCTAACAAACTAAGGTAGAGATAGATTTTGTTAATTATGTGCATTTAACACATGAGAAATGGAGGATTCTGGGAGCTCCCCCAAATAATATAGCTAGGGAGGGAGGGGCCAGGATTTGAATCCAGGAACATTTAATTTTTAATGCTTGGATAATGAGCCCCTCTGGTATACCCAGATTTTTTTGTTTAAAGGGAGTGGGAGAAATCTATTATTTCTTTCAATCCAGTAACTTTTTCTTCTATCATTTCACTAGATATTCAAATATCTGAAAGAAAGGATGGAGTGTTCAATTCTACTGGGAGGGTTAATATTAGGAAGCAGTTTGATGTAGGAGGTAGAGCACTGGCTGTGGGAAGGGTATGACCAATGCATTTCTCCTTGGATATATGGGTGATTGTCTAAAAAATGCAGTATTTTGGTCTGTCTTCCTGGAGGGCAGGGCTCATGTCTGAGAGTATGTTAACATTGTCATTTGTTGTCTGTCACTAAACATGTGATGACTAAGTTACTGATTTTTTTATTCAAGGTTGTGACTTGTGTTTCCCTATTTCTCAAGAAGAATGTGGAATCTCTTACCCCAAAGCCAGGTCTGGCATTTTGTCTACACTCCTGACCTGTGCCAGTAGTGATTTAAAATGTTTAAAAAATGTTTAATGTGTTCACTGTGTTATTCTTACTTATTTGATGCTTGGCCTTGTGGTTTTATAATGGGACAGTGAATAAGATTAGGTCTAAGATCCACTTAAGTCTGGAATTTCTTAGTTCTTTGAAAATGAGCTGATTGTGGGGGATGTTTTACTGATAAGTAATAGTACATTCCTAATTACTTTGTGCGCAATCTTTTTTTACATGTGTGTGGCCTCAAGGTTACCTTTGTTTGTTCCATGGGAGAATGAGTCTTTCAAAAGTTTACTTCCCTGGCCCTTTGCTATGCTGTATCTGCCCCTCACTCTGGCACAGAAACTGGCTCACACAGTGGGAGTTGGACCACTGCCAGTAGACTTGTGGGACAGTAGGACAGAATAAATGAAATCAGGGCTGTCGTGGAAAATGTGGGACATCTGGTCAGCATGCCACGATGTTTCCCCAGGAGAGAAGCGAAGCGGCGGGGCAGTGCCATGGCTCATAGGAAACGTGAAACTGCTTCCACCTGTCTTTAGGTCACATTGGTTTTGTTGTGAATTTTACGGGTGCTCTCGCAACCAGGAGCGCATACCAATTTCCTTCAGTACAAAGCCCAAGCCCAGAAACTTTATTTTGCAGGGAGAAATCTCTTAAGAATTGACTACAAAGGGTTAGGGAAATGATGGGGGAGTTGGCTGAGTTTAAAGTGACATTGTACTGGTTTCCTATCCTTGGCTTTGGCTTTCTTATCCTTTCTGGGGAGGAGGGGCATGAGTATACAGTTGACCCTTCAACAACACAGGTTGGAACGTGCTGGTCCTCTTATACACAGATGTTTTTCAGAAAGCATATGTACAGTCGACCCTTTGTATCCCTGAGTTGCACCCTAGAATTCAACCAACTGCGAACAGAAAAACAGTATTTTCTATCTGAGGTTGGGACTCCGAGGATGTGGAGGCTAACTGTATACATTGTTCCATGCCACTGTATACAGCGAACTTGAGCATCTGTTGATTTTGGTATCTGTGGAGGTCCTGGAACCAATCTCCTATGGATTCTGAGGGACTGTAGTTCAGTTTGGGGGGAGTCAAATGTTATACATAGATTTTTGATTCCATAGATTATACATAGATTTTAGGGATTGGTGCCCCTAAACCCCATGTTGTTCAAGGGTCAATGGTATTCTTATTTAATATTTTCCTGACTATAAAGAAGTATGTTGCAAAGCATCATATTAGGAAGTTATCTTCTTGGTGCTGAAGGCAATAACTCAGATGGTTATACTTAATTAAAATCCTAGAGACTGCTTTGGCAGGCAACTCCAACTGTCAGTGTTGCTTTAGGTAACCTAGTTTACCCAGTGTGTACTGACTAAAGGTTATAACCCAAGTGGAGAGGAAACAGGCAATATCCAGCCATCCTCTCTGCTCTCTCCACCTGGATGAACAAACACCCCCCGCCCCTTTCTACAAACACATGTCTATAAAGGCTGAGCTGACTCACGCTATGGCTTGTGAGAATGAAATACAGTAATGCCTGAACCCCAAGATGATAGATTGAGCAAAGAGTATTCTTTGCTCTTCCAGGAACCCTGACTTCCTAATAAAAACCTAGCTCACTCCATTGTGCATGAATTAAATTTCTAGGTCAAAGTCAAATGAATTGGCTATACTAACAGTTTGTTTAAGGCAGAGGCAGTCAAATAGCTTTGCCTTTAAAAGGATCAGGGAAATGAAGTGGCCTGGCCTGTCAGGGAGTTAAACTGTCCCCTCAATTGGTTATTTGCTCACCAGGGCTTGTGGAGTAATGCACCTGTGAAAACCAATGCCAGGTTTCGGTAAATTGGTCCTCCAAGTTAGTGAACTAAATAGATTCCTGGGGCATTCGAAGGTTCTGTGATTCCAAACTTGATTTTTCAAATTTGTTTGCTGGCACTTTGCTTTCTTCAATGTGGCTAGCATGTGAACGCCCCACTGTGTTCCCTGGCACTTTGAGGCAGTGGCCGAGAGAAAACTGAAGCATGTTCTCTCCTTTGAAGAATTGGCCGTGAATCTAACAGTTTAGCACGGTAAACATAGCACATATTTGTGGGATGGAGAAAAATGTTAATTCTATCTGGGGACAGCAGAAGGACTTTCTGGGGCCGAGGTGACTTCTGACTCAGATTCAGGCTTAGCACTAGGGAGATGTCACCCCATAAGAAGGGTAGGTAGCAACTTTCATGCTGTAGGTGCTAAACAATGCTCTAGCTTAGGTTTTATATTTAATACATTTTCCTGGTGTTTTTACTCTCCTCTGTGCAGTCTTATCCTTATTTCTGCAGCCTCTGATTAAATGCTTTTGTTAAACATACCATATTTTGTTCTCATCCTTTTATTCAATCAGCCCTCAGATACTGTTTAAGCATCTGCTCGTCTGGTTTCCTTGTTTCTGGGGAAAGCACTATTCCAAGCATAAATTTCCTACAGATTTCCTTATTCTCCTGTTGTGTCAAGAAATCACCAGATCCTGCTTGCTGCTTTCATGTTCCCTATTCATTCCAAATGCAATGCTGAAAAATATAAAGCATTTAATTGGTGGTGGTTCTATGGTTACGTGCAACAGACACTCGCTAACTTAAGCAAGAAAAGGAATTCGTTGAAGGGACAGGGGAGTGTGGTAGAGAGAATAATGGCCTCCCAAAGATGTCCACATCCTAAACCCCCAAACCTGTGGATACATTACCTTAAATGGCAACAGGGACTTTGCAGATGGATTAAGGATCTTGAAATGGGGAAGAGTATGTTGGATTATCCAGGTGGGCCTCCTATAATCACAGGGTCCTTATAAGAAGGAGGCAGGAGGGTCAGACTTAGAGAAGGAGTGTGAGGACAGAAGCAGAGGTTGAGGGATGCCATTCGTGGAAGGAGGCCACAAGTCAAGGAATGCAGGAGTCCTCTAGAAGCTGGAAAAGGCGAAGTATGAGTTTTCTCTAGAGCCTCCAGAAGAAATTCAGACCTGTCAATTCCTTGATTTTAGGACTTCTGAACTCTAGAACCATGAGTTAATAAATTTTTGTGTGCATGCATGTGTGCGTGCATGTGTGTGCATTTACTGACATGAAATTTGCATAACATAAAATTAACCATTTTGAAGTGAACTGTCCAGTGGCATTTAGTACATTCTCAAAGTTACGCAACCATCGCTCTATCTAGTTCCAAAACATTTTCATCATCCCAGAAGGAAACTTTGTACCTATTAAGCAATTGCTTCCCATCCTTCCATCCCTTTTTTCTCTGGTAACCACCAACGCGTGTTCTGTCTCTATGGATTTAACTGTTCTGGGTATTTTATATAAATTAAATAATACAATATGAGACCTTTTGTGTCTATTTTCTTTCACTTAGCATAATGTTTTTGAGGTTCATCCATGTTGTAGCATACATCATTTCTTTATTCCTTTTTATGGCTGAATAATATTCTATTGTATGAATATACCACAATTGGTTTATCCATTTATCCACTATTGGACGCTTGGGCTATTGTGAATAGTGCTGCTATGGACATGCATGTGCATGTACTTATTTGGGTACTTGTTTTCAATTCTTTTGGGTATATACTTAGGAGTGAAATTGCTGGATCATATGGTAACTCTGTAACTTTTTAAACTGTCAGACTATTTTTCCTTAGCACCTGCACCGTTTTATATGCCCACGAACAATATACAAAGGTTCCAATTTCTCCACATCCTTATCAACACTTAGTATTTTCCATTTTTTAAAAAAAATTTTGCCATCTCTGTGGGTAGCTCACTGTGGGTTTGATTTGCATTTCCCTAATGACTACTGAGGTTGAGTGTCAATTTTTATGTGTATATCTTGTTTGTTGAAAGGTGTATTTAAGTCCTTTGCCCATTTTTAAATTGGGTTTTTTGTTGTTGTTGTTTACTTTATATACTCTAGATGCTAGACCCTTAACTTGTATTGTTTTAAGCCACTGAGTCTGTGGTAATTTGTTATAGCAGCAATAAAGAGGGACTCACAGAATTCAAGGAAATATCAAATAAGCAAGTGTGGAGAAGATGCTCTGGGATTCTGGGTAGCAGGAATTAATGGATCATCCATTTGAGGCATTTCTTTCAAGATGTATCTATTGTAGTTGCTTTCAATTCTTCTGTCCCCAATTTAAGAGGGGCAAGTGGCTGGTACAGCCTGGGTAATGTTTAGTTGCTAGGTCAGAAGGTGACAGATGTCCTGGATTGCTAGTACCGTACCAAAACTGCATGTAATTGAAATAGAAGTGCTATTAGGAGAAGGGCAAAAACAAAAAGGATCTACAAACTCGTACAAAGAAGGTAATACTACAGAATAATAAAATAAACCTAACATGATAGGCTTAAAAGTTCTAACAGTCCAAGAGATAAATCTGGAATTATAAAATGGGGAAGATGTAGCAGAAGACAAGCACCAGTAAAACACACACAAAAAAACCCCCAAAATCATAGTGTTTAGTGGATAGATAGCACAGGTTCCATCAATAGAAGTATACCATTTGGGCAAAATGAGATGATAATCCTGTTTTGTTCTGCACTCGTCATACCCCACTTCAGATAAGGAATTCCATTTTGTGCTCTCGACCTTGAGAGCCATGCAAGTAAAATAGAGCATGCTTACAGATGAGAGGCAAGGAGTCTGGGATCATGCCATTGGAGCAATGGTTGAGAAAATAGGCTGGTTAGCTGAAGAAGGAAAGATTCTGGGCAAGAGAAGGTACAGGCTGAGATAAATGTATTTCATGTGGGGAGGATTGAGACCAAAGTAACTGAACAAAATAGAAGTCTATTTCTCAACCCATCATAGTCCAGATAGGTCTGGGATGGTGACAACAGAGTTCAGCTTCTCAGGTCACGTGGCTCCACTTTCCTCCAGACCTTGGTCTCTTCATGCAGTTAAAGAAGAGAGAAAGGGCTCTGCGCGTGCACGTATGTGTGAGTGTGAGTGTGTTCATTCATGAACCATAACTGGCACTTCTGCACATCACTTCTCACATTCCATGGGCTAAAATTCATTCATATATCCACACCTATTGCAAGGAATGCTGGGAAAAGTAGTCTTGTTGCTCAAAAAAAAAAATGGTGACATGAATATTAGTGAGCACAAGTCAATTCCCCAAGGCTATACATAGTGGGCCCACAACTCTGGGGAAGAGAGATTGATGAATAATTCACCCACAGGAGGGAAAAAAAGGAAGAAGTGCACAGGAATCTCTGCCTTAGCTCTTTTGTTCTTAATAGCTTGGATGCTTCATTTGCTTTTCCCTGTGCTTATTTCTCTTTTCCTTCCCCTTCACAGGACTTGACTTTGTGTTAACTCTGACTTCATGAATTGTGAACTTTGTTCTTCATTTCCTGCCTCTCTTTGTGTTAATTATGGTTATGTGGCTGCAGTTAAATGTTTTATTCTACACAGTAGTTAGAGCACACTGATGGCTTATGGTCCAAATGTGGCTTGCAGTCTTGTCAAGTTCAAGTATGAGTGTATTTTCCTGTGTTTATACATTGTTGTGACAGCCAGTAAAATTCCATATGTTTTCCCTGAAATATCAGATCTGGCAACCTGGATCTGCATGCCCATCTGGGCAAAGAACAGCAAGAATAGAAGGCATGCATTCTCCATGCTGCTATAGTCTCTGCTGTTTCCTATTGTTTTCTCAGTGCCGAGACCTACAGTTATTTTCCACTTATCATCACATGTATGCTGCTGTTGTGTGTTTTCTTTCTTTCTTTCTTTCTTTCTTTCTTTCTTTCTTTCTCTCTCTCTCTCTCTCTCTCTCTCTCTCTCTCTCTCTCTCTCCCCCCCCCCCACTCTTCTCTCTTCGTGATTTTGTGATCCCTCCCTGAGGCATTTGAGTTTGGGATCATTGGCTTTTCCTACTGCAATATCAGCTGAAACATTGGTTGGAGTGGAGGGTGAGGGGTGGTCATGATACTGGAGACAAAGTGAGTTGGGGCGGGGTGAGGGGGCTGACCATAGGATGCCAGGATGTCATTCCATGCTACAAGGGAGACCAGCTGGTAGTATAGAGCAGTGGTCTCCAAAGCTTCACTGTGCATGTCACTGGTGAAATAATATTTGCATATGTGCCCCTCAAAGTAGGAATTATTACTTAAAAATTATATGCATATACTGCTATTATTTCCAGATGCAATATACTCTTAAGGCCATAATTAAAGATGACTGTAAGTCCATATTCCGAAGAATCTTCATTATAATTTTGGATTTCTGGACCATCTTTTTGGTTGACAGATGTCGATTTTTAATGTTATCTTTAATTAGGAGGTTCTTGGCATTACTTAAGCTTCGTATAGTTTGTGAGGGTTAGTTTAACTGAAACTAGATAATGTATCCCATAAATTCTGTGACACGCACATTTCAGCATATTGCAGTAAGCTGAATGGGAGTGAACCAGTAGGTCCACGTCTGAGTCACAGAATTTTATTTCCACCCTTTTCTCAAGATTCGTTTCACAAAACCTGAGGGGAATCGATCTGACAGATGGACCAAGTGAAGATCCCTCTGTTTGTTGAGATTTGAAATTTTTAGATAAAATTAATGTAGGTAGAAGTTTAATGCTGGAATATTTCATTTGTTCCCTGGATGACGTACTTGGTGTGCAGTGGTAGGAGGTTAGAACCTTGCTACTCAAGGAGTGGTCCCCAGAGCAGAATTGATATCACCTGGGAGTCAGAGAGAAATACAGATTTCAGACCATACCCCAGGCTTACTGAGTCAGAATCTGCATTTTAACAAGAACCCTGGGAGGTTTGTATGCACAGAAAAGTTTTAGAAACACTAGTGAAAAAGCTCACCAAGGATGTTTTTGGGGAAGGGGCTGTGAAGGGCAGGAGGCATGTAGAGGAGATGATGGGATCTCATCATAGTCATGTGGACCTAGTAGTTAGGGAGTCCAGCCTCTGCCTAGACCCATAATCAGAAGTGGGTCAGTTAGAGCCAATGGAACTAATTTGAAAAGATTTAAAAATAAAATCCCCAACCAACAAGAAGATAAAACAGAAACAATTAAAATCCCAAATAAAAGTTTACTGGAATTTCATGAATTTACAGAGAAAGCATTTGTTTTGCAATGTACAATCAGATTAGTCCAGATTCCTTGAATGGGTTTTTTTGTTGCCAGAGCTTTTCCACATTTCCCAGCTGCCTGGAATTTATCTGCCTTCTTAGCCGAAGCACTAATGGCTTTAGGCATAAATGTAATGCTTTCTTGTCTCCCGTGATTGTTTTCTTTCTTCCTGTCCCATCAAACATGAACTCAGTCTTTAAGGCCTTGCCTCCATTTCCTGAGCAGATTCACAAAACAAAGGCTTTACTGGCTCTTAATTTGTTTGGGAATTAGGCCAATTGGAGATGGGATGAAGCTCTTACATATCCCAAGACATCTAGGCCTTGTATCCGTGAGTGCTGCTGGGAAATCTCTGTGCATCCTTTTGTATGCAGTTTAACCAAAACAGATTTCAGACACTAGCACTGCAAAAATCAGTGGGAGCCTGACTTAACATGGCTGAGTAGAGTTGTGAAAACCCAGCGCTGCCAGCCAGACGGACGTTTGCATCAATGCAATCAATGGTTTTTGACACATCTTGGGTACCGTTCAGTGCCCTGAGAATAAAAGATAAGATGAGCCCTCTGACCTTAGAGAACCCAATATTTTGTAGCAGATAGAGATATTTGTAGACAGATATTTTAGCAACCACAGATACATTGTACAACAACCGAAATATGTAAGAGGTGTCAAGTGATAAGAGTGGAGTGAATGATTAAATTTTGTTGCAGGTGAGATGATGGGGCAAACGGGGGTGTGTTTGAAAGTTAGATAATATTTGTTTAGTAGACTGGAGAGAAGAAAAAGAAATCCAGATAGATAGAACAGCTTATGCAAAATGGACATGTGAATTGGCATTGAGTGTTGGCCAACTGCAAGGCCAAGGTGATAAAGAGGATCTCAGGAGAGGCCGATGGACAGTGACTAAGGAGACTGGATTTCTATCCAGGTGGACAATGTCTCTTAAACCAAGGTGTGCTTACCTGGGGTCTAAAGCAGTGGGGGAGGGGGGACCCATGAGCAGAGGAGGAGGGGAAAGGTTTGTCAAGTTGTAGAGGTGAGTGATAAAGGTGAGAACTGACCAAAGTTGAGGGGAAGTGTGGCATGGAGGGCCCACTGAAATTGTAAAGTATAATGGAGTTTTCTGTATTGTCTTTGGAGCTTCATGTAGGATCAGTACAGGTTTGGAAGCTTTGGGTGCCCTGGCTGGACAAACACTGGGAAGTGGAAGTAAAGTGACGGTGAAAGTGTGTTAGAATGATAGAACCATGTAATCCAGACTGAGTAGAAGAGGAAATGAAGCCAGGGGGAAATAAATATGAGGACCAATGAGGGGTTCAAAGAACCCAAGGTATTTATGAACTCCAGGGAGCTGAGCTGATCTGAAGTTGTCGTCAGAAAGTAAGATTGTAGGATTTGATATTTTAAAAGTGGAAGGTTCCAGTGGATGTCAAGATATGGGGTCTCAGATTTCCCCTGTACCTCTTCCACTGTAAATTTTAAGCTTAGTCTGTACCCCTGTATTTAAGGTGGTGAAGAGCTCCACCAACAGAGGAACTTGGGTGATGAAAGATCCTAACAAAAGTCCACAGGAATGTAGGATCAAGGCTGATTCTTCTGCGGGATCAGAAGCCCTGGGACCTACGGAGTCTGTGACTGGGCCAAAGTGTGGGAACAAGAGCTTCCTGTCACTTGAGATTCAACTTCAGTGACCTGCCTCATTCACAAACATTTATTTCCTAAAAGAGAATCTGATTGGGTTGATTTCATCAAGTATTTTGCACCAAATCTCTGAAAGTGAGACCTCCTTTATGTTGGGCCAATATGCAGCTGTGTGGGACAAGGATCTGGATCCAGGGCGATCATTTGTGGCAGAAAACTCTTTCTAATAGTTGGTATGCACGGGCACACTGACTCATGTTATCTTCACAATAATCTCATGGTGTAGGTACTATGTTATGTTCACTTTACAATGAGGAAACTGAGGCACAGAGACATTAAATGAATTGCCCATTTGTACATAGCTAGGAAATGTCTGGCTGTGGAGTTTATGCCCTCAACCTCTCTACGTGGATGGCTGCTTCTGAAAATAAATGATTCCAAACATGTTTTTTAAAAGGTGGCAGCAAGCTTCATGGTTTCCTTCCCACAGCCTGTCACAGACTAGCAAATAAATAAGGTTTCATGTGGTCCCTCAAGATGTGGGCCCTTCTCCTCCCACACACCCCCACACCCCAGCCCAAGCCTATGAGAACTGGATCTACTTAGCTATACGGTGGCAATATAATTTATCAGTCAAACTGGGACAGTCTGAGAGTAAAAGTGGGCACTTAATTATGCCAGCACAACAGGAAAAAACTAGGGCTTCCTGGGACAAACCAGGACATATGGTCACCTTAGTTATATACTAAGTTAATATTGAAAGAAGCCCCAAGTGGACCCATAATATTTCCAGCCTGCCAAAGGAAGGCAAAAATTCCAAATCCCAAACTTCCAAAAACCTTGTTTATAATTGGTGCTTCATAGATTTTGAAGGAATAAATGACAGAATTTCAGTGTGTCCTAAAGAGTTATCTGGAGAAGGATAGAAATTATTCTGTGGGAGCAAGGAAGGGACATAGGGGGTGTTGACATAGAAATGTCCAAATCTGTAGAGAATTTTTATAAGAATTTTTTTGAGCCAAACTGATGACAATTGCTGGAAAGCAAGATCTCAAATACTCTCTGGAACAATGTTTCCTAGAAGGGCAGTTTAAAGCTTCCTTTATTCATTTTGAATTAAGGAGGGAATGGAAGGAAGATTACATGAAGGTGGGAGAAAGAAAGTTGGGGATTGGATTACAGGATACTTAACGAGATTATGCGCTCTGAGGGGTCTGAAAAGAGGCATTTCAAGGTTTGTTAACCTATATGCACAGAAACAATGGACAGGGCTTGCTTAAGGCAAAGATAAACACTTTACCAAAAAGTTATTGGCCTGGGACATGACTACCCACCATGACCTGCCCAGTTAGGAATTTATGATCAGATTACCCTGTGAGGTCAGTAGAACCCCTTTTTTGTCCACACTGGAAAGTACAAACAGGCCACTCTTAGCAATAACTTCTGTCTAAACAGTTCACAGTTGAACAAGTTAATACTTGTCATTGACTTAAAGAAATTAGTCAGCAGACCCAAAGGAAACTTATGAAATGCAGCCCATTTTGCATCTCTTAGAGTCTGTCCATGAAATGTATTTGGAAGGGAACTTGGGGTCCACTCGGCATTTCCTGCCATGGAAAGCAACTGTAAAAGGCTAAAGGAGGAATAATAGGTCTTTGAAAAGCCCAAGACCAGGGACTGCAGGCATCAAGATTTCCTTTGAATTTACAAAGCTTACATCACTTTACAAGACTGGAGAAACTTGATTTTTGGGAAATTGAAAGAATGTGCCCCAAGGTCACCAAGCTGTCATGATACCAGAACTAGTATCGGCTTGGAAAAGCAGTTGGTCCCTGGTTTCAAATTTTTGCTTTTGTTTGTTGTTGGGAGAGGGCAGAATTTGGGGCATCCCCCACCTTCCCTAGAACTTCTGGTCCCAGTAGTATTTGGATTTGGAGGAACAGTTGAGGTATGTGAGAGAGTAAGTGAGCTGTTTGTGTTGGCACAGTTTTCTCCCCTGAAGACAATTGTCAACCCCATCTGCTCTGCTCCTTTGCAATCAGTTGTACCCAGCCTTGGAGTGAAGACCCCTAATTTATTCAGGGTGCCTCGGAGCCAGCCACATGGTGTGGTACTCCAACTTTAGAGGAGTGGCATAGGGTAGGACTAATGCCACAGATCTCAGAGATCCGTGTGAGGGGAGGGGGAAATTTCCCCTTTTCCCTCATAGTTCTTCTGGCTGGCTGAAGAATTAAATTGACATGAGACAGATTAATAGGGGAAAATAACCACATTTAATTATGTATGTACGTATGGAGGTTCTTTCAGAATATGCGACCTGGTAATTAATTAGGCAATTGAGGCTTATTCCATCTTGAACTAAGGAGAAAGGGAGGTAGTAGTTTAAACTTCAAAAGGGAAGAAGGCAATTCACATGGCAATGGAAAAGAAAATGTTTGGTAAACAAATGGTTGCGTTTTCAACATAGGGCCACAGAGAGGACTTGGGTCAAACAGACCTTGCTAAGTTCCTCCCTGTCTACCACACTTAACTCATATTAAATTACAGTTATCTATGATGATAGCTTCCTTCCTGGAGCAGCTCTCGATCAAAATTCTTTTAGGCAGTTAGGGGAAGTTCAAATGTTCTTCCTGAGTCTTTCATTTCTTAAAAGTAACCAGCTTAAAATAATCAATATTCAAAAAACAAAAAAAAACACAAATAAACAAAAAAACAAAAAAGGGCATATTTTGGGGTGGCTCCTTCTCACCAGAACAGACATCCTCATGCCATTGCCTGCATCTCACTCCTCGTCTCCCACAGCTGGATGGGTCAGAGGCAGTGACTCAGCATCTTAGCCAGTGTCATCCTATAGTCTGGGATAGGAGCCACAGCATTCTCTAAGCCCATGAGGCTCTGTTTTGGATGAGAGTCAGCTTGGAAGGATTTATCATGTATGAAAACTATGGATCTCTAGTTTTACTGAAGTATTTTAGGTGGACTTGCAGTCTCTGTGCCTCTCACCCAACGGGTTCATTCCCTTTCCTGGTAATGAATTCTCTTTGCGTTTGAAGCCTGTTACTTTATAAGGACAAACTTTATGCAGAAATGAGGTGCTGGAGGGTTTCACCTAAACTATAATATGGGAGACATTATATGAGGATAAGGTTTTAAGTGAGATAAGTGTTGGAAGACAGACATCCATGTTTAAACTGAGGATTTGTATATCTGGATATACTTTCATGAACAATTTTTTTCACTTTCATTCCATTTTTTAAAATTTTGTGAGTTTTCGGGCAGCCTGTGCTAGTCTGTATCTTAAGATGGTAACAGCACGTGACCAAACCTGTTCTTTTCAAATTATAGATTGATATTTTTCACCATTGTACCTATTCCAACAGTTGAGTCATACTGGAAGCACAACACAGAACAAGTTCTAAACAAGTTTTTCAAGTGATATAAAACTGTCATTGGCCCTAGACATAATGGAATTTTCTAGAATTATGTGAGAGAATGAAACCACAGAGCCACTGATGCAGGGCAGTCCCAAAGGTCCTCAGATAAAAGTGAGACAAGACTTAATCTTGTTGCCATGACAATTCACTGTTTCACTCTGTCACCCTTGTCCTCCTGTTTCTGGCTTCTGATAATGAGCGTCCTGACACTACAGTGATTTGAACTCATAATGGCAGGAGAGGAGTATTTATGATTTCTTTGTTTACTTCCATAAAAAAACATGACTCTTTGGAGAACAAGAGTTTTAAGATCATTTGATGGGAAAAACAAGTTTACAGCAGAGCTGCGTAAGCAGCAGAGCCAGACACTAGGGTGCTGGGATCTGTCAGAGCTTGAGGAAGTTATGAGTTCACCATTAAAACAGCCCCCCAGAGGCATGATAGTACGACCAGCAATTCCAAACCACCTCCTTCAAAATCTTTTTCTGTCTTCCCGCTTCTAGATTCTACAGAGCTCTCTGAAAGTACTCAATAGGGAGGTTCCCAGAGTGTTTAATTTATAGATGGGGAATATCGAAAGTTCAAGGAAGCTGTGCTAAAATGATTCTGATTATGTTGATGGTAAACTAGCAGGTTCCTGAAAGCCCTTTGGCAAAGAGAAGTCTTATGTGACTGATGACAGCCTTGGGGGTGGGGGAAAGGTGCCCTACCACTGGAAGATGGTTGGACTTGTGCGTTTTTAAAAGCACTTTGACTTGAATCCATTAAAAGGCTTGTGGCTACTAGACCCACTCATTAAATGTCTGAATAGATGAAGAATAAGCTATGGTCAAGGTCTGAGAACTGCACTCTATTGTATTGTCATACTAACCAAATTGGCAAAGCTCTGAACTTCCATTTAGGGAAAAATGAGATTTATCTGAAATTCTTCCCTTGAAGTGTGGAGTGTTTAAATAAGTATGGAGCAGATGCTTCCCTTACCCCCAAAGCAGTAAATTCAGGTGGTCAAGCTCATATATAGCCTGGTACTAAGTAAAATGAGTTCTTGAGTGATTTTAACTTAATTTGAGGAATTTTCCCCCTGTTAACTTTTCAAACATGTTATGGATCGTATGCAAGTGCCTTCCTGTCTAACTTAAAGCACTTAATTTCCAAGTGCTTTCCGAGGACTAGGAACGTAACTGTTCCAGAGGATACTTCTGTGTGTTTTATTAGATTTCTGTACATACACATACTTCTGCTGTATGGAAAATACTAGAATTCAGCAAAGAAGGGGCATGCAGTTCTGAACTATTGGCTTATTAGTTGGGGTTCAGATGTTTGACATTTTTAGGTTAGCAGCTGAGGCTCATGTTTTCCTAACATCATTTACTCTGGAAAACATTTTCTCTGTTTCCGAGAACAGTCATAAATCGGGAAAGGTTTAAAGCATTCATCCAAACCTTTTGTTACTGAGTTGTTATTGGATGGAGTTATGGAACATGTAGTATCTCCATAAAAGTTTGAGAGAATGAGTGTAGGGTTTTAGACCATGGAGAATATAAAAGATTACTGACTGGACAATTTCATTTGTGATAATCACATAAGGGATGTGAAGAGAAAGGTGGGGAACATTAACCTCTGGCCATATCTAATTATTGAGGTTATAGCACCATGTTAGCTCGTTTTTTGTTTTGTTTTTTTTTTTTATAATGCTACACAAATGCATCAACTAGCAATCTTCACTGGTAGTGTCATTATATAGTCCAAAATGAAGATGTTAATCTGCGAAAATAGTCTCTCAAACTATGTAACGTCTATCTTCTTAAGCAGAAAACTAAAAGCTATCAACAATTATGCTTTCAAACTTTAATCGGGAAGTAAAGTATCTTATGTTATTTTTTTAATTCTGACAATTTAAACTTAAGAAAATATTCAGGGCACTATCATCAGCTAAAAATAAACACATGTGGAATCTCAACGAACACCAGTCACAATTATTTCACTCTATGCCCTGATCTCTGGATAAACAGCAAAGCACTCTCTCTCTTCCACCATCGGTGTCTCGTCCCCACCCACCCCTCAATCCCCAGCCCCTTCAATCCCTCTCCCTTAACAAGCCATGATGTAGAACTGAAAACCCACTTGTTTCATTCATCATTTCTGTGCTTGGCAGTTTTATGTCTCCCAGTTTTAAAATATGCAATAGTCGAAAATTTTATGTTTTATCATCTTAATAATAAATGTTCACCACTCTTACCAATGAAAAATTCATTGTGATGGCGTTTCAGCACCACGGATAGCACCGACCCCGGGGCTGCTTCCCCCTCCCCAATTTAGTCAGGCCACCTCTGGTCTGACAAGAGGGGTGAGAGATGGCTTTGTTGCCATAAAGTAGCAGTTCTTATAAAAATCACCTGAAGATTAAAATCACCTAAAGAACCTTAAATACCCCAAAGTCCAGCCCCCACCACCCTGACCAATTAAATTCGAATATCTGGGGTGGGTCCCAAGCATTAATACTTCTTAAAGCTTCCCAGTCTTAAAACCAATAGAAAGCAGTACTTTCTAGATGAGGTGAGTTTCTTTTAAAATAGAGGTTCTTAATAGAGGTTCTTAAACTTAATTTCCTCTTAGAATTACCCAGGTAACTTAAAAATAAAATCACTCCCTGGGTTTGTCCCTAGACATTGTAACTCAGTTAGCCTGAGATGGACATTCCTAGTTGCAAAAATATCTCAGGTGATTACAATTTACAAGGGTTGATCAACAGTACTCTAAGACCTGGAATTAATTTTTTTTTCAATGTGGAAAGTTTAGGCAGCCTTATGTCTCAATAGTAATCCCCTGTTCTAAAAGGAAACAATGTCTAGTTTTCATGATATTGGACTTGAAGTTAAGAAACTTGGATTCTAGCCCTATGTGAAATCAAATAGGACCACAACAGCTATTTTCTGCTTCTTGCCTGGGCAAAAGCCTCAACTCCAAATGTTGAGGAAGAGCATGACGTGTGAAACCATAACCTTCTACCAACTTGTCCACAAACATTACCTTTTGTCACCAGCTTTCATTGGAGATTTCAATTTATCCTCTAGAGAAGTTAAAAATTTCCTTAACAGCCTCATTTGCTTTACTCCCAATGGGGCATATCTGTAGTTGATTCACTCTTCTTTAATAAGTTGGGAGTGTGTGGCAGGCGTCAGTGTTCACCAAATATTTTGTGTGTCCCTTTGTGTTTTCCCTCTTCCTTGGCAGTTATATTGAAGCCATGTGATTCTGAGCAGAAAGTCCTTTCTGGGACAGTGCAGGTAGGAGCTCAGGTGGCTCCCCGTCTTTCTCTTCCTTTCCTACTGAAGGTTGGATGGACTACATATTGTAGATAGCATAGCTTCTTCATGGAGGAGGGCTGCCTGCCTGCATAAGATTGAGTGTAAATAAACAAGCTACCAATATTTTATATCAGAGCTTGTCCGATGTGTTAGCTACTGTTAATTACATATAACAAGACTCTCAAAGATTAATGAATATTCCTGAACATTTCAGCTGATGAGAATCCTTATGTTCCCACCCATTTTAAAGTGAGAGAAGAGAATGTATGCATATTAATCCTGATGTTCCCACTTATTCGAATTAAGAGGAGAAACAGTATGCACAATATATGGGTTCCAGGTTGTATAAATATTTGTCCTTCTATTAATTATTATTGGCTCTACCACTAATGCATATATAACCACCTTTACAGATTTGTGGCAACCTGGGGAAAAAATTTTTATTTCACCTGACATTACCAAACAGCTTCTTTAATTCCTAAGTAAGGCATTGAAAAATCACCATTTCTGTTAACCCCACCTTGCCCTTTTCTTCACACGTGAAATCCCCTTAAGGGCAAGCTTGATATTTCTGTTGCCAAGACTAGTTTTAACACCATGCCCTTGTTCGTATTCAGAGGCGGCTTGCTCCCCTGTATGTCCCGCAGGTTCTCTCTTTTGCTAAGTTGATTGTGTGCTATATTCCCTCCTGGTTCCCTTCTTCATTGAGGTCGAACTAGTAGCGTGCCAACCCCCAAATATACCCCAACCTCTGGTCTAATAACCACAGAGAAGCAGACATATGTTGAAACAAACAAATAAACAAGCAAGCCAACAAACAAACAAATGGTGGTACCTAAATGGTACAAAACGTCTCCCATGTTTCCCTGAAAATAAGACCGGGTCTTATCTTAAGGTTTGCTCCAAAAGACGCATTAGGGCTTATGTTCAGGGGATGCCATCCTGAAAAATCATGCTAGGGCTTATTTTCTGGTTAGGTCTTATTTTGGGGGAAGCACAGTAGTTATTTTGGGCCATGACTGTCTTTGAACTGTGATGGTTCTTCAACTGATGTCAAGCATCCTATTCTCTTAGAGGTTTTGATGAAAGATCTTCCTTATTCTACTGCTCATGCTTTGCTTTCCCTCATTCCTTCTTCACTCCATTACAGAACCTGCAGATGTCCTGAGAAATGGACCCAGCTTATTTATATTCAATTCCTCGAGCATAGGACGATTATATCCCAATAGAAGCTAAAACCTAGATCTTCACTATTAATGCTCCCCTCTCCTGCAACCCCAACATTCTTTACAGAGAAAAATTCAACTTATTCTCTGGAAATTTTCAAGGTTTGAGAAGAGTAATTTTCAAGCAGGGAATTAAAGTATCCTGTAGTCTAATTTTGGCTGAAATAACCATCACTAAGTATTTATTTAGCACTGACTGTGCTGTGGGCTTATTATTCATGGTTTATACCTGTAACAGACCTGTGCTTATCTACCTACAATATCTCCATGAAGCCACCAGTGGGACATTCAGCACATTATTGCTACAGCTCATTAAATTATGACCCAAAAGCATTCGGAAGCATCGTGTGTTCACCTTTCTAATTGGACCTGGCCTGACCTCGTTTAAAATATGCAGAGCCTCCAGTAAACACATAGCAGGTTGTTGCAATCTTTTGAAGGCGTGGGATGCTTTTTAGGCTAATTATTTCTTTAAAATATTTAATTTTTTGATAGACTTCATTACCTTGGCTAATTCAAACTAATTTGATTTTGTATTTGTAACTAGTTAATTTCCGTTTTTAATTACAGATTGTGATTCTGATATAATTATTTTTAGTTTACTGCACATTAAAACAAAGCTGCCTCTTCTAAAATATCTTTTGGGGTAAATTTGGAATTAGTGTCTCATTACATATTCTGTAGAACTATGATATATTATACATATATGTATATGTATATGTACATATATATATAAAATGTGTGTACATATACTCATAGATATGTGTGTATGTTTTATTTTATGAAGGAAAGAGGTGGGAAGAGAGAGATGTCAAAAGGTAGCGCTGATCCAAGAGAGGGGGGAAAATGTAAGATTTGTCTGGATTTTTTATTTCTATTTTTTGATATGTTTTGATATGTTTCCCAGTCTAAATACTTTCACAGACACATTTTATAATCTTTCCTTTCTACAGTTTGGGTCTGTTTCTTCCCCCTGTTCTTTTTCTTTTCTTGTGAAACATTCTGTTGTCACTATGATTGTCCCATTTTCAATTCCTTATCACTTGCTGGCCAAAATATCATGCACTGCCAATGAAGACCAATGGTAGTTCCCAAATGACCTGATTTTTCTGCTTAACCTACGTAATTTTTATGGGCTTTCTAATTCACATGGCTCAGGGCTCCCCTCTAAGTCCTTTGGTCTCAGCCACTACTCTCTTTTGATTGTTACTCAATGATGCTACAATACCAACATTTCTGCAGTATACACGTGCTAGGCATGAAAGCAGATTCTCCTATCATGGGACATCTAGCATTAAAGTCAAGGACTTCTGACTTCGGTCCATCTGTGACCTTCCTCCAGGCCCCTAAAGAGAGGACCAATGACTATTTTCTTGGCTTGTCTATAAACACGGCCTCAAACTCATTGAATTTGAATTATCAAGATAGAGGTTTAGTTTCAGGTTGAATAAAATGTGCATTCTACTTTTTTTCCTCTTTCATATTCTCCATATGCTCATTCTCCAGAACCTGGCATATTGCAGGAACACCACACAGGTTAAATGAATGAATGATGGAATTGAAAAGCCAAAGGGATGAAGGAAAAGAGTTACTATATTACTCTTAATATTTCTATGTCTTTTCCCACTCGTAAATTAACATAAGGCTTACTATTGATTTAAATGACTGTACTGCTGTGTATAAATATAAAGGACAAAATCACTGTTTTTCATTCAACTATTAACTGCTTTACTACATAAGTGGGACAGACTGGCCTTTGTCCCGTGCAGTAATTTTTGGGCTAGCAGCTGCCTAGTCTACCCGTCTGCCTTCTAGTTTTGGTTTCACTTTTCCCTGTACCCATTCTAGATTCTTAGTAAGGCTTCACTTCTTCAACATTCCGTGGGCACTTTTTTGCATCTAGAACTGGGTGACCCTGGGTAACTTGGGTGTTGGGCCCACTTCTGAGATGGTGTTTATGGGAGTCCCATAGCAGCCAGGCCCTCCCTGCCACTCAACACCATTCATGGGGACTCTCAATCAAACATCAACAGGACCAAACCTTCTTACATGTCCTCAGGCACCTTAGCTCCAAAATAGCTCCACAGCTTAAATGAGTATCACTCTTAACCTCTGGTGAACATCAGCACCCCTTGCCTTTTCAAAGGCTCCATCTGTGATCCTCATCATTCCCAAACCCTGCTCCTTCATTGGTTCTTCTTCTTGCCTTGATCTTTAGAATCACTCTTCTATCTGACTTCTAAATGGCTCTTGTTGCTGAAAAGAAATTCCTTTGATCTGCTTCTCTCTTCAAACAACCAATCATCTCCATTTTACTTCCAAAACACTCAGATAAGTCCATGTTTGCCACCCACACCCGTTGCTTTCTTCTATTCCAGCCACTGTGCCGATACTGCTTTTTGAGGCCTGGAGTAACTGCCTACTGACCAAATTAAAAGCACTGTGTCATCTTTATTTCCATTTCCTCTCAGCATTTGGCACCACTGGTTTTCCCTCCTCCTTCTGGACACTGTCTTACCTCACCAGGCAGCCTCGTCTCTCAATTTTCCTGCACTCTTGCATTAAAAGATCCTGCATTGGCTCCTTGTCTTTTTTACCAACGTTTTTCCCCAAGCTTCTGCTCTTGCCTCTATTGAGAGGACTTTTTCTAGTATCAGTTTTATGCATATGACTCAATTTCTCATCCCTTTGTGTGCAGGGAAGTAGCCTGGATATTATATTATAAAAATGCTGGCATTTTTATGAGTGTGGAGAGTTTGAGGCTGAGGGGGTTTTTCTTGATCTTTAACTGTAATAATATATTTTATTTAACCCAATATATCTAAAATACTATCATTTCAACATATACTCAATATAAACATTATTAATGAGGTATTTTACATTTTTTTGTACTAAGTCTTTGCAATCCAGTGTGTATTTATAGCACTTCCCAATGTGAACTGGCCACATTTTAAGTGCTCAGTAGCCAGAGGTAACTAGTTGCTACCACATTGGATGGCTTAGTCTTAGAGCATTGCTCTACAATTGTTCTACCCATACCTGCCAAACAAGGCCCACCTTAAATCCCACTTACCCCAAAATACTTCCCAAGCTCAAATGCTAATGTGACCATTGTGCAGTGGTGGTAACTATATAATTATAGCCCATTTTTTGAAACTCAGTTTCCTCATCCGTAAATTAAGATAATACCTCTATCACAGAATCAATGAGCATTAAAGAAGTAGTGCCTACTACTTAGTTGGGGTTCAGTAAATAACTTATTATTACATTTCTGTTATCCTAGATGCTACTAATTAGTGGTGTACCGTTAATTTAATAACCAACAGCTATTAAAGAATGCACTATATTAAACATGCACTTGGATTATAAATTATAGCCTTATTTCAGAAACATTTAAATTTGAGGGCTCATATATTGCTAGTGGAAATGTAAAACGATGCAGCCACTTTAGAATATACTCTGTCAGTTCAACCAAAGGTTAAGCACAAAGCTACCATATCACTCAGCCAATCTACTCCTAGGTATCCATCCAAGAAAATTGAAACATATGTCCACACAAAGCTTGTGCATGAATTTTTATAGCAGTAATACTCATAATAGTCAAAAACTCCAAACAACCCAAATTTCTACCAGCTGATGAATGAAAAAATGTGGTATAGCCATTTAATAGAGCATTATTTAGCAATAAAAAGGAATGAAGTCCTGATGCATGCTACAGCATAGATGAACCTCAAAAAACAAACAAACAAAAAGACATTATGCTAAGTGAAAGAAGCCAGTCACAAAAGACCACATATTACATGATCTCACTGAAATGTCCAGAACTGGCAAATCTCTAGAGACAGAAAGCAGATTAGTGTTTACCTGGGCTGGGGTGGTGGGATGGGGAAGAGCTGTTAATTGGGTACAAGTTTTCTTTTTAGGATGACAAAAATGTTCTAAAATAAGATTATGTTAATGATTGCACAATTCAATAAATATACTAAAAGCCATTAAATTATACACCTTAAATTGGTAAACTATGCAATATATAGATTATATCACAACAAAGTTGTTAAAACTTTGGGAGGAAATTGGTTTAGAATTAAGCATATATATATATATATTTTATTTGTCTACATTAAAGAGAGAGAAACAACTTTCCCCAAATAAGCAAACAATAACAAAGCAAAAGCTCATCCGTATAAAATTCTCAGTCCTAAAATTTATGGACATTCCCCCCCTGTGTGATTTATGTAAAGAAAAACATACATTTCGCCTCAGAAGATGTCTCTTCTTTCAGTCTGGCTTCTTTTGCAGCCAGACACAGGAACCTTCAAATCCACTGAACCCAGGAGAGAAACCAAAATCCGAAGGTAGCCTTGACCCTTAATTCCCCCTGCCTTTAACCCTCCTTGGACTGACCCCCATCTTCTATACTCTGAAGTGGTCTCTTATTGAGTTATCTCTCCCTCACCATTCTCTAAGCTCCTGGGGAGCAGGGACCAGGTCCATCTTGTTTATAGCCATTTTACAGGACCTGACGTATAGTAGGTACTCAGGAAACCTGTTGGGCAGGACAACTCTGATCCCTCTAGCCGTGGAGAGGAATTGCTGTTGTATCAGTACCTTTCAGGCCACATCTGGTAACGTGTTTCCCTTTCCAAGTTGTGCCATCTTAGAAACTCAAGTGCCAATGATCTCTATGCCACTGTGCTAACAGGACCATGATCCTCTTGGCCTCTTTTGTTGGTTACCACCTCATAGCCAGGATCAAGGAAAGAGTATGACTGGAGCATGTTTCAGAAGATGTTAATAGCAAGAGTAAGGCTAAGCCACCATCTGCAGGGAGGAAACGTTTTTTTTTTTTTTTCTACACCATTAAAAAAAAAGGAAACAAGCAAAAGAGATACATGAGGTTAAGCATTCAGCTTAAAATGCATATGGGACAGTAGAGCCTTTTCATAGAATAAGAGGGTGAGCCTGTGGGACTCGGATTCCTCATCAAGGCTCAGATAAATAGAAGGTTCTTTCTGCCTGGGCATTGGCAGACTTGTCTGATTTGGAGTTTCACCTGAAACTATCAAGTAGCTGAGAGACCCTTGCTGATCTCAGAAGTGGTATGACAGTCCTTTCCGAAATTGAATCCCATAAAGGTTCTGAAGGGTAACTTTGATGCTTAAATTGCATCTTTCTACCTCCACTAGGCCAGCCAAAGCGGGTTTGCTGGGGGCAGCCATGTTTGCTCCTCAGCTTGCTGCAAAGGACATATGGGCACAGAACAAGACAGATTCTGAGAGACTTCACCATCCCTTGCCCACCTTGTACACCCCAGAAAGGCATGGCTGGCATTTCTTCCTCAGGATGACTGCTGAGAGGGGCTCTGCCCACCTGCCACCAGACTTTCCAGTACTCACAGCTTTGCCAAGTCCTCATTTGCTCTTCCAAGTCAAAATTTTGGTCTAACCTACATGCTTTTTTAGCTGAGTAATTACTTCATTTTACACTCTTTAATCAAGCACTTGAATTATGCTAGGTGTTCCAGGACATGTGCTAGCGGCTGTGGATAGACTGATAAACAAGAGAGACAATTCTCTTTCTTCAGGGAGTTTACAGTCCAGCCTTTAATTTTTCTTATTCTTGTCGTCTTCCTCCTCCTCCTCCCCCTCTTCTTTCTTTTATTATCTAAATCTTTTAGGTCCAAAATATGAAAATCTATAAATATCAGTTTAGACCAAGACATGGTAAAGTTCATAACAGCTTTTGCTGGCCAGAATTTGAAAATTTGTACTCTGGAAATGGCCCCACAAAACATATTTTTAAACATGTAGGGGGACATGGTGACTAGTCAGAACAAATTGTAATTGTTTCTAGCACTCACCTCTTTTCACATGCTCTCATGCTGAGAATGAATTCATGATTCAAAATCACTGCAGGAAGAAAGTTAAAATTAGTTTTTTATTAGGAGTTCACAACAGAGGAAGCTTATGAGAGTCACAATTCTGCTAAAAAGCGTTATGACTGTAGAGTACCTTACATTTAATTTGTCATGTAAAAACTTGAAACATGAACCATGTTTGCTACAATTTGCATTTTTGTAAATATGGAAATTGAAGGAGAAGGTAAATAATCTTGCTTCCTAAAAAAAGACTAGGTAAAATGCAAATATGGGAGCAATGCATTTCATATAAATTTCAGCTCTGGATTTCCATAACAGATTTAGATCTGTAATGTATTTATATTTGCTGATTTGTTTGGTAGGATCATCTCTAACTAATATAACAAACACCTAGCCCTGGCACATCACTTGTATTATCAGTTACTACCCTTAAAGGTCATGCCACGGGAAGCCTTTGCTCAGAAAACAGACAGTGCTTTAGGACCCTGGGTGTAAGACAAATACAATTAAAAAAAAATAGCATAGTGTTTGAGACTTGCAGCTCACACTCCCAAGATTTAAATTTTGACCACAGTTGAAAAACAAAGAGATACACTAGTTAATTAGTCTAGTTAGTTAAAAATTGACAATGTTAGAACCCCAAATGAATTATGTTTAGGACAAATTTTTAAATGGTAGGAGAGATTAAATCTCCAAATATCTCTGGGACTTACAGTTCTATTGTCACTCCTGTTGATGATAGTAAGAACTCAGACTATTTAGTGAACGTTTTGCGACCTTTTGAACTTTTCTAGACAGGATTTATTTGTTCTTTAATGATTAATTTGAATATTCTCACGTACTGCTAATGGATGAGGAAACTGGCATATGCATTCTGGAGAGCAGTTTGGTGATATCTGTAAAAATTTCAAAAGCACCGGTAATTCCCTGACTTAAGATCTACCTTTGAGAAAAACTCACATGTGGACAAGGATTCATACATAACTAGGTTTCTCAGCCTCAACACTATTGATTGATATTTTGGTCCACATAATTCTTTGTTGTGGGCAGGGCTGTGCTGGACGTTGCAGGAGGTTTAGCAGCATCCTGGTTTCTACCCACTGTATGCCAGTTGTGACATCCAAAATTGTATTCAGATATTGCCAATGTCCCCTGGGTTAGGGGACAAAATTGCCCCTGTTGAGAGCCACTGATGTAGAAAAATGTCCACTGGGGCACTTTTTTTGCAATGCCAAATGAACTACAAATATTCTAAATGTCCATCATTTAGAACAGAGCCATTCAATAGACATATAATGGGAGCCACATGAGTAATTTTATATTTTCTAATCATTGCATTATAAAAGTAAAAAGAAACAGGCGAAATTGATTTTAATGTTGTATTTTATTTAATTCAATATATCCAACATATTATCATTTCAACATGTAATCAATATAAAAAATTCTTGAGATATTTTATATTCTTTTTTCCTAGTAGTAAATATTCAAAATCTGGTCTGTATTTTAGACTTACAGCATATCTAAGTTCATACCAGCCTCACTGAAGTATTCAATAACCAATGTAGCTAGCAGCTACCGTACTGGATGGCACAGAGTTAGAGGAATAGCTTTTAAAAATAACTATGGCATGTTCATACTATGTAGCAGTTAAAAATAATGAGGCAGAGGGGGCGGCCGGTGGCTCAGTAGGTTAGAGTGAGACCTCTGAGCAACAGGGTTGCCAGTTGGATTCCCACATGGGATGGTGGACTGCTCCCCCTGCAACTAAAGATTGAAAACAGTGACTGGACTTGGAGCTGAGCTGTGCCCTCCACAACTAGATTGAAGGACAATGACTTGGAGCTGATGGGTCCTGGAGAAACACACTGTTCTCCAATAAAATTAAAAAAGTTAAAAATAATAATAATAATGAGGCAGAGAAGTACTCCATCGAAATGTAAATAAATAGAAAAAGTTCTGGGAAAGCACCTCTCATTGAGAGAGGACTGGGGTTGTGGGGAGCAGTGGAGGTGGCTGAGGAAGGATTTAGCTATAACGTTTTAACTTTTTAAGTAAGGAGAAATATATTCATGTATAATAATAAGTGTTTTAAAATGTGAGTTCATTAGGTCTAACCATCTGGACAGCCTCTGGGTGCAGATGGGCTGTACCTTAGAATCACCAGGGGAGTTTTCGAAAAATATCCTGCCTGGACCCCACCTTGCATCAATTGAATCAAAATCCTGGGGGTGGGGCTCCTATCTTAGGCTCTTCAGATGATTCTAAAGTGTGGCCAGGATTGTGAACCTTGAATATAGGTGGAGAGGTAGACTGTGTCCTTCAAACGATAATCGTGTCCTTCAAACGATTATCAGTGGACATTTCTCAAAAAAGGATTTTGATAAGGATCTGATGGAAGGTACTTGGAAGCATATTGTCTGGTGAGGGTTTTCTGTTGTCGAATAAAAGCAGATCTATATTTTAAAGTTGAAATAGATCAATTGAGTTGAGGAATGGATTTGACATAGTTTTGTGAAAAGTGTAGTTCTTGATAAGACTCTTCCTAATCTGTGGCCATCCAGCTTCATGTCAAATTTGGCCAAGAGAGTCTGTAAAAGTAGTGCTGGTCTGTCTTTAAAGTAATTCTAGATAAACTCTAAAACATGGACATATATGGCAGCAAGACCGAAAGTTGCACTCGATAGAAAATTGTCTAATGGGTAGTTCACAAAAGAAGAGATTATAGACTTTATAAAGTATTCACTCAGATTCATGAGATCATCGTTACCATTTGAAAACATGAGATAAATCATCCTTGGTATTTAGAAAGCACTATTTCAATTGGACTGATTGGAAAGATCTTGTTTAAAAAAAAAAAGTTTTTCCTATTGCTCTGTCCTGCCTGAATGCATGACAGTCACAATTTCAGTCCCATTCTGGGTGAAGCCTACATAATTTCATTTGACAAGATAAGCCCCTCTGAAAATCAGGCATATTTTACACTGGATCTAGGATCAATATTGGTTTGGGATGCAGTTCTCTGAAATTTCTCCCTCATTGGCCTCCTATGGTTTAGAAATGAGACAAATCAATGTTTGGCAAGACTTATAGCTGTTATTTGTCTTTTCCTAGGCTTTGAAGATATCTAGAAATTGCCTGGTGTACTGAATGCTCTGTTCATTTACCCTAGAGTTTAAAGGCACACGTTCTTGTCACCATGGAAACACTCACATCCGAAGGAAACTGATTCAGTACCTCCTTCCTAATGATAATATCCAGTATGAGCTCTGAAGAGAACAAAGGATCTACATTAGATTCCATTGTTGAGATGACAGCATTTCCAAGCTCCATGAGTTTTAGTACCTGAGTTTACATTTGCTGGGCAATAGTACTTGGTGAGAGGTTGATACTTGAATCCCTTGTCCCTGAATTACTGCATTTGTGTGAACAACCTAAGTGCCAGATTGGTTTGATGTAGACTCTGAAGTTTCTGGACATTTCCTAGCAGGTACCCATGTTTGCTTCCAGAAGTCTAGACGTCTGATACCGAGGACTAATTCTAGCTGGGCCTGGAATAAACTAGTTAAGACCTGCAGGAGGCCCCATGATCTGAAGATGACCAATTAAGGAAAAGACTAAAGTGAGCCCACTTAGAGTGGAGCCTAATATTTCACAGTCAATATACTGGGGTTGAGGGTGGCTTAATTGGGATTTCATTTTGAAAAATAAAAAAAAAATTGTAAACAAATTTATTTGATTTTGTATTTTTAAAATGTAGGTTATAATATCAAGAATCATTGAAAATATTGATTGAATCAAGCATGAAACAAGTATTGATTTTTTGTTGTTTATTTTTCAGCAGAATTTAATAGCTAATGGGAACGTTCTGGTACACGGGACTTTTGCCATACACTAGTAGACCCTTTTCAGTTTTCAGACCACTCCCTCTTTACCATTAGGTTTCGGCTTCCCTTTTTCATGTTATTTTCTGCTTCCTACAATAAATCCCTTACTCTAGTTTGGTGGCTCTCTTCTATGACCTCCCCTACCTCACACTTAAGAGTATTAATAACATTTCCATATTGTAGAATATCCAATCTATATTCAAATATCCTCACTTTCTTAAGAATAATTTGAAAAAAAGATTGCCTAACAGAAGCCTCAGAGACTGGGAAACAGATTTCAGAGGGTGGAGAATTGTGAAGGAAAGAATGAGGTGGTATCATGCAGAAAACATGAGATTTGGATTCTTGGGTTGCAGTTCTAAATTGTTATGAGGCCTCAGGGAAGACATTTAGCTTTCTAAGCTCATTGGCCAAATGGAGGGTGGGTAAGATAATTCCTAAGGTCCCTTCTGATTTCTTCCTCAAAAATATTAACAATTGCTCGTGTAATAATGATACCCCGGTTTTATGAGGAATTTCTTTTTTCCTCTTCATTTTTGAATAGGGATTGTCCAGTTTAGTGATGAAAACTAAAGGTAACTTTCCTTCTATGGTACCATTTTCTCCCATGGAAGAATCATCTATTAACCACTGTACCCTCGTTCCACTGGAGGAGGAACAGTTTTAAACTTAGCATATTCCTTTGTACATTTATCCTGACCCACTCTTGTTTTTCCATCATAGTTTTGTTACTCTTTGATAAGACGGTTTCATCCCCTGCCAAAAGGTTCCCTAATGTGGTCCATTCTATTCTCTGTTAACCAATATGTTGTTCTTAATTAGATACTGTTTGGGTAATTGTGGGAGTGAGAGAGCTTAGCACAATGTCTGTAGTTACCCTAGAACATGAAAACATTGGAAAGAGTAAGGTGGTCTTCTCTGACTCTACTGATTTTGCTGATATGCACCATGTTCTGGTTATTGTCCCAGTGAGCCAGAATTGCTCTTGCGTATAATAAATCTGGGAGATGTGGTTGGCTCTGCCAACTCATCATAATTCCACTGAGTCGGTTGCTTTTTTTCTTTCTATTTTTCTCTTTCTCATCCTTTTCTTTCTCACATCCACTTATTCACTCGTGCACTTGTTCAGTATATACACGTGTTGCATGCCTCCTTGCCCTCAGGCACAGGATGGGCTGCTGTGGAGGGGCAGCCCCACTTCACTGGTTTACCTCTGCATTGGCCATAACCCACCTCTGAACGGAGGGCTGAGAAAGGGTCATGGCCTTGAAGAGTCTGCTTGACCATAAGGAAAAGGAAAAGGGAACTGTGGGATGTGTGTGTGGCATATTAGTCACTTATAGGGCAATTTCCAGCCCAGCTTCTGATTTGGGAAGCCTGGGATAGGTTAGGAGAAAGAGCAGGGAGAGCTCAGTGCACACAGCTGTGCCTGGCTGGGGCTGTGAAGAAGAGTAAGGCTGGGTTCCCTACGATTTGCTAATGTGAAGAAGAGTAAGGCTGGGTTCCCTACGATTTGCTAATGTGAAGAAGAGTAAGGCTGGGTTCCCTACGATTTGCTAATGCAAGATGCAGTGTGCCGCCTTGGTGGTAGCCTGGGATGATTCAGTTTTCTGATGAATCCATTTTATTCCTTTCTAAAACATTTGATCCATTAAGTTAAAACAAACAAACAAACAAACAAACAAGCACACAACAGCAACAACAACAACAAACACCTTCCCCAGACGTGTGGCTGAGAATTAGATTGCTTTCATCAGTATTATCTGTAAGGTTTGACATGGCCCCTGCTTTTCCCTCATGATCCCCTACTCCCATCCCATTAGCGTCTATCCTGTGAGCATGTATCTGCCATGACTTCTTTGAATCCATTCTCCATATCTTTCAGAGCTATGCAACTATGAAACAACACATTCTCTGTGTGCTTAAAAATGAACGTTTAAATAAATACGATGTAAAACTCATTTGGCAACCTGCTTTCATTTGTTTTTCATTCAGCACTGCTTTATAAGATCCATCTATGTGGCTGTATTCCACATTCAGTGCACTCCTTTTCATTGCTCTAAAAACGTTTTTATCCAACATGTAGTTGGTTGGCCATCTGGGTCGTTTTCAGTTCTTTACAGTTATAAATGACGGTGCAGTGATGCATGTTGCCTTGTGTGCATGAAGGTGTGCCACTTTTTTTTCAACTCTTTGTTTTGATAATTTTCAAACAATACAATAATCACCTGCTTTCCATTACCTAAATGATCCAATTATTTAATTTCACCATATATTCTCTCTCTCTGTCTCCCTCCCCACCCCACCCCCCGATTCAGGGTGCTATAACAGAATACTATACATTGGGTGGCTTATGAACAACAAATTTATTTCTCACTGTTTTGGAGGCTGGGAAGTCCAAGATCAAGGCATCTGCAGATTCTGTGTCTGGTGAAGACCCGCTTCCTGGTTCATAGATAGCCATCTTCTCACTGTGTCCTCACCTGGCAGAAGGGGGAGTCAAGCTCTCTGGAGTCTGTTTACAAAGGCACTAAATAATTCCATGGTATCATATAATGCCAGCCTTGGAAATGCATATTTTTTATTTTAAAAAATACTGCCAGAATCTCCCCAAAGCATCTGGACTAATTTATTGTCCCCAACAGCAACATATGAAAATTTCAACTTCCTACACATTCACCAACATTTTATTATTATCTGACTTTAATTTTTGCTAGTCAGATGGATAAAAAGTATCACTTTTACATTTGCATTTTAAAAAAGAAAAATCAGCCACAAAGACATGTAATTTAAGTATAAAGCAGAAACGAGATCCCAGTTTGGCCTCCAGCAACGGGTAATAAGCACTACATCTGTGAGCAACTGAGAGCAGGATGCGCATATTTTCCTGCAGCTTTAGGAAGGAAAAATATTGTGCCTCAATTCCTCATTTTATAAAGGTAGACCTTTCAGCCAAAAAGTCTTGTCGGGGAATGTTTTGACACAATTATCTTGGGGATCTGAAATTTTTTTAAGTAAAGTATTAATAGTTAATATCACTTTAAAATTCATATAAAATGGATAACTTTAGTATTAGAATAGCCTACGGGATATGAAGTTCTGATACTGAGAATAGGGAGGAAACAGAACAGTCGGTATTCCTGCATTTTGTGACAGTAAAATTAATACTAAAACTTTAAAAAATAATTTAGCAAAAACACTCAGCTTTAAACTTTGACAACTGATGATATGCTCATAACCGAATGTGCATAGGATTTTCTTTACCTGTTTGTACATAAATAATAAAAACAAACTGTATCCCTACTACCCAGCAAGTACCACTATTAACATTTGGTGACTATACTTTCACTTGAAAGCATATGTGTGGGCATTCGTACACAGGCATATAAGTAATCCAGATCACTTTCACCTTTCAGTAACACTAATACTTACTGTTTTCTATGAGCTAAGCACTGGATTAAGTGCTTGTACTATGATCATTCCCATTTTCCAGAGAAGACCGTTGAGGCTCAAGGTTAGGCAGCTGGTGAGTGACAGACCTAGAATTTGAGCACAGGGATCCCTCTTAACCTTTAATATAGTCCCTCCTATGACACGGTAGATTTTATAGCATGACTTTCTCATTTACTATACTAGAAACATCATTTCATGTCAGTAAATACTCATCTGCATTGATTTTCTTGGCTATGGAATATTTTCATTGTATAGAGTCAACATAACTAACTGATTTCATCTACCACTGTACATTTAATTTTATTTTTTTGCTGTTGTGTATAATAACATTATGATCACTGTCCCATTACATGTCTTTGGCCACCTGTCCAATGATTTCTTTAGGCTCTATATCCTAGAATTGGAATTTCTGGATGAGGTAATACCACATTTTGAATGATATTGATACAAGCTGTCATATTGTCTTTCCTATTGCTGTGCACAGGTGCTGCAGGAATAAATTGGAATAGTTCTCTATTTTGTTATGTTCCTACTAGCAGTGGAATTTCTGTCAATTTTGCCCTTTTCATGGATGAAATACAATATTTCATCATTTTAATTTGCACTCTTTTATTATAGTGAGGCCAAATATTTTTCATATGCATACTTGTATTATCTTTCTGTTAATTGTCTTTTTTATACTTTCCATGTTTTCTCTTCTATTGATGTCTTTTCAAAATTAATTTGCAATAGCTCTTTCAGTGAAAAGTATAAATTCTTTGTTGGAATAGGTTTTCCCTAGCAAGGGCTTTGTTTTTTATTTTTCATGGTGTATTTTATATGTTGTTTATATGAAAATAGTCTGAATTTTCCCAAAGCAAAATTGGACAAATATTTACCTTTATTTTTTTTTAAGTATATTGATCATTTAAATTTTTTTTTGCATGTAAATCTTTAACTCATCTGGGATGGGGAGAGTTTATTGTGATGTGCCATACAGATCTGATTTTTTTCCCATACATTTAAGGTTTTAGTCCCAACACTATTTATTGAGATTCCATTTATGAAAATGGTAGGTGTGGTCCCTGGAACACAGGTTTTTGGTAAATAATCCTTGCCTTATTCTCTCCCTCTCTCTATCTCTTGTGTAGTCTTAGAGGTACAAAGTGAGGGGCCTTGCCATACCCAAGAGTTGAGTTCAAGGTGGAAAAACAACAAACAGGACCAACAATTGAGATTTCACCATTTCATTAATAATAAATCTTTGTACAGCTCCTCTGAATGATGTATGAGAATTGTTAGCTGCCATAAAACTAGTTGGGGATTTGATAAGCCTTTTGTTCTTGAAATGTGCTTTTCCAGCTGGTCATGTCATCGCTAGGGAAATGGGAGATGTGCTCATCTCTCAAACTCTTAAAGCCTCCCCATTTCCTTCACTTTTCACCACCAGCTCCACACAAAAATAACTAGAAAAAGCAAAAGTGTAAATAAATATTCCCCCAGAATCTGGATATTATAGGTTCTTCCTATTTTATTTTAGAACTTTTTTTGGAAATGATTGCTTGTATTGGATTTCTTTATATTTAGGCTATATTGCAAATACTGCTGCTCTAAAATTACTGCAGATATTTCTTTTTATGAAATAAGCCAATAAAATGAAAATGATAGGCTTTTTAGAAAAACAAAGAGCATACCATCAACTCCTTTTTCTTATTTCCTGTTTCCCAAAGATGCTGCTCAGATCTGGTAGGAGAATAGTCATTTTCACGCATTTTTCACTATATTTTCTCCTGTAGGACTGGAATTGACCAGACTTAGAAGCAGGGAGGGTTCTATGAAAGAGGGCTTCAGCTTCAGTCTTGGAAGCAGCTCAGTACCTGATGATCTGGTTATTTGGGATCACCGGATAGGGTGGGTGGGTGGGTGAGTATGTATGTATGTCTATGATGAGATCCCAGTTGTTCTAGTCTCTTGACTAGGCTGGTGTCTGCCACAGATGTACTTCATGGAGGAAGTGGGATGGATAGAGGGTGAGTTTACGTCAGCCGGTGTTTGACCAGGTATTATGATCCAGATGAAGAAAGTTAAAGACCCTGCTTACCTGCAGGACAGAGTTTAGATTGTCAATTAATCAATAGATGAATGGAAATTGAATCCTTCAGGAATGTGAGAAAATTCAGAATTTGAAATAGAATCAGGAGAGAGAGGAGGGAAAGAAAATCTAGAGAATGTATGTCAAACTGTGCCAAAGAACATTAGTCAAGGATTCTTGATTTGGATTGTGGTTGATTTGCAGGCACATTAAGTTCTGCATAAAGTTTAATGAAAATTCTTAGCTAGTCTGCCAAAGAGGTTGAATTTTTTCCCCTTAAGTCTATAGTGGAAAAAAATTCATCCATGTATGTTGGAATGTGGGTAGGGGCAAGGGAAGACTAAGCAGACATGGAAATATTCACTGTCTTCATCTGAATTTTCATTTCCATACAGGACTTTAAAAAGGACTTAAGCCCACAGTATCATAACCAATAAGGGTAAATCTTAAGTCTGATCTTGAGACCTAATATAACTAAATTTCCAGTATATGAGAGTGAATATGGAAGTGACCATTTTAATATGCACACTGTAGCCTATAACTCATCTTGTTTCTCCTCTGGATAACTAGACTTCGGCAAAATCCTGCCAAGGCCATCTCATTTCCATGTCCTATTAGCTTCTGTTTGGATTTCAAAGTGTAGATAATGATTAGATTATAGGAGAATATATATATATATATATATAGTGTGTGTGTGTGATTTAATGGTGACTTCAAATATATTTTAAATGCATTTTAAATTAGTATTGTTGAATTGATTTTGACACTGTAGTGCCTAATTTAAATAATGCATATTATGATAATGCATGTATGAGTATTTGTAACCTAGATGTATACTGTGATGATGGTTATTTCAAGGGAAATAATGATTTGAATGTGATCACATGACATCACTCCTGATTGTCCTGGGTAATATGGCTGGTCCAGTAACACTGGCTAACTCAGAAGAATCTTAGCATATTTAGCCAATAATACGAGCCATTCTTATGTGCTTTCAAAGTTTTCTTCAGTTCTTAACGACCCTGGGTGAAAACAAATATTCCCTGTTTCAATCTGTCATCCTTTTAGCAAATAACTACAAGTCTGATGTTTCTCTACTGGATAGATCTAAATCAAAATATACTCAGGCTAGCTGGGAAGGCATGTCCTGGGTAAAAGTGAGAAATAAGTGAAGTGATTTTTGCCATTGAGATTGATCTCTTTAATCCTGAGTGCATATTGAGCTGGGGAGGCACTTAACATTTGCAGGGCACAGGCAAGAGTACAAATGGAAGCGCCTGACTGCTGTCCTCTAGTCACCACCACCTCCCACCCACAATGCAAAGAGCTTTACAAGCCCTCAGGCCATCACATCCAAGCTTTGTCCACACCCCCTCACAAACATCTGTCTCTTCGCTACCCTTCAGACCTAGGGATGTACATACCAATGGCATCTTCACCTTCAGGAGGTTGGATTGGAGAAGGGGCCACATAGGCCCTGGCAGTGTACTTGGTGCCATTTGGGCAGCGACATTCTAGGTTCTCAAAGTGCCCGGAGCATGGTCTTGAAGCTGGGGAGAAGACAGGGACTACAAGTGGACATGTCCCTTCTGCCCTATAGCCTCATTGCTCAACTGGGTGGGGAGACATGAAAGAGGGCCAGAACAATGCCCTCTAAAGTTTGAAGCTCCTTTGTCTAACTCTGAGGGTAGTTCTGTGTTGAGCCCTAGAAAATGGGAATAATTGCTCGGTATTGTCTCGTCAGCCCTTTCATTTTTAGTCAGCACACATCTGAATGTCTGTTTTGTGCAGATTGTTAGGCTAGGTGTTGTGGGAGGATACAGAATACAAAGCTATTTTTAATTTAGTTGTGGGGGAGACAAAAGCTAAACTGAGGATAATTACAAAATAACTGATTAATAAGGGAAACTAGTTGGCTCATAATTGTAGGGTAAGGGAATTTTGGATGAAATTGAGTAATGGTCCTAGTTGGTGGAGGAGGGCTGGTTTCAGGGCCACATGGTGTTAGAGATCATGTTGTTTAGGGCTGACAAAGCTTCCAGGGCTTCAGCAGGTACCATAAATGTGTGACTGGACCTGACAGAGGACCGTGAGAACTACAGATAGAATGTGAGAGGGTTTGTGTGGAATTAGTGAATCAGCAAATTCAAATTAAAAATAAAAAAGTTGAACAAAGTACTGAGCAAATAAAATGGGAATGAGACCCCTGAGTCTAAACTTCTGGGGTTGTTGCTGATGAAATTAAACTAATACTGCTACATTGCTGCAGAAACTTAATTGCTCACCCACATTTACTCTTAATCCAGTAACTTTATTTTATTTACAAAAACTTTATTTTTCAATTACAGTTGACATAAAATATATTAGTTTCATGGGTACAGCATAGTGATTAGACATTTATATAACTTACAAAGTGATCCCCCTAATATGTTTAGTACCCAGCTGTCATCATACATAGTTATTACAATATTATTGACTATATTCCCTAAAGAATAACTTTAGTTAAGGGAGTTCCTTCCCCCAGAAAATAAGTGTGGGGAAAAGTTGTAATGCGAAAACTCTTTAGCATCCTAGTAACAATCCAAATGGTGATTAAGACAAGTGGAAACCTTGTCCCTCATGTTGGAAGTTTAAAAGTTTGATATATTAAAAAAAAAAAAAAAAGTTTGATATATTTAGAAAATGTATAGGAATCACCTATTCTTTTCTTTTCTATAAAAATCCTACCAAAAATTATTATATCAAGTTTCTCTGAGTGTTGAGCCTGCAATCGCCTTTCCCAAACACACACAGTATGGGGTTGACTACAGTGCCCCAAATTCATGATGAATTTGGAATCTGTGAATGTGAGCTTCTTTGCAGATAAAATCAAGTTAAGATGTCACACTGGATTAGGGAGGGCCCTCAATCCAATATGACTGGTGTTCTTACAAGATGATAAAATTTGGACACAGACACACACAGAGGAATGATAGCTATGTGAAGACAAACACGCAGATTGGCGTTATGTTGTCACAGACTGAGGAACATTAAGAATTGTCAGCAACCACCAGAAGCTAGGAGAGAAGCAAGGAACAGATTCTCCCTCAGAGCCTCAGTGAAAGAGTAAATTTCTATTGTTTTAAGACATTCAGTTGGTGATACTTTATTATAGGAGCCTATGAAACAAACACAGGCACCACTTCCTAATGTCCCCATTGTTAGAAATACCACTAAGTTCCTGGTCTCAAAGGTTATATGATTCCTGTTGCTAATCTTGTCTCTCAAATACATTCAGTCTCCTAAACCATGACATTTCCAGTTATTTTTCTTATCACTTATAACAATAATTAATATTTGAATACTACTGTTTAGAATTAAAGTGGTTTTAATTTTCACAACAAGTGATGATGGGATGGGTATTATTCTGCCTATTTAATTGATGAGGAAACTGAGTTTCAGAGAGTTTAAGTAATTTGTCTAAGGTCATACAGTTGACTAGTGTATTAAAAATCTGTGATTCCAGCAAGGATAGGCCCTTTAGCTCTCAGGAAAAAATAATACTCAACCCCAAATGGAGTGCCTGGCTGTAATTATTTGCATTACTGCCTTCTCTATCATTCCAAAGAAAAGGCCATAGGAACACGTCTATATCCTGGGGTAAAATGAGAATAATCCTCAAATCATTCTCCTTTACTTCCCCACACCTTGGGGGACTAACCCTTGTTGTTACCACAGCAAAGCATGCCAGTGTTGATAAAACAAGAAAAGAAAGAGCTTATTTACCTCCTTTTTAAAAAACATAACAACAGAATTTCTTTTATATGCTTAACTACAGCCTTAGAAGAGACATCAAATTGGCTTTTGGTGAAAAGTTCCCCCCCCCCCCGCTACCCCCCCCCACCATAAGTAGGTCATTGGAGATATAATTAATACAGATAATAGCTATCTCATATGCAGATTTCTTTTAGTTGACCTCTTTTGAACACATTTTCCCACTGTCTGTAACAAAGCAACTGGTTGGGTTCTGTTGTTCAGCTGGTTTTATAGCAAGGTCAAAACTACATTCTCCCAATATAAGAAACATGTTAGCAACTCTTAATAATTGTCTTACTGAAAAGCTGGGTTTTTTTTGTTAAGGTGGATTATGAATTTTGGTGGATTAAGGTGAAATTATGAATTTTCTTACCTTGGGCTGTATGTTGAAGGAGTAAATTTGAGTTATAAGGCCAAAGGAGGCCGTGACGTCTCTCCAACCCCAACTTGGCAGACTTATACTGAGGATGACCATACACTTTATTGTCCAAACCAGGACACTTTTGAGAATGAAAAATGCTACTATAGATAATTACCTCAGGATGACAGGTATAAACTAGGGCTGGTCCTGGGCACCTGGAAGATATGGTCATTCTGATCATTTTAATTCACCCTGCAGAGAGGAGTCCAGCCATTTTGGAAACATCTTCCCACAAACAGATATTAACTTTCTTGGAAATTAAATAATATATACTTAAGAAACTCTTTTGGATATCTGTAAGACACATTGGAAAATCTTACCCAAATCTTCTGGTCTTAGTCATTCTGGAGCTCATGGATCTGGGGAGACTGGGGCTGAAAAGGATCTTGGCCTGAAGAAAGGAAACCAGGGTGTTGGCCTTAGCCACTTGGGTAGAGACACATGCCCCCAAACTAGACACTCAACATTTGCTCAGTAAATAATAATGCATTGGATTGTGGACTTATTGATTCACAGCTGTACAACAGAAAAGCAATTTCTGTCTCTCAGAGGATGAAGCCATAATGAAGGTCATTTGATGAGAACTGGAGAGTTGCGTAGGCACAAAGTTGTTTGTTGATTTGGGGGTGCAGAGGAGAATTAAAGGGGGACAATATATTTATTTGGGGAAAGGCCCGTCTGATTTAAATGGTAGGAAAGATTCCAAGGCTGTGTGGTGATTAGATAAGGAGTGCTAAGGAAAGTGGTATTAGGACATTCTTCCAATATTTAGACATTTATTGAGCACCTACTCTGTGGCAGGTATTGCCCAATGTGCTAGGGTTCAAAAGTAGAGAAGAGAGTTCCTGATCTAAAGGAAATGACACACTAGTCAGAAGACATAAACATATAAACATCATGACAAATGCAGTAATAATGATATGTAAAGATATGGTAGTAATAGAAAGAAAAGACTGAGTCTCTACCTGGGAATTCAGAGGGATTCATGGAAAAAGTGATGCTAGAACTGTGTAATGAGTTGGACAAGTTGGCCTTGGAGTCAAAAGCCTACTGGGATAGAGAAAGAAAGGCAAAAGTAATATGGCCTGAATTTTAAGGGGTTACTATAACCTTGTCAGTATCTTGCTATTACTTAACCTATGCATTCTTTTTTAAAAAAATATTCATTTTTTTCAGTTCAAGTTGAAATTCAATATTATCTTATGTTAGTTGCAGGCGTACAGCATAATGGATAGATATTTATATTATTTATGCAGTGATCCCCCGATTAACCTAGTATCCACCTGGCATTATACATACTTGTTGCAACATTATTGACTATATTCCTGATGCTGTACTTTGCATTCCCATGATTATTTTGTAGCAACCAATTTGTACTTAATCTCTACACCTTTTCACCCAGCTCCGCAACCCCTCTCCCCTCTGGCAACCATTACTTTGCCTCTGTATCTATGAGTCTAGTTCTGTTTTGTTTGTTTGTTTGTTCTTTAGATTCCACATATAAGTGAGATCATTTGGTATCTGTCTTTCTCAGTCTGACTTATTTCACCTAGCAAAATACCCTGTAGGCCCATCCATGTTGTCACAAATGGTAAGATTACATTCTTTTTTATGGCTGAGTAATATTCCATTGTATATATGTACCACTTTTTCTTTTTTAGTCTTCTATTGATGGGCATTTGGGTTGCTTTCATGTCTTGGCTGTTGTAAATAGTGCTGCAGTGAACACAGGGGTGCATATATCTTTTCTAATTAATGTTTTGGATTTCTTAAGATAAACACCTAGAAGTGGAATTACTGGGGTCATGAGGTAGTTCTGTTTTTAATTTTTTAAGGAACCTCCAAACTGTTTTCTATAGTGGCTGCACCAATTTGCAATCCCATCAGTGGTTCCCTTTTCTCCACATCCTCGTCAGCACTTGTTGTTTGTTCATTTATTGATGGTGGCCATTCTGATAGATGTGAGGTGATACCTCATTGTGGTTTTAGTTTGTATTTCTTGATTCGCAACATTGAGCATCTTTTTATTTGTCTATTGGCTGTCTGTATGTCATCTTTGTAGAAATGTCTATTTAGGTTCTCTGCCCATTTTTTAATTGGATTTTTTGTTTTTTTTATGTGGAGTTGTACAGTTTTTAAAGTAAATTTTGGATATTAACCCCTTGTCAGAGGTATCATTTGCAAATATCTTCTTCTATTCAGTAGGCTGTCTTTTTGTTTTGTTGATGGTTTCCTTTGTCGTGAAAAATTTTTAGTTTAATGTAGTCCTATTTGTTTGTTTGTTTGTTTTCTGTTTCCTTTGCCAAAGGAGATAGATCAGAAAAAATATCACTAAGAGCAATGTTAGAGCGTTTATCGCCTATGTTTTCTTTTAGGAGTTTTAAGGTTTTGGGTCTTACTTTTAAGTCTTTAATCCATTTTGAATCTATTCTTCTATATAGTGTAAGAAGGTGGTCCAGTTTTATTTTTTTTCACATATCTGTTTAGTTTTCCCAGCACCATTTATTGAATAAGCTGTCTTTACCCCATTGTATGTTCTTGCCTCCTTTGTCATAGATTAAATGACCCTATAGGTATGCGTTTATATCTGGGCTCTCTATTTTGTTCCATTGATCTATGTGTCTGTTTTTATGCCAGTACGGCGCTGTTTTGATTACCATGGCCTCGTAGTATGGTTTGATATCAGGTAATGTGATACCTCCAGTTTTGTTCTTCTTTCTCAAATTGCTGTGGCTATTCAGCATACATTTTAAGATTATTTGTTTTAGTTCTGTGAAAAGTGTCATTGGTATTTTGCTAGGGATTGCACTGAATCTATAGATTGCTTTGGTAGTATGGATATTTTAACAACATTAATTCTTCCTATCTTTGATCACAGTATATGTTTCCATTTGATTGTAATTTCTTCACTTTCTTTCTTCAGTGTCTTATAATTTTCTGAGTACAAGTCTTTTACCTCCTTGGTTAAATTTATTCCTAGGCATTTTATTTTTTTGATGCGGTTGTAAATAGGATTGTTTTCTTAATTTCTCTTTCTGACAGTTTATTATTGGTGTATAAAAAGACAACCAATTTCTGAATATTAATTTTGTATCCTGCTACTTTACTGAATTCATTTATCAACTCTTAATAGTTTTTTATACATTTTTTATTTTTTAGATTTTATTGGGGAAGGGAAACAGCACTTTATTGGGGAACAGTGTGTACTTCCAGGACTTTTTTCCAAGTCAAGTTGTTGTCCTTTCAATCTTAGTTGTGGGGGGTGCCTTTCAGCTTCAAGTTGTTGTCCTTTCAGTCTTAGTTGTGGAGGGCGCAGCTCAGCTCCAGGTCCAGTTGCCATTGCTAGTTGCAGGGGGCGCAACCCACCATCCCTTGCGGGACTTGAGGAATTGAACTGGCAACCTTGTGGTTGAGAGGATGCTCTCCAACCAACTGAGCCATCTGGGAGCTCAGTGGCAGCTCAGCTCAAGGTGCCTGTTCAATCTTAGTTGCAGGGGGCGGAGCCCACCCTCCCTTATGGGACTCGAGGAATTGAACTGGCAACCTTGTGGTTGAGAGCCCACTGGTCCATGTCGGAATCGAACTGGCAGCCTTCGGAGTTAGGAGCATGGAGCTCTAACCGCCTGAACCACCGGGCCCGCCCAACTCTAATAGTTTTTTGATGGAATCTTTAGGGTTCTCTATATAATAAGCACACTAGTCCCATTCACGAGGGTTCCACCCTCATGATTTAATCACCCTCATGATTTAATCACCCCCAGGTGTTACCATCACCTGGATCATTAGGTTTTCTGTTCATTAGGTTGAATTTTGGGAGGATGCAACCATTTACCCACGGCAGCAAGGAATCATTTGGAATTTTACCCAACACTAGCCGGATCCTCTCATAAATCAGTACCTTTAAAATAACAAGTTCCAAGATTGCAGCACTTGCAAGTACAGAAACTCCCACTGTATGGCGTGGCTGCTGCCCAGGGGCAGCTGCAAGTTAGAGCGGACGAGGGAGAGTCTCAGCACTCTTGGCCCTCCATGCTGCTGTGAACCACTCCTGCTTAAAGATTCCAAAAGGAATTTTTTTAACTCATCTATCTCCACTACCAGGAAACCCTCGTACAAGGACCTGAGCTTCCCTGTGTGAATTGGCATTGGGTCTTAAGTGTCCTTGTCAGAAAGGGCAAGTGGCAGGGTGCCTGCTTCTGTGTGAGGTAGCTTTGTGTACTCAGATTTACCCAATCAGTTCGGAGCCTTCTCTTGGCCAGGCAAGCCCACTTTCTATTGTTTTCCAAAACAGTCATCCTGTTCATTTTAGTCAATAAATATTTATTGGGTTCCTACAGTGTGCTCTGTTTTAGGCTCCCACAATTTCAAGGAACAAGAAAAAATAAGGAAAAAGAGTTGCTTATAGAGCCAACTTGTGGGTCACATTAGTATGTCCGTACTCTTTTCTAAGCCCATTGGTCTCATGGATCGTTTAGAACATGGGACCAATGTCCAGAAACGTGTTCCCATTTTTGTTCTGATTTACATTTTGTTCTGTTTATATTCTGCAAAACTGAGCTAAAAAAATCAATGACTTCTCACAGATGGTTTTAGAAAACATCACTGTGTACTAAAGATGGCTCTGCCCATCTCAGAAGCTTTATCAGCTTCTTGCTTTGGCTCTCAGGGAGGCGGTCTCTACTAGAGATTGTAATAAACTTTGGAACAATTGGCTTTTTGTTTAGATGTCCTTGGTCTATCACTTGGAAAGGATTTATTTTGCTTTGGCCTCTGTTCCCTCCTGGCTCCTAAAAAGTACCTTTTTTTTTTTTCCTCCATGAGCCTTTCTGTGTATTTAAAATTAAGCTGAAACTTGAACCTCACGTTGCTTTCTCAAATCTCAGAAAGAGCTTAGAATTTTAGTGCTAAGACATTTTGTTGGCCCTTTTTCAATTACATGAGTTTCAACCCTCAGTTTTTTTGTACCTGGGTGAGGTTCATGAGTAGAATTCCAGAAGCCTCTAGAGAGAAAGAAGGGGAAAATTCCTTCAAGGATGGAAGTTTGTAAAAGGGTACATTTCACGTAAATAGGACAATAATTTGTATTGTTTCCCAAAATAGGATACCCAGATTACTGGTGATGGACACGATGTTTTTAGTTGGAATATCGCTGATGTTATTTACTTTATTAAAATATATTTAATTTGATTAATCATGGTAAACGATGTTGGTTATTTATGACATTCATGTTTCCTTTCATAATAAGCTTATTTAAATAAATGAATGTAAAAATGTTAAATAACCATACAGGTGGCATATGAATATGATAAAAATCACAAGGTAGGTATACAAATATCAGAGTTTTGTGGAACACTGCTTAAGTGCATGCCAGGAGCGAGTGTCTTATAGGAAAGCTCCCAGCTGTGCAAGGTCAAAGGTGCACACCCGTCACCCACAGAAAGCAGGAAGCTGGTGGAGGTGAGCTTTAACTTAAAATAGAACACAAATTATCGGTATATGCCATCCATGCTAGAGTAACAAGCTGTGTATGTTCAATTTAACCACTTATTGAGTGTCTACTCTGGAAAAGGAAATAAGCCACGATTAAGGGGCTGGGAGAGGCAGAGGGTCCTGGGCAGAGCTTTACAGTGAGAGTCTCAGGAGAGTATTCAAGCCTGATGTGAGAAGCAGGTTGGACTCCAGCCCAGAGGTCAGAGAGCAAGACCTCCTAGGAATCTGTGTTACTGGCCACAGTGTCTTATTCAGAACTTACCCGCTGATTTTCATACCACTTGAAGTAGGATGATGCTAAGCGAGAACCTCATCAAATGGAGCAGGCACTTAACGAAAGCTTAAAAGTACTTATAACCGTTGTTGGTTTTTTTTCTCCCAAATGTGAAAACGATGAAGCAAAAAGTAAATGGAGAAGAGCCGTTCCCTTCTTTATATTTGGAACAGAATCTAGAAACAGAATTGTAATTTTATTTCTTTCCCTATCTGTGTTTTGACAGCATTAAGTCTAGGAGTAAAAGTGCTTCAGGACTGCCATCTCCTCACCCTGCTCTTCCCCCACCCTCCCTTGTGACCTCTGATTGAATTCCTTAGTAAACCGGCAGCAAAGTTCACCTTCCAACCAAAAGCTGCTCCCAGGTGGAGGACTCAAGTTGCCCTCTCTTTCTGAGGTTGACAGGCCGTGAAAGCACCGCCACCAGCATGTTGGTTTTCTGGGGGAATGGATAAGAAAGTCCTGACAAAGAGATTTGGGCCGTGCTACTGACTGAAACCACATATTCTAATATGTAATTAGATGGGATGTAAAAGTTAAGTCACCTAGTCCTCCAGTCACCAATAATTTTCATTCTAAAAGTCATATCCTTTAGATTTTTCTTTTGTTTACCCAGAATAAATGGTTATACTCAATGTCTACATGTTGAGTTTCTGTTTAGAACCAGTGAAGAAACTCAGTTCAGATCCTTGACTCGCATTTACTGGTCCCCATGGTCTTGCTCACAGTTATCATTGATGAGAGACCCTTGCCTCCACCTCCACCCCCCTCATGCCCCTATCTGCCGTTGGAACCATCTTATTCAGAGCAGAACTCTGAAGAATTAAAGGCCCAAGTGTTAGAATCTCAGGGCCAGGTGAAGACTCTACTAAGAAGCCGATAGGAGGGGTCACTGGCCACTTATTTGGGGAAGCAGTGTAAAACTAGCACATCGCGTTATTCTGGGAAGTACCCATACCAGCACACACCTGGATTTAGACCTAAGGCCCAACACTTCCAAGCTGGGTGACCTTGGACAAGCGTAGACCTTGGACAAAGATGAAATAAACTATTTAATCTTTCTGATTTTCAGTTTCCCTTTGGGAAAAGAAGACACTAACTGGGTTATGTTGAGGATGAAATGAGAGCAAGAGGATATTCCAGACTAAGTCTCTGCTCCCTCAGCCTCATCCCCCAGTGGTGTGTGTTGTTCAAGCTCTCTTCTTTGCCTTTAACCTATCCTTTTCTGCTCTACATTTATTTATTTTTATTCTTCAAATAACCGCAATGTAGAACTGAAGAATATTTTAAAATATTGGTATTGATCAAATATGTTTATATATTCTTTTTTATTAATCCTTAAAATCATTTTTAAGATTTTTCTTTGTGAAATGCTCCATGTCCAAAAGCAACATGAATGACTTTTCAGAAATGTGTCTGTATTTGGAGCTGGAGGTGGGGTTGGCTTTAACCTCTTATAAGTTGATGGCCTTTATAACTAAAAAGATTCTCTACCTTTGTGCAAAACTTTCGGCTGAGTCTTGACTGATTTTTTGGTTTCAGGGCCAAAATCAGTGTTTGTCTTGAGATAGTTACATAGTCTCTCCATTCATATTAGCTTCATGGTGTATAGAATGTAGAAGTGTTAATGTTTGCGTGGAATAAAGTAGCACTAGACCAGAGGTTAGCCTTGCTATGGGGGAACAGAAGGAAGTATGGCAGTATTGTAGATGAGAGGAGATGCAGGGACCCCAAAATTTTACAAGAACAGAGATCTAATCTGATTCAGAACTTTAGACCAAGTCCTGACAATATAGAGTTTTCCCACAGGTCCTCATGGTATCATATGGGGTTTAGGCAGCCAAGAGTCATCACTGAAATGGTGGCTTTAGGGGCACCTGTTTTTATTGCAATTATCTTTAGACAATTCACATCTCATTTTTCTTCTGTTGTCCATGATGTAAAACCTATGGAAGAAAACTGTGACTTCTCTTGTGTTCCATTCATTCCTTCACGTAGCCATCCTTTGAAAGCTGGCTATGTAGCAAGCACATTGTTCCTGGTACCGAAATGAGTGAATTCCTTGCCTCACCTTGCTGGACTAAGGGTGTAGTGAGAAACGTGTCTGTAAATACAATTAGGGGATGTGTTCCACTAGGGTAACCATAGGCACGTTGAGAGCTCAAAGGGGACAGGCCTAGCTGGGGGTTGGAGGGGAAGAAATTCCTTCAAGGGAGGTGATATTTGTGGTGAACCTTGTAGGCAGAGGCATTGATGGCCTGCCTTGGAGCTCCAGTTCTGCATTTGCACCGACCTTACCTTGTTTCCTGACTCAGCCAGGTTCCTCATCTCTGACATGGAAAGACAGTACCGAAGTTTCCAGCCTCTGGAGATAAAAGGGGAGGTGACAGTGAGACTGCTTGTGAGGACACTTGTCCTTCACCTGTCTGAAGGTTCTTCCTCACACTGTAGCAGTGTGTGCCTACAAGATGGTGGGTCTGCCAAGGCTTAGGGTTCAGTGTCTGGCTGTGAACTTCAGATTTGACCAGTATAACTAAGTCTTTTTAGTCATGACCCCGACTTTCTTCTCGGGCAATACAGTCTGTCATTAGAGTCCGATTGTCTGAGGATATCCCTGTTCTTTCTTTTGCTAGCTGTGTGACCTTGCATACGTTACTCAATGACTCTGAGTCCCAGGTTTCTTGTCTGTAAAATAAAGATGATGATAATGGTATGTATCTTATAGGGTGGCTATGAGTATTAAAGGCAATAATTTGTATAGAGTACATGGTTCATAGTGACTACTCTATTATTTGTCGTTACTGGGACTGGAGGAATAACCCAGAAAGAGTCTCAGAGAATTGAGATAAGGCTCCTGGCTCCGCCACTTCTTGTGGTTGTTCCTGTTGTGGTTGAAGTCATTGCTACCCACATAGTACACTGGGTAATTGAGAGCGGATGACCTACTTTATTTTCCTCTGTTGTTGATAGTATAATAGTTGAAACTGGATGAATTCTTTATCACTATTAGGTATTCAAAAAAATGCTGGAATATTATTCAAGCCTTACAAAGGAGGGTAATTCTGACACATGCTACAATATGGATAAACCTTGAAGACATTATGCTAAGTGAAACAAGCCAGTAACAAAAAGACAAATACTGTATGATTCCACCTATATGTGGTACCTAGAGTAGTCAAGTTCCTAGAGACAAAGAGTTTAATGGTGGATGCCAGGGACCAGAGGGAGGGAGGAATGGAGAGTTGTTTAATAGGTATAGTTTCAGTTCTTCAGGATGTAGAGAGTTCTGGAGAGTGATTGCACAACAATGTGAATGTACTTAACGCTACTGAATTATACCCTTAAAAATGATTAAGATGGTAAATTTTGTTATGTATATTTTACCACAATTTTTTAAAAGCTTATTAAGCATGTGCCAAGTATTAGACACCATATGTGGCACAAGGAGAGACAGTGTGAGTAAAAACAAACGTGGCCCCTGTCTACCCTTATGGAACTTACAGGCTGGTAGGGGAGACACATGTTCAATGGAGAATGACATTAATGGGCAAAAGTACAGGAACAAGTACTGCAAAAAGAAGTTCATGGTACCATGAGAACCTAGACTAGAAGGACTTGACCTTATCAGGGAAGCCAGGCCAGGCCAAGAGCAAAGGTGAGCACGACGAAGGAAGACCTAAGAATGTGAAAAGCATGTGCAAGGCCACAAGAAGGAAGGGTCTGAAATGACAGTGCAGCTGGCATGCAGAGGGTGGACGAAAGAGTGTTATGAGAAGTGGCTGGTAAAGATGGCCATATTAAATTTTGTCTGTTTCTGAGCAGAGTGGGAAGTCATTGAAGGTTTTGAACTGAGGACGGAAAGATGGACAGAAAATCAGATATGTGCTTTGAAAAGATCAATCTGAAGGAATATATTTTTTTAACAGGGAAATATCTTACGAAATACTAAGGGTTGTCTTAATTATCCACAAGGGCAAAATTAAACAAGTCCACTAAGTGTTTCTCAGGGCCCTGATTTGAATACAAATGATGACCCACATCACATAAATCTTAATAGTTATAAGTTATAATCAAGCTAACAAACTATTATCAATATGTTCCATCCTACTACTCTGACAAACATGTCTCTATAACTAAAATGTCAAAAAAGGTATGTATAACTATGGCTTTTTTTATGGCTAAGAGTCTGCAAAGTATCAAAGACAATGGAATTTAACTATAAATATACTGACTGGATGTTCTGTTGGGTCAACGAGATGTGTATGAGTAATAAAATATAATTAAATCATTTCCTATTCAATAACTTTTATGTTCTTTATAGAAAAATCATTAATTATGTTTTAATTAAGATTATCAGATAATTTGTATTCTTTTGACAGAAATACTGAGTTAGACAACTTTTCTTACTTTGCGACAGCTATGTTGCAATTCACTTACATAGCATAAAATTCACACATTTGAAGTGTACAACTTTTCCTGAGTCATTTTAGTTCTGAGATAGTTTCACAATCGTTTCAATTTAAAGAAACTTTGCCCTCTGGAGGACATGTCAACATGAATTGTTAACAAAATTCTCAAAGCAATACTTAGATTGAAAAATGAACCATCTATATAACATACCATGTTCCAAACATGGTAATGGGATCTCATACAATAAATTATTTTTATCACAGAAAATATTAGAAAATATTTTCATTTCATCATATAAAGCTCTATCACTTATAGTACAACTTTTACTATCTCTTCAAGCAATAGCTCAATCTAATATTAACGTCAATCCCTGGCATCATATTTCACACATCTTAGTCTAGACATCTATATAAATGTCAGAGCAACAGAAATGGTTGATTCTCAGAACTGTGCCTTGGCTGCCATGTGCAGGTATAGAGGACCTCCTGAAGTACAGATTGGAATATGAGGAGTAACAAGGATATAGACACTTGGCATCACTGGGGATGGTACTTCGTTGTACAAGGATCAATTGCATTCACGTATCTGAATGGAAGGAATTGACAAGTTAATTAGCCTTTTCTCTCACCCAAGTGTTCCTGCTGCTCTCATCCTCCCTGCACTCTGAAGCAGTCTCCATCACTGCCACTGCTGGGTTAGCGGTAGCAAGATCCTCAAATGTCTTGGGCTTTCAGACACAGTTGCCAGCTCTTTTGAGGCCTTAGGGCAAAGGGATGTGGGCGAGCAGTTCCCTGAGGCCTAAATAGTGTTAGTCACAAGTGCCGATGGTTAGGATTATTCCAAGTGACACAGGAATAATGTCCTGTGTCATATGTCCTTAATGAATTGTGTGTGTGTGTGTGTGTGTGTGTGTGAGAGAGAGACAGAGAGAGAGAGAGAGAGAGAGAGAGAGAGAGAGAGAGAGAGAGAGAGAGAGAGTTTGAGGCCTTCTAAAGCACAGGGTCCAGGGTAAAGACCCCTGTCCTGGGATTTAAGCTAGTAGTACCCTGCGTTAGCATTCTCCAGGCCTTTTCCAAGTCTATCCCATCAATCTGTTAATTGTGACATGAACCAACACTACCAGGAAATCTCTTCTTTCTTAGTATGTTCCTTTTGAAGATTGCTGACTGTGTTTTTCACTTGTTTTGTCTTGTCAGGAACTGGTGAAAGTGGCAAAAGCACCTTTATCAAGCAAATGAGAATTATCCATGGATCTGGTTACAGCGATGAAGATCGAAAAGGATTCACGAAGCTGGTTTACCAGAACATCTTCACCGCCATGCAAGCCATGATCAGAGCCATGGACACGCTGAGGATACAGTACGTGTGTGAGCAGAATAAGGTAAAGCGCTGAGGGCATTGGCCCTATTTGTGGTTGCATGCTTTCCTACTCTGGTTAGCAGAGATCTCTGAACAAAAAGATTTACTGAGTGTTCTGGTCAGAGGCCAAAAGAAGCTCTTGAGGTCAAACTCCAGAAGAGTGTGAGGAATTTAGTCAGCCCTGTAGTCTTACTGCTGGTGGTCATGTGGGGCTACCCCACGTGCAAGGATTCAGAAATGTGGGCAGTCATTTAGGTTGCTTATTTCAGGCACTGAGAAAAGGAAGACACACACGTTTTCTCTTTCAGCTAAGATACTCTGTTAATTTTTCACTGGAGCAACAGAGATCTTTGGTTTACAATTGCCAACTTTTCAAGACTTCCCAGTCTTAAGAAATATTTTCACAAGTGCCCTGGAGACCACTCAGAGAAAGCAGTAGGTTTTGTGTATTTTGGAAACTAGCTCTTGGGAGTTAAGTGATAGCTTTATGAGATTGATGGTTATATCCCAACTAGCAATGGACTCTGAAAAAGTAGTGGTATCCAGCTGGCATTGGCTTTCCTATTACTACTAGTTATTTAAAATACAAATCTGTTTAAGCCCATAGGAAAATAATGAGGGTGGAAGGAGGAGGCAAATAAAATTTTATATGGTATGAGGGAATGAGAATATGTTGGAGTTCATTAAGATTCTGGGTAGAAATAGAGTTTATTTAAAATAATTAATATCAAGCTACAACATGACATGATGATAAAGAGACAATCCTAAGATGTGTTTCTTGTGGATCTACTAAAAAGAAATTTGGCTGCTAAAATGCCAGAATTGCATGGGCTTTAGAATACACCCCCCAAAGACAACTTTATCATGATCTTGTGGCACCTGTCTTTGTGTATACTTTATATATATGTAATATACAAAGAGTTTCAAAGCAATCTGGATTTTTATTACTCAGTGACTAGATTACATAAAAAAAAAACACAGCATGCACCATACTTTTTATTGATTTTTACATTGTTTCCGCAAACTCCTGCCTTTATCATTATTTCCTCAGTCTTGAAAAAATGTATCTTGCCTACAGCTTCAACCTTCAACAATATTATGCTGAAAAGTGTGTGTTGGTGGGGGAGGGGGTGGTTAGCCTTTGTGCCTAATAATGTCAGAAGTGCAAACTGAGTCACTGGGAGATTCTAGAAGTGACTGATGATTCCTGTACACACTGGTTTTGACTACATGCATTATATTTTTTTGAACATGTGCAATTCTTTTTAAATCACCCTGTAGACGGTAAAAAATTAGGCCATCTGTGGAAATTTAAGATTAGGAGAAGAGGTATGTCTTGTGGTTTAGTTAATCTGTTTTTCTCTGTTGTAAAATGCATCTGGTTTCTCAGTCTTAGTAGGGTGATGGGGAAAGCTTGGATTTTAGGGATGGATTTGTAAACAGACCTATTGGGAAGAAAATGCTTTAAGTGAAAGTTCTGCTTACCTTGGCAACATGTTTTTAAAACCCAATCAGATTTAGTGATCAAGGTGTCTGGGTTTTTGTTTTGTTTTCCCTCAAGGTCTTCTAGAGGTACTCTGAGCTTATATTTTAAACAAAAAGGTTTTATGGGATTTGACATTCCACTACTTTCTCCTTTTCTCTTGATCTTAATTCTTTTTTATAAGGCCACATCCACTTGTCTACTAATCTGTGTTAGTTTCCTGCAGCCATTGTATGTAAGTACCTCAAACTGGGAGGGCTTAAAAGAGAAATTGATTCTTTCACAGTCCTGAAGGCTGGAAGTCTGAAATCAAGGTTGATGGGTTCCAAAAGGCTCTGGGGGAGACTTTTCCAGGTCTCTCTCCCAGCTTCTGGTGGTGGCTGGCAATCTTTGATGTCCTTTCCATCCCTGTCTGTCTTCACATAGAGTTCTCCCCTGTGTGTCTGTGTCATGTGGCATTCTCCTCTCTGTTTAAATTTTCCTTTTCTTATAAAGGCAACAGTCATTGGATTCAGGCCCACCCTAATCCAGGATGACCTCACCATAACTTGATTACATCTACAAAACCCTATTTCCAAATAAAATCACTTTCTGAGGTTGGGGTTTGCATGAATTCCAGGAGGGTACTGTTCAACCCAATACAGTCTGCCCTCTGATCCCCCCCCCCATTCATGTCCATTCCACAAGCAAAAGATATTCACCCCGCTCCAATATCCCCAAAAGTCTTAACCCATTCCAGCATCAACTCTAAGTCTCAAATCCAATTTAAATATGAAGTCAAAAGCTCCCAAATCTCATCGTTTAAATCATCTAAATCAGGTATGGCTGAGACTGGATTTGGTCCATCCTGGGGCAGAATGCCTCTCCTTCCACAGCCCTGTGAAACTAGGAAACAAGTCAATTATACCTCCCGTCTCCTCTCATTTGAGGTATCGAGCTCCATTCTCAATGCTTTCTTTCTACTTCAAGTACCTACTTTCATGCTTCCTAAACTTCCTCTTATCCCTCAGCCGTGCGCCTGGGATGAACCACGTGCTGAAATGGCTGAAGGAAAGGCAAAAGATTGAGTAGACAGAACATTGGACTGGTTCCCAAAAAACTGAGTGCTACTCATGGCTCCCCTGTGGGTCTCAGGCAGGAGTCAGCAAACTTATTCTGTAAAGGTCCAGAGAAGAAATATTTTTGGCTTTGAGAGCTATATGGTCTCTGTGGCAACTATTCAGCTCTGCTGTTGCAGTACAGAAGCAGCCACAGGCAATGAGTAAACGAATTTGTGGGGCTCGCTTGCAAACTCTGTTTGCAAAACGTAAAAGGTATTCTGAACTCATGGGCCATACAAAAACAGGCCACAGATGGATTTAGTCCACGGGCTGCAGTTGCCCACCCTCATCCTAAGAGAAGCCATGTAACTAACCTCTCTGGTTTTGCATTTCCCCTTCCGTTAAACACAAACTACCCATGCTCTATCTGCTTCATAAGCCAACATGAGCAAAATGAAGTGCTTTATAAATTAAACGGCACTCAGGAAATATAAGGTTAATACTGGGGCAAGTTCAGAAACCAAAAATGGATTCATTGCTTCTTCTGTTGGCTTGTTTAGGTCATTTTCATCCATTCCTTCTTTATTGTTTTCTGAATGATTTTCTCTGTGGGCTAGTCCTGATTCTAAATGTGCAACTGTAACAAAGAATGTCATGCTCACTTAGGTCATCAAATGATAAAAATGATTCGTGTTCCAGTACTATTAAGTAATTAGTTTAAGAAGCTATGTTAAAGAAGATATGTTATATTCTTTACAAAGTATTGCATCACTTGAAATGATTAGTTAAGACAGGGATGAACAATGAGTGAAAATATATAATTCGTTTCATGGCAAAGACACTTCATTAGCTTTTATTTCCGCAGTGGTGTACTCCTTCCCTCAATTCTTATTGCTGAGTATTTAGTTCGATTATTTGACTTTTTTTTTCCAGAGCTGGGAACACTTTCTTCAAAGTATGTAGAGGGAAATGAAAAGTGAGTTTAGAGGTTTTTTAACTTTAAATGTTAGCGAGATTATTGCTCAGCTAGGTTGTTGAAAATCTTTGCCTATTACTTGTCAGTCTACTTATGAAAGGAAATTTATCAGAAATTTAGTTCAGCATTTGATTTTGAACCACCATAGTCTTTCAATTAAGATACAACCTTGAAGAATATTTTCTTCTACCTTGCTTACTTTTATTTTTAAAGAAATGATTCATATGTATTTACTCACTGTTAGTAAGCCTTAATGTTTATGAATATCTCTCAAGAGTGCCGTATGTGCACAGATGAGAATTTATGACTTCTTGAATAAATATTACAGAGGCATTTGCTCAGTGGCAGTGCTCCTAAATTTGAGTTAGCTTAGAACTCCTGTTTACTAGTGATGATTTCACTGGAGCCCAAGCAGCTTCGTACTTTTTGCTGTTTGCAGCGTCCCCAACTTGGAAAATTCTCTTTCTAGGCCTGTGCTGTGGTAAAGGAAATCTTTCTGATTCCCTTTAAGGTGCTGAGGAATCTGCTTGGATGATTTAGGTACTAGATTTCCCCAAGGCTAAGGACAGCCTGCCTGACTTCTCAAAAGCCTTCTAGTTCTATATTCAGTGATCCCTAGAAAAGCGAATTAGGTCTATAGGCTCTCTTGGCAGCAGACCCCCGCTTCTTCCCTGACCCCCTGCTTTTAGGAACTCTTAACTACATTGGGGTCACCTCATATGTGCATGTAACTTACACAAATCTAATTGCAAGGTCTCATCACACAAGAAAAACACAACATTTTTTAACAGGAGAGTTAATAGTTAAACAATAAGAGGAGTATTTTGCCTGCCATTCTACTCCATGGAACTAATTTAGAATTCAGTGTTTCTAGAAATGTGAGGTCTGAAATTCCCTTAAAAGAGCATCTTATTACTCGTCCAATAGATGCTTTTGCTGAATTCCAATTTGCTGTTGAGATGGTGGGCTTGGGCCATCTAGCCAACCACAGCTCTTGAAAGGCTGACTTTGGGGGGTTAATTTGCTTCACAGGGCCTCTGCTAGTTCTGTTTGAAGTTTTGCAGCTTTTACATTTGGGTAGACAGATACCTTTGTCAGCAGTTCCCTGCAGTGGTTTGAGCCCCTTGGAGCTCCTCTTCTCCGGATTGCTGGGTTTATCAGGCAATAGGACACCCCAAACAACAGTTGGTTCTCAGTCTTGGCAGCCCATTGGAATCACCAGGGGTTCTTTTCTGCTGCTGCTGCAGGGTACCAACCCCAGGAGTCAGTTCGTGCTAAGTATTCTCGGAATGCAGCCTGAGCTTTTGGATTGACTTTTAGAAGCTTCCCAGATTCTGATTAGGCAGCCAGGGCTGAGAACCACTGAAATATGTATCTTTAATATTATTTGGAGGTGTTCAGTTTGGATTTGACTCTCGTATCAATCTTTCCATAGTGGGAGGGAGACTTCTGGTACTCTTTTCCATGGAACGACCTAATTAGTCTCCACCCAACGGTAAACTGAGGGCTCAGCATTGAGGATGTTTGTTTTGTTCAGCGGTGCTGGCTGCCTTGGTTAGATTAGGTGACGGTAGCCTTGACAGCGTCTCCACGGGGCATTTTTGAATTCAGGTCAGATCCCATGTTTATTTCCTTTGAGTCTCGCAGGGGCCCAGCACAGCATCATGCCCAGAGCTTCCGGGGCTGGGTGGGGTCAGGGCAGAGGACAGGGCTGCGTCTCATTCTCCAGAGGTTGCATCAGTGGCGACTTCTTGCCCTTCTTTTCTTCCTGTTCCTATGTGGAAATTACAACTTCTTTTTGACCTGTAAAGAATCAGGGGTACAGGTTATGTTGATCACATGCCCAAAGTATAGCTTTTGTTTATAATAAAAATAGCTTACGGTTTTGTTTTGTGAGTAATTAGAGACATGATACATTGGGAAATTAAGTAATTATGTATTTTCACTCATTGTTAATAGATATTTTTATTTGGTATTGAGATGGTATTTTACCAGGTATAAAACTTAAGAATCAAATACACAACTTTACATTTAAGTAATAAAGTCTAATATTTATGGGGCAGGATCACAAGAGATGACATGATTTAACACCAAAAAGAACTTTGATAATGTCTCATATTTGTGTGTATTTAATTCTTTCAGCCTAACTTTTCATTCTCAGAAAGCAAAAAAATTCCAGAGGGGTCTGTTAAAGACTCATATGAGGAAATCAGGCCCAGTTAAGTGAAAATGGCCAATTGATGTCAGTTTTTATAGAAGAGTTTCTCAGAGCTTGAAGTATTTTAAGACATTCTTATTTTCTAATTTTTAAAACATCTGTTTAAATATATTTTTTCAGTCCTACTTCCTCATCCAGTTTGCAAAGTCAGATTGTACATGAGCCTCTGGGAATAAGGAGAGGCTCATGTTCAGGCTTTGGCTGTAGCCCAGGATTGCTGGTTCTCTGGCAAATGTTAAACTTAGGCTCTTTCTTCCCACGTCCTATTGGAAATTAAAAATCACATGGTACATTTTTCTCCTGACTAAGAATTTGGAGTTCTAGCTAGTGGCACAACAACAACAAGTTATCCACTAAAATCCTAGGTTGGAGTTTTTCCATTGTCCTACTAGTTCCCTGATTAATCAAAGTTGACTCTAGTGTGAAAATTGCTATAATCAGAACTTGAAATATGAGAGTTTGGAGAATAAAAAGAATGGGACGGAGAAAGAACTGATTTTCTCTTTAATCATCATCACAAATAAATCTGACCACCCACTCCCGTTAAGCCTGGCTTGGGAGATGAGTAAGTTTTAGGGTGAATGGTGAGTCATGAGATTCATTTGATCATTGGAATATTAATTTCTTTCCCTACCTCAAGGCTAAGTATGAACCTACCACAATCAAAGAAATGCTTTCAAAAATCTGGTGAAATCTCACAAAAGTTACAAACAATCCAGAAACTAGTGTGACCATCAGTCTATATGAACATCTATTCATCCATCCAACATGTAAAATATATCCAGTTTTGTTGCTATCTTAAAATATAAAGGGGAGCATGTAGAAGACCCTCACAATTCAAAATTCTTTAATAAAAGCTAACATCATTGGTGATGCTAGTAAAATCCTTGTTAGATCTAGAGTCCTTCACAATTTGCCTTCTCCTCATGGTGAAGTTTATACTCTCATTTTCTGATGGTAGAGAGGAAACAGGTGTGTCAGTGCTGCCGTCTCCTTAGACCTGTTTTCTCTGAACACCCAGTTACTTCACTGATGAATGAATGCCATAAACTTGTGTCAAAAGTGAAATTACCTCCTGGGTTTGTTTTGGAGTCTTGCCAAGGGAATCACGTGTTCATTGGGTATTACTGAATTTAAAGGTAGATTTTCTTATTAATTGGTTGGTAAGTTCTACAGTATTAATTTTCCTAGGTAAAACATTCTAGAAGGCATCCTTTCTGTCTTAAAAGCTTTTTTTTTTTTTAAAGTAGGGATTCAAATGGGATACAGTAACTAATCCAACAGAAACAATTTGTTAAAAAGGCTGTGTGTGTGTGTGTGTGTGTGTGTGTGTACGCGCGTTTACCAGTAAATGTCCCTTTAGAGTGAAAACCATATTCATTAGAAGCCACAACAGTGAGCTTTTTTTTGTTTTCATTGATGCTTCTTTTTAGAAGCTCAAATGTTTTCTCTCATGTATCTCATGTACTGCATCTTGATTTCAGACAGGTAAAACTGTCAGTTTTAATTAAGAATGAGCTAAAGTCATGTAAAATTGCTTTTACGTTGTTACTGTTGCTTTGTATTTTCCTTAAATCAAATTTTTATGTCATTTGGCACTTTGTAATTAGAAGTAAAGATTTGTTTAAGTAGACCATTTACAGGATCTGGTTAGGAAATTGTTTGCTTTTGTGAGCGATTGTGTAATTTATTAAGGGTAGAAAGATTTAGAAAGCTTTTCTAGATTCTATTTGAAAATTTTAAAAGACACTTCTAATCCTTTTAATCTTTTAAATAGTTAAGGGAGAGTAAGTTGCAAAAAGGTTGAGGATGACAGGAGTGACTCTGCTTGTATTTTAAGATGCCTCTAAATTCTCTTCCTTCCATTGGAGGTGGCTGAATGATGGCATGCAAGGGAGCCCATCATGGTTGATCAGTAGCCGCCACTTCTCCCCAAGGCCCGGAATTCCTGCCCACTCCTGTTGTATCTCTGTTCTGTGTTGACATGGAATGTCTTTCCTGTTGAGTTGTGTGGACTTCACTTTGGGGTTTTATCAGCATTATTATCATCAGCAGCATGATTTGGATCAGTTGAGGTGGAAAGCCCTAACAATGTTAGTAATTACCCCAAACAAGCAAATCTTTCTTTCCAAGGTCAAGCTAGCTCTTGGTGTGCTAGACTTAGGCGACAGCTGAGATGACATTGAATTCCTGCCTTGTCTGTCATTTACATCCTCAACAGTGTTGGGCAGACCACCAAAGTTCTCAGTGTTTTTACTTCCTTCCTCAATTGAAGGCTCTGTTGTCTTCTTGTGATATTACAAAATTTAAACATATGGGTAACCTCTCTTCAAAAACAAAGAATCATATTCTGCTACGTCCTGAACAGGTTACTTTCTTTGCCAAAATTAAAAAACAACAACAACAATATTATTAACTTCCTAGTTAATAATGGCAGTACATCAAGTACAATGTCATATACATATATATCAGTATAGGCTGATTTATTTTATATAATCCAGGAGTTCTTTTCAGGCACCGTGGAAAGTACCAGAAAGACACATATATTAGACTTGCAATGAGGAAATCCATGTTCCAGAATGTGTATGATTTGAGATGCATTGTCACCTCCTTCCTGAGGATAATATCTTTTTTACTTTTTGAATTCCTGTTTTCAAATGAAATAAATGAATGAATGAATGGCCCCCCTTCGTTTAGATGGGGGGGGCGTATTACAAGAAGAAGCATCTGTGGACAAGAATGTCCCTCACAGAAATCTTGGGTCAGAATGGCAGAAAGATAAGGCAGAACCCATGTAATTTCTTTCAAGTTGTTTGATTTATTTAAAACAGTTTTTTGTGATTTTTTTTTATTTTTTATTTTTTTTATGATGAGGTTAAAGGATTGGAGAAAGAAACTTCCCCAACAAATGATGCTATTTCTATGACTTCTTCACTCCCTCACTCAGAAAGAACGGTCCAGGCTAGACCAAGCAGCTGGCCGGCTCTGTCTGTCCACGTCTGAGTGCAGCCAGACAATGGGCGTTGTTTTAAAGGAAGCAAGAGTTTGTCATAGTGAATCGTGCTCTCCACCTTCCTATCTACAAGGGACAAGTTATCATCATTGTAGTTAGAGTGGGATGTTTCTATTTTTTTCTGTTTGGCCAGAGATGACCCATGTTACTGTCAGCAAAAATGTAACTTGATGTCTTTCCTAATCTGCATAGGAGGTTAAGTCCTCCCTTAACTTGGTTATGAATTTATGATGGTTTTGATTTATGATAGTTTTGCTTCTGTGCTTCCAGGTGGGTGACATTCCTGCCATTAGATGTTAACATGAATGACTGATAATGCCTAATGGTAATTCCACCTAGAAAACTTAGAGGTGAAGACCCGACCCAGGGCAACACGAGGCACTTGGCACATGTTTGCTTTGTGAATGAAATAAATGGCACAAGCTCAAAAATCTCTCTACATGAAGAAGCTTGACCCAAGAGAAGGTAAAGTGAACAACTAGTCTAGATCCTAGGGCTCCAAGAATATGTTGGTCTCTGTTTCCCTGGAGGAAGAGTCCTCTCGGTGAAGGCTCCCAGTGACTCCTAAGTCCTCAGTGACTCTCTCAGAGCGCTCCCAAAGCATGTGCTGCACGCCTCTGTCACTGTTTGTCTCTCCTCGTGGTGTGAAGCTGTTACGTGGCAGTCTGTCCCCGTGCCCTTTGAGCTCCTCAAAGGAAATGCTGTATTCATGTCACAAGGGTGATCCACCGCCTACCCCCCCCCAAAAAAAAAAAAAAACAACAACCGAAAAACAAAAAACTGCTTCCAGGTGGATAGCATCAGAAATCTCAAGTTGTTAATTATAGTTTGGGCATTAAAAACAAAACAAAAGGCACACAATAATGCAGACCAGACAGGCTTTGTTTTCACAAGCATCATGGCCGTTGTCAGCAGTATCTCCACAACTCTGATACTTGCTCATTCAGCTCCAACCACAGCGATCTCCTCTCTTTTGGCCCCAGTACTCACAATGCTCCCTCAAGCCCAGGACTTTGCACGCGCTCTTCCCTCTGCTCTTTGCTTCGTTCTTTGCCTACCCAAGGCCTTCTTGGCTTCCACTGGAATGGAAGCTACATGAAGGCCAAGGACATCTCTGCTTTTACACACTTTGTAACTCCAGTGCCTGACATAGATGCAGGCCAGTTTGCCAGAAGCCTGCATCCACTGAAGAACCAATTTCTGGGGCAAAGCATCTGATTTTTATTTTATTTTATTTTTTTTATGAACTCACACAGGTGATCTTAAGACCACATTGTGTCCTTCTCTGAACTTCTCTGATAAACTGTCCAGCCTCATCTGCTCTCCCTACTGGATTGTGGTTTCCGGCCTATTTCATACCTCTCTGTTTGCTCCAGCTGTTGGAACATCCTGACACCCATTCTCTCCACACTCATAAATAGCTGACTTCATTTATTCATCTTGAATAAGGCATCCAATGTCACAGCAAACTTTCTTTGACAACCACCTTTGTCCATCATCCCTGGGCTTAGGCACTCTTTCTAGGATACAGTGTCTTGCATTCAGCATGTTACATTATAATTCTTTATTTATGCATCTTTCGCACTGCAAACTGTGAGTTCTTGGAGATTGGGAATCATGCCCTGTTTATCTTTGCATTCCGTTGGGCTCAATAAGTTTTAGTGACGTAACAATAAAACCTGTGTGAAAATAATATCATAAATTCAAAGCTATCTGAGGGTTTTGTCTAGGGTTGATATCCAGTCTTGGAGCATGACTGAACTGTTCTTTTGCATGATATATTTTTCCTCCTTACATTTGAGGTTGTGATATCAGGCAAAAAGGAACAGAGAGTCTACATGAGCATGTTTTCCTTTTTCTGAGGAAAAACTTGGCAATTGGAAATATTGCTTCTGGGGTGAAGGATAATCAATAAGCCTTGATTAGTCATGTGGCTCAAAATCCAGTGTAGGAAGCTCGGAATTGGCTGTGTTCAGCTCATGGGATGTGTTTGGTGAACTGCAAATATACTTCTGCTGTGAAAGTTAAGTCAGTGGCAATGACTATTTTTAAGCTGAATCACCAGACAGCTGTTTTGGAATCTCATAGGGGAAAAAACGGTTGGCTTGTTTATGAGTTAGAAGAAAGACTCAATAACACTCTCTTCTGCAACCAAGTTCTAAAGTAGTTGAGAAATAAGACAAAGAAGTAAGGTATATGGTGACCAAAATATCATGCTAGTCTAAAGCTAAGGGCAGAGAATGGGGCTTATAACTAAGTCATGTGACTTTCTAATTTAAACCTAGAATGTGATAGACTTACCTATAATGTCATCATCAGCTCTGGAAGACCCCAAGCTTCACCCCAAGAGGCAGGCCTCTCATAGCATGGAAGAAAGGAGGGGCAGAGGCCAGGAGTGTTACTCAGCTGACATACCTCCACGTGGAGAGTGTTGTGTGTGTCACTTATGTCAGAGCTCTTATCATGGTCCATCTCTTCCCATGCTTAGCTCCCTAAGGGTGGGGACTGCATATACTTCTGGGCACTATAACGAGTGTTAATCTGTGCCAGGCTTTATCTATGAGATATTATCTTAGCATCATCAATTCTTTAGTGTGCATACTCTCAGTTGTCCCCACTTCAGAGATCTGGAAACTGAGGACTGTTGGAGGTTAAACAATTTCCCCAAGATCACACAGCTATTGCAAGTCAGCTGGAAACTGAACCCAGGTGGCCTGACTTCCCAGGCAGAGCTGTTAACCACTATGTTTCACATTTCTCTGGGTATATGCAGTGTGAGGTCTGGGGTCCTCGCTTAACGGTTTGATTATGAAAGCAGTAAATTATATGAAAGGAGGGTTCACTTTCCCAAAATCTCTGGTCCTGGCCACTTTCAAATAATTCCTTTTTCTCTGGCTGGGATCCAACTAGCTCACAAACTGTCAGTGTTATCTCTTTCAATATTTACACAAAAGAGTCATGCAATTTAAAAAATAACAGAGCTATCAGGATTGTGCATCTGTTGGATGAAGTTTGAAGATTGGAGAGCTTTCTTTTAAGTGGACTTGAAACGGTTGCATGGAGAATTTTTTTTTTAATTTTCTTTTATTTCCCTAAAAGAGAGAAGTAAACAAGCCAGAGATGATTTCAAATTTATTTTCCAAATTGAAACAAACAACACATGAAAGTGACCTTCGAACCAATGCCAGAAAGTCAGGAAAGATCAAATAAAATCTGAAGAGTATATTCTGATCGTGGTGTAAATGAGACTCATTTGAGCTTTGATATTCTGCCAGGATTATGTCTCAAGTGTGGTTATATGGTTTAACTCACTTCACCCCCAATTTATTTAGACTTCCAGACCTGCTCATGAGTTTGGTTTAACTCAGTTGTGAAAAACAGAGGAGGAGAAAGAAGAGGGATGTGAATGTGATCTGTCCTATCCCCCCAAAAAAAACACACACGTTGTACCTCCAAGTTTGCCTTGATGAGGCATGGTCCTGATTCCCTAACAGCGAGCTGGTGCATAAAACCCACATGGAGAATGCTGTGTCTTCTGTGTTCAATGCAACTTTACGAACACTTCCACACTCTTGGAATCTGTTCTGGGAGCAAAGCAGGGATTGGAACTGTGCCTTTGTGGCTAGTGAGCTGCATAACTTGGGCAAGTTCCTGGCCTTCTCTGAACCTGCTTTTTTGGATAAAATTAGGGACTAGATGATCTTTAACTTTTTAAACTATAGAGGAAAGGAGACCCCATCTTAGATTTGGAGAATAATGAGGTGAGGACATTCTGGAATTTTATAAGATTATGGTCATCTTGGGAAGGTTTTTTTTGTTTGTTTTTTTAACCTCTATTCCCTCCTGTTATATATATATATATATATATATATATATATATATATATATAATATGTATATAATAATATTATATATATCATATATATATATAATATATGATATATATATATATATATATATATATATATATATATATATATATGATTTTTTTTTTAAATTTAAGTTGAGAAACTGTCTGGTGCCCTGGAATCTTTGAGCCTGAGATTCAAATCTGTTGGAGACATTGTGGCCCCTTCCTGACTTTGGCTAGTTCTGAGAACATCTCCCTTTCCCCCTAAGGGCTGGACTGCTTTATCACTTATCCAATAATCCTAGAGTCCTAGAACATCTCCAGACAAGATGCCTCCTCACTCCTCTCTCCCTTTTCTCCATGGATACTTTTCAACCTAACTCCCTACACATCTGTTCTGAGAGCTGCCTCCTAATTATATCCCAGGAACCTGATATAGAAAGGGCGAAAGGGAACATTCCATCTCTGACTCTCTGGTTATCCCAGGGGCATCTTGGGTCATAGATGGAGACTTACTCCTTGGTGAGATGCCCAGAGGCCACTGACTGGGAACCAAACCTCAGTGTGCAACAGGACCCATCTGAAGGCAGTGTGCTGTCGCATAAGGACTGCAGGATATTCCCACCATATTTAGGCTCATCTATTTAAATGTGATTAAGAATTCTTGGTTAACATTGAAGTAAAGCACTCATTCCATCTAAAGTCTTGTGAAGTAGAAGTCCTAAAGTGTCACCCCAATGAAAATATATTCAAAGGGACATTCGTCCTGAATCCCGCTTACAAAATATGATTCTAACACCTGAAATTAATATAAAATAATACTGCATGTCAACTGTAACTGAAAAAAAATAATTTAAAAAATATACATTTTTTTTTAAGTATGACTATTGAGGCATAGAATTTCAGGGCTAGAAGGTACCCTCAAGTATTTTCTAGGTCAACCCAGACTTTTCATGGTTTAGATAACTGAAATCTAAAGAGGTTACATGATGTGCCCAAGGTAAGTTAGAAGGACTAGAAGGAACCTTAGTAGGGTTCTGTTTCATGTCATTCTGTCCTGGATCTACACATGAGTCTTAAAGTGACATTCTGAGTTTTTTAACATCAGCTCGTCAGAAGTTGAGATCATGAGTTGAGGAAACATCTGAAAAGTTCTCTCTCTCTCTCTCTCTCTCTCTCTCTCTCTCTCTCTCTCTCTCCATTTTAATTCATGCTTTTACAGGTTGGGGAATTTTTTTGTTTTTGTGTTCTTCAAATAATTTGTACTCTCAACTTTTTGAAAGAAAAATTTCACAACTAGAAAAAACACTGGAAAGAATAGTTCAATGAACACTAATATACCCTCAGCCAATTGGTAATATTTTGTGATACTTTCTCTATGTCTTCTTTTAGCACATGTACACACACACACACACACACACACACTTTTATGTAAGAAAAAGTCAACTGCATGTGTCATGATGTCATCCTGAAAAACCTCAAAGGGTGTCTTCTCAGAACCAAGGCATTCTACAATACCATTAGTACACCCAGGAAAGTTTACTTTATAGCTATAATATTATGCAACAGAAAATGCAAGTTCAAATGTCTCCATGTGCCCCCATATGGCCTTTATAGTTTCTCTTTATTAATGCAGGAACAAATCAATCACCCTGAACTACAGTTAGTTGTCATCCCTATTCTCCTTTAAGTTATACCATTCCCCCTACGTTTTTATTTTTGTCTCCAGTTACATTGAAATTTTTGAAGAGTCCCGGCCAGGTTCTTATAGAATGCCCCCAAATCAGGATTTGCATTTTTGTTTTCTCATTAGATTTAATCATTTTGGCAAGAATATGCGCATATATAGAGGAAACCGCATACTTCCAAATAGTGCACCCACTTTGGAAGAGTCAGGCAGCTCCTCGGAAGGTTAAAACAGAGTTCCATATAACCTAATAATTCCTCTCCAAGGTGTATACCCAAGAGAATTGAAAACATGTGTCCACACAAAGACCTGTAAATAAATGTTCAAAGCAGCATTATTCATAATAGGAAAAATGTGGTGATAACACAAATGTCCATCAATTGATAAATGGATAGATAAAATGTGGCATATCCATACAATGGAATATTATTTGGCAATAAAAAGGAATGAAGTACTGATAAACTGCTGCAGCATACCCGAAAACATGCTGAATGAAAGAAACCAGTCACAAAAGGCGTCCAGTGTGTGGATATCGTGTTCTCCACCCGTTAACATCTACTGATGATCCTAAGATCTGTTACATAGACGGGGGGGAAAAATGATGATTTTTAGTGTTCATATTTTTTTACATTTATAAAGTAGTAATTTTTTGTAGGGAAAGTATTTCTTTTCCCTCTTATTTTTTGAAATTCACTAGGCCTCAAAAAATTAAACACAGAATTATCATATGACCCAGCAGTTCTGCCTCTTGAGTATAAACCCAAAAGAATTGGAAGCAGACTCAAACAGATATTTATAAACCGTGTTCAGAGCAGTATTATTCACAATAGCTAAAGGTGGAAATTACCCACATGTCCATCAATGGATGAGTGGATAAAGAAAATGCAATATATACATACAATAGAATATTATTCAGCCTTAAAAAGGAATAAAATTCTGACACATGCTACAACGTGGATGGAACTTGAAGACATTATGCTGAGTGAAATAATCCAGAAACAAAAAGTCAAATATTGTCTGATTCCCTTATATGAGGTACCTAGAGTAGTTAAATTCATAGAGGCAGAAAGGAGAATGGCAGTTGCCAGGAGCTGAGGGGAGTTGGGAATGGGAAGTTATTGTTTAGTAGGAACAGTATTTTAGTTGGCAAAGATGAAAAAGTTCTGGAGATGGATGATGGTGATGGTTGCACAACAACGTGAACGTACTTAATGCCACTGAAATGTACCTTAAAAATGGTTAAGATGATAAATTTTATGCTATGTATATTTTACCACACCAAAAAAACCCCGGTTAGATTCTTATTTATTTCTTCTTATTTCGATGTATTATGATAATTATTCTTTTTGGTGCTGGGAATTGGCCACCTGGAACCCCTTCAAGTTGTGCCTGTGTCCCTCTTTATTCTTTGAGTATATCTGGCTTTGTGGCACAATATGTTTCAGGTCTACTTTTACTTCCCCTGTCCCAGCTCCATTTACAGGGGAGTTGTAGTCAGAAACCAAGATCTGGATGCTAGGTGAGCTCATTGCTACCTGGTCGTCATACGCTTCTCACCCTTTCAGTGGGCAGTGCTATGAAAACATAAACATACACTCACATATAAACACATAATACATGTGTATACACACGCATACACACACATATAAATACATACAGACATGTTAATCATTAGTCTCCAATTTAAATCCAACACCACATTTTTCCCACCTCACCTCAACCCATATTTATCTCTCTTTTCCCACAGCAGTAACTCTGGTTCCCAAAAATACCAGCATATTTACTCATCTGCTCTATGCTTCAGTAAACAAAATAATTTCAGATTTCTCACACCAGTAACACTAATCATTTTAAAAACTAAAGAATGAAATTCAAATTTTCTCATTCTTAGCAGTGCTAAATGCATTTTATGGACCTATTTTCCTTCTTAATCGGTGGCGAGGGCGAGAGTGAGGTAATGGTGGTTTTGGGAGTGACGGCAGTGGAGAATAAAAAGAGAGAGAGAGAGAGGAAGGAGAGCAAGAGAGTGGGAGAATGGAGGGGAGAGAAAGAATGAGAGAGAAGGAGAGAGATTTTTTTTTTCAACATTTGAAACTTTCACATGACTAAGCCCACTAAATAAGGGTTCGGTATATAAGAAGTAAGAATTGGGAAGAAAGGCGCCAGAATTTTTCTTTAAGAAGAATCTAGTTTTCTGACTTGTGGAATAAATGCTTTGTATGTTTACTTAAATAAGAAATAATACATAAGGTTAGACTCAGTGAAAATACAGAGAAAGACAGCTGTTTTTTATGAATTCCGATAAGATTTTATCCTGTTTGTGGCGTTCACTTGCTGTACTTGGCTTTGATGGTGACATTTTCTCAGACGTGACATTTGATCCAGCATGCATGTTCTACATGGTTGTTCTTAAAATGAGGAATTGATTTATTTTTAAAGGTTCTCCTGCCTTTGGAAGAGAACCAAGTATCTCTTTCAAGTTGGGGAAATAATTTCCTTTTGAGACCTAACCTCGTTTTCACCCCAGAGAGCCATTTGGCCTTTTGTGAAGGAGTTGGGTAAGCATATTAAAACAAGAGGTTCTTTTCTTCATTATTTAACTCTCAAAACAAGCTGTTTTCCCTGCTGTGAAGTATTCTGGTTTCTAAGAGATGGATAGATGGAAATGAAGTGTTCCAGGACCTAGGTTTTCTGTGTGGCCTGAGGCTTAATCTAGCTTTGTGACTAGAGATACCTCACAACGCTGAATTTCAACTCTTCAGCTATAAAACGTGCTTTTCTTTTATTTTCATTTAGATCTTGTACCCTACACATTTGCGAAAAAGATTTCAGGTGACTTGTAAGAAATGACATATCTCTAACCACTCTGATAATGTCAGGCTAAATGATTAAGAGTCATGGGGTGGGGGGAGGAAATTAATGACATGGGAAACCCAAACAAAAAGTAGTTGCTACAGATGAGAGCAAAATATGTTTCTAACCCTTTGCTGTCCAGTATGATAGCCACTAGCCCCATGTAGCTATTGAGACCTTGAAATGTGGCCAGTCTGAAGCAAGATGTGTGGTAACTCTAAAATATACAGTGGATTGCAAAAACTTGAAATATCTTAATAAATTTTTATACCGATTATATGTTGAAATGATGATGTACTGGATATACTGAGTTTAAATTATTTTATTAAAGTTATTTTCTCTTGTTTCTTTTTATATTTTAAATGGCTACTGGAAAATTTTAAATTTTGTAAGAGACATTAATATTACATATTTCCTAAACATCTCATTATATTTCTCTTAGATAGTGCTGGTCTAACCTATTTTCATCTGCAGCACCCCCTAAACCCCCCCCCCAAAAAAAAAGGAAGGATGTTGTTTTGTTGGCATTCTGTACATTTATATAGGGCTGTGGATTTCAAAGTGTTTTATAAAAATAAGACAAATAGTGATGCCTTGCTACAACTGTAGGCCTTCCTCCCTGTTGGGAAACTAACAAAGTCTCAGTTCATGTCCCTCTTTGTCACATATGGGGATTTCTCACTAGAAAAAACAGCATGTGATTCAAATCTGCTAATTTATTCCTCATTGGATCACTCATTCATTGAAGCATCCATTTGTTTATTGCACAAGTTTTATTCTGACACTATGGTACATCCTCATAGCACAAAGATGAATTATGACTCAATACTGCCTTTAAGAATTCCCAGTCTTCGGGGAGATGGAAGAGGAGGAAAGAGACAGGCATGTCAACTAGTAATTTACAGTATAGCACTGCGGGCATTGGTTTGGAACTCTGTGCAGAGTGTAACCAGAAAGGGAGAAAGGCAACCAAGACTTGGCTTCACCTTGGGGTAATTCGTGTTTTCATTATTTATGCTGTTATTCAAAGTGCCTTTGCCGAGTTTATTTAAAGAGATTGAAAGATAGCAAATACAAACATTAAAACAGTTTTTTATTTAGCCTATACTTTCAAAAAATCCTTATTATTAATATATATTCTTTATTCATCAGACTGGGTCTATTTATGTTTTCAAATTTAGTCTGTCCACTAAACTGTATCCTTCACCAGACGTATTCTCTGTAAAAGCATACACGGGTTATTCACTGATGACTAATTTATCAGAAGCCTACTTATCATCAAGGGAAGGTTCTCTCTTGAGATTCCCCTGTTTGGAGTCACACCTCTAATTCTGTGTCCTCTCAGGAAAGGGTGAGTACCGTTGATCAGGAGCTTTTAACTTGAGGAGATCCAGTGAATTAGAATTTTAAGTTGAGTAGACGCAGCCAGAACTCTATACCCCAACAGAGCCATAGCCTTCCCCAATATAGAACGTAGTGAGGTGGACTGAATGTGGGCTTGTTTCTCATTTAAAAAAAAAGGGGGGAGATCATAGTTTTGCAGGCTGTTTCTTTTGATAGGAACATGCAGAAAACTTGGTCATGGTAATGAGATTTCTAAGGGGCTTTCTCCCCTTTAAATGTTTCTGGCTTTTGGCCTTCAGAAGAGAGCTCTGTGTGGTCTTAACAAGGTTGCCCTGCAGGCTGAAGGCTTAGGGGGAAGCAGGTTCCCAGTGAGAGTAGGCCTTGTGAATTTCAGATCGGATTTGTGCAGTCTTGGTGATCAAATGTTCAAGGCTTTAAAAAAGATGACAGTGTTTCTAAGGCCCTTGAACAGAATTTCTGATGGAAAACGGTGAAAAGACTTGTTTCCAATACTCATAGTTTAAGTCGGTTGTTTTGGGAGTTGTTTAAATTCTCACTTCTCAGATGGAAACTTAACAAAAGTAGGTGATAAAGCCTGTTGGAATGGATGGTTTGGGGCCAGAGTAGGTAGAGAGGTAAAAGGGTCTCACGGGACGAAGCTTTGCATGCTTGTTTTTGTATACATCCTGTCCATTGCCTTCTGCATTAAAATCTTGGTGTCCGGGCCTATGTGGGATGTAAATATCTTTGTGTACTTAGTTAAGTTAGGTATTTGTCACATTTTCATAGAACCATTTTTAGAAATCAATGCAAGCACATGGCTCATGTCCAGAGGAATGGAGAAACGAGGAGGGACGTTAACATCACATTCTTCCTAAAGTCATTTTTCATTTAGTAGCAAGTTGCTTTGTGTTTCTGTGGGAAGCTCAGTTAAAGATTTTGAAATCCCTGATACTTATACAGAAATGATTCATTCAGTATAAAAGCATTTATCAGGTGCCTCCCATCTAGGCTCCTTACCTTTTACATCTTCGTTTCTCCCTAAAATTCCTTGAGGCTCAATCCATGAGGACTGGTATTCATCACACCCCAATGGGTCAATCCAGGAGGACTGGTGTTCAAAACAGGTGCTGCCATGTTTCTGCATTAAGAGAAATGGGGACTTCTTCTTCCAGAAAGGTGGAATAGACATATTTTTCGCTATTCCTCGTTACCGTGTTTCCCCGAAAATAAGACTGAGCTGGACAATAAGCTCTAATGCGTCTCTTGGAGCAAAAATTAATATAAAACCTGGTCTTATTTTACTATAATGTAAGACTGGGTCTTTCATATAATAATATAATATAATATAATATAATATAGAATATAATATATATCGGGCCTTATATTAATTTTGCTCCAAAAGATGCATTAGAGTTGATGGTCTGGCTAGGTCTTATTTTCGAGGAAACATGGTAAGTACCCTGAACATTGTACATAAAACAAACGTAAGAAGACTCTGAAAGGAGTAGAGAAGAAAAAGACCAGCAGGGACCTCAGGACCCAAAGAAGAACACAGTGGGGATATCCTGGGTTTCCATATTGCCTTATGTATTTCAGACTTGGGGCTGAACATGCTAATAACTTGGAACTGCAACAGCCACAGACTAAAAAAGCCCCAACAGAGACCTGCTCTCTCTAGCCAAAGGACCAGGGAAAGGCAGCCTAGCAAGGCAGAAAACTTCTAAATAATAGCCCCTCTATTCAGCCAAACACCATTAAAAACAAACAAACGAAGAAAAACTGTGGCCCATCCCACCCATGCCAACAAAGGCCCAGACTGGAACTGAGACAAGACATCTACCCTCGCCAGGCTCTAACAAAATGCCCCAACCTTCTTGCTAGGCCAGTGCCAGAAAAGTGGGACTTACATCCCCACAGGGAGGTAGCGAGGGGCCTTCCCTCTCCCAGTGGGTTGATATCAGAGAAGGCCAAGTGGAGAGCCAGGACTTTTATTCCTGCCCAACAGTGTTTCATGAGTTTGCCATCTGTTTTATCTATTTTGGTGAAATCTCTTTTATCTATTTTGGTGAAATCTCCGTTCATGGTTTTTTGCTGATTTTCTAATTGGCTTGCTCTTTTTTTTTTTTTTCCAGTGTTGCGTTTTGGTAGGTTTGTTTTAATTTTTTTTTTACACATTCTGTGTCCAGTCTGTCAGATATAAAGAAATTATCAGAGATTTGCAAAAAGATTCTAGGTCCCAAATATTTAACAGGACATAGGTTATATTATGTTACATCCATGTATTTAAATACTATGTAGCAGCAAGATCCATATTTCAGGGTGTTCTTTCTATTTTCTTTATTCTTATTTTTAAATGTATGTATATGTTATACAGTGCTTTTTGTATGCATGCCGTACTTTACAATAGACTAAAACATTCAAAAAATTTGAGTATTCAATAACATGGTAAATTGTACACAGTCTAGATGGAAAAACTCTATACTCAGTTCTTTGCAATATGGTCATGAGTTTGTTTGAAAAGTAATACATAAATTATAAAATATTGAAGGTGATTTACCAAAAAGCTAACAACAGTGGATATCTCTGATGGTGGCAAAGGTTTCCATATATCGTAATCATTCTGATGTTTTCCAGAATTTTACAATGAACTTTCATAATTGTGAAAAATGAAATGAGCCTTTGAAATCAGGAAAAAATGCAAATGTTATTTAACAGAGCAGTGTTCTGAAGTGATGTCTTAAGGTGGCAAAGCTTAAGGGCTGGAGTAACCACATGCCTGATTACTTACCCTTTTCTTAATACCAACTTATGATTCCAATCTGTTTGTGAAATTCCCCACATAGTAGCATTTTGTCTATTTTTCTCCCCAATCTAGAGCATGCTTGACGTTTGCCCCTCTCACATCAGGCCAACTTGCCAGAAAATTCCACTCATGTAATCCTTCACAGCTGTTAACATTTATCCACCAGTTTGTGGATTTTTGTATGTATTATACAGTTTGCTGGACACTTGTATGCTCAGGAACCTTCATAGAAGAGAGAGGAGGATTTAGTCTGAAGGAGTGCAAGGACAGACACCCACTCACTCATGGCCTGTGGTCTGTCTTTCATTTTGTAATCCTAGGAACTGTACCACACAAAGCCAGGAGGGCCAGAGAAGTACACTGGCTTTCCCATTACGCTATGGGAAAAACTCAGCTGTTGGCACCCTTCAGCATGGGGAAATCTGAGGGCAATGAGACCAGGGTCAAGACTCATTCCCTCAGAGCCATGAACTATTAATCAAAACCATTAGTTTAAAGAGGCATAAGTGTATTCTGTGCTCACTATGTACCAGGCATCATGCAGAGCACTTCTAAGCCCATGAAATCACATGACCCCTACGATGACCTTAGGCCGTGGGTCCTATGATCCATTCACTCAAGAACTGTATTATAGATTGACTTTCTATGATGGGCCCAATCTTATTCCAGATATGTTGTTTGATTTGTGAATAAAATAGAAATCTTTGCCCTGGTGCAGATGGTTTTCATTTGAGTTAATTTATAGATGAGAAATTGAGAAGCAAAGAGGTTGAGTACTTTGCCATGACAAGTAAGTGGCAGTGCGTGGATTTGATTCTTGACAGCCCAGCTTCAGAGGCTGAGGGCCCAGTTATCATTTCAGGAACATCACAGGAACATTTCGCAGTCCAAGTATCAGTGCTCAGATGGGGTGGTACTGACTACTAGTGTCATTTACGTATGCTAATTTGTGTTGCCAATTGAGATTTACACCTCGTAAATAATAGATAATAAACGTGTATAAATATGTTCAATTGTAAATATATTTGTTTGATCAGTTTCATTCATCCAGTATTTATTGAGCACCTATTGCATGTCAGGTACATGGTCCTTACTCTCAAAAAGTTCACAGTTCAGTGGAGAAGGCAAGCAAGTCGATAATTATTACACAGTTGTGATATGCTCTAATAGAGGTAAGTTCAAGGTACCAGGAAGGCATACTAAAGGCACACAGATTCAGCCCTGATGGGCTTGCAGCTCAGGCACGTGGTATCTTTGTTTTACAGGTAGGTAAACAATCTCAGAGAGCCTAAGCGTCCTGCCCATGGTCACATTGCTAGGGAGGAGGAGTTATGGTTCAAAATCAGGGTTTTTGACTGTTGGTCTAGTGTGTTCTTTGTATCCCAGAGGTACAATTTGTGGAGTGTCCACCTCCGACCCAGATTAGCTTCTGGACAAATGAAAAGCCAAAGGGTAGATCAGACTCACTTAATTCTTTCTTCTATCTCTTAGGTTCTAAGCCTTCTGGAAAGAGGTGGAGTTAGAGGCTAAGCCAGTAGGCTTTATCATTCATGCCAATTTCAATCAGTGGAGTCCTAGGTGGAGAGCTCTTCTAAGGTACATGGGAAAGAATGAATAGTCTGTTAGCAGCATCTGCCATGGAGGGGAAAATAAGAAGCAGAGGATACAAATTGCAAGTTAGAAAAATGATGGGTTACCTCAGAAAGAGAAGACTATGAAATGGGGGGCTACCTAGGAAGCATCTATATGATATCAAGACCTAAAGCAAATAGCATACAATGTTAGGATTTGACAAAGTAGGGCAGCAGGTACAAAAACATTTGTTATATTATTCTTAATACCTTTCTGTTTGCTTGAAATATTCCATTAAAATCGCAAAGCATGCTATGAGTGGGGCATAAAATGTGGATTAATTCCACAGTAAGCAGTACTGATTTTCAATAACCTTTCCTGACATTTCCTGAACAAGTGCATTGTTACTCTAAGGTCCAGTTCAAATGTCACTTCCTCCATGAAAATATCTCTGATTCCCCCTCGTGGCTAAAAGAATGTACCCACAAATTCCTGTCATACAATTAGTATCTCTTTCTTGGCAGATCCAGGTCACATCTTTCCTACTACACTGTCTTGTTTAACTGTGCTCCTGGCGACCCACAGCCCCAGCGGTTGCTCAGAGAGCCTCCATCAGAGTTAGCTAAACAGAAGAACACGACTCTGATGCCCCAGGTGGAAGCCAGTTGTTCAGTAATTTTAAATTTCACTTCCTTAGTGGGTCCTTGCAGCTGAGTATTGTCAATATAAAATGTGAAATCATGGAAGAAAAATGTACTAGGAACACCATCCTAGCACCAGCAGCAAGGTCAGAGGAACTGGTGTAGTCAAAGGCATTGATGCCCTTCCACATGGGAGAGCCCCTACCATTCTCTCACAGCCAGTCCTATTCCTGGGCCACAGAGGCTAAGAAACATCTCAGGAGGTTAGAGCATCCTTAAAATGGCATGGAACTGAGCTCTGAATAAGCAAGGCATTTCAGGGCAAAGCTCTTCTTAAAAGGACTTAATGACAAGTAGTTAAAAAAACCCTGATGTTAATGTCCTGTAAGAACTTGATTTTGTACCTGAGGCTTTAGATGAATCAACCAAAGGGAAAGTAACCCAGCCAGTGTTCATACTTTGACCCTGCAGGCAGATTACACAAAAGTTTCCTAAAAGTCAGCTGTTTAAAAAACAGTACTTTTCCACTATCATGATTTGAAATGTCATTATTTGTCAGAGGAAGGAAAAACAGTAAATTCCTTCCTTATTTGCTATCTTCAGAGGATACAATAAAAGATTCCAAGAACAATGTAGATATGCTACCTCCCGCAGAGCACTTCCTCATACAGAAGGTGTCATGGCCGTCACTCCTGCTTGCCTTGGGACCCATTGCTCACAGAGCAAGTTCAGGCTCTCTCTGGTATTATCACACACATTCTTTATTCCTTTCATGAAGCATTATCCTCTCTGGGAAGAGGCCAACTAATTAAGGAATATGATTTTTAACTGTTTAATAGAGCAAGCTGCCTTTCTTTTGTTTGACTACATACATCATCTCAGAACAACTTGTTTTTAAAGAAATAGAGCATTAAAATACAGTTGAGCCCATTGTATATACTTTTCCCTTCCCATTTGCTTCCTTTTTGTGAACTATGAGCTGCAGTGGATTTCTCAGAATGCCTAAAGTTGCCGAGCATCCTGGTTTCTTATTTATTATGACATTGTCTAAGAATGTAGCATACTGTAGAGAATACAATAAATACCTTTACGCCCAGCACTCAGCTCTGTCAAAACCCTTTAGCTATATTTACTATATAGTCAGGGTAGGTACTATTAGCTGCTGTAATAGATAACCCCCAAACCTCAGTGCCTCAACACAACAGGAGTTTGTTTCTTGTTCATGTAATGTCCATGTATCTGGTCAGGCAACTTTCTGCTAAGCAGTGACTTGGGGTTCTAGGCTACTTTCACATTGTGCTTCTGCCATCCTCAGCATGTTATCTCCAAGTCACTTGGCACAGAGGGCGAATTAACCAAAAGTAGTTCCCCCCCAACAACGCTATACTGTGATGGGTGAGAAGAGTGTGTTCTCAGCTAATTAGCTAGTACTGTCATGTTTCAGATTTGTTTGTTTGTTTTTTAAAAAGGGTTTTCACTCTAAGGCAGCCTATTCGCTGAGATCTTACTCAACAATCTTACATCACTCTTCCTTTGGTCTAACCTAAGTCTCTATTTAGTCTGAGTCTCATTTCCTTGTGTTTTCTCTTCCAATGGTACAAGAGTGTCCAATGTGTGTAAAACAGCTCTGCAAATTTGAATGCCCTTTCTTCTCTCTTTTGTTTCTCACCTTTAAAGTTAAATACTTCCAGTTCAATATTTCCTTGTAGATATGAATTTCAACTCTTTTAAATCAGAATTTCCCAATGTGTCTTCCTCAAATGGGATTGAAATAGATATTAAATCTGAAATAGTCAAATATGTTTGAGAAATATTGTATTAGACCAAAAAAAAGCCCTTCTCTTTTCTGAGCATATCCTAGCCCCTTTAATACATGTACAGGCATTATGATTTTCTGGAAATAAACTCTACAGCATTTCCCAAGTATTTATGATCATGGAATTTTACTTTAGAGAAGCAGGACTGGTAGAAGGTCTGGGGGAATGCATTTTAAGAGACAAAGCTTTCTAAGTCTTCGTCTTTTTTTCTCTGAATCCTCCAAGTTATCTATCCCTCTTTTAGATAGTGGTCCTGGCATCAAACGTGATGCTCTCTAGGTTTTACAGCTTTTTGTTAACCAGCTCCAGGGTCCAGATTGGTGTGCTTAGTCTATTGATGTTCGTAGTGATACTCTGAGATAGTCAGAACTGGAGGTGCCTTATGAAACTCAAAAGAAAGATTAGGTCATGCTCCAGGTGGCTTTAGTGTTCAGTGCTTATAATTCTTTTAAAATCTGTAATTCAACAATGACTAATAATGCAACTGCTTATTCACCATAATTTTAAATTAGAACAGCCTAGTAGTTCAAGCTTCCTCAACTACTTAACTATTTTTATTTTTTTAAAAATTAAAATAACACAGTTACATACTAAAAATCTTATATTACAAGACTTAAAATGAAAATTAACAGTCTCTGCCTCATATCTGATTCACACTACCCAGAAATGATCACTTTCAGAATTTCAGCAATTTCTTTTTTAAATAATCTCCATATATTAAAGCTTTAACCTTATACGTTTATTTACTTCCTATTACAGAAACAATTTTATATTTACTCCCCCCATACACACACACATACACACTCTTATGTTCTTTATTTTGTTATATAACAATTTGGGATAAAATCATTTATCACTTGTATGATTGTATATGTGTTGTTCACAGTTGAGCCATTCCTTTGCCATGATTATTTGACACATTTTAATTTTTTTCAAAATTGTTTTATGCACCTATCATCTGTTTGTAAACTTTCACACAGACTTTCAAAATTCATCTTAAAGTGATAAGACAAACTCTATTTCCTATGAATTCCATTTTCCTCCCTTGGATACTTTTCACAGGAAGCCCTTCCTCCTTTTGCTCCAAGCTGGATTGATTGTTCTCTTGATCTGCACACCTCTGATCATGAGACTTCCTTTACTGTGTTGCAGCACCTGTTTTCCAGGTGTTATTTCATCTTTCTGGTCCACTCCTTATTTGTGTGGAGACATCGTTCAGTAGCCTCCTAAGAAAAGGTACATGGGAGTTCATTTATTTTGCATGCGTGAATGTCTTAAGTGTCTTTATTCTACCCTTACACTTGATCAGTATTGATCTAGGTATTGAATTCTACATTGAATTCTTTCATTGAAAGAATTCTACATTGAAAGTCAAAGGCAAGACTCTACAGTCTTTTAGCCTGCAGTTGTGTTTTGAAAAATCTAATACCATTCTGATTCTTTATACATGATCTTCTTTCTCAGAGAAATTCATATCTTCTTTGTATCCTTGATGTTTTTGAGTATTTTCCATTTATTGTACTAGGTCCTCCAAAGCCCTTTCAGTCTGAAATTTTATGTTTTAATTCTGGGAATTTTCATCTACGACTCCCTTGAAAACAGTCTTTCTCTCCATTTTTCTCTGTTTTTGCTTTCTCAGCTTCTATTGGCCAGATATTAGACTGTATGGATGATTTTCTAATTTTCTTATTATTTTATTCCTAATTTGTACATCTTTATCTTTTTTGTTCTACATTTGGGGAATTTATCCATTTTCCCCCCACAAACATTCTTTTTGTTCTCCAAATGTTTTTTTTAAAAGTAGCACTCTGTTCTTGTTTCAAAGATTTTTCTATTTCCAAAGATATTAATTATTATAAGGGTTTCGTAAAATTGTTCTGTTCTTTGCATTGTCTCTGTTTCCCCTAAGTTGCTTCATTCTCTTTATATCTTGCTGTTTTTTGTTAGAGGTTGTCTTTAACTGTTAATCCTTGACTGTTCCTTCTTGCTTAAGAAGGAGGCACTATATAAGATGATAGAAAGTACAGTACTGTGTTACAAGTGGGTGATTAGATGGTAGACTGACTATTTTGCTATGGAGTTTCAAATGCCTATAGCTGAGATCTTTTTTCCTGGGCAGGTCTGTTTACCCAGAGAGGAATATTCTGATCTCAAGTCTGGCTGCCATATTCTGAGCAAGAGAATGAGGTAGAGAGCTCACCATTCATCACACAGACTTTTACTTAACATACCTGTTTTCAAAATGCACCCACTCCTCAAACTATACTTGGTGGCCATGTGTCCGCTAGCTAAGGGAGCAAACTCTAGATTTCTAACAATTATGGGATGATTGTGAAGGACAGGAACCCCAGCTGTTACTCATACAGACATTAAAGCAGTCAATCCGCTGTCTTCCGGGGCACCTCCTTTCTAAACGGTGGGACTCTCAACCCAGGAGCCTCTTAGGTGCTCTGAGATTTAAATGCATTAGTTTCTTTTGGGTATATCTCTCAGTAGATATCAAGTTTTGGCTTTCTCTGCTAAGTACTTAACATTCACTTATCTGCCATCTGCTTTCCATTTCCCCAATATTTCTTGTTACCTCTCCATAACCTCTCCAATGCATTTTGTCTTTTGGGTTGACCGGGTTTCTTTAATTTTTAATTACTATACTATCATTTTAGTAAGATTTAAGGAAGGGGCATATCATTTGAGTTCACTGTGTACTATGGACTGAATTCATAATTGAATATATTCATAATTGAATTCCCTCAAAATTCCTATGTTGAAGCTGTTACATCCAGCTTGACTATATTTAGAGATAAGGCCTTTAAAGAGATTATTAAGGCTAAATGAGGTCATGAGATTGGGACGCCCATCTCATAGCTCTGGTGTCCTTGTAAGAAAAGACTCCAGAAGCGCTCACACAGAGGAAAGGCCATGCAAGGGCACAGCAAGAAGGTGGCCATTTGCAAGCCAAGGAGAGAGGCCTCAGGAGCAGCCATACCTGCTCACGACACCTTGATCTTCAATTTCCAACCTCCAGAACTGAGAGAAAATACATTTCTGTTTTATCACCCTGTCTGTGATATTTTGTTACGACAGCCTGAACATATTAATACACCATGTTGGAGAGGATATCTAACCCCCATTGTTTCCAAACCTCCTTTTTGACACAAATATTCTTCATTTGTGCAGCTAAGGTTTCGTCTCAAAATGTGAAACCCTCTACACCGCTGTGTGTGAACTTCATTATACTGCTTGTGAACTATTCTTTGGGTTTTGTTCATTCAAGCGGCAGGCCAGGTGCTGTGCTGTGCTCTGGGGCTAACCAGAGATGAATATGACTGTGTTTCCTGCTCTCAAAAGGACTCCCCTTCAGTTACTAGAGATGGCAATGTCCATTTTCAGTATCCTGATTTTTCTATGCTATTTTAAAGTACCAAAACTGGTATTTTTGTTGGTATAATTTTGTCATTTTTAGTATTTTAAAAAGCCTGCAATCTGATACATTTCCCCGAGAGGTTGAATGTTACATTAAGGAACAGATTCTTTCATTTCCAAAGCATTCTGACTACATCCCTCCCCTGCTTAAACCCTTCTAAGATAAATTGTTTGAATTCCCATTCCCCAAATTACTTGTAAAGTGGAACATCTCCTTTTTACATTGTATCGTCATGTGTATTTCTGTCAAACCAATATACTTCTCAAAGATTCAAGCTAGAGGGTCCCACTTGGGCCTCTGCAAGGATTTTAAGGGCCTGAGAGGACATGCCCACCTGTAGCCCACACCCTGACATCTCTAGACCATCTTTGGTGCCCAGAAGCCAGAATCCTCAGCCCAACAGCACTGAGTGACTTCCAGGGCCCGTGTGGGTCTTTTCTCCAGGTGCCTCTAGTGAACAAGAGGAGCATACACAGTCCTTTTATGGCCCACTGGGATTATGCAGGGACCTGAGAGAACGTATCATGTCCTCTTGAATTGTGTGCCCTAGACACTCTACTTGTCTCAGCCCAGGCCTGTCTCTGGAAGGACGCTAGGGAAAGAATGAGGAAGAGTGAGAATTAGAAGAGAGGAGAGCAAAGAGGGAAGAACATTCCCAGGCTTAGTTCTCAGCTTTTTCCCTGGAACCAGACCACTCTGTATGCCCACAGCCAGATTCCTTCCACTCCCACCACTCTTTTAGTGAAGGACCCAAACATTTTCTTAGGGTCTGAGCCCCACAGCCCTGGAATACATTTTAGGTAATACAAAATAAATACTGAAGTACAGGTATTGTCTTGTGGCTTCAATATTGCAAAAACTATTACCTAGCTAAGCCTTTTTAAATTTCAATCATAGGAACCAAAATTTTCTTAACAAGAGAAAGTTTCTGGTAATCTTTATAAAAACTAAGCCTGACTATAAGTATGGGTGATGTCAGATGAGCAAATTCCCTTGCATAGCTACACTGGAGAAGAGGTTTGTATCAGTACTTCATCTTCTGGGTCAGACATTATTCTCCTTTGTTTTTCCATTATTACATTGTGACTTTCCATTACTCAGTGACGGTGGGCAATACAGGTGAGTTGTCTCCCCTTACCTCTGAATTTGAATGAAAACTAACAGCTACCAGGTGACTGTCACTACTACCTCTTTGGAATACAGCAGTGGTTCTCAAACTTGGGTGTCCTTCAGAATCATCTGGATCAGTTCCAATAACATAGATTGCTGGATTCTATTCTCAGAGTTTCTGATTCTGGAGATTGGAGTAGGGCAGGAGAATTTGGTTTTCTAACATATTCCAGGTGATGTTGTGAAGCACACCTTGAGAACTACTGGAGTAGAGTGGTCATTCTGACCCATGACTCCTTTGAGTTATAATTCACATTCCATGCAATTCATCCCTCTAAAGTGTATAATGAAATGATTTTTAGAAATATTTTTGTCCCCTATAAAATAAACCCTGTTGTACCCATGAAACAGTCACTCTCCCCCTCCCCCCACCCCATCTTCCTCACCACCTCCCAGTCTTAGGCGACTACTAATCTACTTTCTGACTCTAGATTTGCCTATTTGGACCTTTGATATAAATGGAATCATACAATAGGTGGCCTTTTGTGACTGGCTTCTTTTACTTAGCATAGTGGTTTCAAGATTTATCCATGTTGTAGCATGTACCTCCTTCCTTTTGTTGCTGAATAATATTCCATTGTATGGAAATAACACATTTTGTTTATCCATTTGTCAGTTGATGGGTATTTGGGTTCTTTTCCCTTCTTTGGCTGTTATGAATAATGCTGCAGTGAACATTCACGACTAGGTTTTTATGTGGAACACAAACCTTGTTGTATTCCCTTGTGTATATACCTAGGAGTGGAATTGCTGGGTCCTAGAGTAACTCTGTATTTAACTATATGAGGAAATGTCAAGCTGTTTCTGGAAGAAGCTGCATGGTTCCCAGTCCCACAACAACGTGTCAGAATTACTGTTTCCATGCTGCCTTGCCAACCCTTGTTATTTCCTGTCTTTTTGAATGTAGCAATCCTAGTGGGTATAAGCAGTGTCTCTGTGGTTTTGATTTGTATTTTCCTGATGGCTAACAATGTTGAGCTTTTTTTTATATGCTTATCAATTATTTGTATTTCTTCTTTGGAGAAATGTCTATTCATATCCTTTATTTTTGATTGAGTTATTTATCTTTTGATTACTGAATTGTTAGGTGTTCTTTGTTGTGAATAGAAGTCCCTTTTCGGTTAGTGATTTACAAATGTTTTCTTCCCTTATATGTGTTGTTTTGTTTTGTTTTTTTCATTTTCTGCATAGTATCCTTTGAAGCACAAAAGTTTTTAATTTTTATGTAGTCTAGTTTACCTCTTTTTTTATTTTGGTGCCTAATCAAAGGTTGCAAAGATTTACTCCTATGCTTTCTTCCAAATGTTTTATAGTTTTAGCTCTTACATTTAGGTTGATGATCCATTTTAATTAATTTTTGTATATTGGATATAAACATCCAACTTCATTCTCTTGCATGTGACTATCCAGTTGTTCAACACAATTTGTTGAATAAGCTGCTCTTTTCCCCTTGAATTGTCTTGGCACCCTTGTAAAAAAACAATTGATCATAAATATAAGGACTTATTTCTGGACTTTCAGTCTATTCCATTAATCTGTATGTCTATCCTCATGCCAGTACTGCACTATGTTGATTACTGTAGCTTTTTAGTAAATTTTGAAATCGGGAACTGTGAGTCCTCCAACTTTGTTCTTTTTTAAGATTATTTTGATGATTCTGGGTCTCTTGTACTTCCATATAAATTTCAGAATTAGCTTGTCAATTTTTGCAAAAACTGAAAAAAAGGCAGCTGGGACTTTGGTAGGGATTGATCGAAAATGTCTATCAGTTTGGAGAGTATTGTCATCTTAAAAATATTGTCTTCAGATCCATGAACATGAGATGTTTTTCCAATCATTTAGATCTTTAATTTCTTCCAACTTTTTTTGTAGTTTTCAGCATACAAATCTCACACTTCTTTTATTAACTTTATTTTTTTATTCTTTTTGATGCTGTTGCAAATGAAATTGTTTTCTTAATTTCATTTTTGAAATGTTGATTACTAGTGTATAAAAATACAACTGATTTTTTATATTGATCTTTTGTCCTGCATCCTTGCTTAACTTATTTGTTAGTTATAATATTTTGAAAACAGATTCCTTAGGATTTAGTTAATATGTAATATCATGTCATCTACAAATAGAGATAGTTTTGCTTTTTCCCTTTCAACCGGGTTGCCTTTTATTTTTATTTTTTATTGCCTAATTGTCCTGGCCAAAACTCCAGTCCAGTGTTTCTTGTTAGAAGGTAAGGGCCCCTAAATGCAGTCCTTTGTCACTATGATTGAGCCTATCCCATGGAAGATTCAGTGAACAGAGAGGGGCTTGTGAAACTGATAGTAACATGGTTCCACTTAATACATCTTCCCATGATGACATTTCAAAACATTTTACAACAGAAAAATACTGATATCCTGTCATCCATTTTCCAAGTTATCAATGGAAGTTCTAGTGCACAGATTGACAAGGATGCTTTATTTGTAAATAACTTGGGGGACTGATGTCAAGCCATATAGAATAGAGTTCACTTGGAAAACCACTGCCAGATTTAGCATTTTGTCAAATGCCAGAAGAAGACAAGTCCAACTCTAAGAATACGACTCACTGATAATAATTTTATAAATGGGATAATCACATGGGGAAGCAGACTTCCAAATAACTAATAGTCTACGTTTACTGATGCGGTTGGCACATGTTACCTTTTATGTATTTGTTTATATTTGTACATAATAATTTTCTGGGTCTGTGCTTTCTCCTCCTATTATACTTGAGAACAGAGACCTTTTTGCCACTTTTACAAATCCTTAAACCTGTTGTGGTGCAGAGCACAGAATGCATGGATCGTTCATCCTCACTCATGCGTGACTGTAGCTAATGCCTTTAGTGATTGACTTACTAGTCTTAGGACCAGCCCTAACTTATCACCTGTGTTCTCATCTTTCCTTCTGAACATCTCCTCTAAAATGCATCTCTAGCACCTCAAACATAGTCTATAGCAAGCTGACCCTCCCCGCCCCCACCTCTGCTCAGAATCCTCTTCCCCTAAGATTTCCCACTTCTCATGATGATGCCATTATGCTTCATGTCCGTCTGCCATGTTTATTTAATGTTAACACCTTCTCTCTTGTCTGTTTATCTAGTCTTTAATGGGTCACGCTGAGTTCACCTGTTTGGTTTTTAACAAATTAACTCAGACTTCCCTTCCCCTGCATTCTCAGGGCTCTCCACTCATGTAGAGTGGCCTGGATGGTTCGAGTAGCCTCTGTTATCTGTTTCTTCTATCAATGGTAATTTGTTACAATACCAGCCTTTAAGTATTGTTTTCATCACAACTCTTTCCTGCTGATACAACCTCAATGGCTCCCCATTGCTTGGAAAATCAGCCCGAATTCCATACTGCACAAAATTTTCCATGAATTGGCCCCAGCATTTCTTTTCCATCTAATCTCTTGCTGGGGCCAAACCTCAATATCTTCTATTTTTGTTCTTTAGCTTTCTTACTGCCAGACTTTTGCTTATTTTGTCTCATCAGACTTGAATGCCTTCCCTATTTCAGCATTTATCCTACTACATTCTTATAACTCATCCCAAATGCTAACTGCTCTTTGAAACCTTTTCTGATCTCTCCAATTAGTAGGTAATCTTTTGTGCTTTCTGATCCCCTGTTGCCCTTTAGCTGTAGGTTTCTTAGGCATTTTCCACTTTCTATCTTATCAATCAGTTATATTTGTAGATGTGTGAATACCTTAATCTCCTGTAAGCTTTTTGCAAGGAAATGGACATTGACTGAATCCATGGCAGAGTATTTTACAGCCACCAACGATGACGTTGCCACTGGGTGGAATCAGACCCTGATCATTTCTCGCTTATATTTATCTTTCAGCCTTCCATTCTTCTCTTTCCAGTTTATTCTTATTGAAGTTACTATTCAGTCATCTGAACAAGTGCTCCGCTTCCTAGTATGACTTGATGCTACCCCATGTCCTCAGATCTCACTCCAGGCTCCTGTCCCCTTCCAGCCTCTGTCTCTCCATCCCCTCCCCCCACACACAGACACACACTCAGCCTCATTGGACATCCTGAACACGCCATGTCCATTCTGAGCATTCTCCACTTCTCAGAGTGTCTGGAGGCCCTCGTAACTCCTTTCTGTTCTCCAAAATATAAATATTTCTTCTTTAAGCCCATTTCTTACTCTTCCCTTTCCCCGCCATCGCGGTGAGTCCAAATGCACGCACATCCTCTGCACAGTCCCCTAAACATATCGAGGCACAGTTTTGTTTATTTGCACAGTTATGCATGGACATGTCTGTCTCCCTGAAGAGCAGAGACTCTTTTTATCGTTATAGCACCAGCATCTAGTCATCTGTCACTCAATAAACACTTGAATGAATGAAAACAAAATCCAGGAATGCTTTTTAATTCTAAAGAGGAAACTGATGAGTGAACCACAGCCAATCAAGCCAGCACTGTCTCTTTATAGCTTCCTGAGAAAGAAAAAAATGTCAAACTGGGTCTGCAGTAGAACTTTCTGCATGATGTAATTCTCAACCTCCTTCTGGGAAGTAATTCGCATTCCTGATTAAATGCTTGAGCAGTTCTCCGATACTCCTAAGTGATTAACAACTTTGGGGAATTTAGGGTTGTTCATTCAAATGACTGACTAACCTAATAATCTTTAACCAGACTTTTTTTTCTTTCTTGTCAGTGTTTGCTTGCAGAAAGCTTGAAATAAAACTTTACTACATGCTGGTAAACAATTATGCTGGAAAGTTTTTTTTGTTTTGTTTTGTTTTTAACACAGCTCATCTAAAGACTATTTCTGGGCCCTCCCACTTTCATAGCAACTTATATGCAAATGCAACATCTTGTTTATTTTCTCTCTTTTCTCGACCCTCCCCTCCCAGCCCTGCCCTTCCATAGAAGGTGGCACATGCTGGTGGTACCATGTGAAGGAAGGGGAGAACAGGTAGTATGTATGGGAGTGGGAGCCTCACACAGTTACATACAACAAGAGAGGAAGGAGGAAGTAGAATATCCTTGGAGAAGCTGAGACCAACAGATTGGCCAGGCACGGACATGGAGTACCTTGTGGACTTGCTAAGGAGCTTGGATTTTATACCAAGTGATGAAATTGACCTTAACCAGAATCTTCTAAAATTCAGAAAATTGTACTTACTGCGTGTGATAGAAGATTTGAAAAGAATAAAATTCTTACCAGTCAAAATAGGCTAGGATATGCTACAGACACAAACAGTCCCCAAATTTTGGTGGCTTAGAACGTACAAGATTTATTTGTTGATCACACCACATTCAACCAGAAGAGTGAAGGCTCTGCTTCACATGATTATCGCTCAGAACTCAGGATAGCAGAGGCTTCCCCATCACAAAGCTCCTGTCATCACAAAGCTCCAGGGTTTGTTGCAACCACGGTGAGAAGACACAGAAGCATACAGCAGCAATAAAGCAATTAATTCAAAGCAAATGATTCTTCTTGGAAGTGACAAACTTTGCACATTTCATTGGCCAAAGAAGATTGCAGAATCACACCCAATTTCAAGGAGGGCAGGAAAAGATAATCTTTCTATATTCCTAGAAAGAGAGAAGCACTTGAAATATTTCTGAATATTAGAAATGCCTACACCGCATAGCAAATATGGTACAAAGGCAGAATAGTCACTTCAGATTTTAGAGGTGTTTCAGCTGGTGGTAGAAAAGGAAACTTGATTGACTGGTATATCCGAATAGAAGAGGATTTCAGACCTCAGTATGGTGGTGTGAAAAACTTGGTAGACTCTCTCTTCAGTGAAACCATTTAACTGGTGAAAATTGTAACAGCCATTTAAAGTCTCTGGAAATTGTGCTCAGAGCACACAATAATTGGAGCAACTTTTTTTCAAAGAAAATCTATGTCTCAGTAAGAACATCATGACTGGTATCATTGCCATGACCTGTTCTCATGCTCCTTCCCCCAGCGCCATGGGACGGAAGCTGTAATCCAGCAGGTTAGGACTGAGGAGAGGGGGCCACAGCTCCTAGTCTTCTCTCCCTAATTCCTAGGCCAGTGCCTCGGTTTCACTGTGAGTGCTGCAGGCTGTCAATGCATATCATCCTCCACAGTCCTGTGTGTGGAAGCGCTGTCTCAGGCAAGTATGACTGAGAGGTCTAGGCTCCCTTTCCCAACTCAGCTCTTATTTATGGGGCAGGGGCTCTGTCCCAGGCATGATAGGCTGAAAGTACTGGGGTCTCAATCGTACCCACTCAAGCCTACTTGTAGGGTGGAGGTTCCATGTCAGAAGGGCCAAGGAAAAAAGACCAAGGGTTGTCAACTCCCCCTCCCCACCACACAATGCCTACTTGTAGAGCAGAGGTTTCACTCCAGGAAAAGTGAGCCATTGTCCCCACGCCCAGCTCAGGCACAGTAGTTCTGTGCTGAGAAAGAGGCAGGATGTGAACATGGGGTTTTATCAGAAAGGACTGACTATACTTGGAAAACAGCAAGAGAATCATTCCTGAGGTCATTGTCAAAAACAGTGGAAATCTTGGTAGTGAGCAGTTAAGGTGTTGCTAGTAGATACTAGTAGAAAAAAGCAAAATGGCAGATTGAAAGGAGACAACCAAGAATAATGCAACCCAAGTTGTCCAGAAGACTGTGTGTATGCAAGGTGCTGAAAGGAAAAAGACAAAACTGTCAAAAAATCCTATGTCCAGCAAAGCTGTCTTTCAAAAATGAAGGCAACCCTCATACATTGCTGGTAGAAATGAAAAAAGGAGGGAGCAGCTGCTTTGGAAAACAGTCTGACAATTCTTCAAAAAGTTAAACATAGTTACCCAGTAATTCTACTCCTATCACCAAGAGAAATGAAAACACATATCCACACAAAAATCTTGCACGTGAATGTCATAGCAGCATTATTTGTAATAGCCCAACAGTGTAAAAAACCCAATCTCCATCAACTGATGAATGGATAAATGTAGTATATTCACATAATAAAATATTATTAGGCAATAAACAGAAATGAAGTCCTGAAATATGCTACAACATAGATGAACCTTGAAAACACTGTGCTAAGTAAGAAAAGTCAATCATAAAGGACCACATATTGTATGGTCCCATTTGTATAAAATTTCCAGAATAGGCTATTCCACAGAGCTGAAGAATATATTGTTGGATGCCTAGAGCTGAGAGAGTGTGGAGGGAATGGGGCGTGACTATACTAGTTTCCCAGGACTGCTGTAACAAAGTGCCACAAACAGGGTGGCTTAACACAACAGAAATTTATCCTCTCCATTCTGGAAGCTAGAAGTCCAAAATCAAGGTGTTGGTAGCCCCACACTCCCTCCAAAGTCTGTGGGAGAGGATCTGTCTTTGCCTCCTCCAGTTTCTGGTAGCTCCAGGCGTTCCTTCACTTAGCGCAGCACACTGCCAACCTCCCATCTCCCCTCTGTGTCTGTGTCTGGCCTCCCATGGCATTCTTCTCTCTGTGGATGTCTGTCCAAATTTTCCTCCTCTTGTAAAGATACTGGTCAAATGTATCAATAGTCTCATCTTAACTTGATTACATCTGCAGAGATCTTATTTTCAAATAAAGTTATATTCAGAGGTGCCAGGGGTTAATACTTAAGCATATCATTTTGGCAGACAGAGTTCAACCCATAACAGACTTCTAATAGGCGCAGGGCTTCCTTTTAGGGTGATAAAAATGTTCTAAAGTTGATTATGGTGATAGTTGTACAACTCCTCGTCTCTTCTAAAAACCATTGAGTTGTACATTTTAAATGGCTTAATTGTGTGGTATGTGAATTATATCTGAATAAAGTTGATTTAAAACTGATATAGAAATAAAGACATTCCCAAATCAAAAGAGAAAAAAACAGAGAATTTGTGGCTAGTAGACCTTCCTTAAAAGAAAATACTAAAGGAAGTTCTTCAGGCTGAAATGTAGGGACAGACAGTAATTCAAATCCACACACAAAAAACAGAGTTCTAGTAAAGGTAATTATGTAGGTAATGATAAAAAACAATTTCATTCTATATTTCTTTTTCTTTCTTCTCTTTGCTGACCTAAAAAGTAATTGTGTAGAAGAGAGGAATCCACACATGTACTTTTACCCACATGAAGCCAGAATGACCCAGTATTTCTCCTGAATTTTAGCCATTCACTTAGACGGGTTCTGTCCAGCTTCCAAGATTCTCTCTGCTCTTGAGATTTCCTGGCCTTGTTCGGGGCGCATAGAGTATTGGCCTGCTGAATTTGGCATTGTTCTACCACAACCCACTCATGAAATGGAAAACAAATAATCATTTTTGAGACATTTCTAGTTGCTTTTGACATTGGTCAAAAAAAAAACTACATATGTTCTCTGCTGAAGGAAAATAAAACTTATCTAAAAGCTAATCACACTTTCTAAATGACAGAAATGTTTGGCAGGAGTTAAAAACTAAAGGTTAAGGCTAAAGGTCCATTTTTCCAGTTTAATCCCCTTGGCCGTAGTCTTGCCCTGTGCCACACAGGGAGATTTTCTAAAGCAAAGGTCAGCATCTGTCTTAGAACTGACCAGTACACCTATAATGCAAACTTTTTTTTTTTTATGACAGTAACTGATTCTGAACTATTTTCATTAGCAGCTCTGGGTCTTAGGTGTCCTGAATAGAGAATTATTATTGGCTTTGCCCAAATTGTGGCAGCTGTTTTGGATGCAACCTTGCTGTGTCTGATTATGATGGGGGATCCATAGTATCTTTTCTCATCCAGAGAGCAAATGAGTCTATCTGAGAGTTTTATGATTCCCTTGTTCTACTGCCATTTGCTCTAAAATCTGAAGGAGAGCAAATACAGCTCTGTATTCTGAAATAATATGTTTTGTGTTAGCAACAGAAGATCAAGATAAGAGCTTGGTCTTCTAAACTCTACTCTCTTACCCTGTGCTTCCAACTCCAAACTATTTAATACCTTTGAGTTGTTGCCACCAGAGGGTAATGGGGTGGAGATGAGGCAGAAGTCACCATTGAGTTATCTTAGAAAATAACTCAAACGGGTTCCTCTACCATGAGAGGAGCCGTCTATGGGAGAGGCCATTGGAGCACAGTAGGGAGGCCCAAGGATATCAGATCTGGTGGAGGAACTTGGTGTTTGGGGATCTGTGGTTCCTGGAGGCTAGGGGGGTGGGGGGGATTTGAAGCTGCCCGTGCTCCCTGAACCCTGAAAGGCTAAGAGAGGTTGCAAAACGTATGAGCTGAGTCTTTTCTAACCAAAGTTGGGAGAATAGAGGGAAGACCAGGGCCCTCTAGAGAGATTTCATTCAGGTCTTTCATCAGGGAGCTGACACCAAGAGCTCCTGCACCTTCCTCTGCAGGAGGACTCCTCCATTACTGGTATTCTAGGGACTGACCTGAACACAAGTGAGCTTGCAGAGAAAAAAAACTGCCCATCTAAGAGACACAGCTGCCTGGGCAACTTGGCTGAGCACATGCTCAGGGAAAGAGAGCTAACAGTTGGAAATGAAAGTGTTGGAAGGGTTGGTTCCTTCTGGAGGCTCTCAAGGAGAAGCTGTTCCGCGCCTCTTTCCTAGCTTTCAGTTGTCCCCAGCTCTCCTTGTCACTCCTTGGCTTGTCGATGCATTACTGCAATCTTGGCCCCCGTCTTTGCACCACCTTCTTCCCTGTATCTCAGTGTCTTCTTTTCTGTCTAGTAGAAGGATCTCTCATTGAATTTAGGGCCACACTAATCCTGTATGATCTTATCTTGGTCCTAACCTTAATTACATCAGTAAAGACACTATTTCCAAGTAAGGTCACATTCTGGGGTGGACATAAATTTGGTGGAGACAGTATCCAACTCACTAGGGTCCCGAAGAGCTTTCTGACAGGTTTATAGGGTGAGGAACCATAACAGGGAAGTCAAAGCAGAAAAGGAAATGAATTTGTTCAGTAGAGGTGCAGCAAGCACCCCTTGTACGGAGATACGGGTGCTCCAGGAGTCTCTTCTGCGTCATTGGTGGCCTTCTGGGACCACAAACATCTTAGTGGGCAGGTCCCCTCAGCTCGGGCCACTGTGAGGTGGGGGACAGGGCGGAGCATGGAGACGCCTGGCAGAGGGCAGCTGTGAGACGCCAGGAGGGCAAAAAGGCACTTTGTGGGCCCCATGGGTTGGGAGAAAGCTCTGTACCTGTATGTAAATCAGGGGAGTTTGGGGTTGAATAAGTACACGTTATTATGCTTGGCTACTGAGAAGCTGATTTGACATTTGGAAAGAAAACAAATGAAAATTGTTGAGAATCAGGCGTTGTTCCTACTCCTTAAGTAGCAGGAGAAACCATGGGCTCAGCCTCCCCTGCAAGTCGGGTCGATGGAGGAGAGCTCCGGAGAGAGTGGGTGGGACCTTGGAGATGAGGGGCTGAGAGCTGCAAGCTTTCCTCTGGCAGGCGATGGTGGGGAGGGCCATCTGTGGGGGAGAGAGCCACGTGGGGACACATCAAAGAAGCAGGAAAGGCCACAGGTTTGCACCCACATGAAGTAAAGAACATGGAGGCAAATAGTAGGAGGTGAGGACAGACATCGTTGTGACTGAATTCTGCAGCCAGGAGGTCAGGAGGTCACCCAGGGCATGGCAGGCTTGTGCTGCATTGTAGGCCTCTCATGGTAAGACAATGCCTCTGTTCCTTACTTTTTTTAAATTGTTGTAAAATATACATAACATGAAATTTATCACTATAGCCATTTTTAAGTGCACAGCTCTGTGGACTTAAGTACATTCATATTGTTGTGTGTGTTCCTTTTTCATGTGTGAGGGTGGAGTGTGATTGGGAGGAGTCCTTAAAGTTGGTGGCAGAAAGAGCCCCATGAGGAGGGGGCCCTGGAGTCTTGGGTCGGGGCGGGGGGGGGGGACAGTTGATCCTCTCCAGCTTGTGATAAAAAGAGCTTCTGTTCTGCAGATAAGTGGACTTTCTGGAACAGCGGGAAGCAAAGCAGAGACATTATTCAGAAACAAATGGGCACTGATTTCTGCCTTTTCCCCTTGAGGAGGTAGCCTTGCTAATGCCAAATTTGTTTCAAAAGCCACGGAAATGCCCCCAATGTTGAAAAACATTCCCTGGTACAGAAGCACCCAGATTTCTTTAGTGTCTTTACTGCAGTAAAATACTACAGTAAATGAAAAGATATTTTAGCACAAATGCTCTTCAAATGCATGCGGCATCCTTAGACTAAAAGAGTATTTGTAATGTATTTGAAAATCAAACTTAACTGGGTGTCTTCTATTTTTGGCATTCATATTCTGATAAAACTTTGATATGAGGGCTAATTAATCCAGAACTTGGTTGTAGTGAGATCTCTTTCCACCAGTTCACGCTCAACTGGAAACACCGCAGGCTTGTGCATATCTTATAAACCCATCCCTAGCCCATCACTCTGCCCTGTCACAAGTGCTACCAAAACAAAGCACCCACAGATCCCGCATAATCCTCAGGCCATATGGGGTTCCTGGGAGACCCTTTTTCCCTCTTCAAAGCTGTGTACTTGGATTTGGTGTCACCTATAGGGAAGTGGGTCATGGCTGAGAAAAGACAATATGGACCAGCAGTTGCCTCTCCTCCACGATCCCATCTAGAGAAAGCCCAGGACATACGCCCTGAAGATTGCAGGGTGGGCCTGACTTCTTTCACTTAGCATAATACCTTCTAGGTCCATCCATGTTGTCGCAAATGGCAAGATTTCATTATTTTTTATGGCTGACTAATAGTTCATTGTATATATGTACCACATCTTTTTTTACCTATTGTTTTGTCAGTGGACTCTTCGGTTGCTTTCATATCTTGACCCATGTGAATAATGCTACACTGAACATACAGCTGCATATATCTTTTTGAATTTGTGTTTTGGGTTTCTTCAGACATAGTCAATAATACTGTAATAACTCTGTATGGTGTCAGATTGGTAATAGACTTATTGGGGTGATCACTTTGTAATTTATACAAATGTTCAATCACTATGTTGTATACCTCAAACTAATATAATATTGTATGTCAACTATAATTGAAAACAATCTAAATTATTTAAAAAACAGAGTGCAGGGTGGGGGGGGTGGGGCGGTGCTGGATTAGCCTCCTGGGGAGCCAAGGATAAGGGAGCCCTTGGGAACCTGAGGTGCCCTGTTCTCTTAATGATGCTCCCAGGCACACATGCCTGGGATTCTCATTGCAAACAGAAAACAACAACAAAAAATGCATCCAGGATTAAAACCACCATTTCAAATGCACATCATTAAAGCAAGCTGTGACCGCAATATTTGTTGTGATGTACTGAAGAGTTTTTCAAGCAATTGAAAAGAATGGAAAAAAGTGAAACACACACACACACACACACACACACACACAGTGTAAAGAAAGCAAAAAACCTTGAGCGAGGAATGTTGTTGGATGTGGCATTTTTTTATTTTCAGGAAGCTAAGCTGCAGTGCGGAAGGCGAACTACTGCGGCATTTTTGGAGCATGATTTTGAAAGTTTAAAATGTGGTGAGGTGGGGGTGAGGGTGTCTATAGGCCAGATGGATGGCGCATTTGAAAAGAGAGGCATGCTATGAGAAACACAGGCAACTGAAACGTGGTGTTAAATTCGGTGCAAAGAGTAGGACAACCTCACGCGGCTCCTTGTATGCAAGGGAAAGCAGTGCCTGCTGGGGGCTTTCTCACACTCTGGAAGGGCCTTGCCTGTCAGTCACACAGAGCTGGCTATTACAGCATCCAGGAAGTGATTTGGACAGCTGAGGGACATGGGCAATTGGGCTCATTTCCCGTACCAATCATTTGCTTTATGACTAGTGAAAGCAACTTAATCCTTCTTGCCAATTTTTATATACTTCAAAGGACATGCCAATAAAATTTGAATTTACAGGCCACTGTCCTCCAAGTGGTTCTACTAGCCTTAAAAGTAATAGTAAACAATAAAGATATGCCTTTCTCTAAACTCGAACTCTCAATCTCTTACTCTCTCTCTTAAAGTGAGAATGTCTGGGACCTTACCCAGACATTATGAACAATGAAATGAATGGACTTCAAGATAAAATCCAGACCACGTGATTGGGGCTGAAACTTTACACGTGGGAGGTGTAAAGCAAGGACCATGGAGAGTCTTGCTTGTATCTGTGAACTTGCAATCAGGGAAGTTGTCACCAGGTGGCGCCATGAGTCATAGTGGTGTGAACCATATGGCCCTGCTCTCCCCAGTCACTACTATTTATGGGCCTAGGAAAGTATATGAACTAATTAGTGATGCTTACTATTCTATAAATATCACACTGATGTTGATATTTATAGAAATCACCAACAACAATTATTAACTGATTTTAAGAACTGTTTATTATATAAATGATATCATTTAGAAGAAGGATTAAAGAATACATAAACTGGCATCAATGGTATGCCTTTAGACGTGTATTTCAAAGTCTGGTTTCCCATATTCTTTTTTTTTTTTTTATTGCTTGATCACCCTGTAGGACAATAATCAGTTTTTTTTTATTATTTTTATTTTATTTTTACATCCCTCACACTGTGAACCCCCCTCCCCCCATCCACGACCACCCCGACCTCACACCGAGCCATCACATTATACACATAAAATTATAGTTGGCATTCATTAATGTCCAGCCTCTGGTGTACAATGCCATGACCAGGCATCCACAGCATCCCTGAGGTGGTCTCCCAAACAGGACACATGTCCATCGGACACCCAACAAAATCCCCAAACACTATTGAATAAGTTCCCCAAAGTAATTCTCAAAAAACCCTGAGGCCATCCTGTGGTCACCAGCCGCCCCCCAATCCCTTCACCCTTCCCCCCACCCCCAACCCCCTCCCCCCCGCCCATCTAACAACTCTCGGTTTTTTGTGTCCCCAAAACTGTTTCTGATTAGTTCATACACATATTCTTTCCTTTAGATTCCGCATATAAGTGAGATCATATGGTACTTGTCTTTCTCTTTCTGACTTATTTCACTTAACATAATGTTCTCTAGATCCATCCATGTTGTTGCAAATGATAAGATTTCTTTTTTCTTTATGGCTGCGTAGTACTCCATTGTATAAATGTACCACAGCTTCTTAATCCAGTCATCGACTGATGGGCATTTCGGTTGTTTCCATATCTTGGCTATTGTGTAAAGTGCTGCAATAAACATAGGAGTGCATACAGATTTTTGAATTGGAGTTTTGGATTTCTCCGTGGTTTCCCATATTCTGTTTTAAGAACACCTTTTACTCCTCAGTTGTATGGTGTATACTTGAAATGTATGGAAACAGTCACGTTGTGCTTGGGGCTTGGTATCAGATGCTCTGTTATATCTGTTTGCAATCCACCATGGCAAAGCTTACTTATTTCTAAGCCCTTCTTTTATCTCTGAAGGTCCCTTTCTTTGGAGAAGGAGCTGGCTATTGAATTCTGTATTCCAAAGAACTTCATTTTAAGTTGTAGAAGAGCAGTTGGCAGGCAAGTTGTACAGAGAACAATTCTTCTGGCCCTCGTGTATGATGATATCTTTATAGTCTGGAGGGTTTCACAGGCAACCATCATCCCCACTCCTTCCTCCTTTTAAAACGTCAATTCTTTAAAACCAGTTGAGCCTGGTGTTAACTGTGTGGACTCTGGGGTCATGCACACCTGGGGCTTAAATGGCTGCTCCTCTACTACTACCCCCTCTCTCTAAGCCTCAGTTTCCTCATCTATTAAATCAGGGTATTCAAAGTATATAATTTTATATGGTTGTTGTAAATGATCAAATGAAATAATGTTTATGCAAGGTAGTCACAGAATAATGGCTCAGTTTATACTAGCTATTGTTATTTTGTTAGTTTGTATTTATGCCCTATTTCTTGGAAGCTACTTATAAAAATATCTATCTTAAAAAAAACCTCAGTGCCAGAAAAATTTTAAATTAAGATAAAAGAGTGAGGCAGAGGCAAAAGTAGAACACAGTTATTGTAGGACATGAGTACAATAAACTTCTACTGAGTTACTTGGAGCTAGCTACATAGTCATGTGCTGTTTAACCATGGTGATATGCTCTGAGAAATGTGTTGTTAAGTGATTTCATCCATTGTGCGAGCATCAGAGGGCACTTACACAAACCTAGATAATATAGCCTATTACACACCTAGGTTGTATGGTATATAGCCTATTGCCCCTAGACTACAAACATGTAGAACATGTTACTGTACTGAATACTATAGGCAATTGTAACATAATGGTTACATTATGCATAGAAATGCATAGAAAGCATAGAAAAAGTACATTAAAAATATGGTATAAAAATAGTATGTATGTATAGGGCACTTACTATGAATGGAGCTGGTAGGATTGGAAGTTGCTTTGGGTGAGTCAGGGAGTGACTGGTGAGTGAATGTGAAGACTTAAAACATTGTACACTAGTGTGGACTTTATAAACACTGCACACTTAGGCTACATGAAATTTTTAAAACAACATGAGATTAAATCAAGCACAAGGGAAATGAGGCAATCAAGAGACTCGGTAAACATGGGATGTATGAAGCTCTGCCTGTGTGCTGTGATACAGCGTACTGTTTTAGCCAACATTTTTATAATTAGTAAGAGTATACCCTAAAATAATGATAAAAAGTAGAGTAGAGTAACTACACAAACCAGTAGCATAGTTGTTTACTATTATCAAGTATTACGTACTGCATATTGTTGTACGTGCTAACATTCATATGGCTGACAACACAGTAGATTTATTTACATGAGCATCATCACGAACATGAGTAATGTATTGTGCTATGATGTTATGACAGATACAATGTCACTAGGCAATAGGAATTTTTCAGCTCCGTTATAGTATGGTATATGCGGTCTGTCATTGATCAAAACTTTGTTATGTGGTGTACGGCTGTATTCGTTTCTGAACTCTCCACTAGCTAAAGTGAAAAGAAAATCAGGTTCATTGATATAAGTCTTGTAGACCACCAAGCAAAACCTACTCTGTCAGGGAAGCATAATTGTTTTTCATTTTTAATTCCAAAAGTATTTCTTATGTGGGGCAGCATATAACAAATGCTAACTAATATGAGAGACAATAACCCCAGTAACAGCCGTATATGAACTATCACAGGCATCCTTTATTATAAGCCAAGGGAAAAGTGAAAGGTAGTTATGCTTCCAGAGTTATGAATAAGACCATGTGGTAGGCAGAATTCCAAGATGGCCCCCAAGACTCACACCCCCTGGTGTACATGCCCCACATAATCCCCTCCCCTTGAGTGTGGGCAGGGCCATGATGGAGGTCACTCCCATGATTAGATTACATGCTAAGGCAAAGGTGAAAGGGTTTTCTAGATGTAAGTAAAGCCCCTAATCAGTTGACTTTAAGTTAATTATTCTGTCTGTCCTGACCTAATCAGCCCATTTGAAGAAAATCTAGAGGGAGGGAGATTCTCTCCCTAGTCTTGAAGAAGCAGTTGCCATATTGTGAGAGGGGCACGTAGCTAGGGACTGGGGCAATCTTTAGGAGACAAGTATAACTTTCAGGAGACAGCCAACAAGAAAGTTAGGACCTCAGTCCTACAATCACAAGGAACTGAATTCTACCAACAATCTGAAGGAGGTTGGAAGAGAATGCTGAGTTCCAGATGAGTATAGCCCAGCGAACACCTTGGTTTTGGTCTTATGCGACCCTGAGCAGAGAATTCAGTCACACCATGTCTGGGCTTCTGACCTACAGAAACTGAGATAATAAAGGAAGGTTGTTTTAAAATGCTAAGTTTATGGCAGTTTGTTATACAGCAATGGAAAACTAATACAGATAATATGGGTGACGTCCACAGCCTTTGAATCGAATCAGAAATAAGCCTAGAACATCTAGGGCATTTCCCAAACTAAATTTAATATATTAGATTGGTGCAAAAGTAATTGTGGTTTAAAAAGTTAAAAATAGTTGCAAAAACTGCAATTACTTTTGCACCAACCTAATAACATGAATACAGGGAGATGTTACTAGATGTACCATGAAGAAAGGAAACGTTTTATTCCAGACCATGCCTGTTTACGTTAGAGAAAAGATGCTCGGTTCTACTGATAAGTAAGGAGTCAGGTTTTTTGTTGTAATCAACAGAAATCAGCTGGGTAACTCATGCAGAAGAAGAGAGTTTATGGAAAGGCTAGAGCTGAAGTCATGGAATCAAAGAGAAGGCTGAAGAAGCAATCTCAGAATGGACAGGAACCTGGAAACTCCTGGCGTCTCACTGCCAAGAAAAACCCTTATGGCTCCATTGCCATGAAAATGAAAGAATTTCCTCTCTTCTTTTCCCATCCCCACTGTTATCACATAACTCTGCTTGGGGTTTACAGTCTCAGCAAAGTGTGAGCAGCCTGGCATTTAGCCACCGGAGAGAGGACACTTGAATTAACAGACCTGCCAAGATCCACAAGATAGTCCCTCAAGGCCAATTGTAACCAGAAGGAGAGAGAATGGGGGGCGGACCACCCAAAAGCAAAAGGGGTCCACAAAAGTAGGATGGGCTTGTAAATTTGGGGTATTATCTGAGCATGTCTCCTCTTCATTGGCATGATAGAGGAAAGGGGAAATCACTCTTATAAGGAAAGGTGAAGAATTGGGAGCCCCTAAACTCCAAAACTTCAGGAAAGAGGACTGAGGAAGTAGAGATGGAATATGGGCTGTGGGGAGACGGGTGTGGAACTGCTGAGATGGTAGAAGGCAGGGAAATGTGACCATTCCTTGTGAAACCCAAGATTTTGAACAGATTGGATGTTCTATGTGAGGGACAGAAAGGCGGAGCTTTGTGCCGGTGCAAATGAGAATAGATACTGAACCATGAAGGTTTAACCCCAGGGAATTAGCAGAAATTACAGAAGAGCTGACTTTCACAAGCTATGAAATCAGCTGGGGTCTGAGCCAGTAAGACCCTATGAGAAAATGGGGCCTCAGCTGCCACTTAAGCTACTTGAGTTTGGCAGGTAGTGTATCCTAAATCCCCTCTTTGGAAGCTCATAGTAAAATGAGCATATTATTAAAGATTGTGTGCTCTGTTTGGGCATGACTACTTAATTTTGTTCTATTTGTCATGGTTGCTATGGGCTTATTATGGCTGTTTGCTCAGTTAAGTAAGTTATTGCTAAACGCTGCATTTATTGAGGGAGCCCTGTTATAGTTCTAGGGTTTATTTTCTGTCGTCCTTATGTGCATTCTCATTCTAAGTGAGTGAATGTTTAAGAATTTGGTGTGCACACTTATACTTTTCATGAACTGATGTATCCTGTTAACACAACTTGCTCCTTGATTTAATATATTTTATCAGGATTGACTAAATGTAAAGATCTTTATATAGCACTTATTTATTCATTCAAACAATATTGATGTGCCAGCTACCATTCTAGGCACTTGGCACATCAGTGAAGAAAAGAGACTCAGATCCCTGTCCTCTCAGTGTGCATGCCTTGCACACACACACACACACACACACACACACACACACACAAAGGACAAGGGGCTTTTTTTGCTCCTTGGACCCAGGGTCAAGACTATTCTGGGTTGGCCCTGAAATCATCAGCACAACCAATGTGTCAGCCCATCTCTTTCCTGTGTCTTACATCTCTGCAAAATAAGTAGGAAGACAGCATCGCAGGCAGTTACTTACACACACACACACACACACACACACACACACACATAACTTCTGAGAAGTCCTACAGTTTAAAAAAATTTGGGTGACTGTTTCGGACCTGTCCTAAACTTATTTGGACAAGGAACTTTTTAAAAATTATACTTAAAACATTTTGTAGTCATGTTTTATGTAGTATAGCACTCTGGGAAATGCTGACAAAGGCATAGCTGAACTACGTGTTACTTCAGAAAAAAAATCCATAAATATCATTTGTTTCAGCATTTGGTAAGAGCCAGACAGCAGAGAGATTACTGATAAATTCTCTGCCATGGTCTGGGGTGCAGATATTCTTTGTTGCCACCTAAAGGGAAACTCGTATGCTTCACTTGTCCAATAGGTAGGTGACTTTAGTGACTCCTGAGGTCTTGTCTGAGACTGTTACTTGACTAGGTATCGATCCCACAGCTGCTGACAGGAAAAGGATATTTCTAAGGGATTCTGAATCAAACAGTGTTCCAATCAGATATGCACTGGTCCCTTACTGTATTGTGACTCTCTTAAGTCAGGCTCTGTAAATTTATATCTACCTCATCAGGGACCCGGTATGACCTAGCAAGTAGTAAGCACACAACCCTCTTTATTGGACTCTGGGGACTTTAAGAGACCACACGTCCAGTTCTTTACACAAGTATCTAGTGCCCACCACCTAGATGTGCTCAGCTGATTTCTCAGTCAGGATTCTTTTGACAGGAGTATGAAGCTTGGTTAAATGTTTGTACAGCTTTGAAGTGCTTGAGTAAAGAGGCACTTTGCACTGATCCCAACACATTTCCTTACTTACCCAGTTACTGCAGAGGACCTCACTTTATTGTGGAAGCATGGCTGAGTGCCTTTGCGGCATCGTGGCACACTCCATCTGAGATGGGATAACCTGAGGTCCAGACCCCTCAGGGTTACTGATGAATGTGTGATGAGAGAGGGAAAACAATTTGGGGTGATATGATCCTTTGGGGGTAACTGCCTGTGATGCTGTCTTCCTAGTTATTTTGAGGATACGTAAGACACAGGAGAGAGATGGGCTGACATATTGGTTGTGTTGACGATTTTATGGCCAACCCAGAACAGTCTTGACCCTGGGTCTCAGGAGCAGAAACAGCCCTCTGTCCTTTGTGGTTCTGTGCCATGTGCTTCTTGTACTTCAATGATGGCAATGCCTTATATCTGCAGCTGGGTATAATTCATTCATCCTCCCTTGGAAAGCATAATGATTGCTTTGGGGGTCTCCAGGAAGAGCAGTTATGGTGGGTGTGTTTTCCTTTATACTTTGAAAGAAGTGTGTCCACCAGACGAACTGTTTCTAAAGCCTAATAATGAAAGAATATATTTTTCAGCCTAATAATGAAAGAATATATTTTTCAGCACCATAGAATGCTAATAGTGAAAAGATCATCCCCACCCCCCCACCTCATTTTACCAATGAGGGACCTGAGGCTGGAGGGGCTGATGGATTTATCCAAACCTCCTTATTTGTGGATGAGCTGAAATTACATCCTGAGTTTCCTCAGGCCTGAAGAAAGCTTCTCTCTTTTCATTAAGGCTCATCCCAGCTTCTTGCGCTTAAGAACACTGGAGAGTACTTCAGCACTGCAGCTGGGGGGCATTTTAAACAGCAGAATCACCAAGAAAAAGCACAAAAATGCCAAAAACGTAGCACTACATAGACTGTGAAAAGGACACTTGTTTATGGTATGAGAGCTGAAATGAGAAAGCAGAGCCTCTCCTTGTCCCACCTCAGCTGGGAATGTGGGCATCAGGCAATTCAAAATTTTGGCTGCTCTGTGAATGACCATACATGGCTGTGAACACGCTTTGAGTTTTGATTTTGGGGTTACAAATACATTTTAGTTAGTAGATGAATTTGCAAACACGGAATCCATGAATAACGAAGACCAACTTTATGTCTTATTTTGAAGTGGCACATACACACCAGGCAATTAGGGAGGCACAGAAAAGCGAATGAGGGCTGTCATCTCTTGGGAGTTTCCTGGGTACCGGGCACCCTGCTGAGCACCTTCTATTTGCTGAGCTGACCACACGGCCCGGTGAACCAAAATGTTTAGAGAGAAGAGTGCCTCCTCTTGCCTTGGTGTTTCCCCATCTTATAAACCAAGACTTGAGCCATGAGCATGAAGGATCCTGGGTGGGGATAGAAAGGGCAGTTCATTTAGTCTGAACAGCTGGGAACCAGAATTCCAGAGTCCCCAAATCCTGCCAACCCTGGGACAAATGCAGGCAAGATGCAAAGACTCATGGAATACCAAATGTCCCTTTGACCCACCCCAGCTTCCAGTCTGTCCAAAACCACTAAATCCTACTAATTTTCCATGTTCTCTGCTGTTTCCAATGTTCATGTTTAAGTAGGCAGAAGGGGGTGTCTGAGTCACTATGAGGCACACACATGGAATTTCTGTTATTTAGCCTGAGCCTAAGATGGACTTTAATGAGAGAGGCATCCAGATAAAGCTCTGGCTCAGTGCCATTGGAAGAACTTTATTTCTCAATGTTTGTCCTTCCGCTCAACCTTGGATGTACCTGCTTGGCGCATGTACTGAACTCCCGAATCTAGCATTTCCTTGTCTTTGTGTTTGTTTGAATTGAAAATCTATTTTACAGGAATGGATGGGAGGATTTTTTTGGAGTTGCCTTAAATCATCTCTCCGTACTCCAGTGGCTTCTCTAAAATGTTGACAGTGCCCCAGGAAGAATATAGGGACCTTCCACCTTCCCCAGGGCCAGCTTGCAGTCTTGGATTTCAGGGTCTCTGGAAACATCTGGTCTTGGTTCCCACCTGGTGACACAGCATAGACTTTATAAAAATAAACAATGTAATATTACACCTTAGGAAACAAGGATATAATAAAATGGCCTACTTACGGAAGTAATGAAGGAAAATAGAAATGGGAACATTCTCAAAATTTTGTGAAAAGGAGTCTGAATCAGAAATAATTCCAGCTTTTCCCACTGGGTGGTGCTTTTATTTAATTTTACTATAGGCTTCCTGACTCAGGGCAGGTCTGCAATCCAAGTCAGTTCTGGGCATTACCGTTTGAAAATTCTGAAGTGTTGGGGAGATTTACTGGTGAAATGTTCGAGCTTTTTACACTAATTGAATATGTGTCTTAGAGGATTCTTTTCCCCTGCTCTGTATGCTTGTTACCATCATTCCTGTAGACTGAATACTTGAGCACAGTTTTTCTCATAGCCATAGTTTCATACCTAGTGTTGTGCCTGGCAAAGAGTGGATGCTTCATGATTATATTCCCACTGATTGAGTGAATGAAGGAGTTAAGGTTACGCGGTGCTCTACTTGGATGCACTTAATTAGAAATTATCCATCTATACTAGGTTTCGGCTAACGCTTTCTGTCTAGGGTCAGAGTAAGTATTCTAAGCTTTGTGGACCATACAGGCTCCATTGCAACAATAGGTGCTGCCTCTATAGTAGTGAAATCAGGCGGACAGTGTGGCAGGGTGTGGCTGTTCCGATTGAACTTCATTTACAAAGAGGGGCAGTAAGCTAGATTTGGCCCATGGCTATAGTTTACTCTGATCTATACAAAAGCACACACAGGCACCATAAACATCTTAGAGTTCACTGTATTGAAGAGAAGAGACTTTGAGAATCTGTGAATGGCAGAGACAATAATAGGTATTCACAAATCCTGCTTCACTTTCCACCTGAGCACAGGAAGACCACATTTCCCAGCTTCCTTTGCACTCAGATGGCGCCTTATGACTAGTTGTGCCCAATGAACTGTGTGTTCAGAAATTAAGTCCATCATGTTCAAACCTGGAGTGTAAAACATCCAGCCAACTGCTCCATGCTCTCCTCCTTCATCTGCTGAGTGCAGTTAGTCCAGTGCAGGACTCCAGGGCCCTGGGAGTTGGCAAAGCCACTTGATGGGGAGCCTGGGTCTCTGGATAACTGTATGGAGCAGAGTCCTCTCCACCTCCACCCTCAGCTCATATTGACTGAGAAGGAGTGTAAAATAAACCTGTGTGTTGTTAAAGCACTGAAATTTTGGGGTTGTTAGCCTACCCTCTCTAATAATACCATGTTTGGGTTCAGATAAGGATAAAGGAAAGAAACTAAAATATAAGAGCTCAGAGCCCTTCTCTCCATAGCTGTCTACCTCCTGCCTGGTAAATCCATGGTTTTGATTGGAGAGAAGGGGAATGAGGAGATTTGGGTGCTCACACTCTTAGAAAGTGTGTGAATAGGAAGTGGCAGTGCAGTTTGGGTGTGAGAAACTGGAACCTTGAGGAGGGAACCACTGGGAGGTAGGATGTGGGAGACAAAAAATGAGACCAGAGATATGTGCTTTTTAATAAAATTATACGTGAAACATAGTAACCCTCGTACCCAAATGTGGTCTAATACCTTCAGTACAATGGTTCATCTCTGTGCTGGTTAAAATGGGTTACATTGAGCTAGCTTAAGACCTCCCCATCCTAACATTGTTCGTGTGTGTGTGTGTGTGTGTGTGTGTGTGTGTGTGTGTGTGTGTGTGTAAAGTAAAATATGATAGCCTCTATAATAAGTCACCAAAATTTCGGTGGCTTAGCAAAATAGTTCCCAGTCACATCCATCTCAGTCCAATATGAGATGGGTGGTGGGATGTGCTCCACACAGTAGGTTCGTTTCTCCTTGAGGGTCCCCTCCCCCTGACCTTCATTGTCTTCCCCTTTCAGCTGAGACATGGGAAGAGAACGGGTGGAGGAGGACTGCATGGGAAGTTTTGAAGGCCAGGCCTGGTACTGGTGGGTATCACTTTAGCCCAAATGCCATGGCTCAGAACTCAGTTATGTGGTCCCACTTGACTGCAATGGTGGCAGGGAAATACAGCACAACCTGTGAGCCCAGAGGGAACTGAAACAGGATTAGTGGACCCATAGCAGTTTCTGGCTTAATGGGAAAACAGTTTGAGCTTCTGACAACCAACTTTACAAATAAATATTTGGAACCAACCTGTTCTTGAACTGAGACCTTGCTAGTGCTTTTTGTCACTGTAAACCTTAGTTACGCCTCATTGCCTGGAAGAGGCCATACACATAATCCAATGCCAAAAAAAGATTTGTTACAGTTAATTGTGATGCTACAGAAAGCCAACAGGGGAGCAAAGCATTTATTGCTTTCTCTGTCAGGAAGGTGAGGGTGGGGTATCTTTTGGTTTAGGAGCTCCCTGCAGCCCTGGTCTCTCTCCTTTGTCTGCTTCTCTGCTTTCCCAGCCGGGCCTGCCTTCTCAACATCAGGGCCTCACAGCCATTCCTGGCTTTATCTGGGGAAGACCAAGGTGGGTTCTGGCACAGCCCCTGCCAGTCCTCCCAGCAGATTCTGCAGACAGGCACAAGCACAAAAGGGATCGATCTTTCTGTTGCTAATTTGAACTGTCTTTTATGACAAAATTCTGATGTGCTAAAAAAACTAAAAGAACTCATTTTAACTAGGGGTGGAGGTGGGGGGAACAAAATGGTGACAGGGACAGAAAGTTCCATCTTGCTATATCACATGACCATATTATATGGCCTCTGGACGCATGCAGTTAAACTGGCCCAAAACAAATGATTATCTGAGAGGCAGCTTCCATTGGCCAAATATATTCATTCCTTTCTTTTGGAAGGGTGGAGGCACAGCTGTGGTCATGGAGGGAGGGGAGCTATCAGATGCTATTGGTAAAATGTTTAGTTACCTGGGGCCAGAGGGGCTTCAGGTGCTTTCCAAAGCATCTGAGCGGAAGGAATGTATGTGAAAGGTGATAATGGAAAGAGCTGATCTGGTGCCCGCCGTTTCGCACGGCCATCTTTAGCAAGCACAGTCAGGAATCCACGTATATGAACACAGGAAGTGGGGAAGCAGCCCCCTTCTTCTTGCAAACATCAGGCCCACCTCTGGTGAGAAATCTTGGTCCATCCCCTCAACTCAAGCCTAATTGAAATGTCTCCCTTTCTTTGATCTCTTAGCATTTGTGCGTGGATCTGATTGTAGTAGTTCCCACCAAAAGGCATAGCTGTAATTCTGAAATCCTCAAGGGCAGGGTCACAGTCATATTCAGATGTGAGTCCTGGATCTAGCATGAAGCAGGTATGAGATACTGTGCACTGGATGGTGACTGAGTCTGGCTGCCAGTGCCCACCTAATTTGGGGACATTGACGTCACTCTCACTGAGGTCTAAGATGCTAAAACCACCTGGGCCTAAGGTTATAGGGGATTTTACCCCTATGTAGAATTGAAATACCAGAATAGAAGGTCCTGTGTTTCAATTTTGGTTCAATCAGGAAATCAGAGTTGCTCAGAGTGATATAGATAATGCATTTATTGTGGGGAGGGTGCTGTATATAACTGTTGGAGATGTGAAGAAGGAGTTGGAAGACTGGTGCCTCTGCCCTCGGGTGGTTGATCAGTAGGGATGGTAGTCAGAGAGAAAGCTGGATTTGAAGTGGGCAAAGACAAACTAGAGCCTGCGAAGGTAAAATGCACTCTATGGGGACAAACTGGAGCCTGCAGAGGTAAACCAGAACCCATGAAGACAAAAGGGATCCCATGGGGACAAAGTGGAACCTGCATGTGTCTCTCACCACCTTCGTGTTGACAATGCAGGTGATTTGTAGGAGAAGATGGCATCCTTTGCCATGGACCTGCATGTGTGTCTGCCCCAGGACATGGAGAAGTTGCTCCAGGATTTGGAGAAGCTGAAGGAGAAGATCCCAGTGGGAGATGGGGGTGCTGAGGGCCAGGATGCTGTCACTAACGTTGACTAGAAAATCAGCCACCATGTGAGCTGACAAGAGTGCTGTCCTTCAGAGCATAACAGCCATTGGTTCACCTCTGATTCCCCAATCTCTTTCAAATTTCTCTTGTGTGAGAAGATGGATGTTAGAGAAGATGGTAGTCATTTCACAATATATGTAAATCAAACCATCAGTCTGTATGCCTTAAACTTATATAGTGATGTAGGTCAATTATTTCAATAAGACGGGGGGAAAATAAAATAATTAAAATGTGAAAAAGAAATTCCCTATATGTAAAAAACAAAAGGAAAGTTTCTTTGATCACAATCCCTAACCCAGCAGTGTATGACAGGGAAGGAAGTTCTGGGAAATGTCATTCCAGCTTAGCCAAGTTGACACAGTTCAAGGCCACAGGTTCTATCTCTCCAATTGCATTGTTAACACTCAGTATGGCTGCAGATGTTTGTGCCAAAGTAATTTATTGCAGGGGCCTTTGGAAAGAATCTTTTTAGTGAAACCCACTTAGGTTTTGACTGACAGAGAAAGATAAAGTAACTTGGTCTTTCATACCAACACTTGGTGGCCAGTGAATTCTGTTACTTATTTTTGTTGGAGAAAAGAGGAGGAGGACACATATTGGAGTAGAAATAAAGAATTTTTTTTTTTGAATCTTGGATTAGGTTAGAAAAGCTTACTTTCCTTGAGTATAGTGGAAGATTGCCTTTCCACAAAGAGAAATCTCATAGCTTTAGACCATCGATTGAGTATTTAAATGTCTGCATAATGAGTGGGGTGGGCTGGTGGCATGGTGGCCAATGGTGTGACCCTAAAGAATCTGGAATCTCATCAAAAGAAGCTGGAAACCTTAATAAGTAAATGGTCGCTTTTGTAAATATTTTATTAATAGATGTATTCCAACAGGCAATATTCTATAGTTATTTGGAATCTAGGGCTCTACGTGTGTCCATAAGGTCCAATTTGTTGATTATGAGGTTTGAATTGTCTATATCTCCACTGAATTTTGTGTTTCTTTATTCTGTCAGTTATGAGAGAGGTAAGTTAACATTTCCTGTAAGATGAAGATTTGTCTATTTTGCCATTTAGATCTAAGAAATTTTGCTCTCTATGTTTTGAGCCTATGTTATTAACTGCATAGAACTTTAGAGCTATGATATCTTACTGAACCTTTTTGTCATTTGAATTATCCCCATCTCTACTTATTTTAACCTTAAAGTCTACTTTATTCAGCTTTATTGAGGTATTATTGATAAATAAACCTTCAAGTCTACTTTTATGTTAATAGAGAGACTCCAGCTTCCTTTGGGTTAGTGTTTGCATGGTATTATCTTTTTCTATCTTTTTAATTGTTGCTTTTTCTTTTTTTGAAGTTGTCTTCTTAAGCTTGGTTATTTTTGTTGGTGTGCCAGACACACGTGAAACAGTAATTTGAGGGTGAGGAAGATGTTATCTTCCAAACTCCAAAAAGGAATTTCCTTTTCTTCTGCCAGGTATCTGGGGATATTCAATTCTGAGATTGTGATGATTTCAAGATGAGTTGCAACCTCCAAAGGGCTGCTCTTTGGGATCCAACCCAGAGCCAGAGGGCTTCTCAGGGGCTTTTGCTCTTGCTAACCCTTACACTTCAATCCCTGTCACGTTAGCTTCATGATGTTGACAGAGAAGCTACCTTACCTCCCACTGACCCTTCCAGAATAAGCAGAACCCCAGGGAGAAAGGCTTCCCAAATGCTGGGTTCAACTCCTTGCATGCCATTTTTCCCTATATTCTGGCCCACCAATTATTTACTTTTTCATTAGTTTTCCGATATTTTTAAAGCATATTTATGAAAATATTATGTCCACTATTTCTAGCTGTCCTAGTGGAAGAGTTGGTCCAAATTTCCTAGTTTTTCTTTACCAGAAGCAGAAGTTCCTCATTCTTTTCTGGAGAAAAATCTCCTTTCTTTAGTATAGTTGACTGGCATTTTCTTTTTAATGTTGAAGATGCCTTAAAAGCTGACGTTCATGGAGCACTGTAATTTTATAATTTTTGTTTAATAGGATAGGTAGTATAATTCTACATCTTGACGTAGATGTTAAAGTAAGTAGGGGTGATTGTATAAAAGTCAGAAATACTATGTTACAGGGAACTTTCATTTTCAATCACAGGTTTCATTTTAACCTCACTTGTTTTCACAAAACTTGTGAGTTTCATAGGTATTACGTATGACAGTAGATACTTGACATATTGTTAAATTAGGTTTTTATCACCTAGAATATGATAATGAATGTAGATTTTTAATGAAAATGCTTAACTATCTGATGCAAGAACAAGAACTCTGGCTCCCTGACTAAGGGAAGAATCTTCCCCAGTCAGTGAGAAAGTCGGTCTTGGAGAAAAGCTCTGGGCCCTGTAGTCCTGAGTGGTTAATGGTGTCGAGGGCTTTCCCAGCCAGGATCTGCTGGAGAACTGGGCTGCCCACTGGGCTCTGGATTCCAGCCAGATGGGCCTGCTGGGCTCGACAGGGTCTGTCACCCAGGCAGCCAAGGATCCATGTGTGAAACCAGCAAGGTGCCACTTCATGAGCAGCTCCTTTCACTGTCACCCTGGGAATTTCTGAGGGAAGCATAGATGTAGGACATCTGTTTTCCGTGTTTCTCCTTCAGAGCAGTGAAAATGGTGGGGTTTTTTTGAGAAAGGAAAAGAGGAAAAGCCAGCTATGAGCTCTGTGTTTGAAAAAACTGGTCGTGTTTCTGTATCTGCTGAATTTGCTCCTGTAATATTTACTCCTTTGTGGTTTTTGTTTCTTTTCAATTCAATACGCTTCTCTGGCATAGGACTCTCCCTTGAATGGCAGACCCATTTTACTCACCTGCTTCCTGGACATCTCTACTTAGATAGCAGCCACCTCAGACTCAGCATGTCCCCTACCCAAGTCACTGCATTTCCAAACGCTGAACCTCTTCCAGCTTTTCTTCCCCTTTCCATGAGATGAAGAAGCCAGTCTTAAATGACACAAAACTGTTCCTACTTCGCGTAAGGGCCCCCTTGCTCTTAGAGGGTGGCACCATAGAGTTAGTTTGAACAGTTTCTCAAAATGCTCATGCTCCTGTGTATGAAAATATTTAGAAAAACCAGAGAAAAATATGCACTATGCCCCACTTTTTGTAACCCACAGCCATTGGTAACAGCGTACAGTAAGTCCTCACTTGATGGTGTCTATAGGTTCCGTGACTTTAAGTGAAACTACATATAGCAAAACCAGCTTTACTATAGGTTAATTGATGTAAACAAGAGTGAAGTTCCTGTGGGATCTTATCAACTTTACAACGAAATGATATTTAAGAACATTATTCGAGGGCCTGCTATACAAGAGTCATTCATATCATATTTCAATAATATGGTCGCTCTCTTCTTCGTTCCTCCCTACCCTTCATAGTATTTGTCCCCGGAATGTTCTCTGGGGATGGCTGTGCCGTCTAGCAGCCATCCTCATGATGACGTGTGACTAAAGAGCATATCCTTGTCAGGCCATTCTTGACCAGAGTGACAGAAGTGACTTCTCTGACTGCAGAAACTTTCAGATAAACGGAGACTAAATAGACAACTAAATGCATTATGTGACCCTTGTTTGGGCAGGTAAAGGACATTAATAGGATAATTGGCAAATTTTGGATGAGGTCTGATGATTAGATTATAATAGTGTGTCAGGGTTAATTTCCTGATTTTGATCATTGTCCTGGGATTATATAAGTGAATGTCCTTGTTTTTTAGAAAATCGCACTGAAAACTTTAGAGATAAAGAGGCATAGTATCTGCAACTTCCTCTCAAATACTTTGAGAAAAGAGAGAGAGAGAGAGGGAGGGAGTGTGTGTGTTTGTGTGTGCATACACTTGGGAGGATAGGGGATGAATGATAAATCAAGGTAGTAAATTGTTAACATTTGGGCAATCTTGAAAGGCACAGAAGAACTCTTATACTGTTTTCCCAACACTTTCACCAGTCTTAAATTATTTCAAAATCAGAAGTTCAAGAAAATGATCTTGGCAGGTGGGAGAACTACTAACCAGGAGACCTCTAAACTTGGAATACTTGAGTTCAGTCTGTTCCAAACCCATGTTCTATTGTTGGGTTTCCAAGGAGACTGAGTTCCCCTCTTCCATCAAGCCAGATTCCCTACGAAGTCCTCTCACTTGGTTGAACAGACAAAATGTCTTTCTCTCCTGGCTGAACTCCCCTGCTTATCTGAAAGTTTAGGTCTATGTCTTTCTCCAAATTCCATGCCCCAGCAGCCTATGTAGAAGGCTGCATTCCTCTGTGATATTTCACTGGGATCCATTTTTTCTAATGACTGGAAAAGCCAGATGCTGGGTTTATCCATTGCAACATGTGTCAGTCAGGATAGAGCAGGTTATGCTGCAGTAACAAACTGCCACCGAAGTTCAGCTTACTTAACACAATGAAAATTGATTTCTCACTCATGCTACATATGTAATATAGTGTATTAGGAAGTCTCTCTGCTCATTAAAGAGCTAGTGAGTCATTTACCACATTCCCTTTCACCTGCTGTGGTGATTGTCATGAGACAAAATTCAGCCTCCATCAGCCAGGCTTCCTGAGTGACTCAAGTTTCTTCCCAAAAGAGACAAATGTTGCTTCCATATTTCATGCACCATGGAGTACAATCCTACATTGTGTTTGTGAGGAGAAGAGGCAGAAATATTTGTAACAGCCCTGGTGGTTCTCACAGTGCTACCTCTTAGCAGTTAAGCTGAATTTAATAGTTACATTTAGGAGAGCAGAATAAGAGGCAGGCACGTAAAACGCAAAGATGCTGGCTTCCGCCAAGGGCAGAGAGAGGAAGACAGACTGGCCAAGAGTCACCGGAGCATTTCCTCCTCCGAGAGACTTTCCTGTTCTCTAGCTCCTTGTGCAAACACCACAACCGGCAGAGGCTTCCATCCTGCCCTAGCATCTTTTGCTGTTATTTCCTTGTGATTTTTCTCTCATACATTTTTATGAGTGCCGCACATGTTTATTGGAACCCTGCATCAATAGATGGGCACCTATTATTTGCCAGACACTGTGCTAGGTTCTGGGATATAAGGACCAATAAGACATTGGCTCTGCCCTCACGGCATTTCCTAACTTGTCAGGAAGACAGAGAGGAAAGCAGATACTTTAAATTTAGAGGGTAGAGATAACCACAGGGGGAGAAGAGACCATCTGATCCCTTTGGGAGAAGGGAGGGTGGTGAGAAGAGGGGAGGAAGTGGGAGACAGCCCTTCTGCTCCATATAAATACTGCCCAGGTTCTCCATTTATCATTCTCTCTGGCTGAATAGGACACATAATACAAAATGTGCTATTGGGCGGGTTACAAATCATAGTTTAAGGGCTATCAATGTGTCCTGTTTTGCAAACAAGAAATATTTATTAGTCATCTTTTACAATAATAAGACTAATTCTACTTACACTTGGGTTCTTCTGAAAATCACTGGCTCCTTTTACCAATGAGGATGCTGAGACAGGTAACTTGTTAGGATCCTTAAAGGTCCTAACTGCACTACTTAGAACTCAGGGCCCTGATTACCCTTCCAGGGTACTTCCCACTAACCCATCCTACCTTGATCTTGTTTCGGAATCTACCTGCCTGAGGATCCTGCAGTCTAGGGGAAGAGTTTTTATCCACTCTTGTGATGGATGTGGGGCAAAGTTATGGTGATTTCATCACAGCCCTTGGTTGTGCTGGAGGCAGGTGAATCTAGGAGATCTCCCTGTTCTCTGGCTCCCGTTGGACTATTAAGAGAATGAGCAATGCAAGTAAGAGCAAATTTTCAGGGGGTACCACATATACTCGAGGACATCACAGCTGCCAGTGAATAGCCAGCTCCGCATGATGTAACTGCTGTGACGGGTGGCAAGATGGCAGAGCGAAGAAGGGGCCAGGCTTCTGTCTCTCTCGGCAGGATTCTCATCTGCTGCAATTTGCAGCCACGGATAGGATGCTGAGTCTGTGGGATCAGCACACGGACACGTTGTAGGTGCAGACCAACCTTATCATTTTTGTTTGCTAAGGTTTGGAACGATCTCTGGTCTTGTGCTAGCCTTCCATTGATCAAATGAGATAATGAATGTAGAATCCTTGGCACGTACTAAGTGGGTAATAGATAGTAACTGCGATAATAGTAATAATTGCAGTAATAATGATCTTAATTACTGCAATAATAGGGCAATAGTATTAGTGCAATAATTATTTAATAATGATGGTAATATAAATATAATAACAGTATAGCAATCAGTGGCAGGGGGGTAGGGTTGTAATGGAAGTGGTTCTCCCAGTGGGAGTTTTATCAGTGACACAGGATAATAAAAAGCATACTGTATTAGAACTCTACTTTCTGCTCAGTTTTGCTGTAAATCTAAAACTGCTCTAAAAAAGTAATCATTTTTTTTTTTAATGAAGGAAAGAGGAAAAAGAAAGCAGACGGGCGATTAGTTGGTGTTACTATTGTTTTTCAATCCTCTAAAGACAATGCACTCCCTTATTGCTTCCACCCACTTCTACTTTCTCCCCCTTGGTATCTCACTAACAATAACAACTGGTTATTTTTAAATTGCTCCATTAGCTATGCAGAGATTCAAATGATAGCTTAATAACGAGGAAGAAAAGTTTCTTAGTACTCTGATGATCATTCCAGTGTTTCTCTAGTCACGACTGGGTGTTGAATGCTGGTGAAACTGGCCCCTGAGTACTGCTGGGGCCGAAAGCCACAGGTGTTGGGTTCAGTGGTTCTCTCCACTGAGTTACACAGACACATTGTCTCCACTCTACGTGGCTGCAGCTGAGGGGACCACCTACCCCATCCCAGCTCCTAGAGAGATCTTCCCTGATCCACGAACCAGGGCAAGTCTTGTCACCAATGGGTTGGCTTCCCTTCCTTTGCCTAATGAAAGGTTCTCTTTCCTTTGAGTAGGAAAATGCTCAGCTAATCAGAGAAGTGGAAGTAGACAAGGTCTGTGCGCTCCCTAGGGACCAGGCAGAAGCCATCAAGCAGCTCTGGCTGGACCCAGGAATCCAGGAGTGTTACGACAGGAGAAGGGAGTACCAGCTGTCAGACTCTGCCAAATAGTGAGTACAGAGCCCTGGGTGTGGCTGCCCAAAGGGCTTTCAGTCAAGCATGCTACATGTACTTCAAAGCATGTAAAGGAGCTGCTTCTAGCTCAGCGACAATACTACCTCCCTTCCGCTCGTCTGTATCCTCTCTTACTTCTTGGTGTGTCTCTTCCCACCTCCTAAAAACCTTCAGTCCCCTTCTGTATCTCAGATCTCTACTTGCCCTTACCTGCCTTTCCTCATCATGCCCTACACCTCTGTCCCTTTCAATTAGAGTCTAAATCAAAGGTGGGGTTCTCTTGGTGGAACTGATTTTATTTGGGGTACTGAAATGATCTGATTTAAATGAGAACTGTATCTGCTTCTGGCTTCTATTTTCCTCCTCTCCCTATCCCTCCGTCTTCTGGTTTCCTGATCAGTAGATGCCAGGTTCAACTACTCTAAAATCTAAAATCAGAGTTCAGGCTGCAATGCACTAGGCCCTCTAAAGGCTGGTCTTGTGCTGCCCTCTAGTGGCTCAGCACACAAGCTGCTCAGTCCTCGAGCCCTTTGTTTACCAACAACTTGCAAAGGCCTATACACTGTATTTTGGATCTCTAAAGCTCTAGTTTTAAATAAGTTATCTTCAGGGTAAAAGAAATAAGATGGTTCTGCATGCAAACTATCCCAGCGAGATCACAGAATTTCATATACTTACGAATTTCCTGAGGCAATTCCTCTGTCAGCCCGATCACTGGGCAGATAGTTTAATCGTGGTCCTTGAAGCGGGGTTGCTTCCTGATTCCGCAGCTCAGCTCTTCCCCCCCTTTGCCCATGTCATCTTCCATCTTCTGAGGGCCATGGAATCTTTTCCAGAGATGTCTCCTTCCCTTCAGGTGCTGGCATGGGTGGGTGATTTACCCCACCATCTAGATAAGACAGTGGGCAGGAAAGGAAACCAGAATTTTATCTCAGTTTCCTTGGGCATCTGTCCCAGGCTGAGTGTTTAAGCCATTAATCCAGGTTGGCACAACCCATCTGAGCTCAGGAACACTTAAGTGCAAAGCAGGAAAAGGAAATACAAGAAGTCCTATTAACGACACAGAAAAGAGCCGAAAGGAAGGGAGGCAATGTCCCAAGGGGGAGGGGTAGACTTCCTTCGACAGCTGGGGAGCCAGGGACAGCCCTCCCGTCGGCCACGGCACCCCTGGCCCTTTCCTGAGCTGGCCTAATGTCATCTGCTTCTGTGCGGGCCCTGGGGAGTGGCGGGGGCTCTTGATGTAGATCCATTTGGAAAAGAGCTACTGGAACTGCTGTAAAATTCAATGGAGCTCTGCACCCTGGGGCGAGTTTGAGCGGGATGTGGGAAGTGGCAGGGGGGAGGCAGAGCTGCATCAGAGAGAGTACACCCAGACAGCTGTCCCACTGGTGAGACTGAAGACACCGGCACGCGTCCTTGGTCCAGGTCAGTGGTGCCATCTACTCTGCTAGTCATGTCTGCTGCTCTGGACGGGAATTTATTTCACAAAAATTTTATGTGTGCCTACTGTGGACCAGGCACTGTGGTAAGGGTGGCAGGTAAAACCAGAGCTCTCTACCGTCAAGGAGTATACAGCTTGCTGGAACGAGACAAGCCTCAGCAAAACAAAAAAAAGTCACACACGGAAGTCAATGGTGATGAGCCTTGGAGTCATGTATGGGAAACAGGGAGTGGATTTCAGAAGGCTGCCGCAAGTGGTTTGCTTCCTGTGCTGTGAGCTGCACGATGAATAGTGTTAGCCTGTTACCTCGTGGCTCTCCTTCATGCCACCTGCTCAGGACTAGGGAGGCTCTGCCTGTGTAGGAAGAAGGCAGGGCCAGCCTGTTTGCAGGGGCTCAGAACTCGGTCATTGGCCAGGGCCTCAGTTAGTTATTTTACCCCCAAATGCCTTTTATAAAGGCTTTAACAAAAGTGTCCTCTTGTTTTACCACAGAAAAGTGGTATGTTTTAAGCTCTGGGCTTTAACATATGGCCAAAAATAATCCAAGACAACTTTTGGTTTATTTTAGATGTTTAATTTCCCAGTGTAAAATGTAACGTTTTCTTGTTACTTTTGAAAGAACTTGCCATTAGCCTGTTTTATGCCTTTATATATTCTTAGAAACTCTACTTCACTGAGAAAAGTGTTCAAGAACAGCATCTACATTCTATAATGTTCTTGGATGAGGCTGAGTGTAAGAGGGGAAGGAGGACAGGTGAGAGATCAGAGAGCAGATTCCAATATTCTACTCCTTCCTGCCCCGCTGTCTCTCTCCCTGGCCAGATAGTGATGAGCTTAAAATCAGGAGAGATGGAGTGATGTGCAGATTTCCCAGAAGGCTCATGAACCTTCTGATCCATATTCTCTACAAAACAGTTGGAGGAGGGCTAGAGTGTTGGCTCTCAAAGTCACTGATGGAACCTGTGAATCTGAGTGGGTCGTTCTGAGTTGGGGTGACTTACCTGGAGTATGAGACACTTCTCCATTCTCTGAATTGAGTCTCAGCACCTTGTCCTCTAATGTTACAGTTATCTAACTGACATTGACCGTATTGCCACGCTGTCGTTCGTGCCAACGGAGCAAGACATACTTCGTGTTCGAGTGCCTACAACCGGCATCATCGAGTATCCGTTTGACTTGGAAAATATCATCTTTCGGTAAGAAAGTCTTCCTGACATGGTCCATTAAGAATCTGTTTGTCCAGGCTTGGAAGTCCCCATAAGGATTCTTAAATGTGTTATTCCTAAAAGGGGTTATATCTTTTGGGGGCAATATGGCCCTCTCCATCACACCGTTTATTCTGGAAAAATAAGACAAAACAACTAAGAATTAATCCAAAATCTGTATTGAAAATTATGTAAAATAATGTATATATAAACTATTTTACAGCTGTGCAAAAAAGTATGAATTTCCACATATAAATATAGGAAGTACTTTAGGATGACTTAAGTAAATCTTCATTACATTTAATTATGGCAAATGAATAATATGGTACATATGTTTGGCACTGCAAATTTCAAAGCACTTTTTTTATTGTGTCAAAACTTTAATATTGATATACAGTGTTTCATATTCAACATGTGAAATCTTTATTTCACTCCTGACAAGAAAATGTTATGTATGTAATAATGATTTTCTAAATTATTCATCTATCGGCACACACTCAAAAATCTATGCATGTAATTTTTTAAATTGTTTTTCACCCTGTGATGTTTTTCTGATTTATTTATTTAAATATTACATAAGGTTTATTAAATCTAACATTTAGAAAACTGAGGACTTAAATTTCATATATTTTTTATTGAATTATTTATTTATTTATTTATATGTATATATTTAACGTTTTAGTCTAATGTTTTAATTAATCTGGAAAAGCAAACAAAATAAAGCCCAAACAAAAACTTAGTACTTCACCACAGATACTTTGAGAAGCACTATTCCCCTGGATTAAACTAAATCAATGGTGTTGAAATCTTGAAGTGCCAAGTGCCCCACGTACTTTAAAAAAATGATTTTTATCAATTTTACTTATTGAAAAAAATAGGTCTAAGAACTAAGTACAATTTGCAATTTCTTGAAGATGATTCTCTCTCACGATTTGCTCTCACTTCCAGATTAAGACGGTTTCATAATACTAGGTATTTTCTATGGGATCAAAGCACTTTTATATCCACTAGTGCCCGTGTTCCCCCTAATAAGTTACTACACATGCTTTTCTAGTTGAAACAACACAAATCCAATCCTGCCGTGTCCAGGTTCGGTCTGAAAACCCTATTACATCCAGTGCTTTTCGAGCACTGTGGCATTGGCAGAGCCCAGTGGTTGAGCTCCTGGAAAATCTGCATCTTTGTGAGCACATCTCCTGTGCTGTGTGCCCATGAATTTATCTAAACCTTTTCAGAATCAATGCAGCTTCGGAAACCTGTGTCTGGTCCACAGATGTATTCTCTTTGGCCCACTTAGTGTTCTAAAAAATTTTAGAGCCAATATTTAAAAATTTCACGAACAACATCTAGTCTCTCTTGCAAAGTTTGAAGACCTGGTCATAGTGAGCCTGCATTTTCGTCCCTCGGTGGTTGACTACAGTTGGGTAGCAGTCATCCCTTCAGACAGGGCCCCTAGCACTCTCGAAGCGCATGCTTTTCTACTTTGCACAGGGCCACCTAACTCATTTCCATGGACTGCCTGACCCCTGTAGCATTCAAGCTTGCGACAGTCCTTTGGCTCTGAGTCCCTGAAATTTTTCCCACACGCACTTTGGATTTCCATATCGGACAGATGGCACTTACAGATCTTTATGGGGAAGAAAGGGCAGCAGCCACCTAATGGAGAAAGGATCTGTGGATAAATGAGCGGAGCCATAAAAACAAGAAGGGGCAAAGGCCTGGAGAAAGCTGAGTGGCCTTGGAGGACCGCCTACCTCCCTGCCCCTTGGTGGCTGGTGTCCTGGCATCACAGTGGGTACTGCAGCGCCCAGGTGGATGCTTGTGCTTCCTGCGGAACTATTGCAGCAGCCTCCTAACCAGTGTCCTCAGCAGGGTCCACCTCAGTGACCTCTGCGTCTGTTTTCAGTAACTTCACTTACATTCTGTGCTTCCTTTGCTAGGAAACTTCCAGTGGTTCCTCCTTGCCCAAAGCAGCGGTGCTCCAACATTTTAAACGTTGGACCCCTTTTCACTCTTAAAAATTATTGAGGACCCTAAAGAGTGCTGATTTCCATGACAGAATGATTCATGTCCCTTTTCTCCTGAGTCATGTGTTCCAGCTTTTGAGTGATCTGAGTTTCTTTGAACAGGATGGTCGATGTTGGAGGCCAGCGCTCCGAAAGACGGAAGTGGATCCACTGCTTTGAGAGCGTCACGTCCATTATCTTTTTGGTTGCCCTGAGTGAATATGACCAGGTCCTGGCTGAGGGTGACAATGAGGTAGGCTGGGTGGGAAGTCTGGTTAGTTGTGGAAGACAGAGGCCTATGTCTGCAGCTTGCCAAATGCCAGCCAGCTCTGGCACGAGACTCTATTCCTGAGGTTCAATCACCTTGCCTCTCAAAGTGAAGTCTGGCCAACAGTACAGATATTACCTGGGTGCTTGTTAGACATGTAGAGCTACTGACTCAGCCCAGACCGAATACATGAGAATCTGCATTTAACAAGATCCCAGGTAATTCACATAAACCTGCAAGTGTGAGAAGCACCTTGACCTGGAAACCTGATTCTCAAATGTGGATGCATGCTGGAATTCCTTGGGACCTTAAAAAAAAAAAACTAACTCCTAGGTCCAACCTGAGCTTGATTTAATTGGTGGTGTGTGCAGCCCAAGGCTGGGATCTAACGTAATGTGCTGCCAAGGGTGGAGACACTCAGAAGCACTGGTTCTTAGCTTTGGCTGCGTATTGAAATCCTGGGGGAGTTCTAAAAAAATACCACCTTTTTGGACCCCCCCCCAGTAGAGATTCATATTCCTGGGTGTGAGTAGGGGGTGTCTTTTTCAAGCCTTCCCTGCCCCCCGTATACTAATGAATAGCCAGAGTGTAGTAATGCTATTTCTAATAAACTTACCTGAGAATGGGCTTCCCAACCTCCATGACCCACTGCACTCCCACATTAGGTTCCTAGTTGAGTTGGCATGGGGAGTGGTGCCAGGTGCTGTTCTTGGATGGCATCTGCCCTTTACTTCCCCTGGAAGGGGCTTGCTCAGGGCAACTGGGACGATCCACCCCCATCAGGCATTCAGTGTCCTCTGTAGAGTTGCCATAGTGTGGCTGGGTCACACTCCAATAGCTGGATCTGCCTGGAAAATGACATGAACCCTCACAGTCAGTTCTTTGTGAGGTTGGGGGTGTTTTCTGTGGGATACCCTCATCCTCCCCCTTACTCTTCACAAGACCCCTAGACCTTTTAGAAAAATGTCTCTTGCTTCTAGGGCATGAAAGTAAATCAATAAGGAACTCTCCAGGATTAGGCAGTAACTATGAACAAACTGTATGTTGTTTTTCTGGAGACCAGACTTTTCTCTGAGGAGCATCGTAACATTAGCTAATTAGTGGAGGATTAACCCCTTTACTAGTGTCATTGTGCAAAGGAGAATAGAAATCTTGGCTGCCACTCAGCTCTTCCAATAGAGAAACCTTTTTAAAAAGGAAAGGCCTCGAGTCATCAATATGAAAAATTAGCTACAAATTTGTCTCAGGAATTACTTACGATGTTTGTCAGGAAACTTAAAAGATTAGTCAGGTGTGCTTGGAGATTAGTCAGGTGTGCATGGACAAGTACGTCAGCCTGACGTACTGATGTGCTAAGACATTAAATATGTTTTCTTCTCCTGAAAAAAAAAAAAAAAAAGAAATCACAAGGTATTTGTAGAAAAATTGTGGTTGCCACTCCAGTTTTCCCTCCTGGTTGTAGATATGTGTTAGATACATTTACTGTGCTGTATAGGAATTGTTTTTTTCATATACTGTATTTCCTTGGACATCATTATTGATAAGATCATAATAAATTTTAAAGAAGCTTTAAAAGCAAGTGAGGGATTATCTCTCTGGTAATAAATTCCAGATCTTAGGCCCCAAAATGGTACTCAGCGGGAGAATGAACCCCATGTCTGGGGGAATGTGTCTGGGAGTTGTAGGAATTAGAGATTGATGGCATGTCCCTCTGGGCTTTGATGTTTTTCAGCCCGACCACTTCCCTTGCTAAAGGGAAGTGTCTTTTTCCTCCTAGAAATACTTAAGAGAGCAGAATACTCTCGAACATTTATGGTCATCAAGTGAGCTCTGTATGTGCCTGTCTGCCCTCCATAAATTAGGAACATTTGATATTTTCTTGCCAGTGTCTAATGCTCAGAAATGTTACTGTCCTTCTGCATAATTTCCACTAGATCCTACTATTATACGGCCTTGGGAAACTATTTAAATTTCATGAACAGTATAGAATGCTCATCCATAAAATGGGGGCTCTGTTCCCCCTTGTGGAGCTTGCCTGTATTGCCCGCCAATAAGACCTGACACAGGGTCAGTGCTCAGTAAGGAGAGTTCCCTTCCTTGCTAGTGTCCAAGGCGGCGACCCTGCTGAAGGGCTCTGTTTTCCCTCATCATCACATGACTGCCGACGCACAGTCTGGAGGCCCACACCCAGTAATGTGGGTGTCTCAGGTCTGAAGCTGTGAACTTGCCCCTCTTGGTAATCCCACTAATTCTACACAGAAAACTTGTCAAATATGGCCATGACCCTTCTTGTTCCAAGTTGCACAAAAGTCTTATATCCTTACTTGTTAGTTTGGGACTAGAGAAGAGTTGGGTGATACAGGAGAAGATCCAGAAAGTGGAAATGGAAGCAGGAAGCCTGGTGCCCTGAGGTGCCCACATACTCACCAGCTACAGCAAGGACAGTGACACCGAGACTGGAGCTGACTGAGACGGGCACAGATGGATGGAACCAGTGGTTTGGTATGTTGCTTCCAAAGCATTGCTTTTCTGTCCAGTTAACCTTAAATTCCTTGTTTCTCACTTAGAACCGCATGGAAGAGAGCAAAGCCTTATTTAAAACCATTATCACCTACCCCTGGTTTCTGAACTCATCTGTGATTTTGTTCTTAAACAAGAAGGATCTTTTGGAAGAAAAAATAATGTACTCTCATCTAATTAGCTATTTTCCAGAGTACACAGGTAAGCGTTCATCTTGTTGACCTTGCTGAAATTAGTTCGTAACGAGCTCACAGGAGCCTCCCCAGTCTGTCTAGAACAGACTTTCTCGCAGAAGCTCAGTCACATTACTGTGTGCTTTCGCCTCAGTGCCCCCACACATGTCTCTCCCAGTGCCTGGAATACAACTGGCAATTCCTGTTGCTAACTCACTTTGCCAAGACCCAGCTCAGGCACTCTGTCCTTTGGGAAGTTCTTCTGAGCCTCACCCCCCTGCTCTCTTGGCTGCCGGGACTCACCATGCTCTCTTGGCCTTCGGTACTCTGTCGCATTGTCTGCTCACTCAGCCCTCTCCCCAGTCAGCTCCTGAGGGCAGAGACTGTGCCAGACTTATCTTTGCATTCTTGATGCTGGTCAGAGCACCTGGCACTTCTTATGTGTAGGTTACAGTGTGGCAGCCCCTTTCCCAGACACAGGGTCGACACTGAGGTTCCTTATCTACATGACAGATGCAAAGGAGAGTTTATGCCCTATTGCTAATTACTTCTGGTACTGGAGAGCTCAAATATGATTAAGTTTCACATTGACAGTCAGAGGAGCAGTGTTTCAGCACTCTCCTTTTTCCTTTTTATTAACCGGATTGGCCATGTAATACAGAGCCCATAAACTTTAAAAGCAGACTTGGGTGCCTAATAACATTAGTCCCATATTCGTCCTTTTCCCTCTCCTAGCCCACTTCTGTCTGCCTGAGTTAACAAGAATTACCTCTTTTCAAAAGTGGTCCAAATTAGGGGTGGTCGGTTAGCTCAGTTGGTTAGAGCACAATGCTCGTAACACCAGGGTTGCCGGTTCAATCCCCACATGGGCCACTCCGAGCTGCGCCCTCCACAACTAGATTGAAACAACTACTTGACTTGGAGCTGATGGGTCCTGGAAAAACACAGTTAAAATAAAAATAAATGAAAGTGGTTTTTTTGTTTTTTAAATGTGGTCCAAATCAGAAAATTAAATTGGGTCACAATTTTTCAACAAATTGCCTTAAAGTACAATTTGTAAATGTTAGTAGACACTTTACTGTTTTACAGGTTCATAATGAGATATAATAAAAATCATGCCCCTAGAAATAAGAGCTCAAAGAAGCATCCCAAATAAGAACAAGAGTACATTGAAAATGATTTTTGGAAGGACTTGGTGGTGAGTTCGTATCTCTCTTTTTTATTCCTCTACCTGCTCCCGTGACCAGGACCAAAGCAGGATGTCAAAGCTGCCAGAGACTTTATCCTGAAGCTTTATCAAGATCAGAATCCTGACAAAGAGAAAGTTATCTATTCCCACTTCACATGTGCTACAGATACAGAGAATATCCGCTTTGTGTTCGCTGCTGTGAAAGACACAATTCTACAACTAAACCTGCGGGAATTCAACCTAGTTTAAAAACTGCTGCCTACTCCTCGCCAAAACCAGAAGACAGGACTTGCAAGCAAGCCCCTTGTGTTTATTTCCGAGTGCTTCTAACATATCACCCGACCCAGCCCACTGGACAGCACCAAGGCCACCGGGACAGAGATGGGGTGATGGAGCCTGAAAGATATTTAAGTTTAGCAAAACTTTTAAAAAGTCTTTATTCCAAAATTGTCTTTATATTTCTTTTGACTTTTGGCTGTAAGACTGTCATTTTGAATTTGATATTTTATAAAGCCACTGTGATTTACTGTTTATTTTTAAAATTACATTTAAGTGTGTTTAAAAAATCATGTAATGGAGGGGTGGGGGCCTGTTAATTTAAAGATCATGCCTTGAGAGCTCTAGGATTAATTTGGGTGACTTTTTTTTTTTTTTTAAAGAAAGTTGAGTTTTAAAGCTTTTTATTAAATCTTGTAATTTTGAGGCATTTTTAATTGTTTTTCTCTCTTCATGCTGAAGTATGATGCCTTTAACATGCCACCAAAGATTTCTTTTTTTTAAGCAGTCGGTTCTAAGCAACGACTATGTCAGTGCATCTAATTCAGTTTTCCTACAGTTTGATCACCATGAAGCCAAAGTCAACATAAGGTACATGGTCTCTAGATAGCACACATGTTGTACTGGTGGGAAGTGTGTATGTGTATATTCCAATGTATATGACTATGCCTTGTAAACTGATGAAATGGCTAAAAGTACAAATTGTTTAACAAATATAATGTAACTCCTGCCAAAATTTTGATGGCCACCAGTTTTGCTGTTTGAACCATGTATGCTGTGCCTTTCTGAGGCGACTAAGAATATACCATTCTGCCGTTAGCATTGGATTAAGTTATGTTTCTTTGAGCTGACAAAAGTGAACTGGCATCTTAAGATGACTAACCATAGAACTGGGAGGTCTATGGGCAGAGCTGGGCTCCCTGGTACTCTCTAGTTCTGACTTCCTGTTAAAACTTTATGGTTCCAACTTCAGGGAGAGGGATTTATATAGGGGGTCATCTTGGGAAGGGGGCACTTCTTTTGCAAGGGTGGCTGGCCAGAGGTGGGCGTCCTTACACTGCTGTGGTGGTTTTATTTCTTTTTCTTTTCCCGAATAAACCCTCTTTTGGTGGACTACCTGGAGAATTATTTTGTCTAGTGGACAGAGCTCATGTTTTTGAGGAGCTATGGTGCTGCTCCTCAAAAGAAAAATGCTGTAACTTTAACAGTTAATTACTTAGAAACTTTCGAAATGTACTTGTAGGAGAAGAAAAATAATTTTACTCTTACCTTCTGGATTCTTGGCTGAGACCCCCCTCCTGTAATAAAAGAGATGAACAGGAGGACAAAACCCCAGAAGTTCAATAACATGCACACCTCCTATATACATGGGAGACACCCAGGAAAATTGAGTCATTCCGAGAAGTGGCCCAAGCCATCACCTTAAATACCATCTCCAGCTAAAGACAAAAGAAAGGTGTTGGGGGAGGGGGTGGGCAAGGGGCAGAAGGCCAGTTAAGGGAGGTTATGGAAAAGCACAGTAAACAAGAGTAAAGTTGTTATGAAGATTTAAGTTAGGCACCTTTTCCAGTGATAAGTTTCCCATGCTTTAGAGTCTGATCCTTCTCTTCTGGGTACAGAAAGGGAGACACACAACTGGAAATTTCTCTTGTTAATGTAAATTTCCTCTACAAAGGGTAATTAATTCTTCATTTTCAGAGCTTTTTCTGTGCCTGCTCTTTCTTAAAAATTAATCAGCTCAAAATAATCCTCGTGCCAATATTTTAGGATGGTATATATTCTGCTCTCTTTCTGTCCTACATTTCAAATTTCAAAGGAGTTTCACAGTCCAGAAGCTAAGTGAGAGATGGGCTGTATTATTTTATTGCACCAGTCTGTTAGTCTTGAGATTAGGTCAGCAGTGCAGTTAAATAGTTGTGTCTCATTTTAGGAGGTGGGCTACCAAAGGTAGGCCAATATGGCACGAGCAATCAGGTGTTTAAGAGGTATTTATCGAAACAAACAAACAAAAAAACCCACAATGGTTAATGGTTGAAGCAAATTACAAACTCAGTATGAGTCATGAGGGCAGCCAGTCAGAAGATTTTTAGATGAAGCATCTTTTGCAGTTTGAATGTCTCCGATGTCATCAGGCATGAATGGTATTTGAACAGGAGCCATTGTGGCCATTTCACTGAAATTTATACCAAGTTGTTCACATTCAGTTTGCAGGGCTTTGGGAAACACTTTTGCAAAAGCAAAACAATTTCTGTAAATGACAAAAAACCTTAAAATGGCCATGGTTAAAGATCTGATAAGAATGCGTTACAATGCAATCAGCAAGGGAATTTGGTTATTTCTGTAAAATCCATTTTAAGATAACAACTAGAATTGCAAATGATAACATTAGACCAGGTTACATCAAATTTCTAGGGATTTCATACAATTTGTTCTTAGTGACTCCAAGTCAAAAGAGTGGGGAAAATAATTGGAAATATAGTTTGAAGAGTTGTAGCCAGATTATTGGAAGAAACTACAATTCAGGATTCAGTCCTGAATCCTTTACAGATAACGAAATAGAAATACATAACAAAATATAGATAACGAAATCTCAGACAATCAACAGGTCTAGAATCAGATATCCACAAGGTGCAGTATAGTTTCTACTGAAGGAACCTTTTTCTTCTCTATAATCACCCCATTTTTACCAAAGATAATTATAGTAAAACTAATTTGTTTGCAAAATAAATCTAGTCTCAAAATTGGCCTGATAATGTACACAATTGCAGCAAGAATAGTGATTGACCATATATACAGTCTCTTAAATCTCTTTGCCAGAACTTTTCTTAAGGAGTCTCAGGTTGGACTTTTTAAAAGCCTCTCAGAGGCTCGGAATCCAAGGTCTTGCCCTCAGACTTCGTCTGCAATACCAAAACAATGGGATTATTTCCTCTCTTCTCAAGGTCCCAGTATATCCTGAGGTTCCTGCACCTGCCAGGAAGTGACCCTTGTAACTTACCTGGTAAGGCAGCAAGACACCAGACGGTTTTTCTAAGGAGATTTATTGGCTTTAAAGTCAGCCTTGGTTCCTTAAAACTGGTCATATCTGATTCTATGCACATTCTCAAATATGACATTCCAGTCAAAGTTTTGATAATATAACCAGTGTTTCCAATTGTGTCCTGTTAGAAGGAGAACAGATTCTTATTGAACTTATGCAAATTCCTATGTTGTCATGAAAATAAGAATACTCACTAAGAATTTCCAAATTCTTAGTAGAAATTGCTTAAGTCACTGATAGCTTAAGAGAAAAGAAAAAGGTTTCCTTAAATCTGGAAAAAGAAAACAAAGTTATAAAAATTATAATTACCCTCCTCAGTTCCTTCAGTCCCATATAATAAATTCTTGTTGGTCTTGATCTTGCGTGAGCAGTTTTGTGAATCCAGTTTTTCCTTAGAATTTTCCTGTTTAATTCTTACCCAGTTCAATGGTTTGATTTGATAGTTATCAGAAACTTGTGCTTTTCAGATCCCATTGCATAAATCTCCCTGAAGATGACGCACTTTTGTGGAAACACTTTTGCAAAGGCAAAACAGTAATTTCTGTAAATGATAAAAAAAAATTTAAAATGAATGCAATCAACAAGGAAATTTGGTTGTTTCTGTGACATGTATTTTAAGATAACAGCCAGAGTTGCAAGTGATAACATACCAGGACATATCAGATTTCTAGGAATTTCATATGACTTCTGGAATACTTACATTAATAACATGTATCCATACAAATATAACCTAAAGAAATTTTTGTGTCACCTCTTATTTGTCAATGCTTCCCATGCAATTTTAAAAAAATATTTCCATTAAAATTTTTTTTTATTGGGGAATATTGGGGAACAGTGTGTTTCTCCAAGGCCCATCAGCTCCAAGTCATTGTGCTTCAATCTAGTTGTGGAGAGAGCACCTCAGCTCCAAGTCCAGTCACTGTTTTCAATCCTTAGTTGTAGGGGACGCAGCCCACCATCCCATGTGGGAACCGGCGATCTTGTTGTTGAGAGCTTGCACTTTAACCAACTGAGCCATCCGGCTGCCCCTCTGGCAGCTCAGTGGCAGCTCATTGTCTTCAATCTGGTTGTGGAGGGCGCAGCTCACTGGCCCATATGAGAATTGAACCGGCAACTATGTTGTTCAGAGCTCACACTCTAACCAACTGAGCCATCTGGCCGCCCTTCCCATGCAATTTAACAAGAGCCTAATTAGTTTAATATCTCTTTATATAAGGAGAGAGAAACCTTGAGATTTTCTAGAAATAGATGTTCAGTTCTCTGAAATACTCCAAGCTAGTTCAAGGTCAAAAAGACTTAATTTAGAATTTGATTTTTAGAAGTTTGTCAAAAATATCAAAGGTTTTGGACACTGGGCCAAATAGGATCACAGATCATTGTGAAACAACACTTAATAACCTATTTAATCAAAGTGACAATAAAAATATTTTAAAAGCAAATACAGATTACATAGTTGTAAGCAAAACTTAGCTCTTAATATGTAGAAGACTTGAGTTTCTTAAGTAATCAAAGATCTAATGGTAAAGATAACATGAAGCACAAATAATTATTTTAGTAAAACACAAAAATCTTTGCTTTCTAGGCAGATTACTTAAAAGGTAAAGAAAAACCTTTCGCAATCTTTTATCAAAAGCAGACCAACAGTCCAAGAAAATCCTTTTAGCAGATGAAAGAAAATTATAGTTTTATACAAGTACACTGTTGATATTAGCCAGCTTAGTTACACAAGGTTCCCTTTCTTTCTCACTTCCCAACTTTCTATATCCATTTAATTTGTCCTTTATTCTCCTCTTTGCAATTTTGAAATAATCGGTTGTACTTCAGGACAAAATTATTCTCTTTCCCTTAACAAAAATGCATCTCCATACCTCATACATTTTCTTAACCAAAAACATATCTTACTTTCTGTGAAAATAGAAATGTTTCCCTTACTATTTCTACTAGTTTTAATTAGACACATTTATTAGAATTCCCAACCATTGCAACTTTAATTTCTATTGAAAACTAAAGAGTAAGAGATTTTGAACTAGATTGGCAAATTTATTAATACATTTCATAAGTTTTAGAAGCATATCCTTCTTCATAGTACAATTTTTCAGTGTAGCACGAGACATTTACTTTCAGACCTGAATATGTTTAGTTTCTTTGTAATAAGCCAAAAGTAGATAAAACTATATTTAGTAATTAATGTTTCAGTATTTTACGTTATTTGAAAATGATCTAAATATTCAATGAATTTCCATCATTTAACTTGGAAAAAATTTAAGGTTTCAAATTACCAAAACGATTTGGAAGCTATTTTAAAGTAGATATATGTTATAAAACTTCATAACTGTTAAAAAGTTCATTGCACTTACATCTATTTAATTCACTTGTCTTAAAAATCATATGTAGATTACTCCTAAAAATTTCATTAAACAAAGTTAACCATCATCCTGTTATTTTTCTTGCTGATAAATTCTGTAACAGAGATAACATGAACCTATTTGACTAATAAACCTAGGTGGAATAAAAGTTGTACATCTGCATTCCGACAACTCTGAAGACATGCCTATTTTAAGTAAACCTACTTAAACTAGCCGGTGTTTACTGAATATTTCCCCAGATCACATGAACTTAGAAAACACTTGGGTTAGTTTCTATATTTTTGAGAGTTTAGAAATACTTCTTTCATATAAGCACATATTATGAAGGCAATTGAATAGCTCTTTTACAAATTTCTGACTATTCCATCTGGAGGTAGACAAATATCATACATCTACAACATACATATATAGACCTACATAAACATACAGATGCAAACAGAGATCGTGTGAGTATCATAAACTTTTAGCCAGGAATCAGGTACAATCAGACGAAACCCACTAGTTTATAAAAAAACAGTGGATCCAATTTGTGCTTCTGGCAGATAGAATAAGTTTACCTACTCAGGTGGCTAAAGCTTTTTTACCAATATTTGCAGAGAAGACACATCTTTTTTTCTTTTGCCTAATTTCCAAATAGCTCCTTTCTTTTCCCCCTCTGAGGAGAATCATCTCCTTAAAGTTTGGATTTCAAAGAGATGGCTCTCAGGTCCTAGAGAAGATGAGGGTAGAAAATGTACATCTCAAAGGCACAGGGAAAGTATCTCAGTTTTCTCCAAGTAGTTTTGGGGTGTATTTGCCTATTATCAGATATCTAGGGTCATTACTATTTAATGTTTTCTTTTTCTTAAGTGCAGGACAATTCTGTTTCCAATGTCCCAATCTTTTACAATGTCTACAAGCATTTTGAGATGAAGAGGAGGAGCTTTTGTGATTGGTAAGGATAGGTGGACTTTGTATGGCTTGTACAACTGCATTTCTGGTTTTGTAAAGATTTGTAAGACACAGTTGTTTCCAATTCCTTAAGGAATTGGGTGAGCCTGAATGATATTGTGAGGCTGACCTGCCCATCCAACTACAATATCTTCAATCACTGCTTTATATCAGGGAGGAGATTTCCATTTCAACTAAGATAGAAATAAAAAAAAATTCCTATATTCTGAAATTTCAGGGTTGAATGCATTATGCCTTTGTAAAGTCTGTATAAAGCATTCAACAAAGGCCTTCATATGCTCTCTGTTTTGAGTGTACAAATTCAAACTTGGACCAATTCACTTTAGGGGGAAGCCTCTATTATTACTTCTGTCAGTCCCTGAACATCACCTTCCAGCTCATCCATTTCCTGATTTTGTGTAGGAAGGCCTGGGAGAAATTCCAGTCATCTGTTTCTCAGTGAGAGGGGTTTCCCTAGGGAGCTGGCTAGCTTATCTTATGACTACAGTACAATCATGATGAGAGGGAGGAACAGCCCCGAGCAGCCAATGAAGACTCCCGTGAGTGGGGTTGCATATGGCCACTGATCTTTCTTTCTCACTCTTCTCTAAATCTGGTAGGATCTTCCGAAAATGAAGGTGAAAAGGACTTTGTAATTTATCTTGTTAAGAGAGTCCCTAAGGCTGGATGCTACATTCCTTTGTGTTCTCTTTGCAATGTGATCATTCCACAGGTACCAATACAACAATTGTTTACCAAGACAGTTCTCTAAACAAGTTTTTTGAGATCTAGAAGTTGATGAATAGGATCTTTCTTGGTATACTAATCTCAATAGCGACTCAAACCCATCAAGCCTTTTTATGACTTAACCATGGAAACAAGGGGCGTCCCTGAAGGCATTGCAGCTCTCACAAGATCCAGAAAGTCCACTCCAAGAGTTAGCCTGAGAAAGCAAAGACCTTCATTACCACAGGCATTCAGAATGGTGTGGTGAAAATTGTGTCTCCAGTTTCCCTTGAGAACATGAGACACCTCCAGTCACAGACCCTCTTGCTGATCTGTGACACTGGGCAGGTGCTACTGGAATGGAACTCTTCCAGCACAATTGAAACAATGAAGGCTGAGACAAAAAGGCCCTTTATGGACTAGACCGCTTAACAAACTCTCATGAGAGCTGGCACAGTGGGACAAAGAGAATGCTGCTTGTCCCTTTGTGTCTCAGATTCTCAGCCTATTGGGCTGGCTGCCAGATAGAAGCCCTTACTTGCACCTTCTGGTTGGTGGAGGCCAGAGAGAGTATTCTCAAATTGGTCAAAAACCCAAGCTCTCAAGACTTAGAACAAGATGAAAATAAAACCTCATTTGGCTTATGGTTTTCCTCCTAATGACAAATGACATGAAAGACAGAGACAATAGAAAACAATAACCATCTCTGGGAGGAACACGATCAATAGAAAACCAGAGTATTCCTAACAAGTCTTTACCAGAATTGCTATACCCAAGGAACTAGTTCACACAAGTATTTCCTCCTGCTAATCTAAATTTGGAAAGCAAAGGACACGGTGAAACTTCCCTTCTTCTCTCAACTAGGCACTGTAGACAGAGATCCATGAGAGCTGATTTTGGTAAGAATTCTTACCCTTCGTTGGCTTCTGCCAGTTTTCCAGGATTCCATCTGCAGGTTCCAGAGCAAGAATGTTGTCTCAGCAGGTCCCATCATAAGTTGTCAAACTGTAGAGGAGGAAAAATAATTTTCCCTCTACCTTTGTAGGTTCTTGGCTGAGACCCCATCTTTATAATAATAATAAAAAAAACAGATTAAAAGAAGAAAAACAAATTTAACAACACATTTACCTATGTTATATATATACATACGTGTGTGTGTGTGTGTGTGTATATTTATACCTATAACTCCCGTATATATATGGAAGATGACCAAAAAAACTGAATTAAAATGGCCCAAGCCATCACCTTAAATACCTTCTTCAGCTAAAGACATAGAAAAATGCTGGGGAGTGGGGAAGGCCAGTTATGGGAAGTTACCAGGAAAAGCATAGTAAATGAATGTAAGGTTGTTATTTAGATTTAAGTTGGGCACCTTCTCCAATGATAAGTTTCTAGAGAATTAGAGTCTCGTTCTTCTCTTCCTGGTACAGAGAGGGAGACACCTTTACAAATGAGATTTCTCTTATAAATTTCTCCTACGAAAGGACAACTTCTACTCAGTTTTCAGAGCTTTTCATGTGTCTGCTGTTTCTTAAAAATAATGAGCTCAAAAAATCCTTATGCCAAAGAGGCATAGTTTGGAGTGGTATATTCTACTTCTAGTCATCCATTTTGCAGCATGTCAGTATTCATTCATGTTATGTTGGAGGTCCGTGAGTAGCTGACTCAGAAAAGCAGAAACAGAAGTCACCTGGGTGGTGCAGAGTGTTTCAAACTAAAGGCCCAAGATGGTTTTATCTCTGCTTTTTATTTGAAGGTGTGAACACACATACAAATACACATACAAGCACATCACTTAGGGATTTAGGTGTGATATGTCTTACCTCCAATCAGTCTACAAAATGTACTCAGATTAGTTCTGTATGTTATGGAACAATGTGTAATTCCTGTAACTGCACTAAGCTTTCCTATCAGCCAGTTAGGATAGGCAGGTTCTCATCCTGTTGGACCACCTCTAAGTGGGAAGCTATTAAAGAAGAAAAGAGCATTGATGCTAGGAGAGACAGGAGTTATGCTTACAGCTAGTGATTCTACCCCATCAACATTAAACTTTATAAAATAACTTTCACTCAAGAAATGAATACAAAAGCAAAAGTTTTTGTGAAACCTGAAAAACTGACGTTAAAAATTTATCTGGTACAATAAAGTTTCAGAAATAGCCAGGACAATTTGCACAAGAGAACAAAGAGCTGGGGAAGTAGTTCTTAAGGATATCTAGAAACATAACCAAAAGCAAGAAAACCTGGGAAGGGCTGTGCACAATAGTAAACACCATGAACTGCTTCTGATCATCCAATTAACATGAAAAGGGTCAAGAGAATCAGTAATCAGGGGAATTAGAAAGTGTGGGATTTAAAAAAAAAATGTTAAGCACTTTCTGGCATCAAGTTATTGTTATTTTCAATTTCCTTTTGGCTGACAAAGCATACAAGAAGATGGTGGCTTTCAATCACTTCTAGTTGCAGGAGGGCGGTTGAATAGATCATTAACAAGAGGTAGTAATGAAGCATTTTTTTTTTTTAAGATTTTATTGGGGAAGGGGAACAGGACTTTATTGGAAAACAGTGTGTACTTCCAGGACTTTTTTTTTTCCCCAAGTCAAGTTGTCCTTTCAATCTTAGTTGTGGAGGGTGCCGTTCAGCTTCAAGTTGTTGTCCTTTTAGTCTTAGTTGTGGTGGGCGCAGCTCAGCTCCAGGTCCAGTTGCTGTTTCTAGTTGCAGGGGGCGCAGCCCACCATCCCTTGCAGGAGTCGAACTGGCAACCTTGTGGTCAAGAGCCCGCGCTCCAACCGAGCCATCAGGGAGGCAGTTCAGCTCAATGTGCCGTGTTCAATCTTAGTTGCAGGGGGCACTGCCCACCATCCCTTGCGGGACTCAAGGAATTGAACTGGCAACCTTGTGGTTGAGAGCCCACTGGCCCATGTGGAAATCGAACCAGCAGCCTTCGGGGTTAGGAGCATGGAGCTCTAATGGCCTGAGCCACTGGGCCGGCCCAAGCATTTTCTTAAGTAATGGAAATTCTGAACTCTTCATATCCGAGGTGAATTATCTCTGTTAATATTAATTCAGCAAGTAGATGATTCTCTCCTAGCCCTTCTTTCAAAATATACTTGTTACTTACTGTGGAAATGAGCCATTTGAAGTTTTCTGATGGTGAGAGGCAGTCTTGGTGCTTAAGAATGTAGTAAGTATTACCACTGAGGCTTAGTCAGCAAGGATGACGCTGGACTGGAAAGCTGTCAAGCTGGCTTTGACTGAAAAGTCAGCACCTTAGGCAATCTGTTAGTTATCCACACTCGTTTAGGCCCCAAAGACGGTAGATAGAGTTTAGATAGGCGAGCGAAGGTATATTTCTACTTCCATCCAGTCAACTGAAAGCAGAGGCAGACTGCAGATTGGAAATATTTGACTTAATTTATTTGAAAAAGATATACATAGTTAAAGTGGGCAATCCTCTGACCAAGTAATCTAATTCTACCAATAGCAAGAAATAATTATTGTTTAGAAAAATGTTAGTCATTAGTGAGCATGTCCAACCAATTTTCAGGAAAAAAGAAAAGATGAAGGTCAATTTCAAGAGGAAGAATTTCACTGTACACATTTGTGTGTATAAATTATCTTATCAGAATACACAAAACCAAGGCAGAGATTGCAACCGGCAACTGGGCCAGAGCCCACATAAAAGGTATAAGAACAGCAAAATGAAGGAAATACTGCAGTGATGCCGAAGCAGATCTGTAAAAAACAAATTATCATCATCAACGACCATATTTTTACCAAAGAATAAGCATTCCAAAGAAGCACAGGCTATTTGGTCAGTACGAAAATGAGGAAGTATTTTTAAAGTGCACATTCCCTGAACAATTCATTTTCATATGTAATATACATATTCACACAGAGATCATCATTTTAAAAGGTCTGTAACCATCTATCTGACCTTGCAACAAGCCCCAGACACAATTTCTAATAGCTTGTGAGTGTGGATATAAAATTATTGACATTGACAATATTTCAATGTAATCTACATTTTACTGGAATGTTTTCCAGTCCCCAAACTGGGAACTTTTGGGTAGCCAATGGAACACTGGTGGTATGATGCATAATAAACGTTGGGGTTTTCCAACACGCTTTACTTTAGGTACACTTCAGATGATGAGACTTTTTATTATAGCCCTCTCACAGGGTTTCTTGTTACAAGGACCTCATTAGAAGGAACACGTTATTGAGGTTATCAGAGCAATACTAAATTAATAGTGTTCAGTGACAGGGGTTTTTAGGTTGACAGATGACTATTATAGCAGAGGTTAAACTGTAATGCAAATTAATTTGTATTTGTATGAAGTAAAAAACAATTAAAAATACACTGATATCAACCTAAAAATTTTGAAGTTACATTTCTTATGTAGCTCTTTGGGTAACCAAAATTATCAATTTTTAAAATATGCCATAATGCTTTTAAAAAAGAACTAATATGTAATTCCAAAGTAAAACTTTTAAAAAAATGATATGGAACAAATTTATTTTACAAAATAAAGTAAGAAAGTTTCAATTAAAGAAGGATGAAGGTTTGTAATAGAGTAAGACTGTCCTTCGGTTACATTACGAGAAGTCAGGGTTCTTTGGAAAAAATAATAATGCTGAGAAAAACAGAAGGCAGCAGGAGAAGAGGAAGGCAGATATGAGATGGATTGACTCCCCAAAAGAAGCTACAGGCATGAGGCTACAGGAGCTGAGCAGGGCTGCTGAGGACAGGACACTGTAGACATCACTCATTCACTGGTCACCAGGAATTGAGCTGACTCAAGGGCAAGTAATACACAGAGGATCCAGCATCGTCTCAGTACATGTGCTGGCTTGTTTTTAGGACAGCCCTGAAACAAATACTACTTTACACCAATTGCAGCAGAAAAAAAGCGTGGAAAAAGTCTGCACTAATAGCTATATTGGCCAATTATCAAGAATACAGATTACAAGAATCATAAAAATTTAAACTAATGGTAACCTGATTAGGTTATCATTAGCAGTAAGGTATCATTTCAAAGGATTGGGTAGGAGGGTGAATGGTCCCCTTTTAGACTATGTAAAGGAGCTATAAGTGATACTGGGTAGCACCAAAGAAAATCAGATTGAATAAATTTTGTATTGAATCTTGCATAAGGAGTGCAGGTTATCTGCATTTTCTACTTGAGTCCTGCAGAAATGAGGAAATCCAATTATTTCCAGCTAAGCTGCATTGACATTTGTAAAGCACCGTCCAATGAATGAGTATTTTGGCCCTATAAGAATGTAACCCATGGATAGGCTCCCCATTTTTAAGGGCCTTTGGTACCTGTGTGATGAATCAGACAGAAGGTAGATGAAGAAAATTCAACTTACTTAAAAAGAACTTCTGGCTCCAATCCTAGTAAAATGCTTAGTGGCAGAGAGGTGAAATACATCAAGTTAAATGACATCCTGTGGCCTTTTTTGGGTGTTGTTTGTGGATCTAACTTTTCTATGGTTTTTCTGGTCGCGCTGTCAGTGGGACCTAATACATACTATGAAAGGAAAACACTTTACAAACCAAAACAAGAGCTATCTTATCTCCTCACTCTAGGGAAAAAGACAGTTCTCACAATTTGAAGACTCCCTGAGTTGCAGATCTGCAGCTTCTTATCTAAGGACAAGCTCCACACAATCCAGAATGTTCAAACAATCCCTGGCTGGCCCACGCCTCCAACAGCAGTGACTTTCAACATTTTGGGGGATTTTTTAAAGCTGAATACTTAAAAATTCATCATATAAAAAAATATTTTATATCGTGGCCCAGTATACACAGTATCTAGAGTATTTAACTAAAACAATATTTCTGGAAACAATGTTTAACCTTGTTCCATGCAATGATCTCTTCTTTCCTTTTCTATTCCATTTTTAAAATACGTTGGTCTTTGAGATGTTAAATTGATTTGATGGCCCATGACTGGGTTAAGACTTATAGTTCGAAAAACACTGTCCATGAGGATTTTAGTTGATCTTGAGAAAAGGTAAAAAGCAATAGCCCTGGAACCCAGGTAGATTTCTCTGAATTGTGTTGGCTGGGGCACGAAAACACCCAGTCCCAAATGTCTACTTTCACCTTCAGTGTATTCAGCACACTTTTCAGCTCCAGTTAGTTCAGGCAAACTAACCCAGTACCTTGTCCCACCCAATCTTTTTCATACAGGGCTTGGGTTTGGCCTGAAGAATCAGTTAATACTGGCAACTGATGAGTGAATAACTAAGGTGTAGAAAATTTAGCGCTGAGTAGAGTTTTTACTTTTCATCAGACAGGGATAGGATACTGTGGTATTTATAGGATATATCTATAGGTGCATATGTATTTAGTGGGATACTATTACTGCTACTACTATTAGAAAAAAATGACAGAAATAATTATGATAGAAAAAGAGAAGAAAAATGTCTTATTTATTTGGAGGCAATGGGATAGTTTTGGAAAGAATCGGAACTTGAAGGAGAAAGGGCCCGGGAAGGACAGTCTATAGCCGGTAATGATTATTTACCGGGATCAGAAAAGAACTCAGTTGAACTAAACTGAGCCTGGGTAAAATCCCAAAGTCTTGCTGAGAACACTAGGGATGAAACAGCCAATGCATACACTATGAAAGGGAAGCCCCTGGAGAAGAGCACGTGTTCTTTGGTTCAGAAAGGATTTTGTAAATGTGAAGAAATCGGAAGCTTCATTTTGTACCAGAAATCAAAGTTGCTGTTTCTAACACAGTTTTCTGGAGGAAAGTTGGCAGGGAACAGACACTTTGCCTTGGGTTTCACATAATGATCATGGGCTGTGCTAGAATCCAGGGCCTGGGGTTCTAGCTAACAAATAATACAACGAAAGAACTGACACAATACTCAGGACCTTATTCCATAGCAACTACCAAACAACCAAGGCAAGCTTCAAGTTCTCAAGAAGAGAGCCATTAAATATAGTAAAATGTAATTCAGGTCTGATTGTTTCAAATATAATAAGATGATGGACTCTGTAAAATTCAAGAAAAAAAATACAGAATCAAACACATGACTATAAATTGTAAAATACTATGCTAAGAAGACTGACTTGTTTTTGTTCTGTTGATGTTCTTCGTTTAGATGAAGACAATCTTCTAAGACAACTGATAAACTACTGCTCTTGAAATTGTGGGTCTTTCTATTTTAGAAACAGAGGAAGTGATGGGAGGAACTGATAGGTAGATGACAGGTAGAGAAAACGTGAGACAAAGCATTCCTAGGTTCCTATTAGTAAGGGAACAGGAAGGATAGGCATGTTGGCTTTCCATGTATAATAGTTACAAGACCCAGTCATGCTAGCCTCCAGAGGATACTAGAAAGATTTCTATGCTCCTCTCTTAGGCTTTCCCGCTTTACCATGGGACACCCGAGTTATGGGTATTTTTTCTGAGGATGAAATCATAAAACTGGAGCAGGTAATGACGTACTTAGCTAATAGGATGAATGGAACGTCAGTAAAACAACATTTTGGATGAGGATGATCTAATGAGTTTTCTGACTGCCTGTACTCGTGTTTAATGCGAATGCATGCAAAATTGGAGGAGCTCAGCAACAGAGAAAATGTGTATGTTATTTGAACAAAGGTCATCCTGGGAGCACGCACTATCATGTGATTTGAAATGTGTCACTTTTGATTCAATTTATGTTCAGCAAAGAAAAACATTCTGGGAGGAACTATTGGTAATAATATGTTTTTACAATCAGAGGAAAAATCAACAGTCTTTAGTAGCTGGATTTGGTCAGGAAGAAATACAGTTACAATCTGGCATGCTGTTTATTTTAGCTTTTACAACAAAGCAAGGGTTTGTTGGAACCTAAGGAGCATTTCACAACCATAGTCTATACAGATTCTCCAATTCCAAAAACAGTTTATAATAATTTCATGGCACATACAACATGCATCAAATACTCTGCATTATTTAATAACTAATAAGTCACTGCATAGTTTTCTTCGTGGTTCACAGTCATATATTCATCCCCTTTCACTTGAAAAAATCCACTAATATTAGGGTTTTTGATCAAATACCAAGAAAAAAACCCATGGCCTTATTTTTGCTAAAGGGCAGCCCGTGATTTTTGTTCTGATGAGCTATACATTTTAAAGACTTCTCATTTGAGTAACTGTAAGCAAACCAGAAATTCTCAATCTATGACCAACAGGACAGGTTACTGGATTAATCTTTGGAGTACATACACTTACTTATGAGAGGTGCTGTCTGTTGTGAAGCATAACTCATATCTAAGATGGTGGGAATTTTGTTTATTTTATGTTACCAGTGAATGGAAAATTATATTGTTAAGGCTTCAGGAATTTTCCTTTAAAGTCAGCAATCTATTAAAATCATGACCCGGAGAAACCAAGTAGATCCTAAGGAGATGGCTTAAGGAAATATTTCTAAGGCTTCAAAGTTTTGAGAAGGGCTTTCCCTACTTGGGTATGACACTCATTTCTTCAAGCCTTTCTTAAAATGAGGCTTGAAAGGGTATTACTATTCAATCTGTATTATATTATATATAAAAAGATTGTTTTTTATAGTCATGCGGTGTATTTGAAGTATAATTCAGACCGATCCTTTATAAAAATATAAGGAAAATAACACCAAAATATTTATCTGTAAAAAGAACATCATGTTTCTAAAGAAACCACCACCACCGTTCTCTTGATACCACTGAGGCAATGTTGGATTTCATCATTCATTTGATCACTTCCATCGCTTATTCAGGGAGTTTGAATTCAGCATGATAGAAGTTTAAAATGTAAACTAGGAACATTAAACTTAGCTCCGTCTGAAGGCTAAGTATGGGCAATTTCTCTACCCTTGCAGAGAAATTGGAAGGAGCAAATATTTAAGATTCATAAAAGAAACATTTCATTTACAAAGTAATTAGCATTTTAACCACATACATGGTTCAAGTTAGAAAACCAGAAGTATCCCCAAAGAGTCAAAATATTTTAATCACTTAACTGTTTTACCTGATTCTAACTGAAATTTACGTATATATACTTATTTATTTATGTACTTGAAATTACTTTTGTACTATACTTCCCAAAATAGTTTTGGAAGGTACAAGATGGAATCTGTAATGATTACTGTGTGTCTTCGAGCAGTGTTCTCCATCAGAGGCTTGGGGAAGGTTCTCTTGCTTCTTCTAGCTTTGTGAGAATCCACTGTTGTTAAGGAAATAAATGAATATTTACTTACTTCAGTAAACTTGCAATACAACTCAAAATGTAATGAATGGCAATCTGGAAGTTGGCTTTCCAGTTTAGTTAGGTGTATACCAGAAATTAAATTCATTTTGCCTAAGAGAAAATTCACTCACTTAAATGGCCCAGACGGTTCAGGGACAATGGTACTGGGTTTTATTTGACAATAAGGAAGTTTTTCTAAGGTCTTTGGACTTGGATGTTTACCTTCAGAATAAGAAAAGTCAAATGAACCATCCTGAGAGAGAAGGGTAATTTGGCAGCTGGACTGAATAATTCTGGTATAATGTGAAAAATGTCTATGCAAAATTCCTTCCAATCTATGCCAATTCTGTATCACAAACCTTCATGATTCTACATATAGGATTCTACTGATTAAACAGGAATAATGACATGTAATTCTATAGTGGGGAGCAGCATAGTAAGATTCTCGAGCATTTCAGGTGTTCTCATATTTTCTATTTTGAAATCACAAAAACAGAATGCAAATATAATGTAAACCTTTCTACCAATGATGTCTATTATCATTGGCCATGTATGACAGACATAAGCCTTATAGGTGACACTGGGGTTATCCCATTAGGAAAAGCTTCAGCAGAGATCTTTGTGCTTCTTTAACTTAAGAAGAACCTAGTAGGGGAATAGTTCTAGGATTAGGACAGCAAGAGAACTGAGCTCAGTAGCCTCCTTTGAATGTTTCTAGCAGAGCAGGAGGATTAGACACAAATCTCCTGGGATAAAATAACATGGTGACAGAGATTCAATGGAAAATTTGTTACAGAGAAACTAAAATATGTGGTGATGTCCTTCAGCGATGTGACAGCAGATGGCCTGAAAGTCATGCCATTACCATGCTCTACTCTGTCTTCCTGTCCCAGGAAACATGCATAATGAGGTACTGGCCACTTCATTCCTCTCTCTTTGTAACTTGTCCCCTTTCAATTTTCTACTTTTAGTATGCCAGTGTTGCCTTATATCACAGGGTCTAAATAGAAAATTGCACAGCACATGCTAAATTGCCCAAAGTTCCTGGTTGGGGTCCAGATGTGACAGTGAATTGGTAAAAAGTCACACCCAGCCAGGACCAATGCAGAGAGTAGCATGAGGGCAGGAGGCGCAGGGATTCAGTAAAGGAGCCATGTTCTTATAAGTTTCATGACACAATGAGTATCAATTCAGTATCAGAAATAGCGTATGAGTTGTGCTTTATGAGGTAGATAATCAGTTGTCTTCCTTTCTCGATGGTACACATCCTTGTAACTGCCATAATATCTCTAAAGTACGCTTTTCAGTTCACAGCACTCACACTTTGAGGAAACTGAGGTTAACTGACCTCCCCCAGGTTCTACAGTCAAGAAGGAACAGAACCAATATGCACACCCAGATTTTCGGACTATAGACTTGGCTCCTTTTGTTTTGTTCCATGCTAGGTGCTATGTGCCATTGTGATTTTTATTAAAAAATCACTATAGCTGTACAGTAGATAAATCAACAATTCTTTCCCTGCTAGAGCCGGTAGATTAACATTAGAATAAAATAACTTCTTTTGTTTGTTGACTTTTTTTCAAAATATTACAGTTAAGAATCAAAATAAGAGCAATTTGATATGAAAAACAAGTAGGTGTGTTGAATTCAATCTAATGAAAAGTAGTTTTAGGGAAATATTATCTAGTTACATATATCAAAACTGTCAAAACACAAAAACAAAATTAAAAACGAACAAAACCAATCTGCCTTAAAAAATAATCCAATTTTCATGGCTTTAAAATGAGAAGCTGCTACCTGTTTACGTAAAAGATTCATTATATTTACCCTAGCATCCTCCGGGGTCTTGAAGTTAATTATTTTTCCAAACTCTTTGGCATGGAATACAGATTTCACCCGTTCCTATAAACAGAATAAGTAACTTCATTAAAATGAAAATCCATTTGTAAAAATATGATAAAGAAATGGTATGCAGTTTTAGAAATCTGTGCCTATAGCTTCCATCTTATGCAAATTATACACCTTAAAAAAAAAAAACCAAGAATGGGAAACCAAGAAGAATCGAACACAAATTGAAAAAAAGAAAAGACTAAATACTAACACATCTATTATCACTAAACCTAAGTTAAGAAGCTGTAGGTGAGATTTTAATTGCTAAAGCCATAAAGGTTTACACAGAGGATGGGAAGGAGATAAGGCTGGCAGCACTGTCACTGTTCTTCCCCTGCAAAAAACTTCTCACATCGTTCTTGATACCTGGCCACGGAATAATGATGATTTCAGCTCAAAAATAATATACACGTATGCATGTGTACATACATACATACACACATGTGTTTATGGGTGTGTGTGTCTGTATGTGTGTATGTATGTAACTTCTGACATTTTAAACCAATCATTTAGTCAGAATGTAGCTTAAGGATCAAAGAAACCAAATCCTATATGATTGTCTTCCACCTTTTGCACTCCTTCGGTGTTCTGTTCGGTGTTTGTGGGGAGAACTGTCTAATGGTGGATGTTAAACATTAGACGGACAAATAGAAAGAATGGGACTATTGAGGAGAAGGGTCATTTCTGGTAACTCTGGGTAGTGTCACAGAAGAAGCAATGTGCAGGTTTTACTAGTCTAACAATTCCTATAATTAATTCAAATATCCATGCAAATACAGACTCCAGAAGAAATCTGATTTATTTATTTATTTATTTGTTTGTTTGTTTGTTTATTTATTTTTTATTTATTTATTTATTTTAAAAAAGGATGGCTGCTGATGCAATGTTATAAGAAAAGGTAGAAGGGGAAGAAACCAAGGAGGTAAGAAGTTTATCCTTGGAGAGAGAAAAAAATATGAAAAAGCCAGGACAGTAGTATGGGCTAGATCAGGAGCTAACGGCCACTATCCATTATTTCATATGTGTTCACAGGGCCTTTCATTTTGTGAGTGAATCTGAAAAATCCTCAGTGGGGAAAGTTGGTGTAAAATCCCCCAGAACTAATTTCCAGTCTACTCAAGAGCTTCCCCCCATGTCTTTGGAATAAGTGGTAAGATTGGACAAATGGTTTTCACCGGTTAAACACGAGGCCCAGGGGCAGTGCTACTCAATAGGCGGCCCAGAAGAAATCTTGTTTCTGCCTGTCTGTGTCCAATGCCCCTGCTCCAGTAACAACTTTTTGAATCCCCTTTGGGTAACTATTTCTCCCCTTTTCTCACTCCAAATACTTCAGACAGAGCTGACCCTTCCTTCTGGGCAACACCGTGCTGATTCCATGACCCCTCACCTGGCTATCCGGCCCATTGCAACTCCCTGACCAAAGTGATTGATTCAGGAATAAGCAAGTGACCAAAGGTGGCTCAGTGAGAAACTTTCATTCTGCTGAGCTACTAGGAAATAAGCTTCGAACCTCTGCTGGGCATCCTGTCACCAAAAAATGGCCTGCTTGAGAATGAAGCCAACACTGAACAAAGTAGAAGCTAGAGGTGAGGGTGGCGAAGAAGGGGAGAATGAAGAAGAGAAAGGGAGGTAGAATAATTGCTAATGATATTATTTGAGCATATATATCTAAGTTCCAAGATGTAGACATAGACTTTTCAGTTACATGATTTAATTAAATCCCTCAAAATCAAAACAAAACAAATACAACAAAGAACAAAACTTAACTTGGGCTGTATTTCCTACTAATGCAGTGAATGTCAAAGTGGCTCTACACATAGGTATCTGGTCAAATATTTTGAGGCCAAAATACATTATCTCATATCATATATACCTATTGTATTACTATACCTATATATTACTACATCTTATAATACCTACCACAGTCATTACAGCGTACGATGGATATTGAGTCTCTACTGATTAAACAAATGATTAGCAATTCACTGTATTTTGTTTTAAGAACCAGACACTGTGCCAGCTGCTGGGAATCAAAGCAGAGAGAGAAATGGTCTCTGCCTTCAAGATTATAATTGAATTGGGATGATAAAATAATATCTATAAAGAGAGAAAGAACTATCAACAATCAGCTGTTAGATAATTTTTCAAGAGTCCTTTTGTGAGATTTGCTGGGAAAAACATCCTGGAGGGAAATGCTACAGGTTCTGGGATATACAAATGATTTTCTCATTTGAGTGCCTTGGACAGCAGTGGGGAGGTAGGGTTCCATTACTGCATATAATGAGGGCCTGGGGATGCTATTGTCAATGGAACAGCACGGAGAGGAGCATTATTTTTTTTTTTTTGTCTAGCTTTCTTTTCTTTAAGCCTGAGTAAGACAGCAGGTGTAAAGGAAAACCATACAAAGACAAAGCAACATCTATAAAAGAGATGGAAACATTACAAAAGTAGAGGACTACTTCAATGAGTTATTTTCAGTTCTAAATTTTCAAAAGAAATCTATTCAACATACCTTTGCCTCAATGCGCAATCTTCTCCCATGAACAATGAATGGCTCTTTGGTAAACTCATCAAAACTGTACTGCCACTCACATGTAAGCTGTCCAAATGTTCCTTTTGTTACGAACAATACACCACTGCAAAATAAAATCCACTTTAAAAACCTAGGCACTTATATCCAATAATATAACAATACCAGGATATACATATTCTTTGCAAGTACACACAGAACATTCACCAAGAGGGGCTATATTCTGGGTCACAGAAAACCTCAATGAACTTAAAAGAACTGAAATCATACGAAGTATGCTCTCAGCTCATAATGAAATTAAACTAGAAATCAGTAACAGAAAAATAGTAAGATTTCTAAATGCTTGAAAATTAGCAAACTTCTAAATAATCCATGGGTCAAAAAATCTCAAAGGAAATTAGAAAATATTTTGAACTGAATGAGAATGAAAATACAATACAAACCAACTTTGTGGGATGCATTTTAAGCAATGTTAAGTGGGGAATTTATAGCAGAACATACTGATATTAGAAAAAAATGAAGTAGTTATGAAGTCAAATATATAAGGTACTTTATAAGAAATAGAAAAAATTTGTAGAATAAATGATCAATATTTTGGGGATCTTTCATGTAACTAATACTTTAGAATAAATGCTTTTACTAAGGCTCCATGTAATATGTTTACTGAACTACATCAGAAAGAGGCTTTTAAAATTAATTGTTTTCCCATTTTGAGCAAAAAAATAAAGCAATGAAAATGCGTTCTGTCTATAATACTTCTATTTAATCCTTCCTGCAAAAGCTGGTTTCCACCAATTCTTCCTTCTGTTTGAAACATCAATTGTAGTTACAACCAGAAAGTTTCTTTAAGTAACATATACTTTTAAGTAATCGAGTTAAAGAAAAAGCTGGCTCCTGGCTGGAACGTAAGAGAAATCTAATCAGGATTTACATCTCTCACTTCAGTCTTCTGTCTCTGATAGCCTCTTTTACCAATCAGGGATCATAGCGGAACAAACCTATGGCTATCTATGGAACTGGTCCTCTAGTACATTTCAACCATGTGAAAAATCAAAGATAGGCTAATCTCATAGCAGGTACCTAGTATACGCTATCCTGATTCAAAGACCCTTTATCCTCAAATCTGAAACTTGTAAAGAAAGGAAATTCTAAGAATAAATATTACCTTTCAATCAATTACAACTCACTCACTTCTCTTACTCTGACGAGGTTTACGTAACCTCCTTTAAAGAGTTCTACACTGTTGAAAAGAAGGTAATTTTTTAAATGTTGCAAGATTTGTAAGCTAATAAACTTTGCAACTGACTCTTAACTCTGATGAGTCACTCTTCCTTTAGTCAATGAGGGAGAGGGTTATTAAAAACATGACTAAAATTGCAATGAACAAAAATGACTGCTGAAGCATTGTAACTATAAAAGTTTAGAAACAATTTAGATGTAAATTGCAGTACATACTACTAAATACCATCATTTACAACTTAAGAAAGATCTCCATATGCTGACATAGAATAATCTTCAAAACAAAGACTTTAAGAATTAAAACAAAGTACAGAATTGTATGTATAATAGATTTCCATTTATATCAAAATACACATATATGTATGCTTGCATAAGCAAACAATATTTCAGGAATGATGCAAAAGAAACAAAAGTGGTTGCCTCTAGGAAAGGGAAAAGAGGAACGGGTATCTGGGATGGAACGAAGAATGACTTTTACACGTGTACCTTCTACTCGTGTGTGTTTTCTAGCTTGTGCTACTTTTTATACAAGAATATTAAGATAGTGCTGTAAATTTTATATTTGGAAATTATTAGGATTATAAACATTAAAAATGCCTAAGTTCAACAGTCAACGTGAACTAACAAGATGTTTATATAACTTTGTCTTTTCGATAGTGAACAAATTGATCACTTTCTATTTAGCTATAACCTCTCCCCCTCAGCCATTTTCACTCTGCCATCCAGAAATCTCCATGTTAATACTGCACATGCTCATTCTTTTCATAACAAAATGATTCCTGCAAAACCTGCCGCTGTGAAGCTATGCCACTGTGTATTTTTGCATGTACCCTTCCACTGTCTACAGGCCTACTTGAGGACTTGGCTGTAGCTGGTAATACCCACATAAAATTTGATCTGTCCCCAGTGGTCTATCTACTTATGTGAGTGAATCAATATGTATTCTAATGAAAAGATACCACCAGAAGACTATGGACTTCTGGGGTAACCTGAAATGTGTACTTTGTCAGGGACGAGGAAGGCATGGTATTGGTCTACCCTTCAAAGGATAGTATTATGGCAATTTCTGTATCAGTCTGAATTGGTTGAAATAATTCTAAATTGTTTGTGGATGGCATTGCAGTTTATCTGTATGCATGCACAAAGCCAAAGATGAATTTATGTAAGGTTTTAGGTACAAGGCTTACAGAGCAAGAACACGAGAGTTAGCAGGAGTCAGTGTGACCGGAACAAAAGGTGACACCAACTGCTTCACTTCATGAGTGCTGTCAGTTAACCCCTTATCAAGTTACATTAGAGAAAGTTACCTTTTGGTTATCATTAACATATCGGTTTTATTGATCATGACATGGGTGAAATATTTGTATTTTGCAAATCTTCCATTTTCCATGACCTAAAAAGAGGTGAGACAGAGAGAGAGAAACTCAGTAATATTCCTATTGTAATGCAACTAATCCCTTACAATCCTCTAAAAACCATTTCTCAATGGGGGCAAATCATTAACATACTTATATAGTAAATACATCAGCATAAAATTGAATATTCACAAAATCATTGCTGCTTCTTTTTAAAAGCACCAATCTGGACTGCTTTATTCAAGATGCTTCAGTTGCAGCTATATCGATCTTTAATGCTGGATTTTTAGAAAATATTGTTATTATCTTACAAAGTTTAAATTGAGCCTATTAAGCTTACTATTAAACTATCCCATTCATTTTACCTTGGAATATATATTCGTATTTGATCACATCTGTAGAAAAACCCACGTAAACACATATTTAAACCTACATTATTACATAAATTACTACTAGCTCCCACCTTGTCTCTTCCCTGGAATTTCCCTATCTGCCTTACAAACATGCTTTTCTTTGCTAATCTCACAACTCATACAAAAATAAGGAGCAGAGTGTTTTTGGACAGGGAACCCTAGGACCTAATTAGCCAATGCAATGGACTTTATTTTCAAGACTGTTGAAATACTGTCCATAGCATTATTAATAAATCCTTTGTCCAAGAAATATAAACACAGCTATATAAACAAGAGACTTGATCATTTTAATTTCTGTTCTAAATACTATTTGCTCTGAGGATGTAGTTAGTTTGGCTATTTAAAATATATAGAAAGCTAGACTAATATTTTTTAAATTAGCAAGCAATGTAACTGTGATTAAGATCCCTCAAGAAGAGGTATGTTAAGAATTTAACCAAAAATGTTCGATTTCTTGAACAAATTCCATAAGAGAATATAGAAAATTATGTTCCAGGAGGCTATATCAACAAACTAAAATGATTTAGCCTAGAATAAAGCTAACAAGTGACTTCATAATAATCTTGGTAGAGAAGCTTGATAGAATAGTCTTCATTTTGACTGGAGACAGAAGTTAAAATAACAACCACAACAATAACAAAAACCTAACTACAACAGCAGGGTGAGGCACACAAATTAATTGCATGGAAGAATCTTCTAACGTCAAAAATTGTAATATTGAGTATCTTTAGTATTTCCTGTAGCCGGTAGGGTAAGTAAACACAAATTCCTTGAATTACAAATGAAAACTGGACATAAACACAGAAGAAATTAGCAGGAATTATTAGATAACAAATTATACAAGTAAATTTGAAAAACTAGACAAAATGGGTCATGTGTTAATATAAATTATTAAGAGAAGAAGCATCAAATATTGGAGAGGTAGAAATTATTTGCAGATGAGATATTTCTGGAAATCTCAAGTACACAAATTTTTATAAACACAATAATCAGTTTTATAAACACAATAATCAACTTGAAAAATGAAAGGAAAAAAATCCTTTTTACAAGGGTAATAAAAAAAGAAATTGACACAAGTTCAACCAACAGCATGCACAATTTATGTGATAAAAGCTCTAACACTCTATTGAGAGGAATAACAGAAAATTTGAAAATGGAAATTCCTGTCTTATTCCTGGATAGAAAAAAATCATTACAATAAAGATGTTATCACCTCCTTCCCCAATTTTTACACACACACACACACACACACACACACACACACACACTCAACTTGATCCCTAGATGGTGTTTGTTATGGGGAAGGGGAGAAGTAACTTGACAAAATACTAAAATTTATCTAGGAAAATAGTGATAACAGCCAGTATATCATGAAAGGAGAATGAGAAGAACTACCTTAGCAGATACTAATATAATTTATAAGTTGCAGTAGTGAAACAGTTTGGTGCTACTGGAAGTTATATACAGACATATCAATAGAAAGAATAAAGATTCCAGAAATTGACCAAAATGCACTCGGGACTTTGTAAAATTTTATATATCCAAATATAGGAATTCATGAAATCAAGACAGCATTTCAAATTCCTGGGCAAAAGTGTGTATTATCACATAAATGGTATTTTAGGCAACTAGATAGCTAAAGATGGATCCCTACTTCTCTCTTTATACCAAATTAATCCACATGAAACACTTATATAAGTATACGAAACTCTAGAAGTACAAAAAAAAATTTTAATAATCTTAAAGTGAGAAAGGCTTAAATATAAAACACAAAGTCCAGAAAACAATGTAAAAAAATTCCCAAGTACACGAAAATTAACACTCCTAAATGGCAAAACAATAAGCAGATAAATAAAATCAAATAACAAAAAAAATCAAAGGATAAGTTGGGAAAATATTTGTCAATATAGAGATATAGAGCTAAATTCATAACAGAATTCTACAAACATGAATAAACCAACTGAAGGAAAATGAGTAAACCAATAGGAAAATGTGAGAAGTTTATGAACAGGTAGTTCAGCAAAACATAAACAAAATATGACCAATAAACATGTAAGAAAACGTTCAAAATAACTCCAAATCAAGAAAATGCAAATCAATTCAATGTACCCTTTGAGTCAGCATTGCCACTGCTAGGATTTATCTTATACAAAAATATGCCAAGGTATACATATAGAAATCTTCATGGTAATATTGCATTAAATGCAAAAATGTAAATGTTTATTAATAAGGGATTGCTTAAATAAATTATAAATAGCCATACAGCGGGACATTACGTGGTCATGAAAAAGGTAGACTTCTGTACTGATAAAGATGTGCAAGATCGTATTAAGTGACATCACTGAGAGTGAATGAGGGGGAAGCAGAAACATGTATGTACTTATTTACCTGTGCACAGAAAAATTGAGGAAGAGTTGGTGGTAACACACCAATCTGTTTTTTGCACTCATCTCTGGGCTTGGGAAGGGTAATAGTGGGGGTGGAAATGAAGCTTTATTTTTAACTTTACATCCTTTCGTTTCAGTTTTGTGGTATTGCAAAAGAAATTAGCTTAAAAGTGTTTACTTTCTTTTGTTCTATATGGCCAAGTTTTAAAATCAAGAATATAAATGTTGATCTCCTCAAGAATCACTGGTACTAGAAGTCAAGACTCTATATATACATACTGTTAAAAAATCACAACCTTCAAATAACTTAAAAGGCTATGGTTCAACTCCAATCTCAGCAGCTAGCTTCTATTTCAATATTGTGTCGAGTTTGGGCATTGCAGTTGAGCCTGCCTGTCGTTACTTTTCACTTTTCAGACCCTAATTAAATCAAGTCTAACCTGTGCATATAAAGAATTAAACCATTTTCAATAGTCACAATAACATCCAGTATAAATGAAAACTAAAAAACTAAAAAAGTCATGCAATGTTTTTGGAGTTCATCAAAAACCTTAAATACAACTCTTGAAAGATGAATGGACATTATGATCCAAACAGTCTACTTGGAAACATGTAATCAACTGTATTCTTTATTAGAATGGATATATTTGGATATATGTCAAAGATAACCCTTTATACAGCAAAATTTCCTAGTCAGTCTCCAGTGCAAACATGTGAATATACAGTAAGAGCAGGACTACAGCAGAAGCTAAAACTTTGGCAATGAATCCCATAGCAGCCTGAGAGAGAATGTGATATTATAGCTTATCAGCCATCATCTTTCATCATGCTGTTAAGAGTCTACAAGTGTCATGCGTTGGTAACAATTTCCTGCCTAATTATTTGACTTTATAAAGTCTCTGCATATGAAGCTTTATACTGTTTAAAATGTCATGATGTATTATTTTAGGGGAAAATAACAACAGAGTTTTAGACCTAAAGAAATGTTACTGTGTATCTCTTTCATTTATACCTGAAGAAATTGAGGATCAGGGCAAGTGTCTTATCTAATTTTCACAACCACCTTGTGCAGTTAGGTTAGATTACAGTTAAAGTGACTCGCTTGGAGTCTTATTGTCAGTTGCAAAAGTTGGCTCAGAAAAGTGGTTTCTTCACTTGTAATCCCTGTGCTTTTCACTGCACCGTGGTGTCTCCTCTTATGGTGCCAATCATAAGTTTCCTATGGTACCTCAAAAGTATCTTCAATATCCCTGGATGCTGGATGTTGCTGAGGCAGACTGCTAAAGCAGATCAGGCTGGCTGTTTGTTGTTGTTGTTATTGTTGTTGGGTTTTTTTGGGTTACCAGGGTCCAGATGGCTTTCTCTATCCCAAACAGATGTAAGCTATGATAGTTTCTACTAAAAATAAATTGTGATACCCTTTAAAACAAATGAACTAGCAAAACCAGGAGTAGGAGTCACTAAGAGCCTTGGCATAAAGACCAAGATTGGCTGAAACATCAAATGCCTTGACTGAAGTATCAAGTACAATGGCCTGTACTTTAGATTTGTTAGCCTAATTTAAACGCTAGAATGTTAAAGGAAAAACAACTTTTGCTTTAGTCATAAAAAGTATATATGAATTACCTATCACCATCTGAGAATTTTCTTAAAGAAATAAACAGAAACATAAAGGTAACTGCATTCATTCCATACAATTGTCAGAATCTATGGATAACAATTAAAATGTATGGTTACTGGTAAAAGAATGCCTTTTGTATTACAAAAGATGAGTATGTAAACATTAATTTATTGGATATAAATAAATCCAAACCAAATTGATCACAAACTTAGAGACACACACAGTGGGAACTTTGAAAGACAGTGGCCAGGGTTACCCTCTACCAATATCTGTATTTCCTATCAGGTAAGTCCCAATACTTCAGGAAGAGAACATAAGATACCACGTTTCCCCCAAAATAAGACCTAGCTGGACCATCAGCTCTAATGCATCTTTTGGAGCAAAAATGAATGTAAGATCCTGTCTTATATTAAAATAAAACCTGGTATTGTAATATATTATATTATATCCGGTATTATATTATATTATATCTGGTATTATATTATATTATACCCAGTCTTATAATAAGACTGGGTCTTATATTAATTTTTGTTCCAAAAGACACATTAGAGCTGATGGTCCAGCTAAGTCTTATTTTCAGGGAAACATGGTAGAAACTACTATGCAGAAACCATTGCTAACATTCTCAAATCATACAATTACTGTGAAGTAGCAGGGTTCTACAATAGAAATATTTCCAAAAAAAACCCAAAAGCAAAATATAAAAAGGTAGATATTAGGAACAAATCACTAATATGGAAGGCTTTAAATTTCAAATATACAGTTGTCCCTCAGTATCTACACGGGGTTGGTTCCAGGAACCCCCTGCATAGCAATATTCACAGATGGTCAAGTCCCTTAGTTGGCCCTCTGTATCCATGGGTTCCATATCCTCATATTCAATTCAATCCATCATTGGTGGAACCAGTGGATACAAAGGGCTGACTGTAAAATGCTAATATTCATGGGAAATATATTTAAGAAAATTGGATAAAGGATTAGAACACAGAGTTCAGCACAAAACAAAAACAAAATCTGATTAATATCTAAACTTTTTTAAAGGTCATGGGTGATGAAAAGAAAATGAAATTCATCTAGATGAAAGATAAACTAAGAGTAAGAATGCTATAAAAAAGAAAATGTACTGGACAACAAATATATGGTTTTAAATAGCTTAATTTGAGTAGTCAGGAGATGATGGGGAAAAAGGAAAGGTTTATGAGCAGATTATACTAAAAACTTAAACTTACTTTTTTAAACCAACAAAATTCAGGCAGAAAATTTTAAATTAAAATGGTAAATGCCACCATTTCTCAATTATGTTAAGAAGTAAATAAATAGCCAAGTTGTTCAAAACAATCTTTATTTTTGGTGAAAAAATGCAGTCAATTACTTCCTTAGAATTATTTAATTAAAGGTTATGGGTAAAAAATGTTTTACAAATTTACTTCAAATATGAAAGATTATGAGGGTCATGGCCAAAAGAAACAGGCATTCAACCAAGCTTCGTGATCAAATATAATAGAAATTCTTTTCCTCAAAGCTCAGTGATTTCATATGTACAACAGAATAAACGTGAACAACACTAAAAAAGTGATATTTAGTTTACTCTGTAAGGCAAGTTAATTTTTAAAAAATCAAATTTCACTGACTGTCATCAAATCTGAAGAGGAATTAGCCCTATTTAATCCCCCATACCTTTGTCTCCTCCCATGCTACTGAGCTATTTCGATTGTCCAAGTACACGCTCTACTGACAGCTTAGACAAAGCAGGAAAGCTGAGCATAACCCTGTGACATCAAGTCAAATCAAATCAAACTATTACCTTAAGAACTGTGAATTGACATCAACTGGTTCAACTGAAACAGTCTAGAGAAAGGACAGCATTATGTTCATGACATAATTATGTACATTGACAACAGCCGACCATTAATTAACCTATGTAATAGGTTCTAGAGAAAGGGCCGAGAGGTAGGTCAGAAATAATTTACATCGATAGTTGTAAGAGTCTCCTGAATGCATTTCCAACAGAACCTCTACTGAGCAGCAGTTATTGACCCATGATACTATATATAGGTAGTGGAAAACAACAATAACATCTTTAAAATACTGTATAATTCAGAGCAATCCAAATCTGAGGTTTTATTGTTTCTATTGCTCATCAATTAGTGGGTAGAAATTGTCCTGGTATTTTAACAATTCTATTAACCTTGAAAGGAAAAAAAGGATAAGATTTAATGATGCTTTTATCTTCATAAAGAGGAAACAAATGAGGAATACAGAATTATATAATGATAAGCAAAAGCTAGCGTCAAGTGGTCCTTATCTGGAATAATGAAAATATAACAACAATGAATTCGTATTAAACATTGTATTAATAATCGTATACACTACATCACTTGTTTTAATTCTAGCAACACCACCAAGGTATTGTTATCTTGGTGTTATGTATCTCAATACCAAGACACTGTTAAGTACTATAATTAGTCTGGAAACTGAGATCAGACAAGCATAATAAAAGATTATAAAGCTATTAAAAAGAAGAGACTGGAATTGAACTCGTTTACTTGGTTCTGGAATCCAGGCCCTGAGCCACAGGGTTCTGCTGCATCTCAGATCATTTTTATTGTCAACATGAGCACAGAATAACTAAATATATATATATATATATATATATATATATATATATATATATATATATAGTGGAATATATTATATTCCACTAGATACTTCCTTAGAATTATTTAATTAAAGGTTATGGGTAAAATAATGATCCTTAGGTATTATGTGAAATTGAAGTGGGATCCCATCTTCACAGCTCATTGAAATACGGGTTCCGATACCTCACAAGCTGTATCATGTCTCTGGCAATGCTTCAATTTCACATAATACCTAAGGATCATTATCTCTTTGTAAGATTAGGCATATCTTATGTCTCTTGATTCCTCCAGTTCCTCAGAGGCTCACATACAGCAGCTCATCAACAGTGGGAAATTACAGGGTTGGACTCTAACAGGGTATTGTGTTTTATTCCCCAATCACCAGAAAAATAAAGCTCATTACAATTATAATCTCATGAGATGAACAGGAATCTTGACTACTCTCTTCAGGACTGTAACCTTAAGATCTAGAAGAGTGTCTAACATGTAACTAATAGGAGTTTAAATACTGGCATAAAAACAAATACATGACATTAATTTTTTTTCTTTGTATTCATATATACTATGCTGCCAAATCATCCAAAAATTCAATTATACATATATAATTATACATTTACCCTTTTGGCATTTTTAACTTTCAAAGTAGCCTGGCATCTTATTCCAGAAATGTTGACTTTGCATGAAATATGCAGCCTTCCACACTTGTATTCCAACACTGTAGCTTCATAAGATCTCCAACTAAAACAAATACGTAAACCTGAAGTACCACAAAAGATCTTAATGTACATTTCCCCACATTTACAGTGGTAAAGTTCATTGAAAATGTGGCATTACAGTTCATTAGATCATCAGCAGAAGTAACTAGGCTATTCATTTCATTTGAATTTATAACTAAAAACTCTAAACTGACAAAGTATATACACATGGTGCTTCCTTTCATAGATGACATTAAATTTTGTTTTTAGATGAATGAAAGAGGTCTCTGATCTTATTTTGAATGAAAATGAATTGTTTCATTTGGCAAAAGAACAGCCTTTCTTCCATAGGACATTTGGCCAGTGAAAAAATAGACTTTTCATACTTATACTAATAACACTATTGTTGGAACACACACTGAAAACAACAACAAAAAAATCTGAATGAGCTTTACTAAACTCAACTTATGCTGAGAGTCTCTGTGCTATCCAAAGTAATCAGGAAAGTTAGAAGTAGAGCTCTAACACATCAGTAGAGAAGCCCTGGGTTGAATCCCAGGTTATAATTTAGCATCTTTAGCTAAATAAAGGCTAAAGACCTTCTAAACTAATATATACTGCAGAGTTTTAGCTCTATTTGCACATCCTCAGTAAGAAAGGCTCAAGCTGAACCTACTTGAACTTAACACTTGAGGATTTCTTTTAAAGTTAAATGGACTAAATTTTATATTTTAATAGTACTTAGCCTTCCTTACAATATTTACAAATTTAAGGACTGCAATGATGACAAACTTTTGAAAAAGATTTAGAAATCAAATTAGTCTTATTTAAGTTACTGGATTGAAAAAGAGAATTAAAAAAATTCATTTTACACTTGAGATAAAAACTGGAACCTCTCCTAAGTGGAACTATCACCTCTAGCAAAAGATATAATTTCAAAGTCATTTTCAAAAAGTTTTTTAATGTAATACTCTAAGGCTCTAAGTGGAGTGAATTACTCTATTGGTCCAAAATAAAGTTAACGGGACTTACTACTAAATTTTTAAAAGTATGGCCCTTTGAAAATGATGTGCCAAAGACTCCCCAGTAGATTTCTGCTAAACTAATAAATGAGGTAGAAAAACTGTATCCATGCTGGGTAGGTAATCTCCCTTTCCATGGGATCTGCTTTATCCGTGATGCTAAGAACTCTAATTTGCCTGGGTAACAGAATTTGGCTCTCTTCAGTTTTCTCATCCCATTCAGAAGTATGCTTCTGGAGAGGAAGAGTTACAAAACGAAGAGTGAAGTCCAACAAGCCTTTGTCTCCTAGTTCTTATACACTTACTCAAACTGTCAGACGAAGCCAGGAAGAATGTTCGGCACTAGTCTGGTGATCTGACTGCCTATGGTAAGACCTTTCTTCCAGTTCAGCTCCCGGAGTAAAGAGAAAGACCACGTCGACTGAAGGCAGTTATCTTCCAATTGCTATTAGGGCAGTGTCTGAAGCTAATTATAAACATCTGTAATTTCTGAAAGAAAACAAATATACAACAAACACAAACAGCCTCCCTTCTACAATTTACATAATGGCAACCAGGGTAGTTTTGTAAGCCATGTAGGAGATTCAAAGAAAACATAGTTAAAATTTAAAAATATCCAAAATGGTTAAGAATGTAGTACCCCAATGGGACAACCCAGCTGTCGATTTATATACAATGAAGGACACAAGACACACACACACACACACACACACACACACACACACACACACTTTAAGAGATTTACTTAAGAGGCAGAAATTTTTTTAAAAGGTGAAGTCAAAAGGCAGAAATATGTTCAATCAAAAATAAAGCTCTTCTACATAAGCTATAAAAATACAGAAAAGGTTCTGCCAGCTATTTATGTATTTCAGAAATAAAAACCAGGTTTCCCATATTAGGGATTAGTGTATGAGTGGGTGACTTAAAAATCTTTATAAGTTAATAATTCTGTGTATAAAAATTTATAGTAAAATAAAAAAAGTAACAGAAATTTGGATCATAATCACATAAATAAAAAATTTAAAAAGGAAATAACACCATTAATGATGGGGAGACAGAATAATTGGACATTTTTTTCTTTTCTAGTCCTATTTTACCGAACATACGAGTATATTACTTTAACAATGTAAAATCTACTTTAATTAAAAAAAAAAGATCATGTCTCCTGTAAAATATTAAAATTGTAGATTGAGAATCTGTGTTAGCTAATCTATGTTCATAAGAGGGATTTAGCATTATCCATGGAAGTGTGGGTCTCTAAGTTTTTCAGTTTATTGAAACCACAAGTTTTATTGACTACATTCAGAAAAACTTCGTAGGCACATGTAGTTAATAGGTTATTAACAAATGGTAATTCATAGAAAAACATAGCATGCCTAAGAATATACTTAGCTAAATGTGACTACCCTGATTATTTATGTTTAAATTTTGAATGCTCAAATATTTAAGCATCTCTAAGATCCAGAGGAATAGCATAACACAGTTTAGTAGGTATCTTTGTTACCATTTCACTGCTTAGAACATATATATGCAATGAAGAAGGTTACATTAAAAACAGTTTTGAGACAGAAGGGTCCTGGGCTAGAGCTCAAAGTGGATTAGAGTGGTGGGACTCCCACCGCGGCTGCTAAGAAGGCCCTCCGCACGCCCTCCCACTCTGAGGAGTCTGGGTCCGCCCTAGCGCCTTCCCGTCCCCATGGAGAAGTTAGAGGTAATCCAGAAGGCGAAGCTGGCCGAGCAGGCCGAGCGGTCGGACCACATGCCACCTGCACCAAGGCCCTGATGGGTGGAGAAGGGGCCAAGCTGTCCAACAAGGAACACAACCTGCTCTCAGCAGCCTACGGGAACGAGGTCGGGGCCGCAGGGCCGCCTGGAGGGTCATCTCCAGCTTCAAGCAGAAAACCGACACCTCCGACAAGAAGTCGTAACTGATTAAGGACTGCTGGGAGAAAGTGGAGTCCGAACTGAGATCCATCTGCACCACCATCCTGAAATTGTTGCGTATCTAAATAGCCAGAGACAGTTAAGGTTTTCTACATGAAAAGGAAGGGAGAGTACTTCCGGTACCTTGCTGAAGTTCCTTGCGATGATTGAAAATAAACGAGAAGATTCCCAAGGAGCTTACCAAGGGGCTTTTGATATATGGTACGAGTAAGCAAGAAAGAAATGCAACCCACACACCCAACTCATCTGGGGCTGGCTCTTAACTTTTCTGTATTTTATTGCGAGATTCTTAATAATCCAGACCTTGCCTGCACACTGGCTAAAACGGCTTTTGATGAGGTCATTGCAGAACTTGATACATTGAATGAAGACTTACAGACAGCATCCTCATCATGCAGTTGCATGGAGACAACCTAACATTATAGACATTGGACAGTACAGAAGAATGTGATGTGGCAGAAGGGGCAGAAAACTAACTGCATACAGTGCATCATCCTTCTTCCCCTGAAGAAACATTTTGACACATCTCCATTCCTTATTCCATTTGGATTTCCTATAGCAAAGAAACCCACTCATGGGTATGGAATCAACTGTTTATAGTCTTTTCACACTGCAGCTTGGGAGAACTCCATTCCTTGATTTGTGTTTGTCTTGGCCATCCTGGTGTGCAGTTACTGCTGCAGAAAAGTATTAATAGCTTCATTTCATATAAACATAAGTAACTTCCAAACCCTTATGTAGAGGACTAAAAATGTATCTGGTATCTAAGTAATCTGAACCAGTTCTGCAAGTGACCGTGGTTTGTATTACTGTGAAGCTGTGAAAACATAATTACAACTTAAAGAGTGTTCTACATATTTTCTTAATTTCTACATTGCCTCCCTTACTCTTCTTTAGGGATTTTCTTTCAGTAAGCAACTTTTCCATGTTCTTAATGTATTGCTCTTTTGTAGAAATCCAGAAGTACTCGATTGAATGCAAAAGCGTTTGACATTTCTCCACTGGGTGGGGAGGGGTTTACAAAATGGAAATGATTCTTGTATCATATATGATGAGGCCTTGTGTATCTGTGACAACAGGGAGTTTCCTTACTCATTCTTCATTTGCTGTTTCCCTTCCCAGTAAAAATTCACTTACACCTCCTGAATAGTTTTGGTGTTCACTTTACTATGTAATAGAAATAACATGTTGCTGCCAGAATACAAGTACTGCTTTTGGAAAATTAAAATACATGTCATTTTTTAATACACGAGAAAGGAGAAATAAATTATATGTCAATGTCTAAAACTTAAGTACTTTTCCGTGAAGATTTGTGCACATGTGAGGGTATCCAATTTGTCTAGTGATTGTTATTTAGAGAGTTGGACCACTATTGTGTGTTGCCAATCATTTACAGTAGTCCCCCAAAAAGGCCTTGTGAATATGTAATGCCCTATGTAACAGTACAGTAACAAAATCAAATTACATTTATATGGCTTTGGAACAATTTCATACTCATATTTTAAGGGATAGGTGAATTTACCACTTTCTGAAGTTTACTGATACTTCCACTTTATGTAAAACGTAGTAGTGATACTCATATTTCTGCATTGTGATACACTTATCTAAGAATGTCAGGAAATGTACTATATTTCTCAGAATTAGTGTTTTATCCATAGATCAATTTTGTGGGCCATCTCTTCTTCAGATGTAAATGATATCTAGTTATTAAGTGCTATATGAAATAAAGTGGACAGTTTAAAACTAAAAAAACAAAACTTTCTTAAAATTACTAAACATTAATTTTAAAACTGATATTTGGAGGTAAACTGTTGCTATACATATATATATGGGTTGATAGGGATTGATTGCTAAACAAATTTATCACATTGATTGAGAAATTCTGGACATGAAAATGGTCTACCACATTAAAATCGAACCATAAACCTCTATTTATGAAAACCATTAATCTAATTATCTCTCTAACACAGACCTATTTGAAATCATATTTATAATTTTTCCTTGATTCAAGACTTTCTATAACATTTTATATAGTATTGCTTATACTCAATGTACTTCATAAATTTGAACATTTATCCACTGAAATTAAAGATTGACCATCTTAACATTTCAAATTGATCTCCATATATCTCAAAGGTGCAGGGATAGAATAATAAATAAATTTGACATTCTTTTTATATACCCTCATAAATATTACTTGATCTAACTGAATAATCTGTGTATCTTATTTAGACCCCATAGGACCTTTTATATTTTTGGAATATTATAATAAATGATAAATATGCATGGAAATCTATAAATTTTTCTTCCTGCCAGTTTTCAATACATTATTCAACTGTCCAGTAGATACAAAGCAAAATAAAGAATGAGCTCTTGCTCCCTTAGGGAAAAGAAAAGAACCCTACTCTTTTTCTGTACATAAGCAGTGACCATGTAGAAATTTGGACTATAAATAAAGTTAAAGGATATGAAAAGGTATTTCATTACATAATCTTTCAAACATGGCTTTCTCACTAGACTTTCTCATTAGATAGATGGTTCCAATTTTTGAAGTTCTAATTAATTATAGAGCCACTAATAAACAAAAACTGTCCATCTTATTAAAGTCCCACAGTTGAACTCTCTTCTGTATATCTGATGAGGAATAAGAACACATTTTTGTCCAGGTCCTATATCTCCATCAAGAAAACATTGGTGTAAAACAATAGAGTAATCCTCAGTCTTAAGTATTTCTCTACTGAAAGGAACATAGTAATTTAAAAACTGAAAAAATAAGCTTGAAAAGATTATTTCTCTGTGGTAAGAAAACAGAAACAAAAAGAACAAGGGTAACCACACTGTCAAAGAACACTTTTCACTTCTCAGGGCTGAAAACTTAAGAGTGATGAATACTTAAGATCACAAGAACAAAGTTAACTAGTTACTAGAAGATTGTTTTAAATATTTTTCCTGTTCAAGAGATTTTAAATAAATTTAATTCTCTTCCAATTTTCTTTTCATTATAACAGTAAGTCACTGCTGAAATATCCAGAACTTTTTCCAGATAAGTTCTTAAGGATCTTTATGAAACTTGTACCACAGAATTAAGTGTCACAGACCAACCGTAGGAAATTCAGTAAATGTCTTACAAATAGTTTAGCATATTCCCTTTTAGAAAGGCGTGTGCCTAGCAAAGTTGGAACGTAAGAAACCAATGAAGACATCTCCAGACCCTTCCTTCCTCAGGCATACACAATACATAACAACAGGACTGCATTCTTTATACTTTCTAGTAGAACCAGCATTTTAGCCAAGGTTGAGAGAGCAATGGGTACATGACAAATACAAGTTGTCTCTGATACCAGTAGTGACTATTTTAATGGACACTGTTTTCATTTATTTCCTTATTTCAGAAAAGATAAATTATTTTGATGAAAACAGTAATTAAATTCTTTGACATTCACATATTTCTTAGTCTTAGTACACATGATATTGATCTCTAGTTAATGTGAATGAATGCTAGGCAGGTAGTCATTCCAAAAGTGCTGATAATATTTTAGCTTTTTCTGTTCAATATTAAAATTTAAAACAGTCATTTTCTAAGAAATATAAAAGTGAGTCATAGAAATAACATCTTGATAAACTTAAGAATTAGAAGAGACTCAGACATCAGGAGCTGAATCAGTTAAGCCAAAAGGTGAACAATTAAAACTCTTTACTATAACCTAATATAAGCCCAATATGAACAAAGTGGTTAACATAAATCAAGGTAAATGTTCCTTTGTTGATCCAAAAGCACAGCAGTCATACGGTATTAAACATACTACTAACAGTCATTCACTTTTTAGATTTATTTTTTTTTTAAATATATAGTGCATCGGATATACTAGGGAAATAGGACAACACAGTTTCACTAAATTGAAATTAAAACAAAAACCTTCAGTACACAAAACATAAAGCAGATTAGCTCACAGAGACAGATATAACATATTCCCAATCTTGCAAGAAAATTTATGCTTACTATAAAAATTCTTCTATGTCCTAATTAATTTGTAACATTTTATAATAGGGATATAGTACATGGATATGTAACTTAATAAATAAATACAATGACTGTAAAACCAACTTTGTTCATTGTTTCACAAAATATGTATGTAGGATGAAATAAAAACTAAACCAAAGAAAACTTTTTTTTTTCATTCTCAGAATATAAATTCTTTCACTTCCATGACAAATCATAAATGTTTCTATAACAGTAGTTCATTCCTTATACTAGATCAACGTGTATGATTTTGGAATAGAACAACAAATTCATATTGCTTCCAATTATGTTTATTGTTATTTTTAAAATAAATTTGACAAAAATACTTTTAAAATGCTAATATAAAATAGTTACTGGCTATTACTATTTTTCTCTTTTCTTTCTTTAGTTTAACACAACGGCATTACATTACAGCCCAGAAAATTTACAGAGAACATTAAAAATAGCACTTTGCTAACAAATAAGCAGATAATTCAAAATAAGGTAAAGCTAGTGAACATTAACAAAAAACTGAAGTCTAACTTTAAATCTTAAAGACAAACTGTGTTTAAAGAAATACAAAATATGTACAAGCAAAAAGCTATAATATATAGCATGCCCTATTATGGAAATAAAATATATTTTTCTGTGCTTAAATAATGCAATTATTTTGCTTTTTGAAAATGTGTAGAAAAACATTTAAAAAGAAAAATTACTTTAACTCACTAAAAACAGGCATTATGGGTGTTACGGTAGCGGTCATATAAAACATGTTAATGAAACATTTCAAATAAAATGACAAAGAACGTGAATCTTAACATTTGAGATCTGACTAATCATCATCATCATCATCATCATCATCTCTACTGCTACTGTGAGTCATAATCCACTCCCTGTAGACCTGAATTTTCTGTAAGCATGGTAAAGGAAAAAAGAAGCACAAAGATTAGTTAAGTATGGTTAATTGCTTGGAAAACATGTAAAACTATGAAATGTTCAAGGACTCAAAATAATTTTGAAGCAGACTTTTCAGCTCTTAGTAAGACAGTAATTATGGATATAATATTCAATAACTTAATAGACTTAAGGCTAGACTCTATCAAGTTGCTACACTTACGTATAAAAGAGTTTGGGGATATCAGTAAGGTATTCATTCTGAGAATGTATTAGAATTATTCTGTTTTTCTAGTAGGCAACTTTAATTGACTAGTAGGAAGAACTATAAAACATGCTACTTTCTAGATAGAAAGATACACAATGAAAGTGTGTATTTTATATTTAATTATTATATATGGGCATATATAATTTAGTGAACACAGAGCACCATTTTTAGAAAATCAGGGGGGAAAAGGAGAAACATCTGTAAGTATTAAATATTTTCTAAGGGCACCATTGTTAAATCACTTAGATTAAGCAGATGAGATTTTAAATCCTATTTATATGTCATCTACTTGTTTTCTACAGTACTGGTACTCAAATATTTTCAAGTAGGGTTTTGATTCAAAAAGGCACCATTGCTATCAAAGCAACAACTTATTTCTTACACCTGTAAGAGAATAATGCTAACTACAAACATCCTAAGGCAACAGGTGAGTTCCCACAGGTATTCCAGCTAATACTTTATTCTGTGCTCTTGCTGAAAAACAAGTAACTGCTGACAAAGACTGTGAGTTTTTAGTCATGTAAATAGCTCTTTTAGTCATTAATAATGCTAAGATTGGCCTCCTGAAAATAATATACATGTTTTAAAATATAGTCAAAAGTCATGACCTTCAAATCCCAAAGTTTAAAGCTTCAGAAAACAAAGACGGTGTAGAATAAATTTACTTGTCAGTGAAATCAAGTCATCCACCATGAGAACTGTTTGGCATTTCATGGCTTTCTTACACAATATAATCTGTTCTCTAACAATGAGGATGTATTTCTAAATTCTCCTCACTGTTCATCCTTATTTCCTACTAAGTTTATTAAAACAAGTTTCTCAAAAAATTTTTGTTTTTTAAAAGGTGATCAGTCTAAGTAAAATGTTAGTAACATGTTAGTTCTGTTCTAAAAAGGCAAGGCAGGTACTGAGTAAAAATATGTTTCAACTGAATGAACCATCGGTCATTTCTGCAACATTTCAATCAAAGAATGACATACGATCATTGTAGAGACTGTACAAAATGCCCTTGAGAGCACAGCCTCTCATTAGATTGCCAGTTCCATCCCAATATGGAAATATTTTGATGCTTTAAAAATATTTTAAACATAATGTAAAATCACTTTACTAAATATCATACATTAACTCAATGGTTGTTTTACTACATTAGATAGAAGTACATTTTATGCAAAATTATATACTCTGCATGTAGTGGTAAAATAGTAGTTTTAAATTTTATCCTGATCACTTTAAACATGATAATATTTAAAATTTCAAGACTATAAAGGACCATATCCCCCCAGTTTATTATTACCGTGAATATTTTCAAGTCTATACAACATAATGACTCCTTGTTTGTTTTCAAAAAAACCCTTAATTTAGTATTCCACATCTAAACCATACAAGCTACTTTAAATTGGTATAACCTGTTATGGTATTATCTTACCTATACCATAATCCAAATTTTTATAAGTCCAATTTAGTAAGTAAGGAAGTTGTCTAAACAGATAAAATAGTCTACCTTCAAACTGTCTATTGTTCCAAGAGTTAATTTTCTTTACTAAAGGATGTTAGCTTTCACGTGAACTATTTATCAAATTCCACAAGCTTTTAAACAGAATACACAAGCACAAAGTAGGAAGAGGGTTATGGCCATTTGAGCATCTTCAAAAGGAAAGAATAAGAACTCAAGAATTCACAATAGCAATGGTCCTGATTTCTTTCCTTATCCATACCTAATTAAACATGAGAATTATATCTGGTTGAACAGCTACTAGAGATTTGATAAGGAGAAGGAAGTACCCGAAACTGAATGGTCTACGTGGCCAAAAAGTACCACCAACTAGGAGGGTATGAACATAGGTACAATGGCTTTCAACAAATCTAAAAAATCCATTACAGAACTAAGAATATCCTATAAAAACAGGAGATTCACTAAAAATCCTATACAAAAAAAGTTACCAAGACAAAAAGTTTTCTTTGTATTCAAAATACTGAAACAGCTGTATGTAGTTTGTAAATTTAGGACTAAAATCTACTGTTGGCTTTCACTTGCAAAGTCACACATTAACTGTTTTCATATCAAACGTTTTGATGCCTGTAAAAAAAATCTTATAGTTAAAATATAAGAAACTTATAAACGGAATTAAGCAAAAATAAAGCTCAAATACTTTAATAAATATTTATAGTATTATACAGTTACCTTTAAAAAAGCTAACTTCACTAAGTTAATCTTAATTTATAAGTATTTATAAGTATTTATTTATATACTTAATTTATAAGTATTTCTTCACCCACCTGTAACATTTGATTTCCAGTACCATCCCTCAACCTGTAAGGTCTGATAACTCCATCTTCATTAAAGAACCGAGGGGGTCGCAGACTCTCCACTTCATCTGAAGTCTCTGTAGCTCTAGAGGGAAAAAATACATGATTTTTAAAATTATTCAAAAATTCATGAGTAGACTTTAAAAAGGATCTTCTTTTGGATAAAACTGTTACATCACTTCTCTATTTTAAAATTTGTCTTTATGACACAAATAATGTACACTCTATAGAAAAATGTAGAACTGTAAAGAAGTTTGTTTATAGAGTCTCTTGGACTTTCATTGTAAACAACAATCAGAGAATCAGCAAATATGAGTATTGCTTTTTCTTTTCTGACTTTAGACTTTAACTTCTCTTTCTTTTCCTATGATTCTAGTTCCTCCAGTATAGTGCTAAATACAAGAGAGAATTGTAGGCATCCTGTTTCATTCTTAACTTTAAAGGGAAAGCTTTTAAAAGTTCTCCATGAAGCATAGATATTAGCAATATTTTTAAAGGCACCTTTTGTCAAGCCAAGGAAGTTCATTTCTACTCTTAGTTTGCTTATAATTCTTTTTGTTGTTGTTGTTACTGTTTTTGAAAATCTTGAATGAGCAATGAATTTTAAAAAAAGATTTTTTTCCTTGTCATTAATGTGATCACATAAGTTTATCTCCTTCAATCTATTAATGCATTAAATCACATTACATAGTTTTCTAATGTTCAAATACCCTCACATTCCTATTAGAGCTTGATATGTATTATTTAAAACACATACATGCATAGATGAATTTGGTATTGTAATATTTTATTTAACATTTTTGACTGTATGAACCTGTATAAAATTGATCCATTTGTTTGTTCATTCATTAAACAAATATTCACACATTCAATAAACATTAATTTATTATACAGATATACCTTGTGGCATAACGTATCCACATATATAGACACATACATATGGATAATTTCTCTGCTTAAAAGCAGACATTGACAGAATGGATAAAAATATGATCCACATATATGTTATCCACAAGAGACTCACTTTAGAGTCAAAGACACAAATAAGTTGAGAGTAAAGCATGAACAAAGATATGCCACCTAAATAGTAACCAAAAGAGCTGGAATAGTTATACTAAGATCAGAAAGAATTAAACTTTAAACAAAAAATTCTTATTAGACACAAAGAACATTTTGAGAAAAGGGCTGATACATTAAAAATATATAAAAACTATAAATATACAAGTACGTAACAACAGAGCCCTCAAATACATAAAGCAAAACCTGACAGAATTAAAAAGAGAAAAAGAAATTCAATAATAATAGTTATCTTAATACACAACTTTCAATAATGGATACCAAATAGAAGGTCACCAAGAAAACTGAAGACCTGAACAACATTATAATCCAACTAGACCTAATAGTCATCCATAGAATACTCAATCCAACAACAGCAAACTACATATTCTTCTCAAGTGCAGATGAAACATTCTCCAGGATAGACTATATATTAGGCCATAAAACACAACTCAATAAACATAAAAGTACTGAAGCATACAAAGTATGTTATCGGACCACACAGAATAAAATTTGAAAGCTATAAGAGAAGAAAATTTGGGAAATTCACAAATGCATGGAAATTAAACAGCAGAAGCCTAAATAACTAAAGGCCAGAGGACAAAATCACAAAGGAAAGTAACTACTTTGACACAAATGAAAACAGAAACACAACGAACCAAAACTTACAGGTTGCAGTGAAGACAGTGCTCAGACGGAAATTTATAGCTGTGAAAGCAAACATTTAAAAAAGAAGACCCCGAAATGAATAATTTAACTTTACACCTTGAGAAACTAATAAAGGAAAAGCAAACTAAACCTGAAGCTAGGAGAAGGAAGGAAATAATAAAAAATGGAACAGAGATAAATAAAATAGAAAAACAAAGAGGGAATCAATAAAACCAAAAATTGGTTCTTTAATAAAGTCAACAAATAATGACAAACCATTAGCTAGAAAGAGAGAAGATTTAAATTGAAGAAATAGACAATCTAATTTGACCTATATCAAATAAAGAGATTGAGTTAGTAATCAAACAACTTACCAGAAATAAAAGTCAAATCCAGATGGATTCATTGATGATTTTTAGCAAACGTTTATAGAAAAATTAACTCACATCCACCACAATCTCTTCCCAAAAAATTAAGAGGAGGAAATCTTCCTAAATTGTTCTATGACAACAGTTTTACGCTAATACCCAAACCTAGCAAAGACATTACAAGAAAACTACAGTTTAATGTCTCTTATGAATAGACACGCAAAAAAGTCTCATTAAAATACTAGAAAACTAAATCCAGCACCACACAAAAAAGTATTATACATCATGACCAAGTGGGATTTATCCCAGGTATGCAAATGTTAGCTCAAAGCATGAAAATTAATATAACACATCATATTAATAAAACAATGAAAAAACAAACAATATCAACTTGACACAGAGAAGCCTTTGCTAATATCCAACTCCTTTCATAATAAGGTACTGAACAAACAGAATAGAAGCGAACTTCTTCTACCTGACAAAGGACATTACAAAAAAACCGTAGCTTACATCATACTTAATGGTAAAAGGATGAAATCTTTCCCCCTTAAATCAGAAGCAAGACAGGCATGTCTGCTCTTGGCACTACTATTTCACATTGTATTAGAGGTTTTAGCCAAGGCAATTAGGCACGAAAAAGAAACAAAAGGTATCCAGATCAAAAAGGAAGAAGTAAAACTACCTTTATTTTCAGATGATATGATGTTATATATAGGAAACCCTAAAGAATCCATGGAACAACTTCTAGAGATAATAAAGAAGCTTGGTAAAGGTTGCATAATACAAAATCAATATAAACAAACTAGTTGTATTTCCATACACTAGCAATACACAATCCAAATATGAAATAAAAACATTTGTAACAGCATCCCAAATAATAAAATATTAGGAATAAAGAAGACATGCACACTGAAAACTATAAAACATCTTTGAAAGAAATTAAAGACCTAAGTAAATGGAAAGACATCAATTTTCATAGATTGGGTGACAATATTGTTAAGATGGCAATAATCTCCACGTTGATCTACAGATTCAATATAATTACTATCAAAGTGCCATCTGTCTTTTTTGCAGAAGCTGACAAAGTGATCGTAAAACTCATATGGAAATTCAAATGACTCAGAGACTACTTAAAAGGAACAAAGGCAAGAGGACTCACACTTCATGATTTGAAAACTTACTACTAAGCTACAGTAATCAAAACTGTGTTATGGGACTAAGGATGGACATATAGAACAATGGAACAGAACTGAGAGTCCAGAAATAAACTCAAATTTATGGTTAATTGATTTTGTAAAAACAGTACCAAGACCATTCAATGGGAAAAATATAGTCTTTTCCACAAATGGTACTGGAACAACTAGATATGCACATGCAAAATAAATTTGGACCCAATCTACCTTCATATACACAAATTAACCAAAATGGATCAAAAACCTCAATTTAAAAGCTAAAACTTTAACTCAGCTAGAAGAAAATGCAGGTTTAATCTTTATGACCTTGTACTAAGTAATGCATTCTTAGATATGACACCAAAAGCATGAACAATCAGAAAAAATATAGATAAATCAGACTTCAACAAGAGACACTATCAAGAAAGCTAAACAATATACAAGTAGGAGAAAATAGGGCCTAGTTTCCTGAGTATATAAAGAATTCTTACAACTTGACAATAAAAAGACAATCAACCTAATTAAAAAATGTAAAATAATCTGAACATTTTTCCATGTAAGACATACAAATGACCAATAAGCACATGAAAAAGTGCTCAACATCATCAGTCACTAGGAAATACAAATCATAACCACAATGAGGTATTACTTCACACCTAATAGGTTAGCGATTTAAAAAAAAGCAAAATGGAGAATATGTAGTGTTAGAGAGAATGTGAAGAAATTGGAAATTCTACATTGCTGGTGGGGATGTAAAACAGTGCAGCTGCTGTGGAAAAGACTTTAGCAGTTCTTCAAAAAGTTATACACAGAGTTACCACACCCACCCAGCAATTCCATTTCTAAGTAATATAAACACAAGAGAACTGACAACATATGTCCACACAAAAACTTAAACATGAATGTTCTTAGAAGCACTATTCATAAAGGTCAAAACGTGAAAACAACCTAAATATCCATTAGCTACTGAACAGATAACCAAAGGTGCTCTATCCATACAATGGAATATTATTTAGCTATAACAAGGAATGAAGTTTTTATTTATGGTACAACATGGATGAAACTTGAAAACATCATAATGCTAGATGAAAGAATCCAGCTACAACAGGCCACACATTGTATGACTCCATTTATATGAAATGTCCAGAATAGGCAAATCCATAGAGACAGAAAGTAGAATAGTAGTTGCTATTAGCTGAGAGGAGGGGGAAATGGTGACTGCTGACAAGTACAGGGTTTCTTTCTGGGGTGATGAAAACGTTCTGGAATTAGGTAGTGGTGATGGTTGCACAACCTTGGAATATACTAAAAACTATCTGAAATGTATACTTAAAATAGTGATTTTCTTTTTTTCCAGTATGTGAATTATACATCCATTTTAAATAGACTATGTACTAGTGTATTTAAAGCAGCATTATAGATTACGGGGTTATATGGGAGGGAGGTAGATGTGGTTGTAACAGGGCAACACAAGGTATTTTTATGGTGCTGGAATTGTTTAGTATCTTGACTGTGGTGGTGGACACATGAAAATACACGATAAAATTGTATGGAATTAGTGCACACATGCAAATGAATACAAGTTAAACTGGGGAAATCTGAGTAAAATCGGTGGGTTGTATCAATGCCAATATCCTGACTGTGATATTATACGAGTTTTGCAAAATGTTACCATTGTGGAAACTGGACAAGGTTTCCACATGTAGTGGTCTGAATGATGGTTCCCAGAGATATCAGGCTTCGATCCCTGGAACCACTGAATGTTATTTTATATGACAGAGTTTATGTGGATGTGATTAACTTAAGGATTTCAGATGAGGCGATAATCTTGAATTATCTGGGTGGCCACAAGTGTTCACATAGGAGAGAGGCAGAGGGAGATCAGGCACACAGAGGAGAAGCTCATATGGATGGCACAGACTGAAGTGACGTGACCAACCCCAAGCCAAAAAATGTCTGCAGCCACCAGCAGAAAGTGTAAGAAGCAAGGCGCAAATTCTTCCCCCAGAAGGTGTACAGTCCTGCTGACACCTTGATTTCTGAATGCCGGATTCCAGTGCAGTGACAGAATAAATTTCGATTGTTTAAGTCATCAAGTTTGTAATAATTTGTTACAGTAGCCATAGGAAACAGTGTACAAAGGATCTCTACATTATTTCTACAAGTGTATGTGACTCTACAATTATCTCAATTAAAAAAAAAAAAGACTACCACATGTCAAGCAATATTCTAAGTGCTGCGGAAACCGACAAGAACCACTGCATTCATAGAACTTACATTCAAGCAGGAGAGACAAATAAACAAGGTAAAATAAATAGTGTATTAAACAGTGATTAAGAGCTAAAGGGCAAAAAGTAAAGGACGGAACAGTGATGTGAAGTATATGGAGTAGGGGGTAACTGAAGTTTTAGGGTGACCATCGAAGGCCTCACTGGGAAGACAACTTGTGAGTCAAGAAAGTGACCATGCTGACAACAGAGGCAAGAGTATTCTAACCAGAGGGGGGAAGAATTTCTCTGTTGTAAGTTCCACATCTAATTTTCAAATCAATACTCTCATATACGCATGCGGTGGTAGGGGCAGGTTTCTCTTTTTGCTTAAACAATAGTATAAGCCAGGATGGTCTGTTTCTTGGCTTTTGGAACACTACTTTCTCTCTTTCTCTTTTTTAAATTGTTATTAGTTTCAGGTGTACAAAACAATGCAATAGTTAGACATTTCATTCCTCACAAAGTGATAAACCCCCAATCTATTATACTTCTGACATCGTATATATCTATTACAATTCCACTGACTCCATTCCCTATGCTGTATTCCCTATCCCGTGACTACATATATATTAAATCATAGTTGGCATACAATATTATTCTGCTTTGGCTTCAAGCATACAGTGCAGTGGTCAAGCATCTACACCATCCATGAAGTGGTCTCCCTAATAAGACATGTGGAACACTACTTTCTTGATTATCCCCGGCTTTAATGGTGATTCTTTTTCAGTCTCCTTTGCTGGGTCCTCCTTGCTTCCCCAACTACTAAGTGTTGGTGTGACTGAGTGACAAGTCTTGGACCTTTCTTTTGTCTCTTTTCTACTCTCATTCCCTAGATGAGCTCATCTAATCTTCTGGGTTTAAATAACCTATTATAGGCTCAAAGAATCTCAAATTTTTAACTTTAGCTTGGACTTTTCTCTTGAACATCAGACTCCTATACTCAGTAACTGCTTGACGTCTCCATTTGTATGTCTGATAGTTTAAGCTTGATACATTCAAAACAAAACTTCTAATTCCCTCTTTCTTTATAAGGAATGACAACCCCATCCTTCCAGTGGTTCGGACAAAACATTTAGAAATATCTTTGATGATTCTCTTTCTTCCTACCCCACATTCAACTTATCAACTAATCCTGTTACCACTACCTTCAAAAAATGCACAGAACATGAACCCTTCTTACAACTTTTAGCCTATACTGATCTAATCATTATCATCTCTCATCTGGATTATTGCAAGTCTCTTAAGTGTTCTCCCATTGTTACCCTGGTCCCCATGATTTATTCTCAATATAGCAGCCAGCTCACGTCATTCCTTTGTCCAAAACCTTCCAAAAATTTTTTGTCTTAAAACAAAACAAAGAAAAAAACAAAGTCCTTACAATGGTTTACCAAGTCCTATATGATCTGATCCCCTGCTCACTCTCAGAGAGCTTCTTTTCCGACTTTCTCCTTTGCTCACTCTACTCCAGGTGCATCGGTCTTGCTGTTCCTTAACAGGCCAAGCATACTCCTGCATCAGGGCCTTTTACTTGCTGTTCCTACTGCCTAGGACGTTCTTCCCATAGGGCTCACTCTCTTAATTCCTTTATGTCTCTCCTCAAATTTAATATTACCAGTGAAGCTTCCTTTCACATCTTATATATAAAATAGCACCATTCCTCCCCACCATTTTGGATCTCTATCTTTTACTCTACTTTATTTTTCTTCATAGACTTTTTCACCATTTAGCATATCATGTATTTATGAGTTTACTTATTTTTGTCTATTACTCTCCCACTAGAATGTAAGCTGTATGAGGACAGGGACTTGGCTGATAGTGTTCATTTCTGGTTCCCTGAGTGTCTAGAAATGACAGTCTAGATATATAAGATGCTCCCTAAAATGTGCTGAATTGATAAATATTTATATGTGTGTATTAGATCAAGCTTGTTAAATGTGTTCAAATCATTTTACTTACTTTCATTTTGTCTTCTTGATCTATCAATTGAGAAAAATGTTAGATTCTTCCATCATTATTGAAGATTTGGAAATTTCTTGTATATTTTGTCAATTTTTGTTTTATAAACATTTAGTCCACTGTGAGTTGAGTACAAGTTCAAAATTGTTATTATCTTTTTGGTTAACTGTTCTTTTTATCATTAGCTAGTTATCTTATTTACCCAAAATAATGCTTTTTTGCCTTAATGTGTGTGTCATCTAATGTTATATAGTAATCCTCTTCATATATAAATATATAGTATATCCTCATCAGAAATAACATATTAAAATGTTTAATGACAACCATTTCCTTCTCAAATTGTATCTTATTATTTTTAATATTTTGGTTCTAATGTTGTTTTTATACAGTTCAATTATATTTTTCCACAAGTTTATATTCTTACATTTGATTCTTGTGACCTATTTCTCCTTTCTGCTTTCAATGTCCTTCTTCACAAGTACATCCTTTATTAGTTCTTAGTCTTATTTTTCTAAAATTATTTTATTTTGTCTTTAATCCTTAAAGGTAATATAGCTGGGTACAGAGTACAAGGTTTTAGATAAATGTACAGTTATTCTAGCAGTTCTGCATAGCTCTCTGCATATTTTAAATTCCTATGTTTCATTGACTTTTAAGCTTCTCTGATGGCTGTAACTCAACACATTATATTTGTGAAACTAAAATTACAGGCAAAAGAGACTGAACCTTTTTTCCAGTCTTACTTCTAAACTATAAAATTGGAGACACCCAATTATGGCAAGATGTATGAAATACTGACTCAAGAGGAACAGCTTATATGATGACAATACTTATCTATATAGAGCAGAAAGCAAGAGAAAATACAAAAGGAAACAGATTAGGGAGATAACAACCACATAACTTTCTAAATTAGTTCTCATTAGCATGAAATTAATCAATTGTTGTGTGTGTTGCGAACTTCTAGAATAGAGGTAATAATAATGCAAATACTAAATTTCAGTCTTAAACTAAATTTTATGTGGAAGAAGAGAGGACATCTTTTTAAACTGTGTAAATGGAGAGAAATAGAGGAAATGGATGTAATAATCTCATAACAAAATAAGATCATAAAAAAGGGTGAACACAGCTGAGCTTGAACTAAGGATACAAAATACCATTCTCTGTTTCCCAAAAAAGGAGATAGAATATTATATTTGCTAATTTTATAACTGACATATAGCATTACATTATTGTAATATATTTTGATCGAGATGATAGAAAAGCTGGCTTGCCAAACCTTTCCTTCCAAGGCTGCTGGGAATGAACGATGAATAAAGGAGAACTCTATCTAGTTGAAATGATGTAATGCAAACAACTTTAAAAAGTACCAAAAGGAATTAGGAAGATCATATGCAATTTGCTGTATTACAGGATTCATACCTAACTGCCTTGAACAAAACAGATTTATTTCCTTTTTCATGGTTTAAGCATTTTACTCATATCCTACATCACGGAGAAGTTACCTTTTTATTCCCTGAAACGTACTGCTAGCCATGTCAATGATGCCTCCAGTTGGCCTCGCCACTGCTCCAACTAAACCTTTCCCAACACCTTTAAAGAAACCAGCTGCTCCTTCTTTTTGAGCTCCTAAAACAAAACAAAACAAAAAAACCACACACACACATAAAGTTTTAGACAATTAGATCAAGAATGAAAATAGAATCAATTTGTGAAAGACTTGGTAATATGTATCACCCGAAGGAACTATTATACTTGCCTTTGATTGGTTTTGTAACAATTCCTGTTATGCCACTTACAAAACCCTGGAAGAAAGCACAATAGAAAACTTACAATATTTTCTCATGATGCCTTGAAGAACCAAGTTTGGCTTACAAAAAAAATACAGAGTTCTGCTTTCTAGATACGATAAGAATTAACATATTTCCTCTGGATTTTACTTAAACAAAATCCTTTTGGAGGCTGTTGACATATTTTATATAGGCCACACCCACTGCCCTTCCAACATCCAAATAATACTTGAAAGAGTGAAAGTTATATGTCTATTTCCTTATTCACAGAATGTGGTTTTAAAAGGTATTTCCTATAATATTAAAAGATACTTCCTATAATATTCACAACACTCGGAAATGTCTTACAGAAACTAAGCCTTTTCCTCCACGAGTGATGCCTTCTCTAAGACCAGCTGGTTGCTTATTCATAGCTTCTCTCCTCTTCTGTTGGTAGTCTTCATCCATAGTCATAGCTGCTACCCCTTTAGCCATAGCACTGGTGATTTTGGAGGCAGCACCAGCTAACCCACCTAGCAGAAATTATAATATCTTTAGTAAAAGCAAATATATCATTACTTCCTAGCATAGTCATACTTGGGAGGTATTCTCTTTCTTACCAACAGCTCCACCAACTAATGCCTTCAGTCCTAGTGCCATTCCCTCAACAAACTCTTCAGGACCCTGGATGGCTCCCTAAAGGGTCAAAAAATAACAACAGAACACACAATGCAATTGATAGATGATGTATTGTAAAACTGTACAATTGAAACATTTAATTTTACTAATCAATGTCACCCCAATAAATTTAATAAAAATTAAAAACTAAATAAAATAATAACAAATAAGATTATGTTTACTTTTACAGGTGAACTTGTTGACATGAACAAAATGGTAGTGACAAAAAAAAAAAGTCCCAGAGGAAGTGACATCAGCAAAAAACTTAATATTAACAGAAGTCTCAGAGATATTTCATGACATTGCAAGTGCAAAGGATAAAATACTGGAAGTTAATCCAAACTTAGAAAGTATGTCTATTCACCAAAGTGAACAAAAGATGTTGGTTCAGTATTGTAAATTATATGATGAGAAGGCAGGCACAATCTACTCTTGATAATTTAAAAAAAATAAACAAAAACACTTTTAGTTTTTAATATAGCTGCTTTCAATTACAGTGTACAAAAGTTTTACTTAATTTTTCCTTATCACCCACACTTATAAATGAAAGTCGGAGAGTTTTAAGTGTTTTGACAGAAATTTTTAAGGGACATAAAACAATCATAATTTTTGCCATTAAGACTGCTTTGCACAGTGCCAGTCTACGTGTTTATTTTTACTGTCCCACACTACTGTGCAAAGCAATACTACCTGTCCATAGTAATACTCCTTCTATTATGATGTGAAATTTATCCACCTTTAATACTCCAAGAGAACACTTAAAATTCAGTATATTTTTGTAAAGTCTTAAGTTTTAAATTGGGAGGGGAAAAAGGCAAAAATTTCCCCTCAAATTTCTCAAAACCTCTTACCACGGTTTGCTGCAAAATAATGTCCTTTGTGCATCTCCCAAAATCTAGTTACAGCTTCAACTCAAGTTAACAATTGGAATGCATTATTTATTCAAAAGTATTAGTGTGATATGTTGCACAATGCAAGAATAACGATTTTACCTGGTAAGGTTCATAAAAAAATGCTTCTACACCTTCAGAAAATTCTCTGATCAAGCCAAAGGGATTTCCCAAAACTTCGAGTCCAAGAATGAGTACATACATCTGCTTAATGGCCTATAAATGAAATATAAACATTAATCAGTTTGGATAATCAGACTTAATATTATTTGTTATATTCAGTGCACAAGTCCAGTTTTCCAGGCTTAACACCCTTATCACCAATCTCAACACCTAAACCATATATCACCTTATTCATTACTAGTCTTAGTTTTTAAAAAGCAATTTGGTGTTAGAGTATACAAAATAATATGACACATATACATAAAGCTTTAGAATACTCAGAATACTTTCACTTTTACAACTATGTGTGACAGTTGTTAATACCACCACCATTTCAGACTAGAGAAACATGCAGGTAAAATGATGCCCAGGGTCACATGGTGGTAAATGGATAACCTGGAACCCAAACCCAGACCTCTTGAGTGATGCTCAGTGATCTGTTCACTACATAACAGCTGTCTCAGATGCTCTGTAAGTTATGTCACAAAATAAAGGAGTCTTCCCAGAGGTGGAAAAAATCAATTAAAATAATATATCTACCAGACTCAACAACTTAATTACATTAAAAATATCCTGTGTTCATCAGTTAGTTACTAATAAATAGTTTCCCTTGAACCTATCTTTCAAGTAAGTGTGGTGAATTACTTAGTTAACATTTTATTTCAAGATTTATGTTTAGTCCACACTGATCCAGAAAACAATTGTTAGTGGCTGAAAAATAGAAGGACAAAAACTTGAAATGATGAGGCCCAATCTCTTCCTGTAATTCTAAAAATAAAAAACATGTTTTAAAATTTTGAAAATGGCTATTAACTTCCTTGCCAAATCTGCAATATACTTGTACAGACACATATGATTTCACTATTTTATATCACTGTAACTTTGTAAAATAATCTCAGACAAACCTGTTTTGAATAGTGTCTTATTACTTCAGACTGTAGTTCAGATGTTGTATGAAACTGATAGTTGAGTTCAAAAAATGCAAGCCTGCAAAACAACATATAAATGTGTAAATTATGTGTGTGTGCATGAGTGCATGCACATGCTTGCATACGCACAGGGAAGAAAGGGGGAGAGTTTTTAATATTAATGAATGGTTTTATTTTCTTTATAATTTTTCTCCAAATCTTTCCTTTTAGTACATTTTCCCATGCCAATCAGAAAATCTACTCTTTTACATACATCCCTGCACATTCCGGTCAAAGAAAGTTCTAAGAATCTGATGAAAGCTATGGATTTTATCCTCAGAAAAGCCACCGATAACACACATATTTTTCACATAACTTGGGGGATTCAGAGACCCCTTGAATCCCATACATGGACATGAACTTATATTTGTCAACTCTGACCTATCATGGCCGACATAGAAGATGTTTGACACACTGAGGTAAGTGGAAGCGATTGCTGAAAAATGGCCAGGTTTCAGTTAGTGCAGGTACTGCCTGATGCAGACAGCTGATGAATCATGGTAAGTTTACTTCTTCTAACCTACTCACAGCATATACCCAATTAACTAATTGGGAAGCTCTATGCTAGCAGATAAAGACAGCAGCAAGATTAGAGAAATTTCACTTTATTCTGGATGTTCTCAAACCTATGTTCTTTGACTTACTTAACTTTATCTAGATTGAAAGTTACCTCTGATCGGACTCACTGATTCTTACTACTGCTCTTAATTATAGTTTTACAATGTTCCTCCAAAATAAGACCTAACCGGAAAATAAGCCCTAGCATGATTTTTCAGGAGGACATCCCTTGAACATAAGCCCTAATGCGTCTTTTGGAGCAAAACTTAATATAAGACCCGGTCTTATTTTCAGGGAAATACAGTAGGTGCTACCTGAAAAGGTCATTCTCATCTAAAGATTACACTCAGACTCTGAATCTCTTTGGTCTGATACTCTAATAGCTCCCGTATGACTCATATAAAAAAATGTAAATTCTTGACTGTAACATTTAAACTGATCCCTTCATTTCCCCTATCGAGAATTTTAGTCAGGACCCTATAGGCCTTGAAGCCCCATCTTTTAAGCACCACATCCTTTAAGCACCACACCTTTGGGCATAGCTTCTTAGGAATCCTTCCCTAACCCTGAAAGGCCTTATATGATATGTGCAAACATGCATGCCACGGTCCCTCTTTCTTAAGCAAATTATTTAATAACTAATCTGTTATTTAATAGTTAAGGGTTAACAGATATATGTTACTTGAATTATATTCCATTTAATAACAAAAACCATATTTTGCCTATGATCTGTAATGTAGTTTACACTTTTTCACTCATAAAATTTTTAAGTAAATATAAAATGGACTTTTCATCAATATTAAACATACTTAAAAACTACATCTTGTACATCTGTAAGAGTGGCACCAATACTCTTCAGCAAAAGATTTAAAGAACGAATTGCAACCAATCCTCCATGTTGTTCTGAATCTTTAGCTTCTTCTTTACCCGAACTCAGTGAAACACTTAAATGCAACTAAAGAAATAGAAATATTTAAATCACTATCTTCATATTGACAATTTTAATTTTTAAAATTCAATTTTATTTTAAACATCATGCCATAAATAAGATACCCAAGTTATCAGGATTATGCCAAAATTACTAAGTGGAAAATTAAAGAAATTTAAAATCTAATATAGCTCTTTTTAAATTTTAAATTCAACAACATAAGATGATATCATATTTTGATATATTTAGTTCAATCCAATTCTTTTGCTAAACCTAGGAAAATACTAGTTTTTAAACATTTTTAATAATAATCTAGAAGTTGAAGTTGTTGAAAATAATTTAAGTATCTCCAAAAGTGAATGTTTCAACTAATAGAATTAAGTTAGCAGGATGAAGCCACTTAAAAAGCACTTTTGTATGTATATACATATTATAGATGGTTGTACAATAATTATCTTCAAGTGTTATGTAAATAACTCAGAAACTTTGTGTTCAGACTTATATTCAGTTCCATTCAATCTTCAAATTTGAAATCAAGATTACTTTATAAATTAATTTAAAACTTACACACTATAGTAAATAATACTGTATAGCAGTATTATTTAAAAGTTGCTAAGAGTAAATATTAAGTTTTCATCAGAAGAAAAAAAATTTTTTTTAGAAAATTTTTTGTAATACTGTGTAGTGACAAATGATAACTAAACTTATTGTGATGATCATTTCTTAGTACATACAAATATCAAATCATTACATTGTACACCTCAAATAAATATGTTGTGTCAATTATAACTCAGTGAAAAAAAAACTTATACACACATCATACCCAAAATTTTGAAAACTGTCATTAAACACCTTAACAGAAAACTAAGGTAACATAAGGTCAAGACATAAATATATAAACATAAGCTGTAGGTGGCTTCACTATTCCCATATGGTGAAAATTATTATAAGAATAAACAAATACTTAAAAGGATTATTGCTTTATTTATTTATATTTGTAATTAGGAAGTTACCGAATTTATATACTATTAAAGAACACAATGTAAATACTATATCCACCCCCAACAGATTCAGTCAATTTGCTATTTACCTAGATTATCAAGGATAATAAAAATAACTTATTTTTCCCCTACCTTGAGAGGAGATATATGAAAGTATTCATAGAGACTGACTTGTGATGAATCTACTAATGAAACTGTTTTAAATTCTTCTTGGAAAGCTTCTGTATCTTTATGAAAAAGTTCAACCTATAAAGGAACATAAAATATTAAAAACTTAAGGGACCTAACTTCATGATGTATTGGAGCTAACAGCTCACACACTGCATTACACTCCCCTATAATATCCAGATCCAACATTATTCATGATTGGAAAGCTACTCCCTCCAAAGGAAACTGACATCTCTATTGTTAGGAAAGTTCTGTCTGTTACTCACAAACTGATTAAGTTTATCTTATATGTTTCTATTCAATCCATTATAAGCTTTTCTACATGTGAGCATAGATTTTATTCCAAAAGTCCACTAATATGATCCGTCAACACTTTTTAAGGAATATTTGGGGTGTGTGTGTGTGTGTGTGTGTGTTTTAAGTACAATCATTGTCCACTTGTAGCTTTTTGCTAAATGCCTTACCAACATCCCAGAGGCCGGGAATATAATAAAAAAGGGGGAAAGCACTGAAAATAATTTTGCATGAAGTGATTAGTGCTTTAATTCTTGATAATCAACATTACTTCTCTTCCAAACACTCACAAATCTAAGTTACTTCTGTGTTGAGAAATGGCCCAACATTCAAATTTTAACCTATTGATAAAAACATCAAAATGACAGACTTATTGAAAGTATACATAGAAACTGACTTCTGGGATGACAGTGTGAGGAGCTCTTTGGAACATCTTCCCAGTGAAACTGGTGAAAATTAAAACAACCCAAACATTTAAGGCCTCTCTATAAGTGGTACTAAGGGTATAAACAAATGAAACATCTATTTATAAAAATCAACAAAAATTTTCTAAGAAAAGTGAATCGGTGGCTTTTAATCAAGGACCATTCTCTCAATTTCCCCTCCCAGGTCAATAAGCCAGAATTCCACTGTAGACTGGTACATGCAAGAACACAGAGCTCCCTCTTTGCTCAGACTCCAACTGGAGGACTTTCTTCATGGGAGGCATAGGATATCAGCACTTCTCATGGTGATCCCAGCAACCACCTAATAAGGCTAAATAATAGGAAAGGGGGAAAATTTCTTCTTCTGCCCAGCCTTCCCTCCTGGAGCAAAGGTTCTACTTGGGTGTCACACCACTAAGAATACTAGGGTTCTGATCACCCTTGCTCCACTCCCAGCTCCAAAGCTCTGGTTCAGATTTTACCTGGGGGGGAAATGGGTTTTAAAACAGACAGTTCCTAAATCTCTTCTGAAAGAAACTGACTTCATTTACAACAGTGTGAAGAAGTTCAAGCCAGAGTTCTAAGAAATGGTGGATGTTATGGTGAAAGGCAACTGGGAGGAAAATCACTGATTCAATGAAGATGAAGATACCGGCTAAACTATAGGTCTGTGTGAGTTTTCATGAGCTCCGGGGAAAGAGACAACTTAGAGGAGTCCTTCTGGGCTCAGAATATCAAACTCTGATCTCCAGATCAATTCCTTCAAAGAAGTCCAAATTTGATTGGATTAGTCTATAGAGCAATTTGTGCCCTGAGGCATTTTTGAAAAACTAGCAATCAGCCAGCTACTAGCAATCAGCCAGCTACATATCCAGGAAGCTCAAGGAACTACAAGTGCAATAAATGCAAAGATGTTCACAAAACAAATATATAATATTAATAATGCTGAAAGTCAAAGATCGGGAAAAAAGTCTTTAAAAAGTGACTTATTACATACAAGGGGTCCCCAATAAGGTTAATATTTGACTTCTTGGCAAAAGCAAGGGAGAAGGAAGGTGGTAGGAATACATAGTCAAAGAGCTCAAAGGGGGAAAAAAACCTGTCAACCAAGAATCCTATATCCAGCATAGCTACTTTTCAAAATGAAGGGATACAAAGACATTCTCTGATTTGAAAAAACAGAGAATCTGTAGCTAGCAGGTCAACTTATAAGAAATACTAGCAGAAGTTCCTCAAACTGAAAAGCAAGTGATCTCAAATGGTAATTAGAATCCGAATCAAAAAACAAAAAGCACTGGTAAAGGTAATTATATAATTATAAAAGACAGTATCAATACTTAATCTTTTCCCTTTCTTAACTGTTTTAAAAAGCAATTAATTAAATAATAGATATATTGTTGGGCCTATGACAGACCCAGACTCTCTTATGAATATGAACACAGAAATCCTCACCAAAATTCTAGCAAACCAAATCCAGAAAAATATATTAAAAAATTATACACAAGATCAAGTATGATTTTCCCAGGTATAAAATCACATTTTCAGATTTTAGAAGATGAAAGCAACACAGGTTAAGGTAGTCTTTTTAAAGAGAGTTAGCAAATAGGAGGAAAGGTTTTAAGCCAGTAGTACGGAGAAGAAGATAATCAGCCATGTTCATATTACTGTTTTCCCTATTTTACTTTCTTTTACTTTCTACCAATGTACTCACCACAGCAGCATAATAAAAAATATACTCTTAAAATGAAGCAAATCATTTTAATACCTTTAAAATTTTATAGTATCAGTTTTCTTAGCCCTCCTCTTTCCCTAATCCCTCCCATCAGTTTTATTATTCTTACCTCCGTTTTTTCAGTTACTTCAGCTTGTGTCATAAGTTCTGCTAAAGCATAGACAAACCCAAGATCTAACCTGAGATCCATTTCTTGTATCAACACTTTGAAGTACCTATATTACAAAGTAGAAAACATTAAAGATCATCAATTAACTGTATTAAGAAAATCAGATGAGAAAAAAAACATTAGATAAATATTAGGAAAAATGATAAATAGTAGAATGCTAAAACTTAGAACTTTCTAGAGGAGTGAATGATAATAATCCAGTAAATGACAGGGCAACATTATTCATAACAGCAACAAACTCAAATATGAAAATGCCTATAGAGAGGAATCATTAAGTAAACTGTGGTATAAAGTCATAGAACAGAATATTATATATTAGTCATTATGAATAAACTGTAGCTACATACCACAAAATCAATACATTTTAGTAAAAAGTTTAAAGAAAAAAGCAAGTCATAGGAGTCTGTGTATAGGTTGAAAAACAATTTTTTTAATTAGAAAAAAAGGAAAATGAAGAAGCATAATGTTTAGACACACACATACAGTAAAACTAATTTAAAAAACAAGGGAATAAAGATATTGTTTATCTTAGTGATAGGATCGAGGAAACAAGAAATAGGGGAGTAATACAGATGTGGATGCTTCTTGGACTGGGTGACGACTGAATTTGAAAATACTATTTTCTTTCTTGTTTTGAAAACAATATGCAACAATTACAGAGAACTTAAGAAAGAAAACAAATAAACAAAAAAGTATAACAAAATACCCATAATTTAGAAATGACTGTTAATACCTAGGCATATTTTCATTCAGAGCCTTCTGATTCTCCAGGATTATGAAATAATTAATAGATTTTTCCTATGACCTTTATAACTTAATATTTTACACTTAAATATTTGACTCATTTGAAATTTATTTTTTAAAAGAGTACAATTAATTCACATACTTAAAACATTATGGAACAAATAATATATTAAGAAACTTACTTAATACGTGATATCTGGGAATGCCCTGCAGATCTCATGACAATACTGACATCTGTAAAGGGCTTCGGTGCTGTAAAGATTAATAAATATGATTAAACCTGTGATGCTTTAAACAAAACAAGCATTTTCTTGCAATTTAATATATATCAAATAGCCAATGAAATTATTTACTAAATCATAATTTTAATATTTGTAGTAGTGACAGTAATTTTACTATTAATGATAGCAATTTTAATATTTAAAATAGTAATTTTAATGTCAATTAAAATTATTAATATTTACACGATCTGTTACAATCTTAATTTCAGACTCCAGGATTGTTTTTTGAAATTATCTGTATTCACTTTAATGATAAGTAATCCTTTAAATTAGTTATTTTAAACTAGAAGCAAGACATTAGAATCATTAGGGAAACTTGTGAAAACACAGATTTCAGGATCTTGTCCCAGACTTCTAGGCTAGGTGAAAGGGCTTGGGCATGTACACTGGTCAAAAACCTAAGCAGATTATGAACACCCTCTTAGATAGTTTCAAGTCCATGGTACAGAGGTGGGGGTGGAAAGCCAAAGGAGAGGGGAGAGAAGTAGGGTAGTGAGAAAGGAAAAGAAACTGAGGGGAAGAGGGATAGCAAAGAAAGAAGAAGGTAAAGGGAAGAAGAGGACAGAAGAAAGGACTTGTCAGTCATTCTCATCTGGTGAAAATAGGACAGTTTCTGTGGTTAGAAAACACTCTGAATCTGAACTTCCTCACAATTTATTCAAAGGTCCCAGTAGCTTTAAATAAGGGGTTTACAAATTAGTACTTTTTTAAAGTTAACATGCCTTAAAATTTAAATATATATTTCTAATCAATCCTTTCTTTAGTATTCACTCAGAGTTTTGATGATGTTAGTTGAGTAGAACGGTTTCATTTCACATTTTTATAGTAAAATAGACCAAATAGCTAATATAACCACTTTTATGGCAATCTAAAACTACCAACAAACCTGAATCCAAGGCGACCGACTTGGGAGGTTTAATAGGATAAAACACAAATGGAAATATAGCACCATGTATCTGGTTTTGGATCTAAGAATGTTAAAGAAAAAAAAAAGTCAGTATACTCATATGTTAATTACAGAACCTGAGTGGAATAACAAGATTTAAGAAGTAGAAGGAATCAAAAATTATTGTCCCACATGGAAACTGAAGTGCTAAATAAAACAGACCATGGGAATACATGAGCCTACTGCTATGTTCCTTTAGCATATAATTGTTCCTTTAGAATATAAAAGACTGCTTTTTCATACTCACTTGTATTCTGTAAATTTGAATTCTAAATGATGATTGATGTGCAGATGTGTTATATTCCACTTTTAAAGCTGGAAGATAATTTCTTCGTATAGCTATTAGATGTGGTTGCAGAATTTTCATGTTACTACCACTAGGTGTGAAGCGAACCTGAAAAATATGCCATCCCCCCCCAAAAAAAAACACATGGTATTTCTCTTTATCCATAATAGATTAAAATTAGAAACTATACCAAAAAACTTAAAAAATATACATGAAAATAATAGGCTAAATATTTGATTAAGTTTAGATCGAGATCCTTATAGTCCATATCCACACAATTCACAAAAATATTCATACATTCCATATAGATTGGTTGTAATCACTTTTTTGTAAATTTATCAAAAATGTGATAAAAGATAAAATGATTTTTGAAATAAAATAATAAAACAACTATTGCCTTGTTAGCCAAAAAACAGACCATTAGCATTTCAAGAGAAAGTCTGCGTTTTTAATATTTAATACAGATAACTGTCCTTTTAAATTTTATATAAACTATGTATGATAGGATTCATTTTTTGTAAGGAAATCCAACTTTCCTTAAAAATTCACTAGTGATTAATGTAATTATAACAGATAAATATTAAACCTTCATGTTAGTACTTAAAAATATTACCGGAATGTTAGTGTCCAACTCAATAACCTTATCTTCTGAAGGTGAAGACTCAGTATATTCCTTAAATTCTTTCTCCAACATCTCAGTGTGCTTTACACTCATTGGCTTCCATCTTGCCTTCTTCTTGGGCTTTGTCTCCCAAACCACATCAGAACTTACATGTGAAAGCAAAAATCATTGGTACTAATTAATGCATGTTTTCATTTTAACTGGTTTGTTACATGAATTACAAAACCTTAGAAAAATTTGCAATGCCTTCAGTTACATGCAAGTACATTACAAATTTTAAAATATGAATTCATTTAATCAACACTTATTAAACTTCTATTTAGGCACTATTCTAGGTGTTAGGAATATTATCAGTGGACATCTCTGCCATTCTGTAACTTCTTTTAGCAGACGAGTGACAGACAATATATCGAGTGACAGACAATATATCGTAAATATAGTACATTAGCATATTTTAACATATTAGGAGGTGAAATGCTTTTGAAAAAAGAAAAAGTAGACCGGATAAGGTGGATTTAAAGTATTGGTATATGCAAAGTGGTGACGGCTGCAGTTAAAATAGAGTTGTCAGCAGGCAGTGGTGTCATAGAGAAGGTGAGATTTCAACAACCTTAAAGGAGATGAGTTACCCAGCAGACAACAGGAGAACATTTCAAGTAGAGGGACCAGCTAGGGCAAAGACTCCAAAGCAAAGCACCCTTGCAGTATATGAAGAAAAGCAAGAAGGCTGGCATACCAAGAACATGTTAAGAGTAGAAGATGAAGTAAGACAGATAGTGGGAGGCCAAATACTGGGAAAGCTTTGTGGGATAAAGACTTTGAGTTTTATTCTGAGATGAGGAACCACTGAAAGATTATGAGAAGACCAGTGACGTGACCTGACTTAAGCTTTGTTAGGAATACAATGTGTCGGAATGGGGGAAAAGAAAAAAGGGAATGATGGCCAGAAGCAGAAAAACTTGTTAGGAGTTTAATGTAGCAAGCCAGGAGAGAAAGGGTGATAGTTCTGCCTAGGGTGGTAAAAGTGAGGTAGTGAAAAGTGGTCAGATTCAATGTGCGTGCTGAAGGTAGAACCAGCACAAAACTTCTAGATGGATTAGATGTAGGGTGTGAGATAATCAAGATGATTTCAAAGGATGTAGTTGTCATTAACTCCATTGGGGAGGAAGGTTTTGGTAGGAGGAACTCGAGTTGGGTTTTAAGCATCTAAAGTTTAAGAAGTCTCTTAGACATCTGAGCAGAGATTTTGTGTAGGCAGCTGTATATACAAGACTGGAGCTCAGAACAAAAATCTGTCTGCAGATTATTTCTAGAAATTTTTGGCGTATATGTGGTTTTTGAAATCATAAAACTGAAACAGAGAACAGAATAGAGTATCAGGACACCCAGTATTAAGCAGTTGAGAAGATGACAAGGAACCAACAAATGAAACTGAGAATGCTGGGATAGAAAGAAAAACCAAGATGGTATATCTTGGAAGTCAAGTCAAAGAAACCATATCAAGGAGGGATCTGTGTTAAATGTTAGGAGCTTAGGCAACATGAGGACTGGTTATTGTACTCTAGACCTGGCAACACACAGGTCTCTGGTGATTTTGACAACACCAGTTTCATGATATGTTGAAAACAAAAGCCAGTTTGGAGTAGTTAAACAAAAAGTGGGTAAAAAACAATTGGAGACAGTGTACATGTCAAGCTCCTCTGTAATGGACAAAATTTTTGAGCAGTTTGGCTATAAAGGGAAGCAAAGAAATAGGAGGTAAAAGGGAAAGTAAGCTCAAGAGTTGCTGATTTTTTGGGGGGTTGAGAGAAATAACATTGATGGGAACAATCCAAAAAATAGCCAAAAACTGTTGACATAGGAGAAAGAAAGAATTGATAAATCAATGTCTCAAGAGGCAAAAGGGAATGGAATACAATGCAAAAGTAGAAAAATATGATTAAATAGGAGCACATATAATATAGCTATTATAACTTTGGGGAAGTATGTTGGCACAGTACATAGGTGAAAAATGCTGGTGAATAGGAAGTTAATATTGAGAGGAGAATCTTAGAAAATTCTCTCTTGATTGCTTCAATTTTCTCAGTGAAATGGGATGCAAGGCTGAGAAAGGGAATGGGGGTTTAAAAAGAGACAACGTGTGAAACAATAATCTAGGAGAGTGAATAGAACAAATATAATTCACTGAAAGATTGCTGAAAGAATTAAATACAGAATAAAAAAATCTATCCACATTTTAAAATTACTTCACTCTTTTGTTTAAGCATGTGTTATTTAATTTTATTTAAGTATTTTATTTGTTTATTTCTTCTAAAATTTATGTTCATTTAATAAACAGAAAGGTAGGGACCATGTATTATTCCTGCTTGCATTCAAATCATGGACATCATAGCATAGGACACAGCATATAACAAACAGGTTTAACAGGCTTAAAATCTGTTGTGTATTTGACTTTTTTTGTTTAAATAATGAATATATTTTTTGAGAATAAATATTTCTAGGAAAACAGTTTTCTTTCAAATGGCATGGATTCTAGATGAATTTACAGAGAAAACAAAATTAAATCTGTACTGTATACCTTTAATATATACATATATTTATTTAAGAATTCAAGTCAAATAGAAGATAAAACTACATTATCTTGGTTATACAGACTGGAATCCAGAAATACTCTCAAATTAGGCACTAATCTATATAACTAATTTTACTTTAAACATTTATGAACAGAAATAGGAAGTTTATAGGGGAAGAAAAGAGTTTTACTAGTGATGACTTATATGGGGAATGATAAATATAGGGCTACCTTAATAAGATCTTAAAGTGTCAAAATCAAATTAGAATTGTCTTTATTCCTTCAACAACTATTTATGGAGCATCTACAATGTAACCTGCACTGTGTAAGTGGCAATAAACAAATAAACATTTCCTTATGCCATGTTAAAGTATATGTTTTTCAAGTTGAATATTCTATATTCTAACTTTTTAGAGAGCTGAAAAATAAACATCATGAAGGATTTATAAATTTGATTTTTGATATATTTTCATCTCAAAGGGCAAAAAAAGTCTCACAAGCACCTTTAAATTAGCATTACCTTAGTATCAATGAACAGTCAAAACACATGTTAAACTAAATTATTTTAGATTTTACAATCACCATTCTTAATAATTAAGAATGGATCATTTCAATTTATCCAAATTTTAATTTGTCTAACCTTGTAATGCCAATATAGGCTACTTCTTGTTTTGTGTAATTATTGATGAGAGAAATTCCAACATCTTGTAATGCCAACACAATTTCTTGCTCTGCTAACTCTGCTTTTTCACTTTCATATGTCACTTTAAATACCTGTGGATCTTCAGTGAATAAAATAATGCGTTGTAAGCCTTCAAAGAATGAAACTAAATAAATAGTTTTTTTCCCCGAATTTATAGCTGTCATCATATCCTAAAAGAAAACCAAAAAAACATAAAAAATTAGTTTGGTCCCAACCAATATAAACCTAGATTTCATTTTTAAAAAAATGAGAATAGTAATGGCATCTCCTTCATAGGGACGAACAAACTAAATGAATTAATATTTGGGCAACATTTGAAAATTTACATAATTATAATCATTTGATGTCAGCATCCATCATTATTAAGTTATTAATCAGTAAGATATGTAAATTGTTGGTTGAACATTTTTATAAAATCTAATTAAATAGTCTTCCTTTGTGGGCTTATCAAATACACAAAGTATTATTTTTTTTCTCCTTTATTCTAAGACTAACCATAGTGTCAGGTGTTAAGTTGTTCAGTCAGAAATTCGTATTTCCTTACAGAGATGAAATAAAGGATTAAAAGTATCAGACACCTCAACTACATGCTCTACAAAACATGGATATTCACCATAGGTGAATAATTCTGCAGGAAGCCCTTCTATATAATCATTGTGCTGATAGCAGGGTCTTGAGGTTCAATAACAAGATAAATATAGTAAATTCTAATAATTAAATGCCAGCCAGGAATTTATAGTTAAGAAAATACTCTGATTAACAAGAAATTTTAATATATAGTACACATTCATGTTATAATCCACTGAAATTAAAAACTGGATTGTTACCATAAAATCATTACCTAGGAAAAATTATGTTACTTATAATACTTTCTAAAATAAAATATTAGCACTAAAATTACTTTGAGAAATAAGAAAACTTATTTTCAAGTATTTTGGAAGTCTTCCTAATATTTTGTAGTGGATTTCAGATTTATCTTTATAAAATTCAACTATCATTATGACATATATATGCAAAAATACTAAACAGATCAAATACAAGATTATTTTTATGTTAAAATCTTTTTTCTTGACTAAATCTAACAACCAGGAATAAAAAATATCAAAGTTAGGCCAATTATAGGTAGTCCTCTCAGATATTTTTTAAAAATGTACCTATTCTGGACTCCACAACAGCAACACTGGAATACAATAGGAAAATATCATCAATATGCTAAGAGAAAGTAACTCTGAACTAAGAATTCCTTATTCAGCAAAAATATCCTTCAGTGAAGAAAAGTATACAAAATAAAGATTCCTAAGGACGAATGAAAACTAAATTTCACCATCAACAGATTCACATTATTTATATGCATCATGATTGTCCATATAGAAAAATAAAAAACAAATAATCAATATTAAAACTATTTTTAGTGAATTTTCTGGATACAAAGTCAACACACAAAATGCCATTACATTCCTATATGCTAAGTTTAATTTTAAAAAGATATTTTGAGTTTCTGCTCTAGCAGTTGATGACTAGGTGGTCTTGCACCAACACTCTTGCTAAGAACAAAAGCTGGACTATATATATACATAAATATATGTATGTATGTGTATATATGTATATGTATATGCACGTATATGTACATCTGTGTATATACAAATGCAGGCTAAGATAGTGTGGCTTCATTGGTGAATTCTAGCAAACATTCAAGGAAGAAATCATACCAATCTTAAATTCTTTCAGATAATAGGAAAATCATAAGTATTCCCCAACATGTTTTAGAAGTCAGCATAACTTTAATATCAAAATCTGGTAAGAACATTCAATATAGGCATGTTTTGGACCAACTTTTCTCATGAATACAAGCAAAAGCTTAAAACATTAGAAAACCAATTCCAGAAATACAAGATTGTTCTAATATTAAAACCAACCACATAATTTATCCTCCCAATAATATAAAGTCCAAATATCATATAATCATCTCAATAGATAAAATAATGAAAAGCATAAAAATTGATACAAATTCAGTACTTACTCATTTATGCATCCATAGACACAAACAACATTTTTGCAAACTAAGTAGAAGGCAACTGCCTTAATGTTAGAGTATTTCCTTAAAAAAAAATACCTACAGTAAAGGTGTTTTTAATAATGGAATGTTCATTTCTCCTCTAAAAGGGGAGAGAAGCACTTGCCTATTGATAGGAAGAAATAATAACTAGTAGTAAGAAGAAATACAGTGGAATAGGGGTCAAATTAAGATGTATTTTGAAACAATAAGAAAATTTTAATCAAAATTTCTGAAAGCCATTTAAAAATGGTACTGGAAAATGTTTATGCATAACTTTATTAAAAAAATAAATCAACAATGGCTTGCGACCAGAAATATATTCTTTAGTTAGTAGATTCATAAATGCTCCTCACAGAAGTGAAAATGACCTAAGTAAGAAAACTGTCAATGAAGATCGTGTATGTTTTTGAGGTGACTGCTGGAAGCACCTCCTAAGCACAATTTACCTTTATGATGTAATGAAAACAAACGATGATGTGGACAAAATAAGACTACTTCTGATTTTAAACATTTTTGGTTAAGTTAAAGTTTGAATACTGCTTTTAAAATCTTTGGCAGTATTTTTAGAAGCATAGACTGAAAACCAGCAAGGCTGAAAGAGAATACCGTGTTTGAAAAAAAAAAAAAAAAGCTGCTGAGAACACCAAAATAATTAGCCCAGTACATACATCCTTTTGTGTTACTTCACCATGGTTTTCTCCACAAATCCACTTCAGTTTTCTAGAGCCCACAGGATCAGCCCATGTATAAAATACTGCTTTTCCAGGAGGGAGTGAATCTTCTATTTCAGTAAGAGAACTGACATAAACAGTAAAAATACACATTACATTAAGTGCAAGTATATGAATACATAAAGCATGCAAAATAATACTTCAATAATTCTGAGTCCATTAATTGAGATTTTGAGATAGTTTTAAGAGTAAACTGATTTTTTTCCTTATTCAATGGAAAAAAGTTTTTCTAAGAAAATGAGACTATTTCAAGGCAAATATTTGTCTTACTTAGGAAGTAAAGGTCTTCAGGTCTTTGAAACTACTTTGTCAACTTCTGTGTTAATAGAAATTAGTTATGGAAGAAAATTATTCCAATTACTTCATCTTTCTATACTAAATTTGAGAGAATTTAATTTAGTTGGTAACCTTTTCCTAAGTATTGGTTTTGGTCTGACAAAAACATTACAGTTAAATTACTTTTAAAAACCATAAGACATAGGATATAAATCTAAGAAATTCAATGAATTCACAAAATAATTCCCAGAATAAAAAAAAAAAAATTGGAGAAGTCACAAAGAATAAAATATAACTTTTCAGAGTTGAAGAAGTTGACTCTCTAGATTAAACGACTTTATTGGATATCAGACAAAATAACAGAATATTAATAAAATTAGTAAAATATTTAAATTTTAAGACTATAAGGGGAAACTGGCCTATAAACCTAGGAAAACCAGTTACCCACAAAGGAATAAAAATAAGACTGGTCTTATACTTTTGTATAATAATAAATGCTAGAAAACAATGTCTACACAATTTTGAGGAAAAAAGGTTATGACTTAAAATTTTATATCAAACTGTCATTAATTTGCAAGAGCAAGATATTTTCAAACAAGCAATAACAAGCATAACATATTATTCACAAATCCTTACTGAAAAACTAATGTAAAGGTTTTTTCCAACCAAGCCAGAGAAGACTCAAAATAAAAACTTAAGAACTGTAATGTAGAAAAATTAAGCAACTATACCAGCCAAATAGATCAACTTGTTAATATGTTATAAATCAACGCAAATGCAAAACTTGATTAAACATATTTTTGAAAAACTAACCATTTTCTATTAATCTGAGTAAAAAAAAATCCCGTTTTATTCTTAAGAAGCCAAGAATTTGGAAAGATGAAGAAAATGTGCAAGTATTCCAAAATTTTCATGGGTAAGTTAGCAAATACTGTTTCACTCTCAAAATTTGAAATGCATCAAAATCTTCAAGAACAAAAAAGTAATTATCTAGGACAGAAACAGAACGTCTATTTTCCAACTCATCGTGAGAAAAAGTAATCCGTATTACAAAAGTAATATAACAAGAAATCATAAATTATAAGTATTACAAATGGATGAAAGATCTTTATTAAACTATAAACAGATTCTAAGGTTATAAAATTGGCAATAAAATTCTCAACAATAGAGGAGTATTTAATTATAGGGATTCTAAAAGATGGAATATCATGCAATCGTTAAAAATTGTTTTTCAAGCAAATTTACATGCTCACAATAGCTACTAAAAACAAGAGATTCAGAAAGATAGCTAGCTAGATAGACAGAATGAGAAAATAGTACAAAAAGAATTGCATTAAAATTTGACAACGTTGGGATTCCAGGAATTAGTGTCCTATTCACAGTTTTTCTATAGAATTAAAAAAATTGACTACTTTTCTTATATCCAGAAAATAATTAACAACCATATCAACAACAACAAAAAAGCCAAGGGAAGGGAAAGCAGAGGAGAGAAAAGCCCTATATTCCTTTTATTTTTCATGAAAAAACTATCAAATATAGATATGTTGATCAGATAAAATAAAAACTAACCATAGTCCTCAGAATGTTAACTGTGTATGTGTGTACATGTCTTAAACTCATAAAAAGAGAATACAATGAGACAAATGCTTTAATAAGCAAAGGCAAAATCAAAAACTGGGTGTATAGATTAAGGTGGTAAGGAAGGGATCACATGGAAGTGGAGCTTTTCTAGAAGAAAGGAGCACCTACCTATAAAGGTAAACACGCATGGAAGGCCCTGGAGCATTCAGGGAACAAAGATTTCAGTTGGTCTTAAGTATTAAAAGTTACGGAACAGAAAATGTTTAGAAAGGTAGCATAGAAACGTTTTATTTGCAAAGAAATTGAAAGCCACTAAAGAACTTTAAACAGGAGAGACATATGATTATTAGCATTTTTGGAAACCTACCTCTAGTGGTAAATGAAGGATTTACTAAAGAAAGACTAGAGATACAGATCAAAAATCTACTCAAATAGATAAGACATGCTGGGAGCCTGAAATGACAGGAGAAATTAGACAAGTGGAGAAGATTTCTTTGTTCTTTTCTTTTTCCTGCTTCTTTCTTTTTCTATTTTTATTTATTTTGGTGGGTGAGAAGATTTTTTTTTTTAAAGAGTTTAACTAATTGGATAGTGTGGTGAGGTGGGAAAAATCTAGGATGATAGGGTATAGATGGCATTGCCATTCATGGAGAGAAAGATATAGGGGAGGAGTAGATTTTGCAGCACAAATCATGAAGTCAGCTTGGAATCACTTTAGGTTGCAGTGTGATATTTAGGAGTAGGTGGCAGCCTGAATGACACTCGAGACGTCTACAGTGAAGATTTGGGGATCACTGGCATATAGGACTCTGGATTCAATATTCTTTTAAACCAAAGTGTCAGGTTTTTATTTAATAACTACTACTTCAAATAATTCTAAACCTAAACACAGTGTTCCTTCTTACAGATTGTAAGACTGCAAATTTTTTAAATTTCCATTCAGATTGTCATTGTTTTACGTTTCAGAATTTCAACACAGCATCACATTCTAGTTACTCCCTTATCCCTTACTTTTACAGTTATAACAATGCAATAGATAAGATTTCTAAACACTTTACATCTGAATTGTAGTATAAAGAAACCTGCAAGCTCAAGGCCAAAGACTGAAAAGTCTCTAGTTAAGCTTTAGTCATGCTCAAACAGATGACAGAGAATTAAGCTACGATGCTCTACATCGTCCATGGTATACAAAAAAAATAAACTTAGCTCCTATGTATCAGCAATGTTACCAGATATGTATCACCTTCGAGAGAACCGAGAAAATTGCCACTCATTTTATGTAGGTCTTAATTCTGTGAAACCTGGCTGGAAATGATTACTTGAGATACATGGAATGAAGGGCCAATGAGAAATCATTTCTATTTGTTTCTATTAATCTATTATTTTTATAATACGTATAACTCATAAAAAAATAAGCTTTCTTCTTTCTTAACATCTTCCACAGATGAGAGAATTGATAGGCAAAGAGGAGTTCTAGGAATTTGCTAAGCCCAGCCTCAGGGTCCTTTTGACTCAATGTCTATTTAATTTTAACCAATGATCAGAAGTATACATTTAACAGAAGAAAAGCTTCAGTGCACTGATAAATATGGGCCCACTGACAAGTGACAGATGAAAACAAACTAAAAAAAGCAAACAAAATAAATTCAAGACAGCCTAGACCAATAAGTACAGGAACAGAAAGTTACATAAACTGTAGTACTAAGATAGGATACCACAGCAAATTGAAACAAATGATGTTACTAGTGGTCCTGAAATATCAAAATTTAAATATAGCCTTTAGAAAAGTTTAAAAATATAGCAATCCTTTCCCACACACCTCAGCAGGAAGAAGGCATCTACTGTTTGAAAAAAAAAAAAAGTGAAATTTCAGTATTTATATCATGTTCCTTAAAAATATGAAAAATTTCAAAAATAGACAAAATTCTTATGAAAAACTGATATCTTCCTCACAAGAGTCCACAATGATCAAGCTTTTGCCATATTTGTTTCAATTCTTCCATTTTTGTTTTTTTGAAGCACTTAAAAGTAAATTAAAAGAAGACACACAAATGGCCAACAGACATATGAGAAGATGCTCATCATCACTAAGCATAAGAGAAATGCAAATCAAAACCATAATGAGATTGTCACCTCACACCTGTTAGAATGGATATTATCAAAAAAACAAGAAAAGAAACAGTGTTGGCGAGGATGTAGAGAAAAGAGCAATCTTGTGAACTGCTGGTAGGAATATAAACTGATGCAGCCATTATGGAAAATAGTATGGAGGCTCCTCCAAAACATAATTCCACTTCTGGATATTTATCACAAAGAAAAACACAAACTCAAAAAGATGTACGCATTATCTACAATAGCCGCGATATAAAAACAACCCTAGTGGAACAATGGATATACAAAATGTACTTACTGTATGTATACAATGGAATATTATTAGACCATAAAAAAGAAGGAAAACATGTAATTTGTGACAACATGGATGGATCTTAGGGGCATTATGCTAAGTGAAATAAGTCACACAGAGAGACAACTACCATATTACGTAACTTATATGTGAAATCTAAAAACCAAAAAAAACAAACAAAACCCCAAACATATAATACAGATAACAGATAGCAGGGGGTGGGGAGTAGACAAAATGGATGAAGGTGGTCAAAAGGTACAAGTTTGAAGTTATAAAATAAATAAGTCATGGAGATGTAATATACAGCATGGTGATTATAGTTAATACTATGTTGTAATTTTTGCTAAGAGAGTAAATCTTAAAAGTTCTCATCACACAAAAAAGTATTATGTATGGTGATGGATGTCAACTAGACTTAAAGAAGCGATCATTTTGCAATATATACAAATATCAAATAATTGTGTTGTACATCTGAAACTAATACATTATATGTCAATTATATTGCAATTAAAAGAGTATAGATATCAAGTCAGTTTTATCCCTACATACTTCAGTATACATTTTTAAAAATGAGAACACTGTTTTTCATAGCCACAATGCCATCGTTCGTATTTATATCCTTAAGAAATCACCATAAAGTCAATGTCTCATCATCTTGACTTTGCTCAAATCAAGGGATACTATATTTGTTATAGTCGTCTCACCTTTGCTTGTATTCAACAATGTCATTCTTAGTGTGATTTATTAACAGGAATGTAGCTGCTCCATCATGATAATCTGAAAAAGTAATAACTGTAGAATGCTCAGCCAAATTAACTACTGCTATAATACCTCCAAGCTAGAAAAAAAGAAAAGAAAAATATATTCTCTAATGTGATCATTTTCCAAAGAATATTAACTAATGACATTTAATAATAAAATTATTCATAACATAATATTTTTTGATGATTTAGAACACAACTCAGGATTTTATACTGCATGTATGGGAAACCATGTTCTCTATAGTATACAGCTGGGTCAAATTCCAGATGTGGTATGGAGTAGGCACTCCAACTAACTTTTTACATAACAAATTGTTTTATGTTTCTGTTTCTTTTTAGTATTTCCCTTTACACAAAGAAATATTTGTTCATTTTTGGTGAAAGAAGAAAAAAAATCTTATAAAAGATAATTATTTGATACAAAATAAAATTCTAGTTAAGTAATACTAGCTTCTCTAAACACACAAAAAATTACTTACTTCATTATCCAGACGCAATAACATACAATTTTCTTGCTTGTTAAAATGTATCTTTTGGGGAGGGCCTTTACTTCCTTCAACTTGAATAAGAAGTTTATTCGAAGCATCCTCAGGCCAAAATGGAATACACTAAAACATATATTACATATATTTATTAAATAAACAACAGATTATATGATAAAGACCTTCATCATTTTAATAAACCCACCAGAGTAGATTGAAAATAAACTTAAAAAATGTCTCTTTCAACATTGCTCTGGTTATTAGGTTGCTTATCTAAATATATATAAACTGTCAAATTAGAGAGGTTTTAATGTAGTCCAGATAGAGAGAAGGGTTAAAAAATTATCAAGTAAGCTGAGCCCAGATCTGGGAAGCAAGTGATCAGTTTAAAACAAGGGTACATTCAGTTACTGAAATTCATAATCAGGTTTGGGCATCATCTGGTAATTAAGCAGCAAAGTACATACAAATGTCAAGTCAGGATATGTATTAAATCCGGAGTCATGGAAGTCAAATAAGAGTAAAAGTAAAAGTATTATCCAAAATTCAGAGTAAGAAATAGACTCAAAATCTTAAGAAACAACCTGGACATCAGCGATCTGGGTGGGAAACAAACTAAAAGAATAAGAGACAGTCAATGTACCTAGAAAAAAAAAACTGGACAACAGGAGCTAGAAAAAAAAAAGTAAAGCGCTAAACGAACAGGAATGGAGAAGCAAACTTGTCTGGAAGCTATTATGTAAACCGTGTCTTAGTGTGCTAGGGCCCATCAGACTGGTGACTTTGCGTATTTCAGTGAGACTGTTCATGTGTGATACCTATCACCATTTGACCCTAGAGTCGAGTACCTTACTTGTTCAAGTCAGTTTTACTCAACCATAAAAGGTAATTAATGGGACTAGACATGGGACATGGTTAAGGCTGTGAGAGGCAGAGAAGGTTCCCACTCAGGGCTTCTTGCAATCTCGCAGGAATGAACCTGGAAGAGTCAAAAGAGCACTAATCCAACTATATTTCTCATGAGTAAGTGAGAAGACAAAAAATGATGTGCTCTCTGAATATCCTCAAGCCTGTTTTCCAGTAGCCTTGCCTTAAAAATATATATTTTTATGTTTAGTAATATATGCTGTATCTTTTTAAAGTATATGTGCTCCACCTCTTGAGACTAGAGAAAGTATGAACGTACTTGTCTTTTGTAGTGGAAAATAGAGACATAGATAATTTTAACAAATCCACATAGGTAATAATCATGAGTAGGCATCTTAAAGTTGGCCACTATAAGCAAAAATTAAAATGTAAAAATCTAAACTAGCTAAAGTTATCTCAAAAAAAGCTGAAATTGAAAATAAAGGAAACAGAAAGTAAAATAAAAAAATAAGTTGTTGGGCTGGCCCGGTGGCTCAGGCGGTTAGAGCTCCATGCTCCTAACTCTGAAGGCTGCCGGTTCGATTCCCACATGGGCCAGTGGGCTCTCAACCACAAGGTTGCCGGTTCAACTCCTCGAGTCCCAAAAGGGCTGGTGGGCAGCACCCCCTGCAACTAAGATTGAACACGGCACCTTGAGCTGAGCTGCCGCTGAGCTCCCAGATGGCTCAGTTGGTTGGAGCCCGTCCTCTCAACCACAAGGTTGCTGGTTTGACTCCAGCAAGGGATGGTGGGCTGTGCCCCCTGCAACTAGAAAACAGCAACTGCACCTGGAGCTGAGCTGTGCCCTCCACAACTAAGACTGAAAGGACAACAACTTGACTTGGAAGAAAGGCCTGGAAGCACACACTGTTCCCCAATAAAGTCCTGTTCCCCTTCCCCAATAAAAAATCTTTAAAAAAAAATAAGTTGTTATGCAGTTGTAACTATAATTGATATAAACATAAACTAACTGTTGAAAGACAGCTCTGGATTAGCTCTTTTTTAAAAAAGATAAGACCAAACAATGTTATCTGCAATTGACAAATAAACCAAGATATAGAACTGTTGTAAATAAAAGTATGGAAAAAATACACCTAAAAAATATATAAAGCAAAACAAAGCTGGAGTTGTAATCTTTGTATTTAGATATATAGAGAGCTCTACATCTAACAAACCAAGATAGATTTAATGAGCACACATGGAAGGAACATTTGCAAAACTAAGTCATATACTCACTCAATAAATATTTATTAAGATCCTACTATGTTTAGTCACTATTCAAAACCCTCCTCCAGTTTTCCATTTCATTCAGAGCAAAAGCTAAAATCCTTGCAATGGCTCAGAATGTTTCGCGTCATTACCCTTTATCACAGTTACACCTTGTTCTCCATACTTTTCCCTCTTTCACCAATATTGGCCTCTTTTGCTATCCCTCAAACATGCCAAATATTTTCCCACTTTAGGGCACCTGCCTGCTTGATCCTTCTGTCTCTAAGTATTTTTCCATATATCTGCTCCTCTGAGTCCAGCTCCTGTCTAAAAAGCTATGTGTAATGTTTCAGATCAGACCAGCAATTTTACCTGGCAGGCCTCACAGGGAAAAGCTGTCCTCCCCATACCAGACTAGGTGCACAGCCAGCACACTGCAGTCTCAAGGACTCGGCTCTCACCTCCAGCCGTGCTTTTACACATATCAGCATTCCTACCTCATGCACCTTCATTCAGAGGCCTCCTTATCAGGGCCCTTGGCAGAGGCTTTCCTGAGGAACCTCTGCAAAACTTTATCAAGGAGAGAGGGGGGAATCTTGAATATACTTATTCTCTACTCTGACTCTCTGCTCAGTACTTTTCCACTCGTAGCCCTTGCCTTTATTCTGCCCCATCCCCCAGGTCCATAGAACTGTAAGAGCCTTTTGTTCAGGGCTCCCGAAAGGGACACAACCCTTATGTCTGTACTGATCCACGTGACTCCTGATCAATGCTGTTCCATAGGAATAATGCAACGGGGGAGTAGGTGCTTTCTCCAGTTTAGCTTCTTGCTTATACTATCACAGTAAGGAATTAAAGGCTTTACTGTTACATTCACTTTGGCTTGTTGTCTTATTCAGCTACTCCAGCACCTGGCAGCTTAGCTCCAGCTCAGCTGAGCTCCTCACAATTGCTACAGTTCACATTTCCTCCAACTGTGTTCAAATATATAACCTCAATGAGTCCTAGCCTTGACTACCTTCCGTAAAATTATAGCTCACCCTTTGCTCGTTAGAAATCTTAGAATCTCTTTGCCTTACTCCCATTTCCCCATTAGACATGTCACCTTTAAACACTATATATTTTCCTAATTGATTATGGTATTATTAATTTAATGTTTCTCTTCCATTCCACTGAAATATAAACTACATGAGGCCAGGGACTTGGCAGATGTATCGCAAGGCATATAAGAAGTACACAAAAAATATATGCTGAAAAAAATGAATTAATAGGCAGACTTGAAAAAGGGGGAACTTCTGGAAACAAATTACTCAAACTCAGTTGAAGCTAAATAGCAGTTTAGACATAGTAAAAATTTATCAAAGATATATGTGTAGAATTTATGCAAAATGTAGCAGAGTTATAAAGATGGAAAATGTAAAACAGACATTAGGAGACATGGAAAATAGACTATAAAGATCTACAATATGTCTGACTGAAGGCCCAGAGGGAGAAAATGGAAGAATGGAGAGACAATATTAAAGAGATAATAGCTGCAAATTTTACAGAAAGTGTGAATATATTAATCCACAGATCTAGCAATAAGGCATATCAAGCTTGATATAAAAAAGGAACCCACATGTACGTAAATAGTATGACTACAGAACATTAAGGAAAAAGAGAAGACTGTGAAGGCAGCTAAGAAGAAAGCATGCCTCCAAAGAATAACAGAATCACAACAGAATTTTCAACTAAAATGGGAGCCAGAAAACAGTGAAGTAAAATCTACAATGTGTTGAGAAAAAAAGAATTTATTATCAAGAAAAATTATCATAAAAGATAACAATAAAAACTTTTATGGATAAACACAGACTGATAGCATTTTCCTCCAAAGCCAGATCTAAAGGAAATTCTAAAGGATGTATTAATACATCAAGAATAATGATCCCAGAAGGATGGCTTAAAAGCAAGAAGGAATAATAAATAAAAATAACAAACAATTCTCTTATAATCTAACATACGTAGAATAAAATTTCTTTAAAAGTAAAATATTCTATCAACCGTTGGCAGTCCTTCAAAAAGCTCCTATCCAGAAGTCTAACAGCTAAAGACTTCTGTCACTACTCACTCATAAGTCACTACTGCCTACTTAAAATAACCGGCTAAATGTACATATTAAAGCATTCCTGACAGTTTCCCGGAGAGAATAAATCATTTCCTTCTCTTTCCTGCATTTATACCCTATCTAGTCTTTTACTGTTATAGTTGACTACCTTTAGTTAGTAATTGTTAAATGTCTACATCCCTTATCAAGCAATGTACTCCTAGATGGCAAGGTTCGGATTTTAATAATTAAGTATCTAGAGCTTAGTACAAATAATCAGTAAATGTTGATGGAAGTGAAACAAACTGTGGGGGTGGGGATGGAGAGTTAAAACATTAGTGATTTCAGTTATCTAACATCAAGAAAAATGAAAATCCAAAGAGGTACATTATTGAAAGTTATCTACCCACCTGCTCCAAATCAAGGGAGAGCCATTTATTATTTTTCTCTTCAGCCACTGATATACGATATTTACTTTTGTTTTCAATTATATAAAAAGGGGTAAATGTTACAATTCTGGTAATGTTAAAACTGCTGAGGTCTATAGTGACACCAACCTAAGGAAAAATATATTAACATATCAAAAACTTACATTATCATAACATCCTTATAAAAATTCAGTGGTTAATAAACATAGTTTAAAAGTTTTTTGATGGGCACAGAATGAACTCACTTGATATTCCAATGTTAGGCCTTTACATTTAACAGCTCCATGACTACCAACAGTATCAATTGAAAATTGGTCTGACAATTCACTGTCAGTTACCATAAGTTGAACCTAGGAAAAAAATACTTCAAATATATTACAATGTAGGTACCTTTAGAAATTCCTACCCAATTTGATATACTTTTTGCTTTATAGCATAACTAATATTAGACTGTTAATGCATTAAACTTTTCCCAATACTAAATTCTAATCTTTTTAACCTTAAATATTTAACAAACGTTTCATATTTTTGTTTCATATTTTATTCTTCAAAATTCTAAAATCTAAAAAGGAGTGATAAATAACAATAAAATTTTTAAAAAACTACATACCTTATTGTTATTAAAAAAGTGCTTTGGCTGAAAAGAAAAGAGAACTGGCTTTTTATAATTAGGAGGATGCTTTCGATGAATTCCATCTGCTTTATACTGTAACATTCGACCAGTTTTATTGACCATCCAATAAGGACTATGAAATGCCATAACTGTTTGGCCAGGATTGTAAGTCATATGGATAGCAATATCTAAATCAGTCTTTTCTATTTCTGTAACACAGGTGAAATTGATGAAACTAATATCCTGTTGATTAGGTTTTAGATGATATTCACTTTTCCAATCATGATTTAGATAGTCAAGTAATTTTAAATGTAGCCTGGCTTTATCCAATTGTACAGTATAAATCTGGGCGGAATGTCCTTCATTTAGAGTAAAAACTCTATGTTCAGTCCCCTGTAATAAAAAAAATACAGTAATTTTTAAAATGTTTCAGAATATGCCAAAAAATTATATTTAATTCCACATGCTATACAGAATGCTTTTGCAATATACTTGTTAAAACAAGTCAGAAGACTTACGACCATATTCAAGTTCTAACTCTGCCATCTATACAAACTTGTTAAAATGATTTGAGATTTGAGTTATCGAATTTGTAAAATGGTCTAAATGATCAACTTCAAAGGACAAGTGTGAGGATAAAACTAAATTAACAATGTGAAACTCTGCTGGAACTAATAAATGTTACAAAACACTACAATTAGTAAAATATTTTTAAAACTCTTATAGTGATGTTAGTTTTGAAAGAAATGAAAAATATATGAGAATTGATGGTAATCCAAATAAGCAATCCCTACTACCTCCCATTCTGTATTTTTAACAATCGCTCATCACCCATTTCCAGTAATTGTTTACAGTACTGTGTCCTATGTATCTCTCAAAGCTGTTCATTTCTCTCCACCCACATTTCCCTATCTTGGTTGGTATGTCACTGTGACCTCTCACTTTAAGAGTCTCCTAACTGTTCTTATTTTCTCTAACCTCTTCTCAATACTACAGCTAATCTGTCTTTCTAAAAACTGATCATGCCCTTTGGAATCTAGCAAACAGAATATGATCTTTAAAAGTATCAAATTAAAAGTTCTATGAGAATGGAACATATATAGATAGATAGTACCTCTGGTATCTCACCAGTTTTCTAGCATCTCTAACATGGTTCCTTCTTCTTATTATACCATAGGTATCTCTTCATCTTAAGATTTTAAATTACTTAAAGCAAAAATAATTTATTGATACCTGACATGTTACTATTCTACAAATAAAATAGTAGTGTTGATGGTGTTAGAGAGGTAAATAAATGGCATCCATGTGCCTGTCACGCACTGTGCTAAGTCCTTTACATAACACTATCTAATTTGATTTTCCCCATATCCCAATCATGAAAGTTTTATTACTATTCACATTTTACAGATGAGGTCAAATGATTTAGAAAGATAAAATAACTTGCCTAAAGACATACAGATAGTAGGTGATGGAGCTAGGATTAAATCTCAAATCTGACAGCAAAGTGGAAATTCTTAACCACTATATCTGCCAACCGCAAGGAAAAACAGATATTCTTAAATCAGAGATATGTTAATTTCACTCCCCCCAAAAAAATCTATCAGAGAAGTATAAACATATAGTAGATCTCAATAACTAATAATTAATAGACTGCCATAAAAATAACAGACTACAATGAAGAACTCTTTCTTATATTTGATAAGCATGGCAAATGGAATATTAAAAGCTTAAGATAGAGAGATTCCTGTTATAACAGGGAGGAAGCAGACATAATTTATTAAAACAGAGTATTTAAAAGAAAAAGCATCTTTATAAGACATAAAATCCTTTTAGAGAACTAGCATGAGAATAATATAATGTTGCAGGGTTTTTTTTCCCCATTTAAGTTTAGTACTTGAATATTATTTTAATACTAAGTCTTACACTTGTTTCAAAAGTTGATATCCATCTTTTTAGTATCTGATACATGAAATATACATGCATAGAAAAGTTTAAAAAATATATATTCTAAAACCGAAATATTTTTATCTGTAGTGCTACCTTCAGAGACATTTCTTGTTAACTCTATTTTCTAAATTTTCTAAAGGGACTGAATGTTACCTTCATAAATTATTTTAAAAATGACATATCACATTTGTGTGTAATTTATATTCAACTTAGTAACCAGATTTATAAGGTAAATCAGTGGAAAATATTTTTTTAAAATCCTCTTTTTATACAACGTGATTGAAACATTTATTTTCTATTTGAAATATTACCTATCACTAGTACTGTACTTTTTATTAGAACTTTTACTAGAACTTTTCTTCTATTGTTCATAATTTTAAATAACTAAAGCTATAAAACCAAAGACATAAAAGCATTAAAAAAATCTAGAATACCTCTATATAATAAGCAATTTTGTAAGGAAGAAGATTTCGGAGTAGGATAGGTGGCCACAAATGCATTACGTATGGTAAGTCCCAACCATCTTCTGAATACACTGACAGAGATGTCAAGTTATCTTTTTCTGGGACAACATTAATGATAAATGGTTTCTTGGAAGGGTTTATAGGTCTACATTTCCTTTTTAGAAAAGTGCCGTCATTTTTTATAATTTCTTCAAAGTCAATTCCTTCACACATTTGATAGTCCTCGTCTTCTGGCTTCAGAGAAAGGAGTGATCTGCACAAAATATTAAACAATATGCATCTTGGTTACAGCTTAAAACAATGAAATTATCTCTCTCCATACTCTTGTAATACATTTTTTTTTTAAATTCAAGTTTATTGTGGTGACAACTGTTAGTAAAGTTACATAGATTTCAGGTATACGTCATCTATATATCACATTGTGTGTTCAGCACCCAGAGTCAGGTCTCTTTCCATCAGCATATAATCGATCCCTTTTACCCTCATCTACCACCCCCGTAACCTCTTACCCTCTGGTAACCACTAAACTATTGTCTATGTCTATGAGTTTTGTTTCTTCATTGGTTTTTCTTGTTCTTTTGTTGTTTTCAGTTCATATATCACATATCAGTGAAATCATATGGTTCTCTACTTTTTTGTCTGACTTATTTCGCTTAGCATTATAATCTCAAGATCCACCCAAGAGCAAATGGCACTATTTCATCTTTTCTTATGGCAGTACAGTATTCCATTGTGTATATATACCACAATACATTTTTATATTTTCATACTCTTCTTAGAGATAGGTAAGATAGATATTTTCATGTTAACATTCGGGAAACTAATCAATTTATGTGGCTCTTAAGAGAATGTTTTTCTTACAAACTTACTGTTTTAAATGTACATTTACAATTTAACTATGTATGGTCTTATATAGGTACCAGACTTATCAGGGTGACCACTTCATACAGTATATAAATATCTAATCATTAAGTTGCACACCTGAAACTAATATAATAGTCTGTATCAATTGTAATTGAAAAATAAATTGAAAAAAAGTGTGTTTACAAGATAATTTGTTTCTTACATTCAATACATAATCCTGTAGGTCATATATGCAAAGCAAATATACACTATTATCTGTGACTTGTACATTGAACTTAAAGAAGTTGGCTTTCCCGGATATGTGGTCCTAATGGGAAGAACATGTCACAAACGAGTTCATGAACTTAATAACTATTTCTATTGAAAAAAAATTAATCACTAGCTTTTCAAGATTAATGAAATGAAAGCTATCAATAGATACATTATTGAAACGCTGGGCACAGTTGCAGAAGTGGCTGCAAGAAGGTAGTGTCAAAATCACTGGGCATCACATACAATTAATCCATATATTTAAATACCACGTTCTTTGTTTACATTTCAACTAGATTTTAGATTTAATAATTTTTCAAACCTAAGCTATGTCACATATAAACACTTAAGAAATATTTTTATACTTGTAAAACTAAAGAATAATTGTGACTCTATCCCTTTCAGATGAACAACTGTCAATAATATCTCCATCCCTGATTATTTTCCTAAGCTCTAGTCCTAAAATTGTAAGTACCTACTATATAATTCTGTAATGATGTCTGATAGTGCCTTAAATTTGCTATGTTGAACTCTGAACCATCCATACCCACTTCTTTGTGTGTCCTTTTCAAGGAAATTCCAGTTACTGACACTATGGACTATGAAATATTAGTTTTCCTTCTCTCCTGACACACACACAAATAAAGTGATCTGTCAAATCAGTTATAAGATTTGGTCCATTCTACTTCTACATTCTCTCTGTAATTTTCATTCTTCAAATACTTAAAAATAAAAAGTTAATTTTCTCTAAATTAAACTAACGCCGATACACAAAATATTTACTGGACCCATTATTTACTAAAGGCCAAACTGAAAATGAACAAGCAAAGAAGGCATTCTTGACTCTTGAAGAGTTCCCAATCAGGTAGGAAATGGAATGCTAAAAGATAACTACTGCAGTCTGATAAGTGCCAAAAAACAGATACACACAACATACTGAGGGCATGAGAGTACGGTTAACTCTTTCTTTGGCTGCAGAGTGTTTTGCAGAAGTGACAATTTTCCCAATAAGCTTTCTTCTAAAGAAAAGACTTGAATTAGAAAAATATTCAACGTTAAGGTAAAGTTTAAGAAATTAATGAGGAAACAGGAAAGAAAGATGATTGGTAAGAGGTTCTGGATGAGAAGAGCTGATACAGTGAATGGTCCTGAAACAGAACACCAAACGTTCTGAGAGAAAGGAAGAAACAGGTGACATTAAAATATGAAGATAAAAGCTATATAAATGGGGGCAAAAAAGTGAGGGATTAACAACCTCAGTGTAAACTTACATTATCTTTCAAATTTCACCTTCCAATATGGACACTACATGCACTCCAATCAAATCCCATCTATTCTTTACAGACCCATACAAACCCTGTGTTTTCATGCCTCCTCATCTTTGTTCATGAAATTCCTTGCATTTAAGAATGCCCTTCCCCACTAATTTCCACATTACTATATTTCACCTATAATTCATGTAACTTGCCCAGGAGTCAATCATTAATCACTTCTTTGTTTTCCACAGTTTTTTTGCCACGATAACTCCCTCTGTAATTCTACAGCATACCATTTTCTAAGTTCTGTATTTACATAATATATCAATCTCCCACGGGGTATAGCCTGGCCAATTCATCCTGGTATCCTACAGTAGTAACTTATACACAACAAAAACACATGATAAACATTTGTCACATAAAGTAAATTTGAGAATCAGTAAATTCTATAGGTAAAACTAGCTCTCTGTTAATTTAAGACCTCATAGCTTTACAAAAAAATTTTTTCTACCCCCATGCTCTTTGCTTATATTATGATAGCTAAGCACATACAAGTATACTATTGGTATTAGTATATTATTGGTTCTTAAATCATTTCATCATCACCAAAGCAAAGGGTGAGAGAGTCTCTCAGCTAGTGAACACACCCACACACACTCGGATTGCTGCTGAAGTAGAGGTGGCTGCCATGAGTGCAGTGCAGACCTGTGTGAAGTACTAAGCAGGGAGGCACCATTCACAAAAGCTGCAGTGTGAATGGACCCTCTGGAGGTGCATAGTGCAGTGACCTTCAGTGCTTCCAAGTACCAGGATTTGAATCCCTGTTTGTGTAATTCTACAGTTTGTGCTTTACTTTGGTTAAGAGCATCCAATCAATCCCTCTTGTCCTATATATGTGCTGTTAAAGGATGAATTTCAAAAGTGGGTAAAATCATGATTCCTATATAGATATAAAAAGAACAAGTGTTAAAGATTTTCTTTAACTCAATTAAACAGAGGGAACTGGTAAGATGTTACAGCTAATCAAAGAGAACATCCTTAAAACAGACACATTTATAGATTAGGAATACTGAAATGAATGTACAAATGAAAGCAGAGCTGGCTTTTCCACAGCAGAAGGGAGTCAATTGAACCTCCCAGAATATGAAGTATACCTACATCTAAAAACTGAATTAGAAGAGCATCAAATGTGAAAACCAAGGTGGTTAGTCACTAATAATTCGAATAAAAATTAACTTCCATGTAGCAAATATTTATTCTTGAACAAAAAAGTGTAAAAATACTCTAATGGCCTAACTGTTCTATGAACAGAGTTACGAAGCATAAAACAATAATTTATTAAAACAAAGCAGAATGCCCCTCACATTTATTATCCAAAGACAAAAAAGAAGTTAAAGTTCAGAAAAAAATTTTAAACATACCGTCATGCTATCTTTAGTCTTATAACCCACCTCAAGTCCTTTCTAGAACTTGGTCAAGTACTGTACACAATGATTTTGTTATCTCAATATAATTCTTTCTCTCAGCAAGTTTGAACTAAGCAATAAAATATTAGGGTTAGAATAACAATAACAACCTCATTAGGGTGAGCAGATCTAATTAATACCTGAAAGTATGTGCATAAAACCGCTAGATAGTCTTCTAAAGACTAAGGATCCAATTTTGAACTCCTAGGCATGGGTCACAATGAATATAGGCAGGGGATATTTAAACACTGCTTTAGTGTTGCTTCCATCCTTCTGCACCATAGGTCTAAGTGTCCATGTCCAGCGCGTGTTCTGAATGATACCTTAGCCAAACTACGATACTTAACCTGAGGAGGTTTTACTCTCTAATAGAGTTTACTCTACTTTTCTCGTTTCAAATTTTCAACTCCAAATTAAATATCCTGAAAAATAATACTTATTTGTTATGATATTAAAGCTATAATTATGAGACTACCCATCATTAGTATTTTGTTACAATTTTGATAATTCTTTCTTAATAAATACAAGATTTTACATCAAGTTTAATCAAATTACTTTAAATATTTAAGACTGATTAAAAGTCTATCACTAAACAATTCACAGATAAATGTACAATAAAAGATAAAATGTTTTATGTTTTCTAAAGGAATTTCAAAAAAATTCTATTATAAAACCTTTCAAAAGTAAAAATCACTTCATAATAGTGCTTATAAATCCAGAAGCAACCAATCATGCTCAAAGACTTTTTAAAAAATCATGAATATATGTGATTATGGTTATGGCCATAAGCAAGCATGTAATAATTATATTTACTACTAAATATGAATTAAATACATTAAATTAATGTTTATGTAAATAAACCTCTAAGTGACCTGAAACTTAAGTTAGATGAGGTGAGATATTAACAGAATAGATTTGATTTAAGTTTTATAATTTAAAGACAGATATCCCTACCAATCAGAAACTAAGAATTTTCTAAGAGACCTTAGAGCAAACAAAAAGATAAAAAAAAAAATAATCACCGGTAAGATGCTAGTGGTATGTTAAATTCATTTCCAGGTGAAACCGTTCCCAATAAAGTATCTCCTTCATAAACAAAAAGTGGGATTGAAAAATGATTTTTAATCTGGGAAAAAAACAAAAACAAATAATATTTAGTATCGTTAATCTAGGAATCTAAAGACATTAAAAAGATATTCCGTCTAAATATCTCAGCAAAGCAACTATCAGACAATATTTATCTTGCACATATAAATTAGAAAAGAAACAAACATGCAATTATTTATCCTAAAAAATACAAGAAAAGTTTTCCACAGTTTTATAGAACAGGAATCTCAAAAACAAAAGTTTAAAAATCCAAGAAGAAAGTAAGATAATATATTCTTGACCTTGAGATAAGGAATAACTTCTTTTTTATAACAGAATAGTAGAAAAAAATTCATAGGAAAAAATAGTACACAAAATGTTAAATGTCTATATGGCAAAGTGAAAAACAAGCCATTAGCTGGAAAATGCTTACCTTTTTACACATTGCTATTGTATGATACTCACTGGATGAGATACCTTCCGTATACTGTATCTCATCCAAGGAGTACCATACAACAGTGACATAAAAGGTAACATAATTTTGATTATTACATATTATCAGATAAACCTCCAAACGCATTTACCATTGGATGGGTAAAAACAGACTAGTTAGTAAAACCATTTCCTTATCTTTCTGTATTTTATTAAAATCTTTCTATTTAAAAATATCATAGAAAAATATAAAGCATGCTGAGTATGAACTAAGAATTGATAACTGGATGGTCTTAGATACACTGTATTTTATTTCTAGGTATCCTGTTTGCTCCACCTATTTGAAGTAACAGAAATACATTTTCATTTCTACAACTAATACCTATGAGAAATTTAAAATTAATGTTTAAGTATTTAAGGAAATTTTAAAAATCAACAACGAGGATTGCCCAACAGTCATCTTTTAAAACAGTTAATTACAAATCATAAATGAAAGAAAAGGAATTTCTGTTTTTAGCCATGATGCAATAACAGGGACCAGATATACCTTCCCAACCTAAACAATTAAAACACGGGGGGAAAAATACACATTAAACAATTATTTGCAGGCACTGGGTGAAAGGCAGCACACGAATGAAAAAAAAAAATCCATTAAGTTGCTCCAGTTCGCTGACTGGAGAGTTTCTAGACTGTGTGGGGGAGGAGAAGGCAAACAAAGCCAAGTCTGCCTGAATTAAAGAGAGATCTGAGAATTTAGCAAAGCCCGAGTGACTTAAACTCAGCACATTTTACGAGAGGCGAGAGCTGCATGGAAAAGTGAGTTGCAGAGATGGAATTCCTGATATTTAAGAGTGTCCCCTATTCTCAAGACTTGAGTTCAGTACTGATCAGCACATGCACATGAGTAAACTATCTAAGGCTCGGTAAAGATACACCTAAAAGGGACGGGCAGGACAATCTCTGGTGCTGACACATAGATCCTTTTCTCGTCAGCCAAAGTGGTAAAATCTTGTTTAGTACGGAAGGTATTGGTTGTTGTACCTTCAAATAGGGCAAAATTAGCTCTGGACTTCTTGAGTCCCACCTGAAAAGTTTACAAATCATAACTGAAAGATTCACTTGCCAACTAACATAACTGTATTGGAGAACAAAGATCAAGAACACATAAAGAAATACAAGATATATAAAACATCTAAAAGGCAGAATTCACAATTTTAGACATCCAATAAAAACTATTAGGAACAAAAAAAGAGTTAAAAAATGACCCATAATAAAAATGAGTAAAACGAAACAAATCAGAAATAAATACACATGATAGAATTAGTAGACAAGGATATTAAAACATTCATATAACTATATTCAATATGTTCAGAAGTTAGGGGACTGAGGATAGTAATAAAAGACATGGAAAATATAAATAAAAATGCAAACTGAATATCTAGAGATAAAAATACATTGGACAGAATTTAAGAGAATATTAGACATTGAAAAAGAAAAGTGAACTTCAAGACATGACAACAGAAACTATCAAAATAGAAATACAAGGGTGAAAAACTGAAAGAAAAAATGAACAGATCATTAGTGAGCTGTGGGGCAAGTTTAAAAACACTCTCATATATACCTAACAGCAGTTCCTGAAAAAGAGAAAACAGGGAGTAGACAGAAAAAAAGAAAATTTAAAGATAAAAATGGTAAAAAAAAGTCTTTCTAAAGTTAATGAAAACTATAAATCCACAGATTCAAGGAGCTTAATAAACCCAAATACAAGAAACATTAAGTAAACTACATTAAGATTCATCACAACCAAATTGCTTAAAACCAGTGATAAAGGGGGGAAAAAAATCTTAAAAGCATAGAAAGAAAGTATCAACATTTTCATACAAAAGCAAAGACAAGAAATGCAGATTCTGGTCAGAAACAATGTAATCCAACCAACAGTGGAAAAACATCTTAAAAGTATAGAAAAAAATAACCTATCAATCTAGATTTCTATACCCAGTGAAAATAACTTAAAACATAAAAGTGAAATAAAAATGGAAATAATTCATGGAAAAATTTCATGAAAGATACAAAATCCTGTAAGAAATTACAAGAAGTATATTTAACAAAATCCTATCACTGCTCATGTTAGAGCAGTACAATTACTGGTAATGACTCTTTTTGATATTAGCTGTATTTATATTATAATTTGTATTCCTTTGGTAGTAATTTGCTTTCGTTTACTTTCTATTTTTTATTAGTCCGTAAATATAAAAGGGACATTTCCTACCTGCACTGGGGAGCGAACTGTTACCTTCTTACTTCCTTCCACTGTATCAATTTGACAAACAATAGATCTTTCAACTCCAGACTCTCTGTGTCTTACAGTATACAGTCGTCGTCCCACTTTTGTTAAAGGAATTTTATCAGCAGTAGAGTGATTAGCAGGTGCTGAATTGAATATACACATTTGAAATTTTTATAAGTTATCATATATTAATTTTAAATAGATGTTAAATATCAGAAACGTGATTTCTTAAAATTATGAATAATAGTCACTCAAGTCTTTGGATTTAAGACTATCCAAGGGGTTATACAAAGTGCATTTCTTTGTATAGACACAGTGTATACAAAGAGATATTTTGAGAAACCACAATGTATTTCCACAGCATTCATCTAAAACCTTCAAACCTTTTTACCAAACAAAATTTTTATTGGAAAAAAAAAGTATCATTCAGTACTTTGACCTAAGACAACACTAATTATGAACAAAAAGTTTTCATAAACATTTTAAAAATAACTAATGAGAGGAATTATTATAACATGCAAAAACACTGATCTCTGATTTGCTGTTATACTAACCAAAGCCTAATACCTACAGGCATTCATTAGCAATTATCAGTGTAGCTGCAGTTTTTTGGTTTTTAATTTTTCTAACATTGACATTTTGCAATAACTAGGATTTGATAAGCAAAATTTCATATACATTTATCTAATATGCATATACATACTGTATTGGGGGATGAGTTACTTATTTACATAAATACTTCTATCCCATTTTTATTGCATAAAAATATTAGTTCAAACACCAATAAGAGTTAATACTGATGAGAACAATTCACTGACAATGCTGGGACAACACCTGAAATCTAGCCATTGTTGTGTATCTTTTCCTGACTGACTAGGAGAAAACACCACCTTTCAGTTTTGGTATTTTTACCCCATGTCTATCTAATTAACCTTTCAAATGTCCTCCTCCATAACTATTTAAATGTCAAAGTATCAGAAAGTGGTGTGGGTAAGGCATCGGTACTATTTAACTTCACAATGAGTAGATACTATGATAATTTAAGAATTTATTTACTTTCACCTTTCATGAAAATGAAAAATTTCTGGGAAGCAGAAAGGACAAAAATAAAATCCACCTTAATAGGCAGAACATAAAATCAATTTACAAACCCCAAAAACATTACAGGCTGCCATTTCCATAAATTCAAACCTTGTTGTGAATTCAATCAGCTGCCTTGGTGGAATACTACTGAGTTATACCAAAGGTAGTTAAAACAACAACCAATAGATAATAGTTGGTAAAAGCTGAGATCAAATATTTTTCTTCCCAAAAACATAAAGCAGTAAATTGTCATGCTCTAAATAAAGCAGTGAATAAAGTTAAAATTGGCATACAAAAATATAGTAACAAGAGCAACCAAAGCCCTGCAAAAGAAACAAAATTCCCAACCTATTAGGAATGAGACAAAAAAAAAAAAAAAAAACATTTAAGACACCACAAATGAATAAAGTGGGATGTAAAATATAACTGAAAAAAAATTAAAGCCTAGGGAGGTGATTTATCACTTACTAAGGAGAATGAAGAAAAGTTTGCTGCTTAGGCTGGTCATTGCACTGAAATGATCATTGTCTTTAGTTCCGACATAATCCATATTTAAACTCTCCTCATTTTTCAATATGTATGATTTTGCCATTGGAACGTTGAGTACACTGAAAGCATCACTTGGTGAAACAGATATAGTAAGTCCAAGAGAATTTAAAATTATAAATGGTGCTAGATCCCTTATAAAGACAGCTGAAGATCCAGTGGCAGCTTCTGTAAATGCCTAATAAGGATAAAATACAATGAAATATGGAAAACGAAATGACAGGCAGAACACTAACAGGCATACAAAAAATAATTAATAAAAGAAACTTTATTCAATAAAAGAAAAGGATTAACTCATGCTAGTATAGTAGCATTTAAAGTTTCAAATGTCTTTTCTTACCTTGACTAAATTATTTAACATTACAAGACCACATTTGGATAATGTAATGTTTAGTTGGTCTTTTGAATAGAAACTGATAACAGTTTTATATTCTGGCACTTTGTAATTTTCTTCTTCAGTATCTGACTCAACAATGGCCTTTTTTGCTTTCTTTTTCATCTAAAATGACATACAAATTGTAGAAATGTAAGGAAAATGTGTTCCTAAGCGCACCACATAACTCATTTTGCAAAGGAAAAACAAACTTTAGACAAATCCCAACATTAAAGAGAGCAAAAATATTTATCAGTTCCACTGCCTTACTGGAATTGCTTGGACACCATCCAACTAAGGTCACACAGAACAGGGACATTAGTAGAAAAAAAGTTATTCTCATCCTCGGTGATACCAAAATGAAAGGCACATTTTAGAAGGAAGAAAATAAACCTAAATTACATCAGAATGAAAATGAAAAGCACATACTTCACAGCACATGGAAATTCAGAGCAAGAAAAGTCATAGTCTACTGGTCATGCTATAAATAAAACCCAGAAAACCAAAGGCTCAACAAGTCCAACAATGGTTGCAGAACAGTGCCACTGGAACCTAGGACTCATGAGAATCAATACCATTTATCTCTTTTTAGGATTTACAGATTCACTGCCCACGTATATTCTGACCTAAAAACCATCAAATAAGTTCCTTTATCTAATCCTTTATCTGAAATATGTGGAAAATCAAATGTAGTGAATACAAAAAGCTGGACATGCCAAGCTAGTCACCTTTGTTATTACTTTAATTGGTTTAAGCCACTGAAAATATGTCTGCATGTTGACTGAATCTTCTTTAGGTTGGAGATATGCTAGTAATTCTGCAGTCTCCTGCTTCAGAAGCATAATTTCATCCATCTAAGGCAGGGGTGTCCAAACTTTTTTCAACGTTTTTTACCAAGGGCCATATACGGTAAAATACACAAACAGCCAGGCTGCTCACTCGAGGTGAATTACATATTGCCTCATCTGGTTTATTTAAGTAAACTAAATATATTTTTGGAATTTGCTGCGGGCCAATTAACAATGGATTGCGGACCACAGTTGGCCGGCGGGCCGCAGTTTTGATACCCCTGATCTAAGGGTTCTGATTCTTATGATTACAATATATTACAAGCAAATAATAATAATATTTTCTTCTATATACTCACCCTTCAGCAGACAAAGGAAACCCGCATAAACAACTTACAAGATGCTAGCGGCATTTTAATATTAAGTGGTGACTCTGCAGCCAGAATTGCACGCTACCCACCCCTTCCACTTTAAAGGTATTATTGCTTTAGTGAAGTTCCTTAACCTCCCTATTCTCGGTGCTCTCACATGTTAAAATAGTGAAAGACTGTATCTTCTTCAGACTGTTGTTTTAAAGCAAGAGTACATAATTTAGAACAGTGTCTAGTATATAATCTTACATAATTATTTGTCTTAGAAAAAGCATAGGAAGCATTGGCCTTGGATTTAAAATTACAATTCGAGGTCAAACAGGAAAGCATGCAGCAAAACTCATAATGAGAAAACTTGAACTTTGTTGTGATTAAAATCAATGCATTTCATGTGGTATAGACATCTTCAAGTTTTGAAAAAATTTTCAGACTTTATACCTTGATTCCAAGATTCCATGGTCTAAAATCCTCAGTCTGATCAATTTCTAAGGGTTCAAGCAAAGGCTCCCATACACCAAACATTTCATTATAATAATGAACCTATAGAGAAAATTTTTAATTTTTTTAATAAGGCATTCTGGTATTTGCTATAATGATCTTCCATGCAATTTCCTACTACCATTACTTTTGGCTGTGCTATTTCTTCTATGTGAAAACTGTACTATATGCCATTCATTTGTTTCCTACACATACTCCCTCAGCACTTTCCTCACTTGGTTAACTTCATAGTTTAGTCTTCAGAATTTAATCCAGATAAAAACTCTCTTTTAATCATCTTTGATTTCCAGACTGGACTAAACATCGAAAACTGTGATCATTTATCATGTATCATTGACATTTTTTAACATATTTGCCTACCTCTACCAACTTCAAAAGCCTGTGAAGGCTAGTAACATAGGATTGAATGAGGGGTAATTTATTTGAATTCTCTGAACTTCGTGGATATCCTAGATTGAACCCTCTGTAAAATATATAGAATTCTAACCAGAATTTGAATATCTGGAATCTACTCAGTCATTTCTACTTGTATTAATATATAACACAAATATAATACCTATAAATATTCATATTTGATAAAAAGTAGATTACATTAGTTTCCACTAGACACAAACTCAATAATTTAATCCAAAGTAACTCTGGGGATGATTCTATATAGATAAACTCTGAAGCAAAATATAGGTTGGCTCAAAGCAAATATCTTTCATATAAGATGCTTTCATATAAAGTACTAAATGGATTCTCACTAGAGTATAAAGATTCTGCATTATATAAAAGTACAAGGTATATCCTTCTAATTCTTTATATTACTCTTTTAGAACAGATTCAGAAATGGTCTATTATCCTTTTAAAGGAAAAAGGTATTCAATTTAATTCTTAAAAAGAAGAATTTTGAATCTAATCAACAACTGTCTATTAATATATTAAGTTTAAGTTAATAAAATCAATTGCAATATAAATTTAATATAGATAATTACTCTAAAGGTAATGTACAGCAGGTTCTCAAATAACATTGTTTCGTTCAACATTGTTTTAACATTGATGAAATATCGTAGGAATTTAATTCTTATTCATATCAATCAGCATATGGTAAAATTGATTTTGTTGTATGTCGTTTTGCTTAGTCACAGAACCTATCGATGTTAAGTGAAGACTTACTGTACAAATAAAAACTACAAGGCATGATCAAAATATACGATGAATATTTAAATTAAAAAAAATTATTATAGTAAAAGACACATTGCCATTAATTCTCCTCAAAATACTCCGCCCCCCCCCTTGCTTTGAACACACTTGCGCCATGATTTTTGCCACTTTCTGAAGTAGTTCTGGAAATCCTCTTTCATGGGTGTCTTTAGTTGCCCTGTTGTGGCTGTCTCAAAGTCCTGAATCGATTCAAAACATTTTCCTTTCATGGTCATTTTGACTTTGGGGAAGAGCCAGATGTTGAATGGTGCCAGATCTGGGGAATAAGGTAGATGAGGACACACCATAATGTTTTTATGTGACAGAAATTCCCAGACAAGTGAGGTGTGACATGGACTGTTGTCATGGTGAAGGATGAAGTAAAGACACCCATAAAAGAGGACTCCCAGAACTGCTTCAGAAAGTGGCAAGAACAATGGAATAAGTATGTTTGAAGTGAGGGGAAGTATTTTGAGGGGGATTGATAGCAATGTATCTTTTACTGTAATAATTTTTAATTTAAACATTTACCATATTTTTTCTATCACACCTTATATATCAGTCATAAATTTCTAAACTTTCTTCCAAAAGTTTTGTAAGCCAACATATTTACAATAAGCTTAATTTACATATTTAAATACGATTACCAAAATATCCCATGTATAGCATTATTTGTTATAAACTCTGGAAAAAATACTATATTGCTTACTTCTAGCTCAAGCTGACAGTGGAGATTTATGAGGGAACTCCAGTTTTTGCCTTCCCCTGAAAAACTTGATTTTGCCAAAAGCATAGGCACTGTTCTATGACCAATTCCAGCCTCAAGAACTATGAAAATAGAATCAATGTTCATTTTTATTTTCTCTCCTTTGGGTACCAATTCAGTTGTGGGAGCTATGTTTTCAACTTCATTTGGTTCTTCAAGAAACCACATTTTTAAATTCTTTGTATCCTTCTTCTCCCATAAATGTGCTGTAGAAGACACAGTTTCTTGTGTGGTGGTTTCCTTATTTGTATAAAGTGCTGAAGTTATGGTAATCACAGTATTTATGATAACTGGTGAAACCTAAGGGGAAAAATGTAAACTAATAAAAAATCTACTCATACCACTTTAAAAAATACAGACAAAAGGTTAAATATATCTTATGAAGGACAAATAATACTGAAGTAATCATTATTACCCTGAAATAGCAGATACAATTTGTTGCCTACAAGTTTGATTATTATAACTAATTTCAATTGTTAAGATATTTACATAAATCTTGTAGATATTAAGCTAATCAAGAGTAATTTCAACTACACATACCCTAGGGATGTTAGATAATAACAGATGTAGTCAAATGCCAATAATAGAATACTATATAACATTCATTACAAAAATGTATGTGAAATAATAACAAGTTTTAATGTGTCATAAAGATTTTTAAAGCTAGCTTCTTTTTTGTTTAACAATGAAAAGACTTGCTATAATGATTGCTATCTCTAGATTTTATTAATTTTTTAAAATTAAAGATCTAAATGACTGACTACATTTGAACTTACCTTTAGTGTCAGAGATTTTACTGATATATCAATCACTTGTGGATCCGTACCTAGCTGCGTAGCTTGATAGAACAAATCACAGGGCTGCAAAACCTGAGAGAAAAACCAATCCCACTAAATTAACATTGTTCTTAAAATAGTTTTACTTAAAGACTTAGTCATAGCTAACTATTAATATGCTAAATAAACTAGTCAAAACTGTTGAAAAAATAAGTGACTCAATAACACACTTAATTATCCTGTTTAGTACTTGCTCATTACTTATAATAGAAAGTATTAAAATCAGCAACAATATTAATAAAACAAAATAAATAGGATTTCATAAATATAGGAAAAACCCATAAAACTTGTATTAAGTATTTTATTTTACTAAAATAAAATTTTAGCATGGTATTTTTTCATTATAAAATTACAATGAAATCAATTAATCTACATAGGAAAAGTTACAAAAGATGGGATGAAAAAATACATTAGACTTACTAAATAATTCTTAATATAATTATAAATTAACAGAGTTTTCTCTAACTGGTAAGCAGGATTTTACATCTAGTATCCAGTACCCATACTCCTCCCAAACACAAAATACATTCATCTCCTCCTAAGGTTCCTAACAATCTCATCCCATTATAGTCCAAAATCCAAAATCACATTACCTAAATCTGTATCTCATGTATATCTCTCATTGACTCAAAAATCCAAAATCTCATCTATCTCTTACCAGTTTAAAGTCTAAAATTAAATCAGGTCCTGATGCTAATGAAATTCCTGGGTATAATCTATTAAGTAGAGCTACTAAGGCAGTCAGTGGTCAGGCATCTACATAATCTATGAAGTGTTCCCCCGGTCAGTCCAGTACTCATCTGGCACCCTAATCTTTAATGATTATATTCCCCATACTGAATTTCACATCAGCCAGGGACCACTTTTGACTGCTGTTTTAAAAAATCTAACATCAATAAAAATATTAGTACAAGTCACAACTTTAGGAAAGTTATACAATAAATTCATGAAAAAAGCTGATAACCATTTACAATAGATATGTAATAAGTTAAATATCTTGATCACGATTTAGCCTTTTTTAGAATTTAGAAATTTATTCAAAAATTATCATAAAATCCTAATGGGTGAGACAAACTCAGACAAATGTATACTCTACAAGCAGCAGATGAGAGTATCTCATCTCTCACTACTTTAAAAAATTTGGGGTTATATATCCTTTGAAAATTAAATTATCATAGAAGAAAACACACATACAGTAAGTCCTCAGTGCTTTTGATAGGTTCTGCAACTTTAAGTAAAACAATGAAACCAATTTTACCATAGGCTAATTGACATAAACAAGAGTTAAGTTCCTACGGCATCTCATCAGCATTATAACGAAATGTCACTGAACTAAACATTATTGAAAGACCTGCTGTATGTTATACTTTATATACATTTTCAAAAGGTCCATAAATCTCTAATAAATATCCATGGAGTCATAGATGAATGTTGAATTAAGAAACAGTCCTAATATAAAATGACTACAATACCAATTCAAGTTGCACTAATTACAACTTATCAAAATGTTATGTGGCCAAAAGTGATAGTTGGCCATAAATACCCTTTCTCAAAATTCCCTATAATCATAGGAGTTTTGATATGATATATTTCCATTCTCATTTGTTTCTAGGTGTCTTTGGATCTCTCCTTTTATTTCTTCTTTGACCCAATCATTCTTTAGTAGCATGTTGTTTAATCTCCATGAATTTGTCGTTTTTCCTGCTTTCTTTTTCCAGTTGATCTCTAATTTCAAGCACTGTGGTCAGAGAATATACTTGGTATGATTTCAATCATTTTAAATTTGCTTAGGGTAATTTTGTGTTCCAATGTGTCATCTATCCTTGAGAATTTCCCATGTGCACTAGAAAAGAATGTATAGACTGATGTTCTAGGATGAAATACTCTGTAAATGTCAATGATATCCATTTCGTCTGATATGTTATTTAAGGCTGATATTTCCTTATTGATTCTCCGTTTGGATGATATATACACACTGTCAATGGCGTATTTAGATCTACTATAATTGTGTTTTTGTCATTTTCTCCCTTTAGTTCTGCTAGTAATTGCTTTATATATATAGTTCTGCTAGTAAATGCTCCCGATTGGGAGCATATATATTGATAAGTATATCTTCTTGTGTTGTCCCTTTTAACATTATGAAATGTTCACCTTTGTCTCGTTACCTTTTTTTATGCTGAAGTCTGTTTCGTCATATATAAGTATGCTACACCCAGTTTTCTCTGGATGCAATGTGCTTGGAGTATCGTTTTCTACCCTTTCACTTTGAGTCTATATTCATCCTTGTAGCTGAGATGTGTCTCTTGAAGGAAGCATATGGTTGGGTTTTGTTTTTTGATCCGGTCTGCTACTCTGTGCCTTTTTAGTGGTGAGTTCAATCTATTTATATTTATGGTGATTATTGATATATGAGGATTTCCTATACCCATTTTATCTTTTGTTTTCTGGTAGCTCAGTGTCTCCACTGTTTCTTTGCCTTTGTGTTTCTGTTATTTTTAGTTTGGTGGTATTCTATGATTTTATCCTCTCTTTCCTCTTTCTTTTATGTTACATATCTCAGTTCTGGATTTTTTTTTGAGCGGTTACCATTAAGTTTATATATATGTGTGTGTGTATATCCCTTTTTCTTCAGCATGCATCTCATCTCTATTCCCCTATGTAAATTCAGACCTTCACTCCCTCCCCTTTTGTTTTTGTTGTAATAAATTATCCTTATTAATGCTGTGAGCTCATTTTTAGTATATGTGCCGCTGAAGTGAGCACTGTGAGCTCATTTTTGAGTTGCAATAACACAGTGTCTTCTTCTCATTTACTTTTTTTATGTTTTTATCTCCTTTACCCCACTTATGTGTATAATGCCCTATTCTGTGTAGGGGTTGCCATTTCCTGTCTCTCTCTGTCCCTTAGTAATCTTACTCATAGTTTTGTATCCCTTTCTCTTTTTGTTTCAGGTAGAATAATCTCCTTCATTGTTTCCTATAATGCAAGCCTTGTGATGGAAAATTCCCTCAGCTTCTGTGTATCTGGCAAGGTCTTTATTCCTCCTTCAAATCTAAATGATAACTTTGCTGGATACATTATTCTTAGCTGGTAATTTCTCTCTTTCAATAGTTTGAATATTTGATTCCACTCCCTTTTGACTTACAGAGTTTCGCTGAAAAATCTGGTGATAATCTAATAGGCTTTCTTTGTAGGTTGCCATCTTCTTTTCCACTTCTACCTTGAGAATTCTTGTCATTAACTTTGACAGTTTCAATATAATGTGCATTTTAGGACTGAGGTAATAAGGGTATGTTTGCTTCTTGGATTCAAGGATCCAGTTCTTTCCATAGGTTTGGGAAGTTCTCCTTAACTATTTGTTTGAATACACCGTCTGTGCCCTTCTCCCTCTCTTCTCCTTCTGGTATACCCAATATTTATATGTTGCTATTTCTGGTGGAGTCAGATAGTTCTTGTTCTTTCATTTCTTTTGAGTTGTTTCATTTCTTTTAACTCTCAATCTCTCTCCTCTTCCATCTGCATCATTTCCAGATCCCTATCTTCAATATCACGAATTCTTTCCTCCACCTGGTCAGCTCTAATTTCAATCTTTGTTCAAATATTCATTTTGTTCATTGATTTTATGTTTGAGTTAATTAAATGGCCTGAGTTTTCTTAGTATTGGAAGCCCTAGTTAGAGAAATCAGGCAAGAGAAATAAAAAGCATCCAAATTGGGAATGAAGATGTTAAATTGTCCCTTTTTGCAGATAAGACGATTCTTTACATAGAAAATCCTAAAGACTCCACCAAAAAAACTATTAGAAACAATAAACAAATACAGTAAAGTTGCAGGATACAAAAATCTATGTAAAAACAAGTCCACTGTGTTCCTATACGCTAACAATGAACTTTCAGAAAAAGAAATTTAAAAAAATTCCTTTTGCAATTGCAACAGAAAGAATAAAATACAGTAGTACCTCGGTTTTCAAATGTCTCTGTTGACGAACATTTTGGTTTACAAATGCCGTAAATTTTATGGATCTATGGTATCATAAAAAAAATTCATGCTAGATTTGCAGTTGTATGGGTTGATTTTAAAGGTCTGGAACGGATTAATACATTTTGCATTACTTTCTGTGGGGAAACTGTGCCTTGATTTTGGAACGTTTCAGAACTCAAACAGTCTTCCGGAACAGATTACGTTAGAAAACTGAGGTATCACTGTACCTAGGAATAAACTTAACAAAGGATGTGAAAGACTTATGTACTGAAAACAATAAGACATTATTATTATTTTTAATTAACGTTTACTGGGGTGACAATTGTTAGTAAAGTTACATAGGTTTTAGGTGTACAATTCTGTATTACATATCTATAAATTCCATTGTGTGCTCACCATCCAGAGACATTTCTCCTTCCAAGGGGTATATTTGATCCCCTTTACTCTCATCTACAATTCTTCTTCCCCCCTTATTAAAAGAAATTTTAGAATACACAAAGAAATGGAAAGATATTCTGTGCTGATGGATTGGAAGAATTAACATATTTAAAATGGCTATATTACCCAGAGCAATATACAGATTTAATGCAATCCCCACCAAAATACCAATAGCATTTTTAAAAGAAATAGAAAAAAGTCATCGGATTTGTATGGAATCACAAAGGAGCCGAAATAGCCAAAGTTATCCTGAGAAAAACCAACATGGCTGGAGGTATCACACTCCCTGAAATCAATTTATACTACAAAGCAACAATAATCAAAATAGCATTATATTTTCAGAAAAACAGACACACAGACCAATGGAATAGAATCGAGAACCCAGAAATAAACCCACATATACATGGGCAGAAAATTTTCAACAAAGGAGCCAAAAACATAAAACGGAGAAAAGAAAACCTCTTTAATACATGCTGCTGGGAAAACTGGAAAGCCATGTGCAGAAGAATGAAAATAGACTGCCATCTGTCACCATATATCAAAATTAATTCAAAATGGATCAAAGACCAAAACATAAGACCTGAAATAATAAATTGCATAGAAGAAAGCATAGGTACTAAATGTACGGACTTTTGGTTCAAAGAGGATTTTATGAATTTGACCTCAAAGGCAAGGGATGTTAAAGCAAGAATAAATGAATGGGCTATGAAACTAAAAGGCTTCTACAGCAAAAGAAACCATCAACAAAACAAAGAGGCAACCAACCCAATGGGAGAAGATATTTGCAAACAATACTTCTGATAAGGGGCTAATATCCAAATTATGTAACAAACTCATCTAACTCAACAACAACAAAAAACAATCCAATTAAAAAATGGGCAGAAGACCTGAACAGACACTTCTCCCAAGAAGACATAAAAACAGCCAACAGATATAAAAAACAAACATGCTCAATTTCACTAGCTATTAGGGGAATGCAGTCAAAATCACAAGGAGATATCACCTCACACTTGTTAGATGGCTATTATCAACAAGACAATAACAAGGGATGGAGAGGTTGTGGATAAAAAGGAATCCTTATACACCAGTGGCCATGTAAATTGGTACAGCCACTATGGAAAACATTATGGAGGTTCCTCAAAAAATTAAGAATACAATTACCATTTGACCCAGCAATCCCTCTTATGGGTATCTACCCAAATATCGGAAAACATTTATCCGTAAAAAAATATGTACCCCTATGTTCACTGCAGCATTATTCATAGTGGCCAAGACATGGAAACAACCAAAGTGTTCTTCGACAGATGACTGGATAAAGAAGATGTGGTACATATATACAGTGAAACAATCAGCATTAATAAGAAAACATGAAATAGTGCCATTTGCAACAACATGGATGGATCTTGAGATTATCATGCTAAGTGAAATAAGTCAGACAGAAAAAGTCGAGAACCATATGACTTCACTCATATGTGGGATATAAAACTGAAAGCAACTAACAAACAAGACAAACAAATAAAGAGACAAAAACTCATAGACACAGAGAACAGTTCAGTGGTTACCCAAAGCTAAGGGGTGAGGGACAGTGGTAGAAGAGGGAAAAGGGGGTCATGTATATGGTGATGGAAGGACAACTGACTCTTGGTGAACACACAAGGCTATAATACATAGATGATATACAAGTATTATAGAAATGTACACTTGAAACACATATAATTTTACTAACCAATGTCATCCCAATACATTTGATTAAAAATTAAAAAAAAAGAAGTGTCAAGATAAGAGTGATTTCTTAGTGAGAGTATTCTCAAATACAAAAAACAATGAGGAGCAACCAAAAGAATGAAAGAGTTTCAAAGCTGGATAATAATACAGATTAGTCTCTCCAAGCAGAAAGAAAGGTACTTTACAGATAAAGGTTTGAAAGTATGTAGGTAGTCTCCTAAAGTGGTGTATATTAAATCCAAAACAGTTTACAATTAAGCAGATAATGAAACAGTGAACTCACAGTAGTGATTTTGTCTTTTCTCTTGACTGGAAGAAATGGGCATGCTCTCATTTGGAGATCTTTAATAGCAGCAGTCATCGTACTGTTTTCAAAGTCACCCTTCCAACAAATTTCACATTGTGTTGTAATGACTAAGGCAGGAGCATCATTTTTTGTCATATCAGCCACAAACACAATTTCTGGATTTTTAATAATGATATTAACTTCCCATTTCACTTGTTCCTGTACAGGCACTAAAATAGACATAAAAATAAATGAATAATTTAAAATATTATGGGGATGGAAGGAAAACTGACTGGGTGGTAAACACACAATGTGATATGTAGATGATGTATTACAGAATTGTACACTTGAAACCTATATAACTTTACTAACCATTGTCACCCGAATACACTTTAATTAAAACAATAAAATAAATTAAATTAGATATTTATAAATCTTTGTTATACATGCTATTTATGAAACATTTATTTATGGGAAATATTATTTCCATTCTATGTTAAGAAGTAAAATTAAGGAATCTTATATCTCAAAGGAATGTACAGCAACTCTCTTAATATAAGATTTGAAGAAGCTATAGCCATAAGGACATTTAAAAATATGGAAAAAAAATCTCCACTATTAATGGCAGGGCTAGAATCTAATCCAGCTTCTAACTCTCAATTTGACACTCTTTCCATTACACAATAAATATGTAAAAATAGAAAAATAGAAATATAACAAAAATATGAGTACTTTTAGTTAAAATACTAGTTTGAATAATGAAAAGAAGTGATCAGTTCATTATTTCCCCCCCGCTTGTGTTCTTCCAATAAATTATTTCACATGACTGCCTTCTGAGAAGTACGAAGTCTGACAAATTCATAAACTCATCCTAGAAAAAGTGCTACATACCTCATTGCTGAATATCACCACAGTCACTTTCAAAGTACTCCCCTTGGGAACCTATGCATCAATGCCAGCACCTAGTCCACCCTTCAAAACAATTTTGGAACTCTTTTTCTGGAATGGCCATCAGAGCTGTTGTTATATTACCTTTGGTGTCCTGAATGTCATCAAAATGTCTTCCTTTCAATATTTCCTTTATCTTCAGGTAAAGAAAGAAGTAGGGAGGGTGTTCCAATACAGTTATTTGTTTACTGTCTAAAAACTCCCTGACAGACACCCTGTGAGTTGGTGCATTGTCGTGATGCAAGAGCCATGAATTATTAGCGAAAAGTTCAGGCTGTCTAACCTTTCATTGCAATCTTTTCAGCACTTTCAAATAGTAAACTTGGTCAACTCTTTGTCCAGCTGGTATAAATTCATAATGAATAATGTCTCTGATATCAAAAAAGGTTAGCAACATCGTTGCAACAAGTTCGCGAACTTAATTGTCAGATTTTGTACAACTACTTATTCTAATATAGTTCTCATAATTTTTGAACCCAATATACATTCACACCTTGAAAAATATGTAAACTGCACATCCAGGCAGAAAATACATATAAGTCTTTCCCCTTACCTCTGAAAAATAAAGATTTAAATTTATTAATTCACTTAACCTCATCATCTAGAAAGCTAATCAAAGTTAAGTGCTATTGTGGCACTTCAATAACACAGATATTAAATATTTTTGTCAATAACTAACCTTCTTCCTTAGCAGCCCATGCCTGAACACTGGTTTCTACAGCCGTGCCTGTGGTGTAGGCCTCAAGAAAGACATTTGCAACTGTCAGCAGAAATTCCACACTTGCACAAATATATATTTCTTGAAGGACTAAGTCAGTCACCCAACCATCTCTGACTCTTCTATACTTTACATCCATCATGTCCTTTTTGTCAAATCCGACTGTCAGTCCTATCATTCTGAAAAACACAATAAGAACTATTCCTATGAGTATCTTACAAATAACCAAACACATCAATAAAACTTATCCTTTTCACTGACAACAAACCGGCATTCCGAAGCCATTTCTCGTAAGAAGACAGAAAAGTACTCCAAACAACAGACATGAAAACTTTTGAAGCATAACTGTTTCATAAGTTAGGAAGTATGTTTTTAAGAAATTATCAGAATTTTGAATCTCAGCATAATTTTTTTCTTCTCAATTTTTCATGTACTTCCCAATACAATTAGAATGAATTTATAATTTAGATAATATAGATTAATTTAAAAATATGTGTATAATTACACTGATTATTTCTTTTAATCAATCTATTAACCATCCAGCAAAAAGACCACATATATGAACCAACACATTTTAAATGCTGACGGAAAACCATGATTTAATTGAACTGCACCTCTGAAGATCTTAAGTATTTATCCAGATAATGAACATGCAATTTTGGGAATAAGTTTTGTAAAATTTATCAACCATTTCTCAAATAATAACTCAGAATACTATTACCTAGGAGTTGCCTTCTTGACATGAGGCCTTTTATCATCTAAAATACAGTTTTTTAATGAGAAGGCAGAAAATGTTGAGTCATCTGTATACATTTTTAAAGTACTTATTATATTCTCCAATTTAAATTCAGCAAGTTTCAGAGAAGGATCCCGAACATCTGCAAACGAAGTCTGTGGAAAAGAAAATCAATACAACAAATTTTACACAAAAACATAAATCTAAAGCATATTTTACGATATGAACTACCACATTCTCTATCTCCAAAGAGCTCACTAATGAAATGCCAATAAATTATTTAATTTAAAAATTTATTTTTCACATCACTGGCTATAAGAAAGACAATTCATTTTAAGAAAGCAATGGTTAAGATTATTTTATTATTAAAGTGAAAAGATCAATAATTTTTCTCCAGAAACACATATCCAAAATGTACATGAAATATTAACAATCGTTATTTTAATAAATATTCACTATATAATTTTCATCAAGTGAAAAATGTATCTTCTTTTCTTCCTCAACTTACCTGTTCCAGACTTGGACTATACAGTATCATTGTGAGATAATCAGTTCTGAAATTCATATTTAGTGTTGTCTTAACTTGAGAGTCACGTGAATGTACTTCAACCACAGCAGCTGTCACTATAGTTGTTCCTTGGAAAAAATTAAAGTTATTGGGTAAAAGAAAAAAGTCAGAAAAGTTAGAATTCATTAAAACATCCTTGAAATATATTTAACAGAATTATTAATTAAATGAGCACAGAAAAGGAAGAGACTTATAGCAGCAATAAAAGCAGCCACGATATTAATTGTTGAAATTGGGCAATAGATACATGTGGGTCCATTACCTTATTCCTTCTATGTTGGTGAACGTGTAAAAATTTCCAGAAGAAAATGATTAAAGTAATATATTTAAATATCTATTTCTCATTTTATCCATTTTAGACAGTATCTTTATACTCCTCACTAAGTCCTTGCTACTTCCTCTAACTGTCCCATCTTCTTTTTTCCAGATTTGGTCAGTTATGTCTGTACTCCTAGGTTAACAAAGATTATCCTCTCTTGACACCTCTTACATTTTGATAGTGCTGTATCAATATAAAATATTCCATCTGGGATAGATGCTACACTAAGAAGGGAGAAGGGGAAAGGGGAGAAAAATAGAAAAACAAAAAAGGACCTATAGGGAAGTTAGAATTACAAGAATAAATACTAAGGAATTTTGTCACAATAGGACTAGGAATTTTGAATCAAAGAAAAAAATGAACAGAATGACTAATAATAAACAATTTTGAGATACCTGAATAGAATGAGCTAATTAGAAATGATTTATAAATCTGTTTACACCAAACTAGAAGTAGAGAATAGAAGGAAAGAAGACAGGGGAGGGAGTAAGAATAAATTTAAAGTTAAAAACATACCTCCTGAATGATGTGACGCATTAGTAACTCCACTAGTAATACTATTCTGATCTTTTATTCCTGCTGGTGAGGCACTACCGCCTTCTTCATACCATATGTTACCATATAATGTTTTAAAAATAGTTGTTATATCCTCTTGACTAAGAATGAACTGTTAAAAAAAAGATTTATTTATTTTAGTGTTACTACTGCATGAAGTTAAAAATGTTCATATAAAAATGATTGTTTCATTTCAATCCTCTACAAAACCAGTTTTTAAACATGAGAGAAAATTTCTAACTAAATGACCATGTGATCTTTAGTATCTTCTGAATTCATACCAATGAAGCTATGAATGATGACCTACTTTTGTTATGACTGTACCAAGTAACCTATTAATTTTAAAACGAACCTACATGTTTAAATATTCATCTAGGTACTTTGTCTTTTTTTGGTTAGTAAGCAGCTCAACTTACAAATACAGGATAATCAAAAATAATACATTTGCATAGTGAAAAATAGTTCACAACGTGTTTTACATGAATTACTTTATTTGAACCTCTCAAGTTCTAGGTGTAAAGAATATAACCCTGATTTTTTAATAAGCTGAGGTTTAAATGGTTAAGTATCATGCTTCAGTCCACTTACTTAAAGAACTCGACACTCTAAAAACCCCATGTGTTGCAAATTTAGCCTAAAAGCACCAGCATAAGACATGTCCTGAAAGTTGTGATGGTTAATTAATTTTCCCTAAATTTGGCTAGCTCACAGTATCAAAATATTTGGTCAAATATTATAGTAGATGCAAATAATTTCAGCAAAGACAAAATATATTTAAAGATATGTGTGTGTGTGTTCGTGTGTGCGAGTATATAAACTATATATATATCGACACACAGAGGATGCCAAAAAATGTATACACATTTTAAGAAAGGAAAAAACTATTAAAATTGTAATACTCGATATACATCGATAACAAAAGGTGAGTACAAATCACGTTTGACTTCTGCAATGACAAGAGGTGCTCAATGTCAGCGCCCAGACACTTCGGGATTACCGCCAACTACCACTGCTTGACTTGTTGCCGTGTGAAGCGTCCCGGATCTTCCCTTGTGCACAGCACACACGGTACCACGTGTCTCAAACGTATGAAGGCATTCAATTGTTAGGTGTGTTGGAGGTTCTGCTGCATACTCCCGCCTCCATTTTCATTATACTTCCACAACGTTCTTGAATTTCAAATACCACTTCCACTGTGCTTCTGCCATTTTCTTTGACTGTCCTGCCTGTCACATGGTGACGCTAGCATTCATTTGATTAACACCATCTTTGGAGCAAACATCATACTACAAATTGCTACTGTAATTCCATTCAACTTTGAAAAGTAATACACAGATAAAATCTCTTAAAATGTGTATACACTTTTTTTGTGCCCCCAGTATATATATTACATATATGCCGTCTTCCCCTACCATGATCCACCCAGTAGTTTGCAGCCCACCTCGGAGGACCACATATTTGACCCCTTCTAGACCTCAACCTCAGGATCAGTGAGAGACTAAAATCGAGTCTTCGAGAAGTTAGTCTAATGCATCCAGGCCAAGTGTACATTATATTGGCTTTTTTCTCTCTGGACAATTCTAATAGTTAAACAGTCATTATATAAAAAACAAAACAAAACCTATGAGTTTTAAATTGAAACTTTCTTCATATCAGCAATAGGTTGTTTCGCTTTCTTATTATTCGTGTGTTCACTGGAGTACACTTCGAATTTCCTTCAAGTACTTTTCCTTTACATTCACAACTTGGCTGTTTGGTGCAAGAGGTCTACCCTTTCGGCCTGTCTCGGATTTCGACCTGCCTTTCTCACTAAGCATAAACATTTCTAGCTTTTGGTTTAAAGTGAGAGACGTGCAACTCTTCCTTTCACTCGAACAGTCTTAGAGGTCACTGTAGGATTATTAATTGGAATAATTTCAATATTGTTGTGCATGAGGGAATAGGGAGGCTCAAGGAGAGGGAGAGATGGGGGAACCAATCCAACCAGGGGCCACTCAGTGCAGCAGTCGGAACATACACATTAAGTTTGTCATTCTATGTGGGTGTGCTTCATGGCGCCCCAAAACAATTACAACAGTAACATCAAAGATCATTGATCACAGATGACCATAAAAACTATAATAATAATAAAAAGTTTCAAATATTGTGAGAATTACTAAAATGAGACAGAGAGACATTAAGTGAGCAAATATTGGGAAAATGGCACCAATAGATTTGCTTGAAGCAGGTTTGCCATAAACATTTAATTTGTACAAAAATGCAATATATGTGAAGCACAAGAAAGTAAAGCACAATATATTATGATAGGCCTGTATACTAATTTAGTTTTTTAGATTAAGTCCACGTGTATCTTATTCATGCTACTTACATTGTTTTATTTATTATAAATTTATTATTACTACTTAGGTTTTTCTAACCTACTACTTAGGTTTTTCAAAAATTTTCATTTATTCATGACATTTATTTTGTGATTATCCAGCAGGTATTGCAAAAAGTTATGTTCATATAAATTTATAAACTGAATTAAATATTACAATTTCTTAACTGCCTTTCAATTAGTACATGCATATTGAATGCCTGCCAAACATTGATATTAATCATCACTTTTCACTCTTGCCGACAGCTCAGTGCAGGAAGTTGGAGCAACCATAAGTATCACCACCCAGACTGCTGATCTGTGGCTCCTAAATGTCAGCACAGGCTGCGTGTAATATTGACAAAAATCTGACATTTCAGAAACCATAATTTGCAACACTCAATATGGATGCATTACAGTTAACTGCTTCCAGCTTTTTGCTGATGCAGAAGATGATGTCTAGGAGGCGTCAAATGTCCACGAAAGGGTAGTCTACAACTGCTAACTTACCATGTGGATCAGGGTAAGGGAAGACAAATTTCTTCCTCCCGGGAAGGCAGCCAGGCATTTGAAGATGATCTGCAACATCATCTGAGCCTTTACAAGGCTTCTTCCTACTGAAGAATGAAGAAATGGCATCCTACCGCCCCACTTAAATCTGCCTAATGTCTATCCCCAGAGCAGGGAGAATTGCTCAGCATGATACTTATGTTTTGTAAGTTTCTATCTGTTGTCTGTCTTACCACTATAAAGAGACTTCAATTATTTATCTTAAAAGCGTACAAGTAAAGGAGTCCATATGATCTTATACAATAAGAACTTACAGATTTTCTGTTGAGGGTAAATGGGGTCAAATATATGGTGATGGAAGGAGAACTGACTCTGGGTGGTGAGCACACAATGTATTATATAGATGATGTATTATAGAATGGTACACTTGAAACCTATGAAATTTTACTAACCATTGTCACCCCAATAAATTTTAATTAAAAAAAAAGATTTTCAGTTGAGATCATCATGTTTCAAATTCTAAATATACTTTTAAGTTAAAAATCTTACAGGTTTAAAATGATTGTTTTCTCTTTTTGAATAATTTTTATAAGGAGAAATAGAAAGGGAAACTGGACATGTGGGTAGAAAGAGAAACCTTCCAGACACAGCATATGTTGCTGTCACTTCAGCAAAGCATGTGATACAGTTTTAACTTCTATTGAGTCAAGAGGGAAAAATATGTACTTGTGGATAGATACATTAGAGATCTATGAAGCAATATCAACCAATATGCTGAAGGTCCTGACCCATTTGCAATTTTCATCTTCATCTCCATTCTTCTAGTACCTTCTCTAGGTTATTTCATATATTCGCATGGCTTTAAATACCATCTATATGCTGATGACATCTGTATTACTATTTCCAGCCTAGACCTCTCTACTAAGTTCTATATTAATATATCCAACTGACTATTTATGGCACCATGTCTAATATTTGTTTCCTTCATGGAATTTACCATAATTGAAAACTATTTTAATTATGTGCCTGTGTACTTTTTACTAACTAACATGCCTCTCGACCACCATCACCACCAACCCCTGCATGAGACTGAGAAGTGCATGAAGCCAGAGTGCGTAGCTTCTTTGCAACTGTGTCTCCAATATCTAGTCCATATATATTTCCAATATACATACTTTATGTATATCTAACACACCATAGGCACTCAATTATTTGTTGAATGGAGAACATTCAATGAACTCTAGGTTAATACAGCTACTATTTCAGTTCTGACAAAGGTGATGAATATATAACTTCTACACTCAAAATGTCTTTATGTCTCCAAGAACTATGTTTTAACCAGTAAAAATCAGTAAGCATCCAAAAAGTTACCTCCATGGGCTTTAGCTGAGCATTTACATTAAAACAAGGCACTTCCTGATACCACTCCCAGGATAAATTTCGCTCAACAATCACTTCAAGATTTAACGGCAGTAATAGATCCAGTACTTTCTGGTAGGCGTCATTAATAAATTGAGTCCTGTAAGTAGAAATAAAATTGTTTTGAATTATTTCCTATATACTCAGATAGTAACAAAAAAATTTGTTTTATATACTAATAGAAATCAATAATTTTTTGTCTGAAGAGAAAAACAAAATCCATTAGGCTTTCCATGTCAAAATGAGGCATGTTTCATTGCAGTAACGTAGGTGACTTTCTCTGAGCTGAATTGTTCCACATTGTAAAGAAACGAATTTTTAAATTAGGATTTTGCAATCTTTAAAAGTGCCCAAAATATCCAAGTTGGTAGTTGAACCCTTAAAATGAGAATATCTATATATAATCTGTAAACATATATAAGACCTCTTATAAAAATATTTTCATTCACTAGTGTAGATATATAGCAAAATACCACATTTTCCCTTTGTAAGAAACAAGAAACATAGTTGTAAGAAACAAAGTTTGTAAGAAACAAAGTTGCACCATATGAAGTTTCTTTTTCTGTGGATCAAAAATAGTTTACTATGGAAATTGAACCATATTTGTCTTACCATGTACTTATAAGAGTAGGACTGATAACAAGAAATGATGAAAATAGTAGGTTAATGAACTCCTTTCAAGTGACAATGTTACCACAGAAACCTCCCACTGTGTCTTCAAATAATAATCTAAAAGCGGCACACCTTGATTATACTTATATTTTAATTGTCAGCAAATCCCAAATCCTTCTACTATGGTATGAAGCTATGACTATAGAATTTTAGATATCACTTATTCAACTGCAGAAAAATATGGGAGGCATCAAGGATCGCAAAGAATACCTAGTACATGGTATCATTTTATGAACTGACTATAGAGTCACACTATACTTATGTATACAGACTTGCAATATCCATTTAAAGATAATAAGGAATCTAGATGCCCTAGGGCACATTACGTACACAATTTTAATAGGTGCACATTACATGGCTATACCATAAGTCATTTAATCAACCTTCTATTGTTAAGGAGTTATATTGTTTCTAATTCTTCACTGTAATAAATACTTGGATCATTAGCTTTGTAAATACCTTTGAGTAAATTTCTTCCTTTGGACGAACAGCAAGAAACATTAATTGCTATGTCAAAAGACGATTTCTTCTGGAAAATTATTTTGTATCAGTACTACCCAATATCTGGGGTTGATACCTATTCTATGTGCTCCCACAATACCTTGAACTTTTTTTATCATTCTATTTAATATGCTTTATTTTAATAGTTTACTTTCTTGTCTGTAGTTTCAATTTGAATGACAGCCTCATGAGGGCAAGGCCTGTTTATTTTGTTCTTTGCTGTAATGCCAGTACCGGGCTCAGATGATTGCAATATACCATGTACTGTACAATTATTTGCTAAGTTGTATTCAAGAAACTGGATCTAAATGTAAACAACAATATATGAGAGCTCCATTTCTCAAAATGAATAGGTAAACAGCATCATTTCATTGTATTAAGTTTCGTTCCTTTAATTATTAATGAGGCTAACCATTTCTATTAGTTGTTTATTGGCTATCATTGTTTCTTTAAAGAATCATCTAGTCACGATCTTTACCAATTTTACAAATTACTTTTACTGGTTAAAATATTTAAAGATTTTTATTATCTGTTAAACATGTTGCTAATTACCTCATATGCTATTTACCTTTTAATTTTGTTTTGGTAATTGATATTCAGAAATGTATATTCTTGTACTAAAGCCAATTGGCATTTTTCCCTTATCACTTTTTCTTCTTTCTTCAATGCTTAAATTAGAAAGTTCTTCTCTACCCTATTACTGATACTTACATGTTATTTGCCCTTAGCTTTTTTAATAGTGTTATTGAGGTAATTCATATACCATACAATTCACCCACTTTTAATCTTTTATGGTTTTAAGTGGCACTATGTTTGGTAGCCATTTTGAACTGCAAAATCACTAACAAAAAGCCCCAAAATGTGAAAAACATGCCACCTGAAAAGGACACTTGTTTACAACATGAGAGCTGAAATAATACTGCAGAGCACCATCTTGTTTGACACCTGACCTGGGAATAGAGGCTTTGAGAGACTCAGATTTCTTTCAGCTCTGCACATGCCCTCAAAAGTGCAATGAATTTTGGGGTTACAAATAAGTATTAACAAGTTGTGAGGTTCAGAAACATGGAATCTGCAAATAATGAGACTTGAATGTGTGTATACACACACATACATACATACACACACACACAAATAATGAGGACACACAAACATGGTCAATTGCTGAGCTTTGTATGCTTCACTGTTTTAATTATTTTAGTTTTATAATATATTTTAGTAGTACTTAATGCAATGTAATAAATATATTTTAATGGTACCTATAGTGTTGTTACGATTCTCCCATGTCCCATCTTAATTTATTCTTTCAAAAAATATCTTTGATACATCTTGTTCCCTATTTATATTTCCAGAAAAAACTTAACAATTTTGAAAGGCTTTAAAAAGAACTTGTGTTGTGATTTTTACTGAGATTTCTTATAAATTAATTTATAAGAAACTCACATCTTTACAATATTGGGTCTAGGAAAATATTCTTTCTACATTTATTCAAGATTTATTTCTGGTCTTTGGTTAAGTTTTACAACTTTCCTTACAGACGTATTATAAATATATTTTTTAAATTTTATGTTACAATTCAGTGTTGCAACAAAATTATTTCAATACAAGTGGTCACAAATATGAAGTACTTATTTGTCTTTATGTGCTTTCTATGAAGCTATAATTAAACTAAATTTTGAAGTATCAATTATTTTTAATTTATTTCAGGGAAAATTAATTATACTCTATAACAGTAATTCCACTTCTAGGAATTTGTCTGAATGAAGTGAATTATACTAAAGAAATGGGTAGAAAATCATATAAGTATCGTTGAACAAAGATAACAATCATTATAGTGTTATTTATAACAGTGAAAAAAAATAGGATCAACTTAAATTTCTAATAGGCAAATGGATTTTTAAAAAACTGTGAAATAAAATATTTAGAAAAGTTATGCACTCAAAATAACATGGAAAAATATTTACAGCACATTGTTAAGAAAAAAAACTTTAAATCCAAAATACACAACATAATTCTTATTTAACTGAAATATATGTGCATATATAATTAACTAGTATAAATATACCAAATTATTAATAGCAGTTATCTTTGAGTGGAAGTATTGTCAGCAATCTTTTATGTTCATCCTAATACCATTTTATGTGCCTCTCCAACAAAACATTAATCCTTTTTTGGACATAAAAATATTATTTAATGTTCTAGATATACTTCGTGAACTCTTAAAAACAATCTGTTTGTAATATAGGCTCACAACTAATTTACATCTACCACTTTTTAACGTCTAGCAAGATGTGATTAATATAGATATATATTCAATTTTAATAAACTCAAGCTTTTACATTGTTTAAACTCCAAGTTAATGAGCCATCTAAAGCTTAAAACCATTACTCTATAGGTATAGCCAACTAAAATAGAAGTTGCTCTCCTCAATATTCTCTATGATCTCTGAAATCCCTGATTTAGCTTAAGATATTCTGTATTTTCCAAAACCTTCACTATCATTAATTTCTTAATTAAAACCTGGCTTTCTATGGCATTCTATTAAATAGAGGCCCACTTTTCCCTAACACCCTACCTAACTCAGGGTTAAGAGATAGAAATCATTTTCTTTATTTATAACAACACCCCTCAAATCTGATTCTTATTCCTTGAATAATAATGCCATCTAGATTTACCATGTCTATCCTTGCTATAATCAACAACTAGTCAGTGCTTACTTCTGAAGACTTTGAGACTGTTCAATCTCCAGTTTATAAACCTCTCTACATTCTTTTACTCTGTCAGTACCCTTTTGTCTTTAATTTCTTCCTTCTCCATTATCCATCAACGTCTCTCAAAACTTAAAATCCTGTCCCACTAACTTCAGTCACATATGCTTGTTAAAAATTCAGTTTCATCTCAATCCAACTGACTGTTGGACTCCAAATATCAAATATTAAGACTACATGACAAAAAATCATATACTATTGATTCATGGTTAACAACATCAATGGGACCTTCAATGCTGCCTCAATATTCCCGGTTTCCCCCCTCTCTATCTACTCCTTTTAGTTTCTTTTGAGGTTTCTTCCTTTGCCAATTCCTTAAACATTGGCATTCCTAAGTATTCTGTCCCACATGTCCCACTCTACAAAGTCTTTGTATGATCTCACTCATTCTAATGGGTTCAACAGTTAAATATTACTGAAGATTCCCAAACCTAGAAATCTACTTTCCTGATATCCAGACACAAACAAGTATGTCCAACTCCCTTCCAGATCTCTTTCTAGATATCTCCACATAAAAGTCATGCAGCCACTTCTAAGTTACTATGCCTATTATAGAACTCGTTAGTATCTCCAACTGTTTTTTTCTGCATTGCTCTATCTTATCGCAGTCAACTGCATTATTACAAAACACTGAATTTTACAAGCCTGCAACCTGGAGTCAATTTTAACTCCTCCCCTTTAACCCTAACATACATTTAACAGTTACTATGAATTCTAGTTTAGAAGTTTTCCATAACTGATTAGTTCTCTACTACATCACTTCCTTACCCTAGGCTGTATATAATTCCTAATGTGAATTACTATAATTTGCAAGACAAAACATCCAGTTTTGTCTCCTTTGAATTATTTTCTACAACCCTTTCAAAATCTATATGTGATCCTGTTTTTATGCATCAGCTCAATAAATTCATTAAATTATAACTACCTCAACAACCCAATGAGAAAGGTACTATTTACTCATCCCTTGTAAAGATCGCTCATTATTATACTCCAGGTTCCTAGCACAGTGCCTGAGGCATATTGGGTGCTTAATACATAGTCAAATATGCAATTGATAGAAATTTCTCCTTCCATCCATGGTAGAATAACATGAATCAAACAACTACCCTCCAACATGCACACACGCGCGCGCACACACACACACAAATACACACAAATACACACACACACACACAAAATATATTAAAAATGGTTTTCGAAACACAGGACATCAATCAATGGAAAGTGATTCATGAAAAATGTGGTTAAAAAACAAGGTGGGCCCTATTATTGTCCCAACTTCTATTGTTTTGAGATAATTTACAGGATATGGCATAGGGAGGGGTCAACCAGGAAAAGACAAGCAAAGTCCATGAGTTGAGAAGACAGAGCTAAGAGTCCAATGAGACCAAGGCAACTAAAAGTTCATACAGTAACATGCCAGAGAAAAGAGAGCTGGACAGAAAACCTCCAGAATTTTAGCTCTAAATGCCTATATTAAAAAAGATGTTCAAATCAATAATATTAGCTACCACCTAAAGAAAACTTAGAAAAAGAGCAAAACTAAACACAAAATAAGCAGAAGGAAATAATAAATATCAAAGCAGAAATCAATGAAAGAGAACATAGAAAAACAAGGGAAAAACAAAAGCTGGTTCTTTAACATCAAGAAAACTGGTAAACTTCTAGCCAACCTGATTAGTAAAAATGCATAAACTATAAATATCAAGAATGAGGAAGGCAAAATCACTGTAGATAATAAATAAGAATATGTTATGAACAACTTTATGCCATAAAATTCTACAACCTTGATCAAATGGACAAATTTCTTGAAAAAAATTAACAAAGATCACTCAAGAAAAAATTATTAACTTGAACAGTCCTAAGTTTATTAAAGAAAAGGAAACTGTAGTTTATCTCCCACAAGTAAACTCTATGCCCAAATAGCTTCACTGGTAAATTCCACCAAATATTTAAGGAAGAAGAAACACAATGTACACAAACTGTCACAAGCGTATATATGTCAAAACTTATGAAACGGTATACTTTAAAGATATGTATTTTCTTATATATCAGTTACATCTCAATAAAGCTGTTTTAAAATTACTCAACTGATGGAAAGAAGGGCAGGAGGGAGACAGACCAGCAAGAGGCCACAGAAGTAGCAAAAATAAAGGGAAAGATGCGAATAAATTGAGATCAAAGAAAAATAACAGGTAAAAAGTAGGAATTATAAACAGAGATGCATCAAAGATGGAAAAGGAATAGGGCACTATAAATCTAGAATAGGTGATTAGAAATAGCACAGAAACACAGTAAAAAGTTCCGGAACCATCTGGATATTCATTTATTACCTTAACTCATAATGCTATGCCCAATGAGTATGTAAGGTTGTACTCTACATTGTGTTTTTTTTTTTGTTTTTTGTTCTTTAACTAGAACATAAGATCCACAGCACAAAGCAGACAGAGTAGTTTGGGTAATGCTGTATTTATGAAGTGAAAAAATGTACTATTTAGGAATTCCCACATTACCTTATAATTTATAAAGAACTGCAAATAAGCACAAATATACTTCCTCATATAATTAAATTTACAGTGTTCCAATTATCTACGGAATAATTTTCAAATACTGTCTAGGTTTTTAAAAACTAGAAGACAATAATTGATCTTGCAAAAAAATAGTTGGGGGAGAATCACAAAATTAAGTATAATTATATTTATATAATATATAATGTATAATATAAATTTATAATATTTAAAATAGAATATAATATTTACATAATATTTATATAATATTTATAATATAACATAAAATTTATAATATTATAATAATTTATTATATAATATATAATATATAATTTATATATATAATTATTAACTATAATTGTAATGAAATAAAATCTCTGTAAACAGAAGATTCAAGATCCCAAAACCTTCCATGTAAAAAGTTAGAAAAATACTGCATTCTACACAAATACACTTGTGGGAAGCTTACCTGTACAGTCGCATTTCACTCAGCTTTATCGTTATCAAATCAATAATGGGTGGGGTGTTTCGCTGGCTGTCTTTTATCATATGAAATGTATTCGTCATTGTGATTAGTCCAAAATCAGCAACAAAAACATTTTCAGAAACTGGAGACTGTGGGATGACCACAACTGGGGCTTTGATGTTAACATCTAATGCCAATCTAGAACTCCTTTGTGCCAGTTCTTTTACACCAGTAGCAGCCATTCCTGCTGCCTGAACAGTTGCCTCAGCCAAGGCTTGTTTAACTGCTTGAAAATTATCTATAAAAGCCTATAAGATAACAGAGTTATATGCGTAAAGTTACCACTAATGAATAAGACTTATTAAATGTTTATTTATGTTTAAGATTTTACCTCCGTAAGAAAAAAAAATGTTTTTGTACAACCAAGCATCTGACTATATTAAATCTTAATTTTCTGCAATAAAAATTGAGAAACACAAAGATGCAGATGCAACAATACAGTAAAACAATAAAAATCGAACCCTGGAACAAAGTAACATGGCTATCGCAATCTTTCACTGACATCTATTTCCTTTATTATCTCACTTTCTCTGATGGCTAAACAATTACATTGCATTTCCCTGTACAGCCTCAATGGACACAGAGCTTATTTATGTTTTTAAGATTAAATACATATACATATGTTTCTTCAAGAACACCAGTTTTCTAATTTATGAATTCTGAAAAAAATACTTCAATGACCTAAAATATACCTAGAATTATACTTAATTTTCATACTTAGAATAAAACTTTTTATTTTCAGTAGTTTTTTAGTATAAAGCTAGGTTCAGTGACATAATGCTTCTGATTTATAAAATCTATGAAAAGCAGAAACAGAACTCAAACACCTTAAGGAAGTATCATATAGAGATTAAATTTAAAGCCCGTAAAGCCTGAGATAGTCACAGAATTTAAAAGCAATAAAAAGTATAATATTCCTTATAACTTTAGATAAAAAACAAACTTCAATTATGTAGTTTACATAGTATTTTTAGAGTTGGAACTCAGGTAAAAAAAAACTCAAACCAATGATGTATAAAATAAAAAATTCAATTAATATATTAACATATTATAAATGATATATAATATATGTACATTTAATATGTTAACATAAAATATATACTTCAACTGGACATTCCCATGTGAAAATAATGTTACATAAAGTGCTATACATTTCAGTCCTAATAAATGGTACCCCCAAAATTATGAAAAATCGGGAATTATGTTTGATGCACAAGGAATTATGCAACAAGGAATTGTGTTTGATGCACAGCAATTTCCAACTAGCAGGAAAGAATTTGAAAAAAATTGATTAACATACTTACCAATATAGAATGTAGAAATTTTGTGACAAAAACTACTTCAATGCAACCAACAGTTAAATTAACCTGAAGGTCAACCACATTCATGTCTGTGTATGCAGAACCAGCAGTTGCATCCGCATAAGAAATCATTTTGAAGCTGAAAACTTCCTTTCCAGTGATATAAACAGCCTTAATGAGAGAAAATTCAATTGTCAAAATCCATTTTGAAATGATGTGTCTTCAGTAGAAAAACAAAGCAGTACAGGTGTATTTGGAAAATCTTCTGTGTATTCAAGCCAAGTACAAATAAGGCAACAGTTCTAACTCATTAAAACCTACATTGCAGGTTTTTCAAATTGGTGGTGGCGGCTTCCTTTGTGGCCCATGAAATCAATTTAGTAGGTCTGGCCCACATTTTTTTTTTAATAGGGAGAACAGAAGAAAACTTATTCGAATATACATTTTCATATAGTGTTTACTTGTGTACTGAGAATTGCCATATCAATGTACTTTTGCGTCACTATCAAAACTTTGAAATACAAGGTACCTCTACAACTTAATAAAATGCACTTCTCTTGATTTGAGGTACATGAACAGATTTTTTTAGACTCTTCAAAGGAGTCTTCTATCACTATATTTCTGTTCCTTACAAGTTGTGAAGTTATATCAATTGCAAACCAATAATTACCTACAGCAGATTAAAATCAAAAGTTCTGCAATATCAGTTTAAAATGGTGGAGCCAACAGCAGATGTGAAATGTTAAAAAAAAATTTGGAAAATGGACAGAGCAATAACTTAGTTTACAGCTTTCTTGCCCCTCCTAAATGCTAGAAGCATGGCGAGGGCTGAAGAGCCATCAACAAGCAAAAAAATCCTCAGGAACAGAAGATATGAAGGACCTCTGAAGGTTAAGATGCATGATGAGGCTGAAAAGAAATCTAGAGGAGTTCTGCTTCTGTCTAGGACATAGAATGATGGAGAGAGACCATTCCAAACCTTAACCAGATAAACTATAAAATTGTAACTCTTCTTAAAACAATTAGAAATCTGAGATCATAAGCCAACCAGGCAGCCTAAACTCTAAAGAAAAAAGTACCTTTAAGAGAGAAAATGAGCAGTGGTAATGACCAGGAAAAAGAGATGCCAGGTACCATACAATCTAGGTCAGAAGATTTCGGCTAAGATGGTAAAGGCTAACTACAGACTAACGTGAGATATAGAATCCCTGGAAGCCAAAGACTCAAGGATAGTTCACATTCAACTGCAAGCACTTCACTGGGAGCTCTACGCTGTGAGGTCATGAGAAAGAGGAGGCAGAGTGGAAGACCAGAGAATGCTTTTCTTGATACAATCCTGGAAGAGGCGAATAACCTCCACTGCAAAAAGCCCCAAAGTATCACCAGGATTATTCTCTAATCAGAACAAAAGCCTTAACAACCTGGGGGAAAGGCAGTAACCTTGTTGCCATCAGGGCACAGGTAAACATATTATACTACGGGCAAAGAGAAAAGACAATTCCCTTTATAGCTGGGAGAAGAAACCCTCCTGGGACCAGGCCAACATAGGTCACCTTCTCCTGGGGCAGGGATGAAGAGTCTCTCCCACACAGGAAGTATGAGAAATTATGTACAAAGGAATAAAGATATATAGCAGATTTTTCAATAAAACCATGTACAACAAAGAACAATGGAGTCACATCTTGAACAGTTTGAAAGGGTGAAAAAAAAAAAGCCCCACGAACCCAGAATTCTACACCTAGCAAAAATATCACTCAGAAAATGAAGGTAAAATGAAGGTGAAATAAGTTTATTTTCCCCAGTTCCCAATCCTTCTTTCCTCCGCAAAGGTGAGAGAATTCATTACCAGAAGAATTGCATCATAAGAAATGGTCAAGTTCTTAAGGCAGAAATAAAAATAACAGAAACTTGAAGCTACATGAAGAAATGAGTTCTAGCAATAGTTAGAATAAAAATACAAAATAAATTTTTTTAAAAAAATTAATCGCTTTAAAGAAAATTGCCTGAACCAAAATCAGCATTGTAGATTTTCAGCATATACAAACTAACACACATTACAATAATACCATGGAAGATGAGAATTAGAAATTGTCAGAATTGTGTTATAAGATACAGTATACATAAAGTGGCAAAATATTACTGGAAGGTAGACTAATTAAAAGCATGTATTGTAAACTCAAGGGAAATCACAAAATAAATCATACACAATCCAACATCAGGTAAAAAAAAAAAAAACAGAAGGGGGAAGCAATACAAGAAAGAGAATGAACAAAACAACCGAAAAATAGAAAACAATTAGAGAGATAGATTTTAATCTAATCATATCAATAATTGGCTTTTTAAATAGCTTAAATATAAATAAAAAGTCAGAGAACGTCAGATGGATAAAACAAAAAAAGCAAGATTGAAATATATGCTGCCTACAAGAAACTTTAAATATAGACATAGACTAAAAATTAAAGGATAGAAAAAGACACACCTGGCAAACCCTAATCAAACAAATCTATAGTTAATACTGCTATCAAAGTAGACTTGAGAGTAAGGACAATTACCAAAGATAAAGAGGGACATTACATAATCACAAAAGGGTCAGTTCACCAAGAAGGCATAAAGATCCTGTAGATGTATTCACCTAACATGAGATATCAAAAACATATGAAGCAAAAATTGAGAGAAAAAGAGAAATAGAAAATCCAGCAGAAATGTCAACAATCCTTTCTTAGTAATCAACAGAACCAGTAAACAGAAAATCAGTAGCCTGGGCAATTCTATCAACTAACCTAACTGAAATTATGGGACATTCAACCCAGCAACAGCCAAAAATATACACATTAATTTCAAGTACATTTAGAACATTCACCAAGGTTGATCACACATGCTCTGGGCCATAAAACAAATGCCAACAAACTTAAAAGAGCTGAAAAGGTTTTTCTTCTCTGATCAAAATAGATTTAAACTGAAAATCAGTAACAGAAAGATAACTGAAAAATCTCAAAATATTTGGAAGTTAAACAGCATACTTCAGAATAAGCCATGGGTAAAAGAGAAATTAGAAAATATTTTGAACTGAATAAAAATAGCTTTTCACAAAGATGGCGCTAACACCAAAGAAGGAAGTGCCTGCCCTTCCCAAAGCCGAAGCCAAAGCAGAGGAATGGAAGGCAAAAACAGCAGAGCTGAAAGGCATCCACAGTCACACAAAAAAAGAAGATCAGCAAGTCACCCACCTTCCGAAGGCCCAAGACACTGCAGCACCAAAGGCAGCCTAAATATCCTGGGAAGAGTTCCTCCAGGAGAAACAAGCTTGATCACTATGCTATCATCGAATTCCCCCTAACTACCAATTCAGCCACAAGAAGGCAGAAGTCAGTACACTTGTGTTCACTGTGGATATCAAGGTCCACTATCACCAGTTTAAACAGGCTGTGAAGCTCTATGATACTGACATGGCCAAGGTCAGCCCCCTGATCAGGCCTGATGGAGAGAAGGCAGCATGTGTTCGACTGGCTCCTGATTATGATGCTTTGGATGTTGCCAACAAAATTAGGATCATCTAAACTAAGTGCAGCTGGCTAATTCTAAATATGAAATTTTTTCACTGTGAAAAAACAACAGCAACAACATATTAAACATTGCAGGATGCAGCTAAAGCAGTGGTTAAAGGAAAAGTAATAGGAATAAATGCTTATATTAGAAAATAAGAAAGCCCTCAAATCAATAATCTAAGCTTCCATATTAAGAAACTAGGGCTCATAGACACAGACAATAGTTTAGTGGTTACCAGAGGGTAAGGGGGGTGGGGGGAGGGAGATGAAGGTAAGGGGGATCAAATATACGGTGATGGAAGGAAAACTGACTCTGGGTGGTGAACACACAATGGGATTTATAGATGATGTAATACAGAATTGTACACCTGAAATCTATGTAATTTCACTAACAATTGTCACCCAATAAATTTTAAAAAAAGAAACTAGGGAAAGAAGAGCGAATTAAATCCAAGGGAACAGAATGAAGGAAATAAAAGAATAAAAACAAATAAAATTGCAAACAAAGGAAACACACTGAACCAAAGCTGGTTATTTGAAAAGATTAATGTAATTGATAAATCTTTAGCTAGACTGGCTGCTTTCACACTACACTAGCAGAGAAGAACAGTTGAAATAAAAACTGCAAGACCCACAATGTCTATAATATTTGCAATTTGCCTATTGACAGAAAAATTGTGCTAACACCTAAGTTAAACTAACAGGTATTTTATAAAAGTTGAAGCATAAATAGCCTATAAATATATGAAAAGATGTGTAATTTCAATAGTTAAGAAAAACACAAATTGAAATACCATATAAATATACTTCAGATCTTTAAAATATTTATCATCTAAGATTTCCAAGCATTAACATTGAAGCAAAACACCAAATCTCTTTTCCACTGCTCCTGGAAGTACATATGATATTAAAAATAGATTCTCTGCAAATGCTTGCATGAGATATGTAAAAGAATACACCAGGAGACATGTACAAGACCAGTCATAGCAACAATGTTCACAAAAGCAAAAAGTAGAAACAATGCAAATATCCATCAATAGAACAATAAATAAATAACCAATGGTATATTCATACAATTTGTATTATTACAGTAATACAAATAAATTACATACCTACACACATCAATATGGATATTCTCAAAAATTAATGAAAAAGGAAAGGCTCAAATAAATACATAAAATGTGATGTCCTTTAAAAAAGGGGAATGCAAAATGAAACTGTATTATTTAAAGATTCATATATACATAGTTGGTAAAATTTATTAAAAACTATGTCACAGGACATAGTTTACTGTGAGGAGACTGTAGAATGCTGTCAGGTTAGGCCATATTGCTGACTTCAAAAGTTATGTTCCATTATTGGGCTTCACAGTTAAAGGTCTTTGTTTTATTGTTGTAGTTAGATTACATTACATGCTGTGTGTATATGCTATGCTTAAAAATAAATGTTTTCAAAGCACCACAAAATTGGGCAATATATTGTTTTAAGGATACAAATTTATGTAGTTAGAAACTATAATAAAGAGCAAGCAGGAAAAAAGGACATAAAATTTACATATTATACTATCTTGATTTTTAATAAAAATGAAAATAGTAGAAACAAAACCACATATGTGCAACAAATTCCAAAGAAAATACACATTACAAAAACTGAAGAAAATCTGCTTAGACCTATATCAAATAAAAAAACAGAACAGTAATTAAAAGCCTTTCCCCAAAGAAAACCTCAAGGCCAAATAGCTTCAATAGTAAATTCCATTAAACCCTTAAGGAAGAAATACGTACTATCATTTCTATACAAATATTTTGGGAAACAGAGGAAGAAGAAACATTTCCAGACTCATTTTATGAACCAGTATTAGACTGATACTAAAGCTAAAAACTAGAGGATAGTTAGAAATACTTGTGTACCTACCTTCCCAGAATTTACAAGTATTAATAACTAAATGATTTTTTAAAACATTTTTCTATAAAGAAGGTGTAAGAAACTAATATACAGTGATATTTTATTTCCTAAGAACATCAGGTCAGCTGGAATCTTTTTCAGCTATGGCACACAGAAATAACAGTCCCTGCACAATGGCACTACGTAGGGCAAATGGAGGTTGCTGCTCCAGGATAGAGTCAAACAGTCCCAGGACGACAGGTGTCCTTTACCCAATTGCCCAGAAAACTGAGGGGCACAATACTTTGTTATACCTAAACCTGTTGTCAGGCAGCAGCCTACCCGTCTGTCCCGTCGTGCCTATCTCTAAAGAAAGAAGAGTCTGTGAGACTGATCCTTTCAGGGACTTTGTTTCACCTTTGTGCTTACACCTCATGTCTCCCTGTTTGACACCAAAAAGATGGCTGAATAGTCAATGACAGATAAGATTCCCCACAGGGTGGGGAACGACCTTCAGCCAGGCACAGTCGCATGGGGACCATCAGGAGAACTCATGGGGTCGATAGAGGTGGGCACAGCCCCCCCACCTTCTCCCGTCTAAGGAGAGCTTCTGCCTCTGTGGCTATATTCCTTCCCACAACCTGCTTGGGAAGTGAGTCAATGATGTGATAACATCAGTTCTCCTTCCATTCTTATCAATAAGTTTCAGCATAAAGGATTTGTCCCTGGGGAGGCACATACCATAATTGTTAAGACATCATGGGACTTCCGATTCCGCTGTTTGCAGGCAAGGGTGATTGGGTTGGATCAGTTTTCTGGTATGACGTATGAGACTCACAGACCGTGGAGAAAACAATGTTACTTCCTTGTGTGTGCAATACAAGCCACAAGGTGGCCCGATTCGGGGCTCTCAGTCCTTTGAGGCTGGGAGACCCTTGGCCCCCAGTGCACAATTTTCTTGATTTCTGTTTCTTTCTTAACCCTTTGCTGTCCCTTCTCGTTCCCTCACTGCCCGTGTTGCGCTGGACGCAACATAAACCCATTCAGGGCATAATGCAGTGTCATGGCACAATAACTAGGAAGCTCTGATCCAGTGCGGAACGCTTACGTCTCCCTAGTTCCTTGACACGTGGGGAGCTACAGAACAAGGTAGTTTGTTTAAAAGTCATGTGCACTGGAATCAAAGTCAAGGAATAAGGAGAGGGAAATAAAGGTGGGGCAAGAAGACACAAGTGAGAAACTTCTCGTTTAATAGCTTTTGGTCTAAACATTAATGAATGCCAACTATAATTTTATATATATAATGTGATGGCTCAGTGTGAGGTCGGAGGGATAGTGGATGGGGGGAGGGGGGTTCACAGTGTGAGGGATATAAATGATGAACGTCTAAGTATTACCTTGTCTTGTACACCTAAAACTAATAAATTAAAAAAAAAAACTTTTTTAAAAAATAGCTTTTGGTAAGGTGGATTGTTAACCTTATAGATGCATGAAAAATGAAATTAGAGAAATTCTAAATGGTTTGAGTTACATCAGTTCAATTACTACTTGTATGATTTTTAGTAGATGCATTTATTTATGTGAGCTTTACTTTCTAGATACAGCAAATAAAATGGACTCTACTTCTTCAATGTGCTAATACTATGATTTTCTTTAAACAACAACAAAAGAAGCTAACCAAACCATGGATTCTGAAAAACTTCTTGTTCCTCATTCCTATGAGCCATCAACCTTTGCTGTTTTGGGACTCATTACGTCACGCTAGCAAGCCATAATCAGAAAATATAAGGAATGAGGATTTTTATTTAACATAAAATCAGGTCATCAGTATTAATGGCTAAGCCTGTTCATCTATTTCCTTTCTTCCTGTCACTTCAAACTCTGACTTCCCATCTCAAGCACCTCAGCCTTTTTTTTTTCCTATTTGACACTTCACTCACTACCTTAAACATACAATCTTACCTAGACGCTCCATTGTTCAAAAACTACCTGTCCAACGACACAACAGTATCTACTAGTTCAAGAACCTTACTACCTGATACCCAGTAACAAAATACCTATCCTTCAACCACTATCCATTGCATTCAAAGAATTCTCTTAATACTATTAACAGCTACACTAGTAAGCATCCATGAAAATAAACTCCAAAAAAATCTCATTTATCAATTTGACTTCAGATTGTCTGCTGTCGAAATCTGAAATGAAATGCAAGGTTCACAGTATTTGAAGAGAAGAAAAAAGTGAAAAAGGCATTTCACTAGTCCCCCATGTCCACACCAGTCCCTTGACTTCCCCACAACTATGTTCTCAGAGTATTACTTACACTTACATCTTTTACAAAATACTTAATCCTCATTTTACATATAAAGAAACAGAATCCAAGATTAGGTCACACAACTACTAAGAGCAGAGTTAAAATAGGAATCCAATTACGCCTAACTCCAAAACCGAAGGACATAATAAAGCCATACTGCTAAAATTCGACAACAGTCTAATTTATACCTATGACTAATCTTAAAGGACAATCATATTTAATGATTAATTAATAGAAATAAATTCATACCTTTTTGTATATAGCAGTTACATCAGAATCCAAAACAATTATATTCCTTAGCTTTGCATTTATTTCAGTTACCGAAGGCCTCATAATCACCTCAGAATCAAGCCCTAAGGGAATAAAAGAAATGGTAAATGCCTGTCTTTCATTTCAGAGTTCTGAATTTACTTTTTATTTGAAATTTTATTACCTTCAATTTTAATTTCAGAAATGTTACGTTTCTGATCTTGAATAAAGATCTGCAAACATGATAATTCTGCTAAAATCTGCAAGGTAATAATATCTTCGTTCCTGGATCGTTTTGACGCTACAAAAAAAATCATATTGTAAAACAAGGAAAAACTTGTAACAGCTACCTCACTACACTTACTAAGTAAATGAGATATCACAACCAATAATGATAAACCTGATTTGCAATTCAATTGAAAACAAGCAAGATATCCCCCTATTAAGTTAGGAATTCCATAAACAATCAAATCTAACAAAAAGCCGAACAAAAGCAAACAATAGACAAAACAAAAAATGTTTGCTAGATAAGGCTAACATTTGAAACTAAGACATTGAACTTGAAAAATCATAAATCTTTTGAGTCAATAATTACTTAGTGATACTTGTCATTATTGAACTTGCAACTTTACACAGCTTAAAAAGTACTTTAATTAGGATTAGGGTTAGGGTTAGGGTTAGATTAGGTTAGGGTTAGGTTAGGTGGGGTTAGGGATTAGGGTTAAGGGTTTAGGGTTAGGGTTACGGAAATAAAAAGGAAAAAAATACTTTAATTAAAAAAATAATATTATTCAAATTTTGTTCATTCTATTTTTCTAAAGTAATGATATTAAATACATGAATTTTAACCTAAATCAAATACTTCTACAATCTTCAACTGAAGAGAATGATATGACAAATAAAAGCCACATTTTCTTCATCAGTAATCATTTTTGTTACTATTATTTTTTAAAATTAACCTGGCATATAAGGAATTTTTCTAGATTTTAATCTGGGCAATAAAATTCTGAAGACAATATTGTAAGTTAATAAAGCCAGAGCCAAAATTTATTGATCTACTTGGTAAAAAAATTTGAGGTTGAATTTTACAGAAACATACCTAATTTTTTAATGACCTCTCCTTTGTCTTCAGTCTCTGTAACATGCACTGAGGCTGACTTTTCCTCCAATTGTGTAATAATATTATTAAAATAACTTAGTGTATTCAGAAGTGCTTCAGTATGCAAATGAATATCCAAAGAGGAAAAATTCACCTAAAGAACAAAGTTGATTTTAGTAATAGGTCAATTAATATTTATTTGCCTACTCTGTATAAGGCACCAGGCTTTGTGGAACAAAGGATATAATATCCCATTTTTATCCTCAAGGTTCTTAGAGTTCTAGTTATACTTTTCATAATATATTTACTTAGAAATATAGTATCTAATTAAAAATCAAATTATTATTCACTCATACCTTAACCAGTTGTGCAACATTGTTATAGATACTTTTCAAGTTGGGTACATTCTTTTCAGCCTATCCAAAGAGAAAAAAAACAAGTCTATTAGAATACCTTAAAAAGACATACATATATGCAATTATATGAAGGTCCTAATAAACATTTACAGAAATCTCTCTCTCTCTCTCTCTCTCTCTCTCTCTCTCTCTCTCTCTCTCTCTCCCTCTCTCTCTCTCTCTCTCTCTCTCTCTCTCATCTATCTATCATTATCTAAACTGCTTCAACAGAACAAAGAAATTTGGTAAGTATAGGACTCCGTGGCACATAGCAAGTATTCAACAAATATTATGTAGTATCTCTCATGATCAAGGATGGAAAATTAAAATGGAGAATAATCATTCAATTATCCACAACTCTGTAGAGTCCTGCCTAATTCCTCCTGTATGTGAAAACAAAATTTGTGACAGAAGTGCCCACCAAGTAGCTAAATACTCCATGTTATCTTTAGATCTAAAACACTTGTGTAGTATTAAAGCTATTTAAGGCATGAACAATATAACTAAAATAGCTACATCAATAATAGTAAAAATGGTCTTAAAAGTGATAAAATGTTATTTCAGTATTATTCTTACCATAAAGTAATTATTTAAAAAATGTGGCACTTACATAAAAATAGGTCAATGAAAACATGGAATAAACCATAAATGTACCATAGTATACATAAAAACTTAATAAATGATAAAATGGATACAATAAATCAATAGGAAAGGAACGACCCAGGAAAATTACGTAACTTCAGACAATCATAGGAAATCAAGCGAAAGCTTCATCTTGTATCATATACTACAATAAACAGGTTCAAGGTTAAAGAGTTTGTTTCTGTTTGATTTCCTGATGAGGGAAAAAAGTGCAGGTCATTTCTGCTTAGAACATAGGCTTCTTATTTAGGTATATGAAGTGTTCTATTTAAGAGGATGACAAAACAAAAAAGTCTTCAAGTTTTAGGACTTATAGAGATCACATTAGAATCAAGATTAAACTGATTACTCGCCTTATAAAACCTGATTATAGCACTTCAGCAGTACACTTACCATAGCAGCCAAATGTAAATGGGACTGCTTACCTTCACATATTCTAGTGTTAAGAGATCTTCCATTGTGTTATCCAGCGTGGTAATCAAATAAACTGGCTTCCTGTTTTCATCTAAAAATAATTTTTAAAATTATTCTTTCATAGGAAAACTTACTGAAAACAAATGCAGGCAATATTAATAAATATAAACTTTAAAAAAGGATTTCCTGTATCAGTTCTGAGCTGTGGATACTGTCTTCAGCTGTAAAAACATAATTTCTCCTCACGATTCCTTTCTCTTCTCTTATGCCAAATACTAAAACTCTTACCCTTCCAAACCCAGATAGGAGTAGCCATCAGTTAAAGAAAAAAACAGAATGGTTAATGGTTAATAGGAACAATGAAAAGACATGAAGATAATTCTGGCCCCGAGACACAGAAATCCCTATAAAGAAATTCAGACTCCCTAAAAACCTAATTGTTCAGAAGACATCACGTATGTGATGAGAAACATTTCCTGTATATTAATTTAGATTACAATAAACCCTATTACCAAATAACCAGTCATTACTATTTCTATTACTGCTTCTGCTCAAAACCTAAGAAAGTGAGTGCAAAACTGCTGTAGAAGAGTGTTTTATATAATGCCCTTAAAACTAAATATCCCGAAATGGAATTGTTAGATCATATGATGGTAGATCATATTTTAACTTTCTGAGAATTCTCCATACTGTTTTCCACAACGGTGGATGGCATCCATTTAAATTCCCACCAACAGTGCACAAGGGTTCCTTCCCTTTTCTCCACACCCTCACCAATTCTTAATTCTTGTCTTTTTGATAACAACCATGCTAACAGGTGTGAGGCAATCTTACTGTGATTTTGATTTCAATTTTGCTGATGATTAGTGATTCTGAACATCTTTTTTTGTATCCGTTGACCATCTCTATATCTTCTTTGGGAAAATGTCTATTCAGATCCTCTGCCCATTTTTAATCACATTGTTTATTTTTTACTAGAGTTGTATGAGCTCTTTATATATTTCTATAGTAACCCCTTATTAGATTATGAATAGCAAATATTTTCTCACATTCATTAGGTTGCCTTTTCATTTCTGCTGCTGTGCAGAAGCTTTTTAGCTTGATGTAGTCCCATTGGGCTATTTTCAGTTGTTACTTTTGCTTTTGGAGTCAGATTCAAAAAATCATCAAGACCAATGTCAAGAAGTTATGGCCTAAGTTTTCTTCTGGAAGTTTTATGGTTTTAGGTCTCACATTCAAGTCTTTAGTCCATTTTGAGTTCATTTTTATGTATGGTATAAGATAGTGGTCCGATTTCATTCTTTCACATGTGTGTGTCCAGTTTCCCAACACCATTTATTAAAGAAACTGTACTTTCCCCATGTGTATTCTTTTTTTTTCCCCCATGTGTATTCTTGACTCCTTTATCAAAAGCCATTAGGTTGGTGCAAAAGTAATTGAGGTTTTCACAATTATTTTTAACCTTTTAAAACGCAATTACTTTTGCACCAACCTAATAATTGACCATAGATGCTTGGGTTTATTTCTGAGCTCTCCATTATGTTCCATTAATCTATATCTATTTTTATGCCAGTTCCATGCTGCTGTGAATTCTATGGCTTTATAATATAGTTTGAAATCAGGGAGTGTGATTCTTCTAGTTTTGTTCTTCTTCCTCAAGATTGCTTTGGCTATTTGGGGTCCCTTTTGGTTCCATACAAATTTAGGATTGTTCTTTCTAGTTCTGTGAAAAATGACATTGGAATTTTCATAGGGATTACACTGAATCTATAGATTGCTCTAGATAGTATGGACATTTTAATAATATTAATTATTCCAATTCATGAGATAAACCATGTAATTTCTTTCTTTTTGTGTCTTCAATTTCCATTCACCAACGTCTTATAGTTTTCAGTGTACAACTCTTTCACTTCCTTGACATTGACTTCCTTCCCTTACATTTATTCCTAGGGATTTTATTCTTTTGATGCAATTGTAAATGGGACTGTTTTCTTAATTTCTCCTTCTGGTATTCATTGTTAATGTATAGAAACACAACAGATTTTTGTATAATGATTTTGAGTCCTGCAACTGTATTGAATTTGTTAATTCTAAAAGTTTTGGTGGAGATTTCAGGAGTTTCTCTATATAGAATCATGTCAACTGCAAATAGTGACAGTTTTTATACCAGGTCAAGGAAGAAATCGAAAGAGAAATAAAAAACACCTAAAAACAAATAAAAATGGAAATAGAACATATCAAAATTTGTGGGATGTAGCAAAAGCAGTTCTAAAAGGGAAGTTCACAGTGTTAAATTTATCTTGTTCCTTGAGGTAAACACCTACTCAAGGAACAAGATAAATCTCAAACATGCAGCCTAACTTTACAACTCATGGAACCAGAAAAAGAAGAACAAATGAAACCCAACATTAGAAGAATAAAGGAAATAACAAAAATCAAAGCAGAAATAAATGGAGAGTAAAAAGACAATAGAAAAGATCAATAAAACTAACATCCGGTTTTTGAAAAAGTAAAAATGGCATTTACCTAGCCTCAACTCAAAAAAAAAAAAAGACTCAAATAAAATCAGAAATGAAAGAGGAGATGTTATAACAGAGCCACATAAATACAAAGGATCATGAGATTACTATAAATAAATATACATCACCAAATTGGACACCTAGAAAAAAATGCATAAATTTCTAGAAACATATAACCTTCAAAGAGTGAATCATCAAGAAATAGTAAATCTGAGAAACCAATTACTAGTAAGGAGATTCAATCAGTAATCAAAAACCTCTCAACAACAAAATCCCAGGAACAGATGACTTCACTGGTAAAATCTACCAAACATCAAAGAAGAATTAACACTAAATACTTCTAAAAAATAGAAGAGGAAGAAACACTTTCAAACGCATTTCAAAAGGCCAACATTACCCTGATTCTAAAACCACACAAACACTCAACAAGAAAAGAAAATTATAAGTTAATCTCCCTGATGAAAAAACCTCACCAAAATATTAATGAAGTGAATTCAACAATACATTAAAAGGATCATACAGTATGATCAAGAGGATTCATTCCAAGAATGTAAAGATGGTGCAGTATCTGCAAATCAATCAATGTGATCCACTACATTAACAAAATGAAGGATAAAAACCATATGAACATCTGAACATATACAGAAAAAGCATATGACAAAATTCAACATCCGTTTATGGTAGAGAAAACATACCTCAAAATAATAATTGCCATATAAGACAAGGCCACAGTTAACGTCATACTCAATAGTGAAAAGCTGAAAGTTTTTCCACTAAGTTCAGGAACAAGACAAAGACTTCCCACTCTTACCACTTTTACTGAACACAGTATTAGAAATCCTCACCAGAGGAATTGGCAAAGAAATAAAAGGTATCCAAATTGGAAATGAATAGTTTGTCTTGATCATTCCATCAACCATTCTTTCGAAGAAAAACCCAAAAATGTAAAGGAGGATATGAAAAATACCCTCCTAAATGCCTAACATGGAAAAATTGAAGTATTTTTCTAAGGTAGCATATAATTTATCCGTTACAATTCTGGGACATAAAGTATTAGTGGTGGGCAGAATAATGACACTTTCACACTCCCCATGGATGTCCATGCTCTAATTCCCCCAAACCTGAAAATACATTATTTCATGTGGCAAAATGGACTTTGCAGAGGTATAATAGTTATGGTTAAGGGGAAATTATCCTGGATTGTCCAGATATGCCCAATCTAATTACCTTAGTTTTTAAGAGTGGAAGCAAAAGAGGAGGTTAGAGAGACGATAGACTGAGATGAATCTAACACCCTGTAATTGTTCTGAGATATAGGGATCTATGCAAGAACCCAGATTCCTCTAGGAGCGAAGAATAGCCCTCGACTAACAGTCATCAGGGAAACAGATTTAAACCACATCAAACTGAATTCTGTCCATACCTGAGTGTCCATACCTGAATGAAATAGAATCTTTCCCTAGAGGCTCCAAAAAGGAACTACTCTTGATACCTTGACTTATGTCTGTTGAGACTTATGTTAACTTTTGAGCTAAAGAAATTTAAGACAACAAATTTGTATTGTTTTAAGACACTAAGTTTGTGGTAAACTGTTACATTAGTAATAGGAAACCAATTCAGTGTTTTAGTATTCGGTTAAGTACACTTAAAATCAAACCATGTCTATTTTATTTTCCTTAATGAGAACGAAATCACCTTCATTTTTTTATCTAGTCTACCTAGATTCCCAAGTATAAAAGTTAAAGACAAATTCATAATATTTTTCTGTGAATGTTTCAGCAAACGTACTTATTTAAAGCCTAGAGAATTAAAAACATTATAGTGGGTAGTCAAAGAATAAAATTATTTATGTAAAAAACAGATTCTTACCGAAGTATTCTGGGCATTTTAAACAGAATTCTTTCAAAAAGGCAGTGGCTTTCATATCAAATGTTCTAAGCTCAATTTCTGTGCCTAATCCTAAGACATCAATTTCTACCACAGGTAGTTCACAATCTCCAACAAGGTGATAAAATTGAATCAATACCTGGAGAAGAAAGAAAAAAGAAACTATCACTACTAAATAAAAAATTGCTTATGTGGATGATGGTTGTATATGGACATATGAGGTACACATAGGATATAAATATGTTTTAAAATTTAGGACAAGTTTTATAAGCACATAAACATACAAAACACACATCACACAAATAATTATTTTAATGAATTGTATTAAATAATCACAATATATCAACTAAACCCCTAATTCTTGATTAAAGAAATTAATCTTCAAAGAAAGGAAAGGAGAACCACACAATAATGTCCAGATTCAGCTTAAACAGGATGAAAGCAACAGTGCCTATGAGTAATGAGACGTTGTAAATAAGCTGTGAATAGAGGAAATAAACAATTTAAATAAACTATATCAATTTTACAATGGTACGTACCTCTGGCACTTCAAATCTTATTTTATACTGAATAATATTTTTTGAAATATCCAGCTTTTGAGACTTTTTTTGTTGATAAAATTTAACACTAGCTGTTGTCGGACAAGTTTCTTCCAACGGACTACAGGGTGCATCATAAAATTCCTCCTCTGAATCTAAACATCATAGAACGTTATTTAAGTCAATAATCAAAATTATTTGCTTAGGAACACTTTTATAACTTTTACAACTTTTCTGAAATAAATGTGAACATTAAAATATTAAAGTCTTTCAAAAATTGAATGTAAAGATAAGAAAATAAATTTTAAAAAATACAGAGATGTCTGAACAAATAATATTTTGATAAGGAAATATTGAAAATTACGAATGAAATCTTAAGCTTAATGAACATCAACTTTGAAAATCATTAGTCTATCGAAAAGTAGTTAAAGAAAATGCTATAGCAAATGACAATGCCAATAACTACCACATCACTAATACTTAAAGGAACACACGAATAATATGCTCATTCTACCTACACAGCAAAACAGGACTTCATAATACAAACTCCGAAATATTAAAAGCACAAAGCAAGTCCTAAAATTTGAATGAAGAAACTGGATGGAGCACTACTACATATATACATATACGTACATAAATATATATATAACAAATTTCTAGAATTTGCTATTAAAAAGAACTCCAAAACTTGTAAAACCATTATAAGAAACTTTAAAGAAAACTAAAACCAGCCGAAGTATATCTCTAACAACTTAAGACTGAATTTAGGGTAGATGATCTCACAAACAATAAACGTGTCCTTTCTCCCCTCCCCTCCCTGTTTACCACACACAAAGAAAAACATTCTTTAGGAAAACTGAGAATCAACATGGCAATGTTTGTTATTTAACATTTAGCCAATTAAAAGTCTTACAAATGGAAAAACAATTTATTCTTCTTCACAATGTGGCCAAGAAAAAGCACCTATTTGAAGTAAAAATATTTACCAGTTTTCATGTGTAAATGTACGAATTAAGGCTTGATTTTATTCTTTTACTAAAAAAGAAAAATGTATAAAAAGAATTTAGGATAAAAGAAAAAGTGATCCAAATAGCTAAGTAACACATGATGAGTTAGTCATCTACAAAATTTCATGGGGTCTCTTAGCTCACAGGAGGAATAAATTACTAGTTCTCCTTGTGATTATTTCAACTTTTATGTACCAAAAAAAAAATCCCACTTCAAAAGCAACTTTAAGAAACATCCAAATTATATTGTTTTAACGGAATTTTAGTGAAATTTCTGGAAAATACACAAATATCTGCTATTGCCTGAAATTTTTAACATGGTCTAAAAATGAAAACTATTTCCGTAAGATATTTTTGTAATAAGGAAAATTTCTTAAAGCAGTTTCATTTTACCATCTTCAATACATGTAAGTTCCAATAGAGGAAACATCTTCTGTGAAACATGTGATGCTCCCAAAGAAGCAGATCTTTGAATCTGGAAGAAAAGTAATTCTTAATTAACACAAAGACTTTTATTCAAAGTTCTAAGACAACTTTAACCAAAAACATACACAACCCCAATTTGAATTAAGTGAGAAAAAAATCCAGTCTGAATTAGAAAAGTAAACTATAATAAATGTATATTTAATGAAATGATTTTTACAATTTCAAGGCTAAATATAAATTATAGAACTAATTTAATAATTTCCTTGATGACAAGCTTTGAGTAGAAAAAGATCTCAGATATACCTAAACTCAAATGTTTTAGAAAATAAGGATGCCATCTTCAGGAAATCCATAAGAAACAACCCAAAGTCTCAATATATAAAGCCTCTAGAGTTGAGGAGCTTGTAGTTTCATTTTTGATATTTTGAAAGATATTTCAGTAAATTTACTTTTTTACTATTCTTGGAAATACAGCATACAAAAACATATAATACAGTTTAGAAACACAATGAAAGACACCCCTGATTCTACAAAGGCCAAGAAACAAAACTAACCGTTACCTAGAAGCACCTTATAGGATCCTCCTTGATCACATTCCCTACCACTAATTATGATCTTGCTTTCATTTACTTTTTTTTAACCTCCTATGAATGATTCTCTAAGTAATACATTTTACCTCTGCATCTTTCCACACTGTCAAAAAAGGCAATATTGCATATATTTTCCTGTGACATTATTCTATAAAACAATCATTAAATTTTATCTATACTGATAATTTACTCATTCTCACTGTTATATTGTATTCCACTGATGAATAAACCACTACTTGTCTACTATACTGTTGATAAACATTTGTAATGTTTATAGATTTTTGCTTTTACTCACAGTGACACTATAACCATCCTTGAACCTTCCTCCAGGTAGGTACTCAAATGCAAGACTTTCCCTGGTGTATGTATCGAGCAGTGGAATTGCGCATGTTCACCTTACTAAGTATTATCAAACCATTTTCACAAGTGCTTGCAAGAATAGAATAGCTTATATGGCTCCATATCCTCACAAATGTCTAATGTTTTCAGACATTTAAAATTTTGCCAATCTCACTGGCGATTTCACCCAAGTTTTAATTACAATTGCACAAATGTGTAATAGTTACACATAATATTACATAGGTTCATGGGTTATTAGTGTTGAACCCTCTCTGAATCCTGTTCATTTTGGGAAAACATTTTGATTGGAATATAACCTACTACATAAGACTATGTAACTGTAAGGATGAAGTTCAATAAATTTTCAAAAAGTACCCAAAATCCATATCCAGGAATAGAACATTATCAGCAATTCAGAAGCTTTGTTATGCTCGCACAATCATTAGGCATACCCCAAAAAGGGAATGACTATGCCACTCTAATTTTAATTTTTAATGTATCAAATTTTTTTACATATACATTCATATCAGAATAGTTTTATTTTTCATTTTCCTGACAAATAATAAAATCAAACACCTATTAACGTGTCTAGCTGCTCATTTTTTATTTAGCTGCTGGCTTCCTTATACATTTTGGATAATGTATAGTTATGCGTGTTGCAAATATTTTTCCCAATTGATCACTTGTCTTTTTGATTTTTATTTATTTTTTAAATTAAATGCATTGGGGTGACAATGGTTAGTAAAATTTACATAGGTTTCGAGTGTACAATTCTATAATACATCATCTATGTATCAGATGTGTGCTCACCACTCAGAGTGTCTTCCAAAAGTCAGACAATTTTAATTTTCATGAAGTGTGATCTGTTTTTCTTCTACATTTGTGCTTTCTAAATCCCTGAATATCTTTACTTACTACAAGGACTAGAAGATTTTCTCTTAGGTTTTTTGTTAAAGAAACTTGATGATCTTGGGCATTTACATTTAAGTCTATGTTCCATTTCAAGCTAAATTCCATGTATGCTATAAGGTAAGGGTTGATGTTCACTTTTTTCTACATAATTTTTTTCCTCATACCAATCTAGTTATTATTTCAGAACTATTTGTTGTAAGGACTATAATTCCTCCACTTAGTTGGATTGGCACCTTTGTAACAAATTAAATATACATTAACCATATATTATGGATTTTTTTCTGGACTCTTTCTACTTTATTGACCTACATGTCTTCTTCTATGCCCCTATAGCACTTTCTTGAATAAAGTAGGTATAAAATAAATCTTGAAATCAAGTATTAGAAATTCTCCAACATTACTCTTAACACAAATTGTTTCGGCTAATATATGACCTTCACATTTCCATATGTACTTTACAATAAGCTTGTTAATTTCCAGAAGAAATTTTTTTTGAATTTTAATTGGGATGGTAAGAAATCTAAAAAGTTGGGAAAGAACTGTCATCTTAATAAAGTCAGTCTGTCAACCCTAACTATATATATCATTTCACTTATTTAGGTCTTCATTTAGATCTTTAATTTTTTTTTTCAGAACTCTTTTGTTGTTTTAGGTATACAGGACTGATACTTCTTTTGTTAATTTTTCCTAAATACTTTATCTTTATTAATGCTTTTATAAACAGAATTTTTAAAATTTCATCTTTAGAAACTATCTACATTGATAATGTATCCTATAATGCTGCTAAACTCGATTACTATTACCAGTGGTATTTTTCTACATTCCTTAGGACTTTCTGCATAAATGATCGTGTAATTTGCAAATAAAGATAGGTTTACTTTTTTGTTTCCATCCTGTCTTTATTTTTGTTGACTACTGCAGAGGCTAGAACCTTCAGTACAAATCTGAATACAAGTGGTGAGAAAAGGCACTCTTGTACTATTCTTTATCTTATAAAGAAAGCATTTAGTCTTCTTCAAATTAAGAATGATATTAGCTATAGATTTTTCCTAAATGTCCTTTACCAGGTTGAGGAGGCTCTTTTGTAATTCCCAGTGTGTTAAGAGTTTTTATCATGAGTGGTTATTGGATTTTGTCAATGCTTTTTTCCTTTTTTAGACCACTTTTATTTTCTAAGATTAAATGCATTTGGTCATAATGTATTATACATTTAAAATGTCATACTATTTGGTTATAATATTTAAAGATTTTTACATCTATGCTAATGAACCTATTGGTCTGTGATTTTCTTGTAATTCCTTTGTCTGGTTACAATAGAATAATGCATAGAAACAAGAAAGTATGGCCTATGTTCAGAAAAAATAATACAAGAGAAAGCACATGCATTGGATTTAACTGTAAAAAACCTAAACTGTCTTAAATACTCAGAGCTAGAAAGACCCATAGAGAAAGAACGAAAGGAAAACAGACGACTGAAGCCACAAGTAAAAGTATCAATAAGGTGACAGATATTATAAAAATAAATCAAACAGAAATTCTAGACCTGAAAAGTAAAATAATTGAAAGGAAAATTCATTAGAGAATTTGAGACTGAAAAAAATGGCGGCGTGAGGTGAGCCTCTGTAACGCTCCCCTGGAATTTACAACGAATCGGACAACAATAACTCCACAAAGGACTCCTTGCACAGCAGACAGGCAAGACGAAGAGGCCGACTACTGAATTCACCTCCAGGTGGGTGAATCGCGCGAGCGGGGGAGGAGGGAGAGGAGAAGTGCGGAGACGGAGCCGCAGGCGGGCGCAGGACACAGACCTAGCTCAGTGCTCGGAGCCCGCTGCTCCCGGAACTACCGCCGCTGTGGGAGAGGGAAGGACTCGGACTGCTAGGGCTCCGCTCACGGCCCGCAGGGCTGAGGGGGCAGCATACAAAACCGCTGAACCCAACGCTCGCTCACGGCAGACCTCGGAGCAAAGACTGAGGGAAGAGGGCTGAAATCGGTGGTTTAAGCCCTCACTGCCGAGCGGAGAACGGAAGCCTTAGGCACGGAGACTAGCCGCCCCCTCCCTACCCTCCCAGAGCTCGCCCCGCCCCCACCTGCCCCGTGCTAGAAGCGATAAAGTAGCAGTGTCGGATCAAAGGACAGAATATTTGCTGCTCTGAGAACTGTGGACCGCAGACACAGATTCGCAGCTCAACTAGTTCCGGCAAAGGGGAGGGAGCTGTGGAAGCAGGACTGGCTGTGGTGGTGGTCACCGCCATTGCTCTGGGCCACCTCTCACAACTCACCCCGCCCCTGGCCCCACCTATCTGGGCGGATCCCTGCAGGAGTAAACAGAACTGCTGAAACAAACGGGCTCTGAATCTGGTGCAGAAAGAGCTTTGGAACTCCAAAAGCTCTTCGCATACCTATCAACCTGTTGCAGAAGACACTCCTGTAGATGTCTAGGAAGAGAAATAGTAAATCAGTGATTGCCATGAATAACCAAGGCAACAAGATAGCTCAGAAAGAAAGTGAAAAGTCTCCAGAAAAGGAACTTAGAGATATGGACCTTTGTGATTTAAATGACAGAGAATTCAAGATCGCAATTCTGAAAAAACTGAACGAGATGCAAGAAAACACAGAAAGGCAGTTTAATGAACTCAGAAACACAATCAAAGAACACCATGAGCATTTTACAAAAGAGATTGAAATCTTGAAAAAGAACCAAATAGAATTTCTGGAGATTAAGAACTCAATAGAAGAAATTAACAATAAAATATCCAGCTTAGGTAGTAGAGTTGACCAGATAGAGGAAAGAATCAGTGACATCGAAGATAGGAACCTGGAATTTACACAGAGGGAAGAAGAAAGAGACTTGAGACTTAAAAGAAATGAAAGAACTCTACAAGAACTTTCTGACTCCATCAGAAAGAGCAATATAAGAATAATGGGCATACCAGAAGGAGAAGAAAGAGGGAAGGGAACAGAGAATATATTCAAACAAATCGTCGATGAGAACTTCCCAAACTTGTGGACAGAACTGGATCCTCGAATCCAAGAAGCAAATAGAACACCTAATTACCTCAATCCCAACAGGCCTTCACCAAGGCACATTGTACTGAAGCTGTCTAAAATCAATGATAAAGAAAGAATCCTCAAGGCAGCCAGGGAAAAGAAGACGGTAACTTACAAAGGAAAGCCCATTAGATTATCATCAGATTTTTCAGCAGAAACTCTACAAGCTAGGAGGGAATGGAACCAAATATTCAAACTATTGAAAGAGAGAAATCATGAGCCAAGAATAATATATCCAGCAAAGATCTCCTTTAGATATGAAGGAGGAATAAAGACCTTTCCAGACATCCAGAAGCTGAGGGAATTTTCTAATACACGACCTGCACTACAAGAAATACTAAAGGAGGCTATTAGACCACCATCAACAGGGACAACTTGTGGCAACCAAAACATAAAAAGGGGGAGCGTAAAGGCCTGAACTGGAATATGGGAATAGAGAAAGTAAGCGGACTGAAGAAACTGGAATACTCTAAATATCAAACTTTCTTTTACATAAACTCAAGGGTAACCACTCAAAAAACATCCAAATCTGAAATATGTACTGTAATAAAAGAAGAAACAGAGGGAAACATCATAGAATACTACCACACAGAAATAACAGACAACAACAAAAAGGCAAAGAAACAATGGAGACACAGCCTTACCAGAAAACTAAAGACAGAATGACAGGAAATCCTCACATATCAATAATCACCCTAAATGTAAATGGACTGAACTCACCAATAAAGAGACACAGAGTAGCAGATTGGATCAAAAAACTAAACCCAACCATATGCTGCCTACAAGAGACACATCTCAGCTACAAGGACAAGCATAGACTCAAAGTGAAAGGGTGGAAATTGACACTTCAAGCAAATGGTACCCAGAAAAAATCAGGTGTAGCCATAATGATTTCCGATGAAACAGACTTCAGGGTGAAAAAGATAACAAGAGACAAAGATGGACATTTCATAATGGTAAAGGGGACTATACAACAAGAAGACATAACAGTCATCAATATTTATGCCCCCAATCAGGGAGCACCGAAATATACCAAGCAACTACTAACAGAACTAAAGGGAGAAATTGACCAAAACACAATTATACTAGGGGACTTAAATACATCATTGACAGCTATGGATAGATCCTCCAAACAGAAGATAAATAACGAAATCGCAGCCCTAAATGACACATTAGATGAATTGGACATAATTGACATATATAGAGCACTTCATCCTAAAACATCAGACTATACATTCTTTTCTAGTGTACATGGAACATTCTCAAGGATAGACCATATATTGGGACACAAAATCAGCCTCAGCAAATTTAAGAAGATTGAAATCATACCAAGCATATTCTCTGATCACAAAGCTTTGAAATTGGATATCAACTGCAAAAAGAAAGCAGGAAAAAACACAAATACATGGAGATTAAACAACATACTTTTAAAGAAGGACTGGGTCAAAGAAGAAATTAGAGGAGAGCTCAAAAGATACATAGAAACAAATGACAATGAAAATACATCCTACCAAAATTTTTGGGATGCCGCGAAAGCAGTTTTAAGAGGGAAATTTATATCATTACAGGCCTATCTCAAGAAACAAGAAAAATCCCAAATAAATAACCTCATGTTAAACCTTAAAAAACTAGAAAAAGAAGAACAAGCGAAACCCAAGGTCAGCAGAAGAAAGGAAATAACAAAAATCAGAGCAGAACTAAATGAAATAGAGAACAAAAAGACAATAGAAAAAATTAATGTGACAAAAAGCTGGTTCTTTGAAAAGATTAACAAAATCGACAAACCCTTGGCTAGACTCACTAAGATAAAAAGAGAGAAGACACTAATTAACAAAATCAGAAATGAAAAAGGGGAAGTTATCACGGACACCACAGAAATACAAAGGATTATCCAAGAATACTATGAAGGACTATATGCCACCAAATTTAATAACTTAGAAGAAATGGACAAGTTCTTAGAAACATATAGCCTTCCAAGGCTGAACCAAGAAGAAGTGGAAAATCTAAACAGGCCGATCACCAGTAACGAAATTGAATCAGTCATCAAAAACCTTCCCAAAAGCAAAAGTCCGGGACCAGATGGCTTCACCAGTGAATTCTACCAAACCTTCAAAGAGGATCTAATACCAATCCTGCTCAAACTCTTCCAAAAAATTGAAGAAGAGTCAGTACTCCCTAACTCATTTTATGAGGCCAACATTACCCTGATACCAAAACCTGGTAAGGACAACACAAAAAAAGAAAACTACAGACCTATATCTCTGATGAATACAGATGCTAAAATCCTAAACAAAATTCTAGCAAATCGAATACAACAATGCATTAAAAAGATTATTCATCACGACCAAGTGGGGTTCATCCCCGGGGCACAAGGATGGTTCAACATTCGAAAATCCATCAATGTGATACATCACATAAACAAAATAAAGGACAAAAACCATATGATTCTATCAATTGATGCAGAAAAAGCATTTGATAAGATACAACATCCATTTATGATTAAAACACTTACTAAAATTGGTATAGAAGGAAAATACCTCAACATAATAAAGGCCATATACGACAAGCCCTCAGCTAACCTCATAATTAATGGTGAAAAGCTGAAGCCCTTTGCTCTACGTTCAGGAACACGACAAGGTTGTCCCCTATCACCTCTGCTTTTCAACATAGTGTTGGAAGTCCTCGCCAGAGCTATCAGGCAAGAGAAAGAAATAAAAGGCATCCAAATTGGGAATGAAGAAGTTAAATTGTCACTCTTTGCAGATGACATGATGCTATACATAGAAAACCCTAAAGACTCCACCAAAAAGCTATTAGAAACAATCAATGAATATAGTAAAGTTGCTGGCTACAAAATCAACGTACAAAAGTCCATTGCTTTCCTATATACCAACAATGAAATCTCAGAAAAAGAGAGAGAAAAAACAATTCCTTTTGCAATTGCAGCAAAAAGAATAAAATACCTAGGAATAAACTTAACCAAGGATGTGAAGGATTTATATGCTGAAAACTATAAGACATTTTTGAAAGAAATTGAAGAAGACACAAAGAAATGGAAAGACATTCCGTGCTCATGGATTGGAAGAATCAACATCGTTAAAATGGCCATATTACCCAAAGCAATATACAGATTTAATGCAATCCCCATTAAAATCCCAATGGCATTTTTTAAAGAAATAGAACAAAAAATCATCAGATTTGTTTGGAACCACAAAAGACCCCGAATAGCCAAAGCAATATTAAAAAAAAAGAACAATACTGGAGGTATCACACTCCCTGATTTTTCCTTGTACTACAGGGCTACAATATACAAAACAGCTTGGTATTGGCGGAAAAACAGACTCATAGACCAATGGAATAGAATTGAGAACCCAGAAATAAAACCACATAAATATGGACAGATAATTTTTGACAAAGAAGCTAAAAACATACAATGGAGAAAAGACAGCCTCTTCAATAAATGGTGCTGGCAGAATTGGATAGCTACGTGCAAAAGAATGAAACTGGACTGCTATCTGTCACCATGTACCAAAATTAATTCAAAATGGATCAAAGACTTAAGCATAAGACCTGACACAATAAACTGCATTGAAGAAAACATAGGTACTAAACTTATGGACCTTGGGTTCAAAGAGCATTTTATGAATTTGACTCCAAAGGCAATGGAAGTAAAAACTAAAATAAACAAATGGGATTATATGAAACTGAAAAGCTTCTGCACAGCAAAAGAAACTATTGACAAAATAATGAGGCAACCAACTGAATGGGAGAAGATTTTCGCAAACAGTTCCTCTGATAAGGGGCTAATATCCAAAATATACAAGGAACTCATGAAACTCAACAACAAAAAAACAAACAACCCAATTGAAAAATGGACAGAGGACCTGAAGAGACATTTCTCCAAAGAGGATATACAAATGGCAAATAGACATATGAAAAAATGCTCAACATCGCTAATCATCAGAGAAATGCAAATGAAAACCACAATGAGATATCACCTCACCCCAGTCAGAATGGCTTTCATCAACAAAACAAATAGTAACAAGTGTTGGAGAGGCTGTGGAGAAAAAGGAACTCTAATACACTGTTGGTGGGAATGCAGACTGGTGCAGCCGCTATGGAAGGCAGTGTGGAGGTTCCTCAAGAAATTACGAATAGAATTACCATATGACCCAGCAATCGCTCTCCTGGGTATCTACCCCAAAAATATAAAAGCATTTCTCTACAGAGACACGTGTACTCCAATGTTCATTGCAGCTTTGTTTACGGTGGCCAAGACATGGAAACAACCAAAATGTCCTTCGATAGATGAATGGATAAAGAAGTTGTGGTACATATACACAATGGAATACTATTCGGCGTTAAGGAAAGATGATATAGGAGCATTTGTGACAACATGGATGGATCTCGAGAGAATAATGCTAAGTGAAATAAGTCAGACAGAAAAAGCAGAGAACCCTATGATTTCACTGATATGTGGTATATAAACCAAAAAGAACAAGACAAACAAATGAGAAACAAAAACTCATAGACACAGACAATAATTTAGTGGTTACCAGAGGGTAAGGGGGTGGGGGGTGGGTGATGAGGGTAAAGGGGATCAAATATATGGTGATGGAAGGAGAACTGACTCTGGGTGGTGAACACACAATGGGATTTATAGACGATGTAATACAGAATTGTACACCTGAAATCTATGTAAATTTACTAACAATTGTCACCCCAATAAAATTAATTAAAAAAAAAAAAAAAAAAAAAAAAAAAAAAAAAAAATTCATTAGAGAATTTAAGTAAGAGACCTGAGCTAGCAGTAGAAAGAATCAGTGAACATCAAGACAAGTCAATCGAAATTGTCAAGAAAACAGAATAAAGAAAAGTGAACGCACTTTAAAGGAACTATGGACACCATCAATGAGTCAATATATGCATTATGAGAAGATCAGCAGATGAATAAAAATAAAAAGGGGTAGAAAAATACCTAAAAAAATAACAGCCCCAAATGTCCCCAAATCTGATTGAAAAATGTGAACCTAAAAAACCAACAAATTCAGTCAAATCCAAGTAACATACACTCAAACAGATCCACAACAAAACATGTTATAAACAGTAAAAGACAGTCAAAGAGAGAAACTTGAAAGCAACAAGAGAGAAGCAAGTTGCCACATACTAGAAATCCTCAACAAATTAGCAGCCAATTTCTGATCAGAAGACACGAAGGACATAAAGTAAAGGAATGACCTTTTTTTTTTAACGCTCCTCTTTTTTTTTTAATTTACTTAATTTTATTTATTTATTTAAAAAGTTTATTAGGGTGACAATTGTTAGTAAAGTTACATAGGCTTCAGGTGTACAATTCTGTACTATATCATCTACATATCACATTAATGAGGGTAAAAAGGATCAAATACATGGTGAGGGAAAGAGAACTGATTCTGGGTGGTGAACGCACAAGGAATGACATTTTAAGTGCTAGAAGAAAAACAGTAAATCAAGAATTCTGCGTATGGCAAAACTGTTCTTTAAAAAAAAATGAGAAATTAAGACACTGCCAAACAAACACCATCTGAAAAAGTGTGTTATTACTAGACTTGCACAACAAGAAATGCCAAAGAGTGTTCTCTAGGTTAAAGTAAAAACACTAGTTACTAACTAAAAGCCATACAAAGAAATAGGGATCTCCAGTAAAGATAAATATGTGGGCATTAAGGACATATTACTGTATTTATAATTCACAACTATACTTTTTATGTCCTACACACTTAAAAGAAAAATGTATAAAAGTAATTATAACTGTTATTGAGTATCCAGTGTATAAAGATGCAATTTGTGACAACATCTTAATGGTGGGAGGACAGAGCTGTACTGTGGAAGAGTTTTTGTATGCTACTGAGGTTAAGTTGGTAACAATTCAAATCATAATATGATAAATTAAGAATGTTAAATATAATTGACAAAAACTATAAAAAATATCTAAAGGTACACAAAAAGAAAATTACAAGAGAATCAAAATAGTTCACTACAAAAAAATTAATCATAAAAAGAGGCAGTAATAGAGAAAATGAGAGGCAAAGAGTATAAGATATAGAGAAAACAAAAAGCAAAATGGCAGCGCAAAGTCCTCCTTTATCAGTAATTATTTTAAATATCAATGGATTGAACCATCCAATCAAAAGGCACAGGCTAGCAAAATGGGTTAAAAAAATATATAATCCAACTATGTACATGCTGTCTATAACAGACTCACTTTAGAGTCAAATACATAGAAAGTAAAAAGATGAAAAAAGACATTCTATGAAAATTGCAATCAAAACACAAGTGGTTATACTCATTTCAAACAAAAGACTTTACATGCAAAATGTTAACAAAAGACAAAAACGTCACCATAAATAATAAAAGGAATAACTCATTAGGAAGATGTAATAATTATACACCCAATAACAGAGTCCCAAAGTATGCAAAGAAAACACTGACAAAATAAGAGAAACAAAGTTTTACAAATAGTTCCAGACTTCAATATCTCACTTTCAATAAAGGATAGAACCTCTATACAGAAGATCAATAAGGAAAATGAATTGAACAACACTATATACCACCTAAATATATTAATAACAATCATATATAGAACATTTCACCCAACAACAGCAGAATATACACTCTTCTCAAGTACATGAAGAACATTTAACAGTATAGACCATGTGTCACAAAACAAGTGTACAAAATTTTTAAAAGTGAAAACATATAAAGTGTCTTCTCTAACTACAATGGAAACAAGCCAGAAATCACTAACAGAATGAAATCTGTAAAAATTAGAAACATATAGAAATTGAACAAAACACTAAAAAAATCAATCTGTCAAAGAAAAATATCACAAGAAAAATTGCAAATTACTTTGAGATGAAAAAAATCAAAAGACATGAAAACTTAAGGGATACCTTTAAAACAGAGCTCAAAGAGAAATTTATTGCTATAAGTAAGCATACATTAAAATAGAGGAAAGATTTCAAATCAATAACCTCACTTTATACTCAAGGAGCTAGAAATTATTAAGATCAAATGAAACCAAAAGCTAGCAAAGGTAAAGAAATACAAAGATTATAGCAAAAATAAATGAAATCTGAACATAAAATAATAGAATTAACAAAACCAAAAGTTGGTTCTTTGAAGAGATCAACAAAACTGATAAAACTTCAGCTAAACTAAAAGAAAAAGCATAAATAACTAAAATCAGAAATCAAATTGAAGTCATTAGCACAAACATTACAAAAATAAAAATAATTATAGAAACTACTATGAACAATTGTACGCTAACAAATTGGATAAACTAGATTAAATGGATAAATTCCAAGAAAGATACGGATTACCTAAACTGACTCAAGAAGAAACAGAAAATCTGAACAGACTCTTAACAAGAGATTGAATCAGTAATCAAAATCCTCCCAAGAAAACCAAGTCAGAAGGCTTCACTAGTGAATTTTACCAACATTTGAAAAATAATTAAAACCTTCCTTCTCAAACTCTTCAAAAAATCAGAGAAAACACTCCTAACTCAGTATCTTAGGCCTGATAACAAAGCCAGACAACAAAATTCTAGAAACCATATCCAATAGTCTATTAAAAGCGTTAAACACCATAACCAAGTAGAACCTATCCTAGGAAAAGCAAGGGTGATTCAACATAAAAAATAAATTCTTGTAAAACATCACAGTAACCATCAACAAAATGAAGACAACCTACTGATTGGGAGAAGATATTACCCAATGATACATCTGGATAAGGAGTTAATATCCAAAATTTATACAACTTAACACCAAAAAAACCCAAACAATCCAATTAAAAAATGGGCAGAGAACATGAAAAGACACTTCCTCCAAGAAGACATACAAACCGCCACCATACGAGTATGAGAAAATGCTCAATTTCACTAGCTATTAGGGAAATACAAATCAAAATCACAATAAGATGCAAGCTCACATCTGTTAGAATGGCTGTTATCAACAAGTAACAAGTGTTGGAACGATTGTGGAGAAAAATGAACTATTGGCAGGAATGGAAATTGGTACAGCCACTACTGAAAACAGTATGGAGGTTCCTCAAAAAATTAAAAATGGAATTACCAAATGACCCAGCAATTCCTATTCTGGATATCTACCCAAAAATCTAAAAACATTTGTCTGTAAAGATATATGTACCCCTATGTTCACTACAGCATTATTCACGGTGGCCAAAACATTGAAACAACCAAAGTATCCTTCGATAGATGACTGGATAAAGAATATGTGGTATATATACAGAATGGAATATTACTCAGCCATAAGAAAAGATTAAATACTGCCATTTGCAACAATGTGAATAGATCTTGAGATTATCATGTTAAGCGAAATAAGTCAGACAGAAAGTCAAAGAACCACATGATCTCACTCATATGTGGGATATAAAACTGATAGCAACAAATGACCAAGACAAACACAGAAACAAAACCTCATAGATACAGAGAACAGTTTAGGGGATTGGGGATGTTGGAGGAGGGAAAAGGAAATCAAGTATATGGCAATGGAAGGAGAACAGACTGGGTGGTGAACACAGTCAATAATATATAGATGATGTATTACAGAATGGTACACTTGAAACCTATATAATTTTACTAACCAATGTCACCCCAATACATTTAATACAAAATTTTAAAATAAATATAAGAAAAGACGATTGGATAAAGAAGATGTAGTACACATATACACTGGAATATTATTAAATACTTGGCCATAAAAAAAGAATGAAATCTTACCATTTGTGACAACATGGATGGACCTGGAGGGTATTATGCTAGGTGAAATAAGTCAGACAGAGAAAGACAAATACCACATGATTTTACTTATATGTGGAATCTAAAGAACAAATGAACAAATAAACAAAAAGAAAACAGACCCATAGATGCAGAGAACAAAGTGATGGTTGCCAGATGTGGGGGCGATTGGGGGCCTGGGTGAAAAAGCTGAAGGGATTAAGAAATACAAATTGGTAGCTAAAAAATAGTTACAAAAATATAAAGTACAGCATAGGGAATAGTCAATAATTTTGTAGTTAACTATGTGTGGTGCCAAGTGGATATTAGACTTACAGGGGAATCACTGTAAATTATATAAATGTCTAACCACTATACTGTACACCTGAAACTAATATAATATTGAATGTCAACTATAATTAAAAAATAAAAACTAATTTAAAAAAGAAAATATGAAAAAAAAAGAAAGCAAACAGGTAGATACTAGGAGTTTGAGTGATGGACAGTGAATAGGTAATGATTGTCTTAATAGACGCAGGGTTTTCTTTTAGGATGATAAAAATATTTTAGACCTACGTTACACAACATTGTGAATATACTAAAATCAAAGAGCAGTACACTTTGAAACACTTTGAAATGTTATGTGAATTTAATATTATGTGTATTTCACTTCAATTTAAAATAATCACACTATAAAAAAAATTCTGCAACAAGAAAAAAGAAAGCTACAGTGGCTATTTTAATATCAGATAAAGTACTTCAGAAAAAGGAATATAACTAGGGTTAATGAGAGATATTACATACTGACAAAGGAATACACCAAAGCAAAGTAACAATCCTAAATGTATATGTATTCAACAACAAAAAACTTTAAAATACACAAAGTAAACATTGACAAATGAAACATCCAACTTCAAGAGATATTTAAGTATTAAAACATTTAAGACTTGTGACTGAAACTTTGTTTCTAAAACAACAAGCATTCATAAAGGGGTGATTCTTTGTTTTAAAAAAATACATATTTTATCTGCCTTGTAAAACCATTTCAACATAAATTAAAATTCTTAGTAGAGATCTAATGTTTCGTACTGAATTTTCTCTGGAAAGTTGGAAAAAGTCGAAAACAGAATCCCTGCAGATTAGGAAGTCATCTATATAGAAAGCAATATGGTAATAGCAGAAAGAAGATCACTTGTAGATGTGTTCAAAGAAAGGGAGAAAAAGAAACCTGAATTCAAAATTTGGTTTAACAAGCTATATGATCGTAGGCAAAATATTTAACCTCTGTAAAAGACTATTTCCTGGGCAAAATAATGACCATAATAGCTAACTTGCTAGATTATGATCAGGATTAAAGATACAATATGCAAAAATCTAGAGGTGTGCTAGGTGTTGAACATAAATAATAGGTACACTTATATAGTAATCCTTTGCCGAATGTGTGGCCTGGCACATTATATAAAGTCAGTAAAACAAGATATAATAAATGGTTATTCTCTGCCTTTTTTTATATATGCCTCTGATTTTTAAAAGTAACATGGTAATATATCCAAATATATGTACAAGAAAGTTCAAAGCGGTACTTTTATAACTATGAACACTCATAACAATATGAAAGCCCATCAAAAAGGGATTATGTTAAGTAAAGGATGGTACACTCATACAATTCAATACTATATATCATCATTAAAAAAGAATAAGGTAGCTAGCTCTGTATGTGCTAACATGAAATATCTCTATGGTATTTAACATATGATAATAATGGTAAAAGAACAAAGATTCAAAAGTGGTAAATACAATACCACTCATGTAAATTCTAAAAAGAATATATATATACATACACATACACACATACGTGTACACACACGTACACACACATACACACAGAGGTGCATATGTTTGTATGTGTGTGTACTAGCATATGTCAGATACATTTTTAGAAAACTAGAGATGCAGTGGTTAATAGTGTTACCGTTGAGGAGAGGAACTGAAGGATGGAGAAGTGAAAAAAAGTAAACTTATTTTTACCTTTCTTTGCTACCCTGTTCTTCCAAAAATAAGACCTAGCTGGACAATCAGCTTTAATGCGTCTTTTGGAGCAAAAATTAATATAAGACCTGGTCTTATGTTATATTATATTATACAATTATAATTATTATTATTGTAAAATAAGACATGGTCTTATATAATTATAATTACTATTAGTATTGTAAAATAAGACCTGGTCTTATATAATTATAATTACTATTATTATTGTAAAATAACACCTGGTCTTTGTTTACATTATATTATATGATTATAATTACTATTATTATTGTAAAATAAGACCTGGTCTTATATAATTTTTGCTCCAAAAGACGCATTAGAGCTGATTGGCAGGCTAGGTCTTATTTTCGGGGAAACACAGTATGTGCACCTTTTACTACTTCATCATTTGCTCTTTTAAAATGTAATTTTTTAAAGGTCTATTCAAAATGAACTCAGTTGCTTTACCCAAAATTTCTGTGGTCATTACAAATACTACTTGTAATTTTTTTAAATTCGTGTTTTTATTAATTTTGTAAATAACATTACCTGAAATGATTTGACAGGGGCATGTACTTCAGTTGCAGGTGTGGGTTTTGGAATGCTTTCAATCAATTCCAAAATCCCTTGAAGTTTTTTATCTGAGATTCGTAAAGAAATCAGTGGTAACTTTCCAAAAATCTTGAATCTGTTTCAAAAAGACAGGAATCATTATAAAGCAACTTTCATTATGAGTTAAGTGCATTAATTAAAAAGATGACTGTTCCCGGAAATTATCCAAAATTAATAAAATGTGATTTTAGCCCTAAAATTATCCATTGTCGATGCACAAATTATCCCATAATTGCCACTCAAATTTACATTTTACCTTATTGACCAGTCTCACTGGATGAACTAACCTCATTATTTTTCAGAAGCTTATTTTCTAATGTTATTACGTTTCTTTATCCCTCTATTATTTACAAAGAACAGTTGACAATCACTATTTATCAAGTGTTTATGACATGGTAGGTATTAATAAAAGCAATTGATATGCATCACCATAAATAGTCCTCACAACCTATAAGGCAGACAACCTATTTCTGTTCCATTTCGTAAAAATTCCTGTATGTACATGGTTCCTATCATGAAACTAAAGCTTAGTAAGTTCAAATGACTTGTCCAAGAGATTATACAAATAAAATCATGTTAAAAAATCAGATCTAACTAAAAAGGAAAAAATCATACAATCATATAAATAGATGCATAAGACAAAATCTAACACACATTCATAATAAAAAATATAAAGCTCTCAGTAAACTAGAATAAAGGAGAACTTCCTCTATTTGATAAAGAATATGTTCAAAAAACCTACAGCTAACACCATACTCAGTGGTAAGAAATTCAAGGTTTTCCAACTAAGATTAGGTACAAAGCAAAGATGTCCCTCTCACTACCCCTTTTCAAGATTGTACTGAAAGTCCTTGTGAATGAAATAAGACAAAAAAGGATATAAAAGGCATACGGATTGGGAAAGATAACACAAACTGTCTTTGTTTGCTGATGAAATAATCATCTATATAGAAAATCCAATGAATTAAAAAAACAAACAAAAACCTCCGGGAACTCATAAGCCATTATTATAAGGCTGACAGATACAAAGTTAATACAAAATAGTCAATCCCTTTTCAATATACCAACAATGGAACTGGAATTTCAAATTAAAAACATAATACTATTTATATTAGCAACCAAAAAGAAATACTTAGGTATAAATCTAACAAAATACATACAAGATCTACATGTGAAAAACTGTGAAACTCTGATGAACGAAATCAAACTACATAAACGAAGAGATATTCCATATTCATGAAAAGGAAGACTCGATATTGACAAGATGTCAGTTCTTCTCAAACTGATCTAAAGATTCAATGCAATCACAAACAAAATCTCAGAAAATTATTTAATGGATATTAACAAAATAATTCTAAAATTTATATGGAAAGACAAAAGACCCAGAATATCAACATAACATTAAAGAGACAAACAAGGTTGGAGGATTGGCACTCCCTGAGTTCAAGACTTACTGTACAGCTACAGTAAGACACTGATATTGGTGAAAGAATAAACAAAAAGATGAATGGACCAGAATAAAGAGCCCAGGAATAGACTCCATAAACATAATCAACTGATGTGGGACAAAGGAGAAAAAGCAATACAATGAAGCAAAGATATTCTCTTCAACAAATGTTACTGCAATAATGGGAAACCACACGCAAGAAAAATGAATCTAGACAACAGACCTTATACCCTTCATAAAAATTCAAAATGGATCACATACCTAAACATAAAATGCGAAACTACAAACACTCCAAAAAGATAAATTCAAGAAAACCTAGATGATCTTAGGTATGGCCATGAATTTTCAGATACAAAGGCACAAGTCACGAAAAAATAATTGATAAGTTGGACTTCATTAAAATTAAAACTTCTGCTCTACAACGCCAAGAGAATCAAAAGACAAGCCACAAATGGAATGAAAGCATTTGCAAAACACACCTCATAAAGGACAGTTATCCAAAAATATACAAAGAATTCTTAGAACTCAGTAATATAAACAATCAATTGAAAAATGAAACAAAGATCTTGATAGATACCTCATCAAAGAAAACATACAGATGAAAATGTTCCACATCATATATCATCAGGAAAATACAAATTAAAACAACAATGAGATACCACGCCATACCTATTAGAATGACCAAAATCGAGACTGATGATAAAATCAAATAATGGCAATGGTGTGCAACAAACAGCAAGAACTCTCATTCACTGCTGTTGTTAATGCAAAAGGGTACAGCCATTCTGGAGGAAGTCTAGTACTTTCTCACAGAAGTAAACATAGTCTTACCATATGATCCAGGAATTGCACTCTGGTCTTTACCCAAAAAAAGTGAAACTTATGTCCCCCAAAAAACCTGCACACAAATGTTTATAGCATCTTTACTCATAATTTTATATGAATAAAACTTATCCACATAAACTTTATATTCTAATTCATTGTCAAAATCTGAAAGCAACCAAGATGTCTGACAGTAGGTGAATGAATAAACAAACTGTGGTAGACAATGGAATATTATTATTCAGCAAGAAAAAGAAATGAGCTATGAAGTCATGAAAAGACATAGAAGAACCTTAAATGCATATAATTATGTGGAAGATGCCAATCAGAAAAGGCTACATATTGTATGATTCCAACTATATGATATTCTGAAAAGGCAAAACTATGGACACAGTAAAAAGGTGTTTGCCAGAGGGTGGTAGAGGAATGAATAGGTGGATAACAAAAGATTTTTAGGGCATTGCAAATAGTTTATGTGATATACTCTATACAATATCATAAAGATGGATACGTGTCATTACACATTTGTCCAAACCCACAGAATGTACCATACCAAGAGTGAATTGCAATGTAAACTATGGATTTTGGGTGATTATGATGTGTTAATGTAAGTTCGTCAATTGTAACAAAAGCACCGCTCTGGTGGGGGATGGCAATGCGGCAGGCTGTGCCTGAGTAGATGCAGGGCATATATGGGAAATCGCTGTATCTTTCTATCTGTTTTCTGTGACCCTATAACTTCTCTAAAATAAATAAAATCTTTAAAAAGTAATAAGAGATTGATATCAAAAAGAGAGTAAACTTTCATTCACCATTTTTATGCCTATACTTTTCCTAAAACTTACTTTTTCAATTCATGCACACTGGCTACTATACTACGTTTATCATTCTAAAAATATATCTGAATTCCTAGGAAAAAATTGTAAGCTTACTTTTACTTCCAACAGCCTAAATATTTGTAATTAATCTCATACATACTACTTTAACTTAGGAACCTATTATGGATTAGTCTCATAAATGTATCTCAACTTTTTTTCAATTTCTTTAAATATGCCCATACAACCTAAAAATGATAGGCACCAAAATGCTACCTCCCAAATAGAGTGCTCCCTTTTATTTGCCTTAAACTTTCTAAGCTCAAACTTAAAAACAAACAAAAACAAAAAAATACACAAAACTGGCTGATATTTGTAAAGTTCCAGGATTTTATATAATATTTTACAATGTTTACAACTTACAAAATTGTTATCAAACACTTCTCAAATTTCATCTTTCTGAATCATTCTAGTTTCTGCCTGGGATTATTTTGGGTACACTTCTCTGGTCCCAAGCTATAGCCATTTTAGTATCAATAGAATACTAGTTTAAATGGCTTCCCTGGTGTCTTTTCCCTTTCACTGGTCATGTTTGGCTATAATGGACTGGGCCAGAAGCTGGCAAACTATGGTCATGGGTTAGTTAATCCAGCCTGCTGGTTATTTTTGTAAATCAAGTATTACTAGGACACAGCCATGCCCATTCATTATGTATTGTTTATGGCTGCTTTCATGCTAAACAGCAGAGTGGAGTAGCTGTGACAGAAATAGCATGGACTTGAAGCTTACAGTACGTATTATCTGGCCCTTTACAAAAAAAGTTTGCTGGCTGTTACACTAAATTAATTTCACGTGACTTTGCATTCCTCTATCTATCTATCTAGACATTTTAATCAGCTATTTTAATTACTGATACAAGTACACATAATCCCTTCTTTACAGGACGTAAATTCTCCCTAATCATATACTAAAAGAAGAATCGAAAGCAAGGCAAGTTAACCTTTTCTTCCCTCAGTAATATCCCTTTTTGTCTGGCATCCCATAATTTCCTAGATTCTAGTATACGTACCAAATAAAAAGTAATAAAAAATACTGAAAAATAAATCAATTCATACATATACATTTACCCCAGAAAATCACATACATCTTTGTCCTTATCACATACTGACAAACTTTACAAGAAATATCAGACAACAGCTAATTGGCAGGAAGAAATTTGAGGAGGAACCAAAGAACCTAAGACTTGCATTTAAAATCAAACTATACCTCATGCTGGATTATAAAACAACAAAATGTGTAGAATGGCTTTCTTTCCTTCCACCTCAATGAGATTGCTGACATTCCTCTGCCTTAAAATTCTCAGAATGCAGTTAGATAAGAAGAAAGTCTAGAAGCACAAGACTTAATATGCTGCATAATGTTTGCTAGTGAAAAGAGTCATTATAATTTAAAAGGCCACAAATTAAGGCATAGGTTTCTCTTAGGTCTCTCCCTTTCACGTGGAGAGAATAGTGAGTAGTCGGAACCTGGTGTATACCACAGCATGTAGGAAGGCCAGAATGTAACTACTTCCCTCTATCCTTTCTATAATGGAGGCACAAACCTTTCAGCACTACTACTATGTGAGTATTCTTTTGTTGCATCTCTACCAACAATTTCTTTGAAACTGATTGGTAGATGTTAGATGTGTCTTTGGTTACATTTTTTTAAATTAAATGTACTGGAGTGACAATGGTTAGTAAAACTACATAGGTTTCAAATGTATATTTCTATAATACATCATCTATATATCACATTGTGATTACCACCCAGAGTCAGTTCTCCTTCCATCACCAGATATTTGACCCCCTTTACACTCTTCTATAATCTCTCCTTCTCCCTTACTCTCTGGTAACCACTAAACTGCTGTCTGTGCCTGAGTTTTTGTTTGTCTTGTTCCTTTGTTGCTTTCAGTTTTAAATCCCACATGAGTGAAGTCATATGATTGTTGACTTTTTCTGTCTGACTTATTTCGCATAGCATAATTTTAAAATAGTTCTGACAGAAGTTTGCATGTTTGCAAGGGAGAGAAAAAGTAGTGGTGGAAAGAGGTGAAAGGGCTAGCTACAGTCTAAAACTATTTAGAACTAAATCATCTAAACAGTTCACCAGCCTTCTCTACTTAGGATCCTGGGCTGAAAGCTTTAGTTATCAATAAAAGATCTAGGTAAAGATAAATACATGATAAATATAAAATCAAGTATTATAGTTTTAGAGTATAACTCCACTTTTGATTTTCTGTAGAATTTAAAAATCAAATGCATAAAAATAAAAATCTTTGTTAATAGGTACACAATATATAAATATATAATTTGTGACATCAGTACCATAAAATGAAGGGAATGGAGTAGGAAAAAGATAAGAGTTTTCTGTGTAATTAAAATTGGCATCAATTTTACCTACTGTTATAATTTTACAATGTTGTATGCAATTTCCCTGATAAATAATAAGAAAATTTCTATAGAATATGTACATATGGAAAAGAAAAGGATACCAAACTATGTAACAACACAAAAATGAACTAAACACAAAGGCAGTAAGGGAAGAAATAAAGGACAAAAAAGATATTAAGACATACAGAAAGTAAATAACAAAATGACAAAAGTCCTTCCCTATTTCCTTTAAGTGTAAATGGCTTAAACTTCTGAATCAAAAATATAAATTGACAGAATGGATTAAAAAAATAAAGTCCCTGTACAATCAAGAGACTCACTTGAGACCTCAGTACACAAATAGTTTGAAAGTTATTCCAATAGTCTGAAAGATATTCCGTGCACATAAACAAAAGAAAGCAAAAATGGCTATAATAATTATTAGTCAAAATAGACCGTAAGTCAAAACCTGTTACAAGAGACAAAGAAGGACATTTTACAATGACAAAACTGTCACTTCAAGTAGATGTAACAATTACAAACATACATGCAAGAAATATCAGAGCTGAAAAATATGAGTCAAACACAGAATTGAGAAAAATATATCTACAATAACATGAGACTTTAATACTTCACTTTCAATAACTGATAGACCAACCAAAAAGAACTTCAATAAACAGAAAACTAGAACAACACTATCGACAAGTTGAACCAAAGAGACATATGTAGACACTCTCCTATACTCCAACACCAGAATACACATTTTTCCTAAGTTCACATAGAATATTCTCCAGGATAAGCCATTATGCTAGGTCACAAGTAAGTGTCAAAATATTTTAAAAGATTGAAATCATAGAAAGCATCCTTTCCAATAACAAGGAATGGAACCAGAAAATCAATACCAGAAGAAAAACGTAAAATTCACAAATCAAACAACACACTCACTGTTAAACAATGGGTCAAAGAAGAAATCACAGAGAAATGAGAAAATATCGAGACAAGTGAAAATAAAAACATAATGTATCAAAATATACAGGATGCAGCAAAAGCCATGCTGAGGGAAATTTATAGTTGTAAACACATTAATCAAGAAGAAATAACTCAAATCAACAACTTATCTTTATACCTTAAGGAACGAGAAGAAGAGCAAACCAATTCAAAAGTCAATGAAAGGGAATAAAGATTAGAGCAGAAAGAAACAAAGTAGATTAAAAAATAATAGAGAAAATCAACAAAACCAAAGGTGGTTCTTCAAAAAACAAAATTGAAGGCCTTTTATCTCTAGACTGAAGAAAAAAAATTGAAATCAGAAATGAAAGTGGGGACATTACTACCAATTCTATAGAAATAAGAAAGACTATAAGAAAGTACTATGGACAGTTTTGTAACATTATGTCCATAGTACATAAATAATGAAGTTGGATGAATTACCAACAAATTGAATAATTTAGAAGTAGAGAAATTCCCAGAAACACAAACCTATCAAAACTAAATTGTGAAAAATTAACACACCAAAAAGATACAGAAAATCTGGAGAGACCTATAACTAGCACAGTGATTGAATCAGTAATCAAAAATCTCCCAACAACAAAGAAAATCCATGATCAGATAGCTTCACTGGTTAATTCTACCAAACATTTTTAAAAGTACAACACAAATCCTTCTCAAACTCTTCCAAAAAATTTAAGAGAAAGGAATACTTCCTAATTCATTCTGAAATCAGCATTATTTTGACACTAAAGCCAGAAAAAAAACACTACAAAATAACTATAGAGCAATGTTTCTTATAAAAATTGACTCAAAAATCCTCAATAAAGTACCTGCAAACAAAATTCAACACCGCATTAAAAGGATTATACACCAAAACCCCGTCAGACTTATTCCTGGGATACAAGGATGGCTCAACATATGAAAATAGGTAAATATAATACACCACCTTAGTAGAACAAAGGAAAATAAAACACATGACCATCTCACTTGAAGAAAAAAACATTTGAAAAATTCAACATGCTTCTATGATAAAAACACTCAATGAATTAATAATAGAAGGAAACCACCTCAACATAACAAAAGTCATATATGAAAAAAACCACACCTAACATAATAGTGAAAAATCAAAAGCTTTTCCTCTATCCTCAGGATAAAGGATGACGGTTTGAATCACCTTCTATTCAACAGAGTATTAGAAATTCTAGAAAGGCTAATTAGGAAAGAAAAAAATATAAAGCCATCCAAATCAATACGGAAAAAGTAAAATTGACTGTTCATATTTGGATTAAGTCTGTTCAAGGATGAAGTGATCTTATATGCACGAAACCCTAATAATTCCACAAAAACGTTATAACTAATAAATTTAGCAAAGTTGCAGGATACAAATTCAACCCAGAAAAATCAGATGAGTTTTATACACTAATCATGAACAATCCAAAATGGAAATTAAGAACACAATTCCATTTACAATAGCCTCAAAAAGAATAAACTTAAACAAGGAAGTAAAAGACATACATTGAAATACTGCTGAAAGAAATAAAGAATAAACAAAAAGACATATTGTATTCATGAATAGAAAGACTTAATATTAAGATATCACAACTCAAAGCATTTACAAATTCAATACAATTCATAGCAAAATCTCAAAGACATACTTTGTGAAAATAGAAAAATCCATCCTAAAATTGATATGGAATCTCAAGGACCCCAAATAGCCAAAACAATCTAGAAAAATAATGAAGTTGGATGAATTACACTTCCTGATTTCAAAACTTAGTAGAAAGTTTCAGTAATAAAAACACGGTGGTACCGGCATAAAACAAACACAGAGACTAAGGGAACAGAACAGAAAGCCCAGAAATAAACCTTTACATATATGGTTAAATGATTTTCGACAAAGGTACCAAGATGGTCTTTTCAATAAATGGTGCTGGGAAAACTAGATATCCAAATCCAAAGGAATGAAGCTTGATCTTTACTTTATACCATATTCAAAACTTAACTCAAAATAGATAGAAAACCTGAACATACGAGCTAAAAGTATAAAACTCTTTGAAAAATATAGAAAAAGCTTTAGGACACAGTATTTGATAATAATTTCTTTAATTTGACACCAAACACCCAGGCAACAAAGATTAGACTTCATCAAATTTAAAACTTTTGTGTATCAAAGAACACTGTCAAAAGAGGGATAAGGCAATCCACAAAATAAAAGTAAATAGTTTCAAATTATATATCTGATAAAGAGTTAATATACAGGATATATTAAAAAAAACAAAACAAAAACTCCTACAACAACAACAAAAAAATCCAATTAAAAGATGGGCAAAGTATTTGAAAAGACATTTCTCCAAAGAAATATATAAATGGTCAACAAGTACATGGAAAAATACTTAACATCACTAATCATTACGGCAATTCAAAACTGTAATTAGATACAACTTCACACTTATTAGGATGGCCATTATTTTAAAAATGCAGAAAATAACATAATGTTGGTAAAAAGATGGGAGAAATGGAACCCTTGACCATTGCTGATGGGAATATAAAATGTTGTAGCTGCTATGGAGAACAGTAGGGCAGTTTTTCATAAAATTAGAAAAAGAATTACACCATATTATCCAGCAATTCCTTTTCTGGGTATATATATAAAAAAAGTAATACTAAAGCAGGGATTCAAACAGATTTTTGCATACCAATATTCACAGCAGCACTATTTCAACAGCCAAACATTATTACAAGAATCCAAATATCCATCAACAGATGAATAAACAAAAATATGATATATACTCATACATACAATGACTATTTTTCAGCCTTAAAAACAAATGAAATTCTGACATATGCTACAACGTGAATCAACCCTGAAGACATTATGTTATATGAAACAACCCAGACAGGGAAAGACAAATATTATAAGATTCCACTTATATGAAATACAACTGACCCTTGAACAACACAGGGGTTTAGGGGTGCTGACCTCCCTTACAATCAAAAATCCTCATATAACTTAACTCGGCTCTCCACATCCATGGATTCCTAACACAGATCGAAAATAATGTTTTTGATCCATGGTTGGTTGAACCCGCAGATGCAAAACCTGAGGACACAGAGGAACAACTGTATACTTCTTTTTAAAAATCTAAATATAAGGAGATCTGAACAGTTCAAATGCCTGGAATTCAAGGATGAACTGTATCTATAATAGTCAAATTCATAGAGACATAACATAGAATGGTGATTGTCATAAGCTGGGGGTAACAGGGAGGGAACATTAATATTTATAATGGGTACAGTTTCAGTTTGCGAAGATGAACAAGTTGTGGTGATGGTTGTACAACAATGTGAATGTACTGTTATGTATATTTTACCACCCCCTCCACACACACACAAGGAATCAATCAAATATGGTATTTCTTTAGCTATAAAATTACAAAGAAAATCTAAAATCACATAAAACAGACAATACATACTTAGGCATCCTTATGTCCATGAAAACCATGGCCTTAGAGAGTTCCAAGTTGAAGTGCAGAGGTACCAAAATATGCTGTTCAGATACATTGAGTTTTCGTGCTTCTTTCCAATTATCACCTAATTACAGAAAACAGTACATATTTAACACACGTATAATTTGAAAAACACACTAAACCTAAAATTACTACTAATACTTCATAGTCACACACTGCATGATACAGGGGACTCATCCCACATCTAGATAATACTATCACCTTCTCAGGAACACACAATCAGCAGGTAAACACTTTACCCTCTCAGTTTCCTTCTGAGACTTCACAAGACTATGTTTTAATAGCAAAAATGCTTATTAAAAAAACATTTTAATCAAATCTACTGTGCATCCATTGACAATCACTATACCAACCAGATACCTTACCTAAAAAACAACGTGGCTCTAAGGCAATAATGGGCAAGGTAGGGAAGAATGCAGTTCTTCAGTATTAACTAATAAAAGCTACCATTCACTCAAGATTTGTAACTGCACTATTTTAAGCAATGTTTAAACTTGTATTTAATTTTCACAATGATGTATAATCATCCCATTTATAGAAAATGAGACTGAAAAGAATTCAGAACTTGCTAAGGCTAGTGAGTAGTAAGGCTGAAATTTACAACAAATGTGACCCTCTTATAACCCTCACTACAGTGAGGGTTACAGGTTTAATAAGGAAAATGGCTAAATTAACTGATAGCATAGCCTTAGAACATTAGATAACCAATAAAAATCATGAATTCAAGTGCCCAAAATATTACTGGTAAATGAAAGGAAAAAAATCAGGATATAAAACTATGTACATCATGTAAAAAACGCATTCACAAATATTCCCACTCATAAACACCATACAAGCACATACCATATACTCTAGGCACATATATATTGAAAAAAGCAACAAGAGGATATACACTGAAATACATTATATATATTACCTCATTTGAATCTAATAATCCCATGAGTCAGATAAAATCCTCAGTCAAGGAAAACCAAGCCAATGAAAGATTAGACTTTTTGAATGAAAACATTTGTCTACACAAAAACTTATATAGAGCTGTTTATTTACATGGATGTTTATTGCATCATTATTCACAATAGTCAAAAGGTGGACACAATCCAAACGTCCATTAACTGATGAATGGATGAACAAAATGTGTTCTATCCATACAATTGAATATTAATTGGCCACAAAAAGAAATGAAGTACTGACACATGCTATAACATGGGCAACTTGCAAATATTACGCTAAGTCAAAGAAGCTACACAAAAGACCACATATTTATATTATTCCATTTACATGAAGTGCCCAGAATAGGAAAAATCTATAGAGACAAAAAGTAGATTAGTGGTTACTTAGGGCTGAGCAGAAAGGGCAATAAAGGGGTGAATGGTAAGGGGTGAACTACAGCTCAACAGTATTGGGTTTTTTGAGGTGATATAATGTTTTGAAATTGACTGTGATGATGATTGTACATATCTGTGAATATACTAAAAAGCCATTGAAATATATGCTTTAAATAGTTTAATTGTATGGCATACAAATTATATCACAATAAAAATGTTTTTGTGTTTAAAAAAAAAGATTAGACTTTTAGAGGTAGGTAGTAAATGGACTTTTCTACAGTTTTTAAATTCCAACAGCATTATGGTAATATTTCCTTCCTTTCTCAATTTACAGGTTAAAAAAAATAAGATATTTAGAAGCCTATGTTTGAGTATTTATCAAGAGAATCTATGACAAGTACATAAAGTAACCCAAGGTCAAAAAACCTTGCTCAAAAGATTTAATTAAGAATAGTTAATGCTTATCAAAAACGTTCCAAGAAATTCTAATAATTTTCAGACAATGATATGTTTAAAAATTTTTTTCACAAAGCATCTATCTTAAATATTAAGTATAGTTAATGGACTTCAAAAACTAGTGACCAAAATGTATCAAACATACCAAAATATAATAATGCATTCCCTGAAAAAAAGTTTATGAATTTTCTATAAATTTGCCACCCGCTATATTTCTGGGTTCCTTCTACACCAACTGGAATATGATAAAAACATAAACCAATTTCATTATCCTCAAGTAATTATAGCTAAAGAAATAAAATCAAAATGTTCTGGTCCTATATAAACTAACATTTTAAATAACCATTACTTTGGGTTTTCTATTGCTTCTCCTCTCGTTAGCTCAGAAAATTAAAATTTGACCATATACATGCATATAGAGCTCTAAAACAGCCACCAATCCACCGTTGTTGAATTATCTGAATAATCACTAACACTCCAGGGATTCAGAAGAAATATAACATAGCGGAAAGAGGGCTCAATTAGTCAGGGATCTCTCACTATCCTTTAGTGGCTTCTGACAAGTGTATTTCTGGCTCTGTTGACTTCATCTAAAAAACTTCATCTGTATCATAGACTCTTGATCAGTATACCAAAGTGAATGGGATTAAAGAATGCTTAAGACAGTAACCCTCCTCAGTCTTTGGTCATTTACAGCAGGGGTGGTCAGAGCCCCTAGTCTAGTTGACTTGTCCCTTCAACAGTCTCTTCTGGTTATCGCACTCTGTAATACAAATATTTTAAAAATGTGCCAATGCTTTCCAACTTTGTCCAACTTTGTCCAAAGGTTGGAAAATACTGATATAGATCAGAATTTTTCAATCTCAGCACTACTGACATTTGGGCCAAATAAGTCTTGTGGGATCACGTTCCTCTACATTGTATGATGTTTAATAGCATCCTGGACCTCCACCCACTAGATACTAGTAATGCCCCCACTGTCCACTTGTGACAAGCAAAATTGTCTCCAGACATTGACAATGGCTCTTGCAAGGTGAAACCGCTCCTAGTTGAGATATTGCTCCTACTACTATCTACTTCTAATTTAAAAATATAAAAGCTCTAACATATTTAGGATGAAGGTCTTCAGAGACACTGTCTAAAAAACTAAATAATACTTCATCAAAATGAAAAATAAATAATTCATTGTACACTTACCAACTCTGCTGTAAAGCAGCTGTATGCTTGTAAGCTGAATATCAAAAGAGTCATAAGCTCTTTGCATTATCTCTTCAAGTTTGGCCACACCTTGTTTCATATCTGGTAAATCCGAACGACTTTTACTTGTTACCTTGAAGTTAATTTTAATAGTTTAGACTATGCAAATAACATCAAAACGAAAAGATAAAGTTTTTATCTTCCAGAATATAAAAAGTTAATAGTAGAGAGTAAACTCATAATATGACATATATTACAAGGCTATTAGAAATGTCATTACCCATGGCACATACATATGAGAAGATTAGGTATAAAGTGAATTTTTACCTATTAAGTTATATTTCCCAATTATTTATATTAAAAGAGGGGAACCAAGCCAGTCTGTAGAGTAATACATCTAAAATTTTAAAATCTCATAAGCCTTTTTATTAAAAACAAGAAACAAATACAGCTTATAAAACATTTCTATGGTATGATGACAACTAGTTAGATAGCTTTATAATAAAAACTAAGAGCCCAGGGTTAAATATTAGGATAGCTGAATTTTAGTCCCACCACTGCCATTTATGCAACCCTAAGCAAGCTATATTTGTACTTCCCCTTTATTGGAGAACTATGGACATTACTTTTTTCACATAAACATCCTAGAGATCACTCTACAGCTCTACAACAGTATATAAAGTTCTTAGTTATATACACACATATATATGTATATTAGTTATATATATATATGTGTATGTATATTACTTTATATACTGCTGTGGATATAAAGTTCTCATTTATTCATACATGTACATATGTATGTATATATGTATGCATATGTACAAATATTTTTAACATTTTCCCTCTATTTTACATAGCTCATGTGTACACAATCAAAATTTATTCTCTCTTTGAAAGATAAAAATTTTAAACAAAAGGTTAAGCAAATTTCCTAAGATCACAAAACTAGATCGACACCCTTACTCCTAACCGTATGCTCTTTCCACTATACCATACCGCCTTCAACCTGTTCCACAACCCAATTAAAATATGAATACTTAGATGTATAAATACTGTTGTAACTGTAAATCCAGCAGGTGTCTGCATAATTACCAACTGAAGAGTAAAAATCTAGAATAAAGGAGAATGTCACTATCAAGAAAGGCACGTATCTGTGAGCTAGCCAGAAAGAACATTCTAACGTTATCCATCTCTCTTGAGTCTTTAAATTATTATATTTATGCCTCTACACTTAATGATGTAGAGCAGTGCTGTCCAACAGAACTTCCTACAATAATGGAATTGTTCTCCATCTGTGCTAATACAGTACCCACTCGCCACTTCTGACTAGTAAACACCTGACTGTGGCTAATGTGACTAAGGAACTGAATTTTTATCTTATTTAATTTTAATCAACTTAACCACATGTGACAGGTGGGTACTATATTGAACACTAAACATCTGGAAACACAAAAACATTATTCTCTACTCAAAACTAAGGAAGAAAAATGTACATAATTAGATAGAAAGGGAAGTGACTTAGGTAAATGCAAGATGCTCATCTCTCAATTTAGGATTGTTTAATAGAAGTATAAAATGTCAATATCTAAAGTGATATACACAAAAAATTTCAGGAGGATGAAGATACATTTGATTACTTCCAGAACTTCCTCCCTCTCTATATATTTTAATAAATCAAATAATAAACTTAAATTTAAAAGGAAATAAACCCCTTGAGTATTATTCTCAAATTCTATATATAAATATAATTCTTAGGCTCACCTCTGACCTGCAGACTTCAAGTGTTCATTTTACTTTTAGAAATATAGGAAAACTACCCAATTAAATGAAACCTGACTGTATTCACCAGAAATGATTTTCTCAAATCCTAGTATTTACCATAAATCTAAAAACCAATACACCAATCAAACTGTCTAAAGAACAAATTATATTTTAAACAAAGAAATACCCTACATGCCATATTCTAACACAAGTATTATTAGTATATACCTTTAAATGACCAAGATCCAAAAGAAGCAGATTTGATGTAGGGCTAAAAATTCCATCTTGTGGGATAATAACATATGAAGCTTTCAAATTAATTTTCAGATCAAGAACTTTCTGTGTTTCAATAATATATAGTAGACCTGCAGAAAATTTAAATCTTCACAGTGAATATTTTTCTCCAATTACCCAAGAAATACAGAATTATTAAATATACGAGTTGGTAGTACAGTCTTAATGTGAAACTAGTATTAATTTTTAAATGCCTTTGATTTAATTATTTTCAATATAAAGTAAAAATATTTGTTAGTCAATGTATACATTCCTAATTAAATATAACTGAGTAAAAAATTAGAATAATTCCTCATATAAATGATTTCCACCCATAAACTCAGTTTGGGTAAAACTCGGGAGATAACATATTGTAGCAGCAAAGGGCTGTTTCACATATCTAAAAAAGTTAAGTTATATGAAACATTTATTCATAACTGCTATATTAGAATCTATATAATTCTTTCCAATTGGTGAACTTAATACAGCTACACCTGCCATACTGAACAATGAACTTGTTCTTTACGATATTATTAAGACACGAAAAAATCCTGATTATTAAATCATCTTCAATAAAACCACATGTAAACCAAAAAAGGCAACAAACCAGAGTTCCCATTCCTTTAGTATTTCATTCACTTGAGGTGTTTTATTGTAATAAATTTAATACACTCACTTGCATGTGATTTGTATACCAACTTTATCTATTTTATATTCTGAAGTCCAGCATTGGTTTTCAAATCTAAAATTATTATCAATTATCAAATTATTACAGGGACAGCCAGTTAGTTCAGTTGGTTAGAGCATGGTGCTCTTAACAAGGTTGCCGGTTTGATCCCCACATGGGTCACTGTGAGCTGCACCCTCCACAACTAGATTGAAACAACTACTTGACTTGGAGTGATGGGTCCTGGAAAAACACACTTAAAATAAATAAAAGTTTAAAAAAAACTATTATGACCCTATGAGATGGGAATTACTCCTTAAAGACAAAATTCTAAGTAACCACTGAATCAGTTTGAATAAATATGAAATGCTGATTTATAAAGTTTAGAGGATCTGATAGTCAAACAGAAAGGTACCTTAGTTCACAAAAGGAAACAACAAAAAACCTACACAAGAATTGTATCATGAGGACCAAATTTTTTAACCGTGAATTGTGAGAAACTAAAAATAACCTATTATGTATAATTCTGAATAGCTTCAACTGGAAAACATTAAGTGATATAGTTTACTTAATGTGTACAATCTCATACTGCAGTCAAGAGCACGTGAGGTTCAACTGAACGTTTTGTGCAGAATAGATATAAGTATAGGTTAGGAAAGGTCACAAGACAGTTGAATGATAAGGGCAGTGATTAAACCAAAAAGGCCATTGCAAGAGGCTGTATGATTTTATTTAAAAAAAAATTGACAGGCAATTTTCTGTCTGAACAGAATTCCAAAAATCCAAACAAAATTTTTTAATTAACTTCAATGTGGTTAATAGGTTTGACCTGAGTGTACGAAATGGCATTTGTTATATCCGCATTTAAATACAAAAGTACCAAATTATTTCACTTAAACTGTATCTAGTCTAGAAATATAAATTTAAAATACTAAAACCAGTTGAAAGTAACTAAAACTTTAGTATCAGATTCAGTATTTAATTCACCAAAATTAATACTGGCATTTTTACCTGTTGCTGTCTTATCACGAAATTCTTCAAGTTTAGTCAAAGTCGCTGAAGTGAGCTGTGCTAGATTTACCTCTTTTGGAGGTCTGAAGAATTCCACTATGCTATTCACTGTTCTCTGTGAAAGTAAGTATCATGAAAATTAGGCACAAAATCAAACCAAATTGAAATACATGAAAACAGAAATTAAAAAATGCTTACGGCATCATATATCATTTCTAAAGGTTCAGCTTCTATGATACACCTTTGAGCAACAGTTTCATCTAATGGATTTGTCTCAAAAGTAATTTGGAAAAGGGATGTAGCACCATCCAATGAAGACAGGAGGCGGGGTTTTGTTGAATTGTCTGGTAAGCCAGTAACATGAAATGAATCAATTTTGGTTTCAAATCTGCATGAAAAAAGATAGGACAAAAATTAGCCATCAATACCATCTTAAAATTGAAAATAATAAAAATTAATGAAAATAATTTCACTTTGTATTTCCTGCTACTCCATTCCACTCATGTCAAAGAAAGTATACTACTATTCCACCTGACTTGAAATAGACTAATTCACAAAGATCCCGATTCACGTGTTAATTTCTTTCTTTTTTTTTTAATAATTTTTTATTTTATAGTTACAGTTGACATACAATATTATATTAATTTCAGGTGTACAACATAATGACTGGACATTTATAATTTATATAACTTATGAAGTGTTCACCCTAATAAGTCTAGTACACATTGGACACCATACATAGTTATTAAAATATTATTTGGTATATCCCATGTGTTGTACTTTATATCCCCATGACTTTTTATTTTTTATTAGTTTCAGGTGCACAAGACAAGGTAATACTTAGACGTTCATCATTTATATCCCTCACACTGTGGACCCCCCTCCCCCATCCCCCCATCCACTATCCCTCCGACATCGCACCGAGCCATCACATTATATATATAAAATTATAGTTGGCATTCACCATTGTTCAGTTTCAGGTGTACAGTACATTGATCAAGCTCACGTGTTAATTTCTATACGGTGTATAAAAAAGCTATGAAGGGTTGGGGTCTCCAGTTCCTATGAAAGGAGCCTAGAAGTCACCACTCTGTACTAATATGAAGGGTTGGGGTCTCCAGTTCCTATGAAAGGAGCCTAGAAGTCATCACTCTGTACTAACAAATGAAAAGCTGAACAAAAATCGACAACTCTTTTTGGATATGTAATAGAAGGCAGGACACAGCAAACTATGCCCCCCAAATTGGAGAGACAGACAGGTGAATATAGGAAGTCACAGTTTACCAGGAGAAACTCACGAAAAGGAACCAGCACAGACACTAGTGCCAAGATTGGAAAACCTGAACTGTAGTTGATGAACTGCTGAAGACTTAGTGTGGACAACTCAAGAGAGTTAAAAACTCTAGGGGTACCCAGCAATAGGAAAGCTTCCACAATATTCTGAGATATACCTCCAGGAATCTGACCAGGTTCCCAGAGTAAATATTGGAGAAAAATCCCCTTGAGCTTCAGGTAAGGGGAGGAGAAAGAAACCACTTAAAACTATGCCATAGTACTCTGTTCTTGTTAACGAGGCCTGCTTTCTAGAGAACCAAGTTAACAAAAGCTTAGCATGATGGGAGTATTATCAGAGCCAAAATGACCTACAGAAGGGAAAAAAAACCCAGCTTCAATCAGGTCTACCAATCCATATAGGAGAATGAAAATACCTAATGCAGCCCTCCCTCTCTAGCCATCCTGACCCACCTCAGGGGGTAGTAAAAAAACTGAGAAACTCTTAAGAAGGTCACAGTGCAGACATAGACTCATTAAAAGAATGAGAGGTAATCAAAGCACTACAGAAATTTTCCCTTTCCCCACATCTTACAACCAAATTACTAAAGAACTATTTACATCAGTTTCTTTTACCCAATACATCATGTCTGGCTATCAAGAAAAAATAACAAGGCATACCAAAAGCAAAAACAAAACAAAACACAATTTTAAGTGACAGAGCAAACATCAGAACTAGAAATGGTAGAGTGCTGGAATTAAATGAACAGGGATTTAAAACAACTACAATTAACAGGTAAGGGCTCTAATGGACAATGCAGACAGCATGCAAAAACAGGTGAACAATATAAGTAGAGAAATGGGAAACCGAAGAGCGAGCCAAAAATTAGTGCTAAAGATAAAAAACACTATAACAAGAACGTCTTTAATGGGCTTAGTAGAAGACTAAACACAGCTAAGAAAATTACTCTCTGAACTAGAGAATATGTCAGTAGAATCAGAAAATATAGAAAGCAGAGAATAAAGACTAAAAAACAGACAAAATATGCAAGCACTAGGAGGATAACTAAAAGGTACATCTATGAGTAATGAAAATACCAATAGGAGAAGAAAGGAAAAGATAAAATATTTTAAACAATATTGACTAAGAATTTCCCCAAGTTAATGTCAGACGTTTAACCACAGATCCAGGAAACTCATAAAAAGCAGAAAAATACACAAAACAAACAAACACTATAAACCTAGGCCAATTTTCAAACTACAGAAAATCAATTATAAAGAAAAAAAATCCTGAAATAAGCCAAAGGAAAAACACCTTACTTACAGAGGAGCAAAGATAAGAATTACATCCGTCTTTTCAGAAACCATACAAGAGTAGAATGTAGTGAAAAATTTGAAGTGTAAGATAAAAAAAAAAAAAAAAAAGCACACCAACCTAGAATTCTGAACCCTATGAAATTTTCCATCAAAAGCGAAGGAGAAATATTTTCTCAGAAAAACAAAAATTGGGTAAATTGTTGCCACTAGATTTGGCTTTCAAAACATATTTTTAAAATTTCTTTAGAGAGAATGAAATAATGTATGACAGAAACTCAGATCTACAATAGGAAAACCACTGAAGAAGAAAAAAAAGTGACAGTAAAAATGGAAACTTATTTTTCTTATTCTTCATTGATCTAACAGATTAGTGGGTTTAAAATAATAGTAACAACATATTTGATTATGTATGCTTCTGTGTAAGTTTAATATATACATGAATATATATATATATATAAATACATATATGTTTATGTATGCTTATATGTAAGTGAAATGAATAGCAATGAAGAACTAGAGGAACAAATTGGGTACTTTTGTTATTATAAGGTGTCATACTATACCTGTAAAGTGGTATACTGTTATTTGAAAGTAGACTTGGATCAGTTATAGTAAATGTATATTGAAAACTCTAAGATAACCACTATAAAAAAATTTAAAAATAAAACCCTATAACTTATATGCCTAAAGGGAGAGAAAATGAAATCATATAAAATGCTCAATTAAAATGGCAAAAAGCAAAAAAGACATGGAAGACAAAAATACAAACTATAAACAAAGGCATCAAATAAAAAACAGTAAGAATTATGGTAGATTTTAATGTTAGTCGAGTAAGAAGATAAGCCAAAGACTGGGAGAAAAAAATTTGCAAAAGACACATCTGACAGTTATCTAAAATTTCCACACACACAAAAATCTCTTAAAATTCAGTAAGAGGAAAACAAACAACAGAATTTAAAAATGGGCCAAAGACCTTAATATATCTTACAAAAGAAGATATAAATGTGGCAAGTAAGCATATACATCATATATCATCAGATAAATACAAATTAAAGCAATGAGATACCCCTGCATACTAATTAAAATGGCCAAAATCTGGAATACTGACCAACACTAAATAATAGCAAGAATGTGGAGCAACAGAAACTCTCAAACATTGCTGGTGGTATGCAAAATAGTATCATTACTTTGGAAGACAGTATGATGGTTTCTAACAAAACTAAATATACTTTTACGATATGATCCAGCAGCAATCAAGCTCCTTGGTATTTACCCCAAGGAGATGAAAACATGTCTAATCAAAAACTTGCATACTGATGTTTATAACAGCTTTATTCATAATTGCCAAAACTTGGAAGCAAACAAGATGTCCTTCAGTAGGTGAGTGGTAAAATAACTGGTACATCCATACAATGTAATGTTATAAGTGCTAAAACCAAATGAGCTATCAAGCTATGAAAAGACACAGGAAGCTCAAATGCATATTACTAAGTTAAAGAAGCCACTGAGAAGGCTACATACTGTATGATTCTCTTTGCTTTGTTTTGGCTCCAGGAATTTACGAAAATCTCTGTCAGTTCACCAGCCAACCAGTAAAATAATGGAATAAAGACTTCAGTGCCCACTCAGGACAAAAAATAGTCTTTTCAAAAACAGTTTGAAAATTCACTGTGTTAGTTTGTTAGGTCTATCATAACAAAAAAATCACAAACTGGGTGGCTTAAAGCAAGAATTTATTCTCTCACAGATCTGGAAGCAAGAATTCTGAAATCAAGGTGTCAACAGAACTGATTTTTTTCTGAAAGCTTGAGTGACAAGATGTTCCATGCTTTTCTCCAAGATTCTGGTGGTTGATGGCAATCCTCAATATGAGTTGGCTTGCACATCCGAGTATATGCATATTATGCCAAACTCTACCTATTCTTTTATGGCATTCTTTTAGATGTGTCTACAAATTGTGTTCTCCAGTCTCCCTGTTTCTTCTGTGTCTGTGTTCAAATTTCCCTCTTTTTATAATGACACAGTCGTTGGATTAGGGCCCACTCTAATCCAGTATGAACTCATATTAACTCTATTACATTGGAAACACCCTATTCAAAATGAGGTTACATTCACAAGTACTGGGAATTAAAACTTGACATATCTTTTTGGAGGAAACAATTCTATCCACTACAGTCAGTGAACAAATAACAGACTACAGCCCTCAACAATCAACAAGATGAGGAAAGAAAAAATCTAATTTGTATAGTTACATTATGCAATTCAAAATTCCAAGTTTTGGGCCAGCCCGGTGGCTCAGGCAGTTAGAGCTCCATGCTCCTAACTCCGAAGGCTGCCGGTTCGATTCCCACAGGGGCCAGTGGGCTCTCAACCAACCACAAGGTTGCCAGTTCAATTCCTCAAGTCCCACAAGGGATGGTGGGCTCCACTCCCTGCAACTAAGATTGAACACGGCACCTTGAGCTGAGCTGCCACTGAACTCCTGGATGGCTCAGTTGGTTGGAATGCGTCCTCTCAACCACAAGGTTGCCACTTCGACTGCCATAAGGGATGGTGGGCTGCGCCCCCTGCGACTAGCAACGGCAACTGGACCTGGAGCTGAGCTGTGCCCTCCACAACTAAGACTGAAAGGACAATAACCTGAAGCTGAACGGCACCCTCCACAACTAAGATTGAAAAGACGACTTGGAAAGTAAAAGTCCTGGAAGTACACACTGTTCCCCAATAAAGTCCTGTTCCCCTTTCCCAATAAAATCTTTTTAAAAAAAATTCCAAGTTTTAAATAAAAAATTACAAAGCATATGCAAAAAGAGAAAGCCCAGATATTGTGTTTACTAGTGTGAAAGAAAAACAGCATGAGTTGATATTCTCAAGTGAACAATTTAAAATAGAGCCGGGATGCCTCCAGGAAGCTGAGCTAATATACCTCCCAGCACTTGTTAGTACAGAGCGATGACTTCCAAATTCCTCTTAAGTCTACTTGCCAGCACCAATCACAGTTTTTTCAAAGTAACTTTTTTAACCCCTTTGAAAGCCCCCTTTTTCTATCTTTATAAACTCTGCCCTTTTCTTTCCCCATCAAAACACATAAGAGCTTTTCATCGCAAATCTATGTTTCTGAATTGCAGTTCCTATAAGACCACCAAATAAAGCTCTTGTATTTCTTATAGTTCTGGAACAAAATTCATTGACACTAGACCAAGATGTTAAACAAGCTGTTTTAAATATGCTCAAAGAGCTAAAGAAAATCTTGGACAAAAAAACTAAGAAAGTCCAGGAAAACATTATACAAAGAGAATATAAATAAGGAGATATAAAGTGTTAAAAAAAATAGAAAGGTAAAAAGTACAGCAGCTGAAATGAAAACCAACTAGAGTTGGTCAACAGCAGATCTGAATAGCCAAAAGACAGAACCAGTGAACATTAATATGTTTTTAATTTTGATGAAGTCCAATTTATTTATTTTTATTTTGTTGCATTAAACACTTAAGTCTTTGCCTAACTCAAGGATACAAAAACATGTTCCTATATAGTCTTGTTAGAATTATATACCTTTACTTCCTACATTTAGATTTCTGATCCATTTGAGTTAATGCTTGTGTATGGCGTGAGATAGGGGTCCATTTTCATGGTTTTGCATGAGATTATTCAGTTGTCCTAGCACCATTTGTTAACAAAAACTCTTCTTTCCCGACCAAATGATTTTATCACCCTTGTCAAAATGAGTTTACCATAAATGTAAGGATATATTTCCAGAATTAGTGCTAAGTGTTGTACGACCTCACAAATATACCAATGTAATTTGGAATACAGTGTCGCAAATGAATTATACACTTTAAATGGATGAGTGTATAATATATGAATTAATACCTCAATAAAGCTATTTTTAAAAACAAAGGTAAAATAAAGACATTTCCAGATAAACAACCAAATTGTTAATGCCATTTCTTTTCATACGGTGTGATTACTGACATTTGTGTATTATCCTTTAATGTCTTTCTATGTCTCTTCAGCATATAGTTTTCTATTGAACATGTATTATTTTAATATTTACAAAGCACATATATTACTGGGAAAAAATCTAAGTTCCTAAAAATACAAAAGAATATATTAAATCACAGTATCTCTTAGAAAATGCTGTAAGATTGTAATCTAACTTCCAATTTTACAGTGAAATTTTTTTCTTCTACATAAAACAATTGAATACTTACTTAATTGCTTGTGCTCCTGGTCTTTGCACAATCCAAGTACTAAATTCTTCTATTACAATATCTAACAGCTGAGGTTTTCGTTGTTTTTCTCTTAAAACAATAGACATACTTTTCAAGTGAACATAAAACTTCATGGCTTCAAACTAGAGTATATCCAGAAGAATAAAATTAAAAAAAAAATACACACACACAAATACAATAAATACTCTTATTCGTATCCTATTTATATAGTTTATTCTTTCTAAAAACCAGAAAATACTTTAAAAGCAACCCTTTCTATATTAAAGAATTTCCACATAACACTAAAAAGTAGAGGACAATATTTATCCCTATCTTAAAAATTAAAGTAAGTGGAATACTTACAAACCCAGAAAAAGATCAGAAAACAAGTCAGTAAAAAATTTATGAAAGGATTAGAAATAGGCGTGTCTTATCATTAAACTCTGAGGTATAAAGTAGGAAAAACTCTTACTGTTTTTGGCAAGGTTGGATCAACTGCTGTTTCACTATAGCCAATTGCTTCATAGAGTAAAGTTTTTTCTTCAAGTGTCAACATTTCTTCAAGACCTACAAATCATCAAGAAGTGTTTTGCATTTTTATCTAGTTACAAGATAAAACTAACCCATAATTTAGCTGTCTTTAATAAATTCAATGCAAATTTTACTTTTATAATATTCTTAAGAAATTATCACCATAGAATGTTAGAATGGCATAGGCAGTTTTAGAAGGATTATTCTCAAAATACATAAATTGCTAAATATGCAAACTTAGCAACATAAATTTCTAAATATTTGTATTAAACAAGAGCTTACAAAGTGGCTAACTGTATTAGGTACTTAACGACACTATGCTAGGCAACATACTTAGCACACAAAGTATGTAGTATTAATTGTAATTCCCCCCCCCCATTTTACAAATGTGAAAATTGAGGTTCAAAGAGCTAAATAACTTACCAAGGCCACAGTGCTAATAAGTGACAGAACCAGGATGTAAAATAAACTTAAGCCCCTTAGACTCTAAAGCTATAATCTTAAACATTTAGTTAGGAAACAAAAATCTTTCCAAGAAATAATTCCAACAATAATTTACAATGGTTTATACCCTTTTAGAATTTTTATTTATCTATTATTATGCTATACGTATTTACTAAACCCTATGGGTATAAAGCTCTTTTTGCAAATACTGGTAAAATTTATAAAAAATATTTTATTTAATTTTTATTTGACGTACTTACAATGTTTTAATAGTAATTTTATTGATAAATTGTGCATCATATGCATATATACTTACAATGTCTATTTAATGAGAAAGAATTATCTGCAAAACTTAATTTTCATACCTGATGAACAGCTACACTACCATGACCTGATAATTAACTGCACTACTATAAAATAAAATGGACATACTTGCAGGTTTCACATCTGCCTGCTGTTCTTTAGCATCTGGTTCTGACCAAGTCCACAACCAGCTAAACCATCCTTTATTATCCTCTGAATCATCTGATCCTTCTCTGTAAATCTTGCATCCAGCTTTCTTTACCTAAAATAAATTTCAAATAAATGATAAATTATCCTTTGTTTATGTAACAATCTAAAGAAATAGAACACTGATATTTCCCAAATTTGTCTACTTGAGTGAATCAATGTAATCAATGTGCAAACTGGAAAAAAAATACAGTAACTGTAACATTAACCAAACACAAGAATTTAGGATTATCTAGCTCCCCAAAAACTGGTTTTTCAGCTTCACATGAACTCTGTGTACTTGACACACCCAATTATTTAGAAAGAATATATTTCCCATAGAACCTGTCTGATTTAAATTGGCAAAACATTAAACCAAATATTCTTACAGCACAAAGAATCAAACTTAAACCCCTTTTAGGAAATAGTTTATTACAGCACAATACTGGTAACATCATAGCACCTGTCAAATCTATATGGATTTTAGATTTATTTTTACTAATTGAAAAATAGTAATCTTAGTAGTAATAGTAATAGTAATAATAATCTTGAATTACCTCAACTTCCGCCTGTTGTCTCACTATAATTATATTAAATACATCCAGAGTTTTTTCCAACTCCTAAAAATATAAAGGAAAATGTGTTTACATAAATAACTACATATAAAAAAGCTTAGTGTAGAATACATAAAATTGATGCACTAAAGATGTAATAGGAAGCAAAAAACAGATCATTCATCAACATAATATTCCTATTAAATTCTGAGAAGCAATGCCTGTATATATGTCAGCTTGGATGAAGTAACTTTTTGAACAAAAAAATCACACATGTCATGCATATAAAAGTTACAACTCTACAAGATTTACGGACACACACTAAAAGATACCATACATGCATTGTTTAAAATGAATTTTATTTGGGTTTTAACAACAGTGAAGGGTAAACTCATTAGTGTCACCTTCAACTGAAAATAAAATCATAAATCCTTCTGATTATGTGTCCAGTCCACATGTCATCATTAAAATATTACAAGTAGGTCTTAATGTACTTAAAACTTGTTTTTAAATTTTAAACTTTTCAAAGTTATGGTTATTGAAATAAACTGAGACAAAGGAACGCTCATACACTCTTGGTAGGAATGCAGATTGGTGCTGCTGCTGTGGAAAGCAGTGTGGAGATTCCTCAAAAATTTAAAAACAGAATTACCATATGACCCAGCAATCCCTCTCTTGGGTATATACCCCAAAAATCTGAAAACATTTATCCATAAAGACATGTGTGCTCCAATGCTCACTGCAACTTTATTTACAGTGGCCAAGACATGGAAACAGCCAAAATATCCTTTGATAGAGGATTGGCTAAAGAAGATGTGGTATATATACACAATGGAATACTGTTCTGCCATAAAATGAAATAGTGCCATTGCAACAACATGGATGGATCTTGAGATTATAATGCTAAGCGTCATAAGTCAGACAGAAAAAGTCGAGAACCATATGCTTTCACTGGCATGCAGTATACAAAACTGAAAACAACAAAGGAACAAGACAAGCAAATGAAGAAACAGAAACTCATAGATATAGGCCATAGCTTAGTGGTTACCAGTGGGTGGGGGGCGAGGGGTGGTAGATGAGGGTAAAAGAGATCAAATACATGGTAATGGAAGGAGAACTGACTCTGGGTGGTGAGTACACAATGTGATATACAGATGATGTATTACAGAATTGTACACCTGAAATCTATGTAACTTTACTAACAATTGTCACCCCAATAAACTTTAATTTTAAAAACAAAAGAAACTGAGATAAGCTAAACCTTTCATCACATCTTTACAGATTATGCCCATGATTACTTTTGAGAATTTCAGGCTGCAGCAGCTTTTTTTCCCCAAAGAGAAGCAACCATGACTTAGTATTATCTAGAAAACAACTAAACTCAGGGTTCTACTGTCCATCAGATTTGGAGGATTCAAGTTAAGATCCAAAACTTCATATGGAAATCTGCAACCACGCAAATGGCCTCTAAAAACTTAATCATTTCAATAGTCCAGGGCTTCAGAAAGTCTCCTACCTTAAAAATAAAAATCTTTAGGGAGCTCCTAATTGAAAAGTGTCCTGGATTCAGAATGGTTACATTAATTTCAAGAAGCTTACTTCCCTTAGTCACCCTAAGCTATACTTCATCGATCTGTAAAATAATCCTTTTTAGAGTATACCATTATAACATTAAAAGATAAGATGACTAGTATTTGGAGAACTCTCAAGGTAAATAACTGAATGTAAAGTTACTGGTAAAGACTAGAAATACCACAGGAATTAAGAGAAAAAGAATTCTCTATCTGGGCAGAAAACTCAGGAGAGTCCATACAAGAGATGGGTCTTAAGCAGAACTTGAGGGATAAGTAAAACTGGGATAGGCAGAGAGATGAGGAAAGGCAGAGGAACACAAGAGCACAGATTTCACTATAAGTGCAATACATATAGACAGGAAATTTTTTTAATAAATGCGGTTAGATGGTAACATAGGGGAAATGCAGTGGTGACATAATATAAGGATTTGAAACCAATGCAGAGAAGATTAGAATCAATGTAGCAAACACTTTTTAGGCTTTTAATGTTAAAAATGTCTTAATCATGTGCAGCTTCAAATTAGGTGTATGAACCCAAATCTCCCCAGATTGAGAATAATCTCAAATTCCAGAAATTCCCAGCAAAATAACACCAGAGCATACTCGTATATCACCGAACTGAGGTTAAGAACAAGAGTATAAAAATATCTAAATTTCAGTCAAAATTAAAACAAATAATTAGGAAGTGTTAGTCACTAAAGACTGAGAAGTTATGTAGTACAAATATTCAAATATTTTTTAAAATGCTAACCTCCAAAGAGTTGAGAAGTTCATCAGCTGGCTTCTTATTTATTAGCTTTTTTTTATATAGTTCTTTGTATTGCTTCATTTTTTGTCTGTGTTCTTTAATATTCTTCCACGACCACATCCGTAAGTGGGGACAAACATTTACTTCAAGAACACCATGAATAGCATAAGCCCACCTAGTTAAAAAACAAAAACAGAAAGCCTACACTTAACATTCTCAGGTCAGCAGTATGAAATATAATTGATACATTGTTTCTACTCTAACAACATGCATTACTGTAATACATAGACAATGAAAATGGTATACTATATTATCAGACAACTTGCTTTTTCCCAACCATATTTATTTTTGTAATAATTAATATTACTTCTTTCTTAAGTGAAAATTAGCTCTACAGAAAAAGTATTAGTTGGCAAACAGCACTTCACTTTCCTGAAGAGTAATTAGTCAATTGAAAGAGTAATTATAACTTCTAGAAACTAGGCAAGAGTTTAATAACTGAATTAACAAGAGTTTTGAATTTCAAAAAGGGGTCTTTATAGACTCCCAGAACCTTTTCGGGTTTAATGACATAGGTTTAATGTGTCTGATACAGAAATTTAAAATTTTTTAAAGACAGCATTGCTAGATAACAGACTGGGATAAAGTTTAATGATTTAAAAAATACAGGAAGTGAATGATATTCTAGTATCTTCAGTTGTAAATTCCATTATAAAGAATCCTGTAAGTCAAGTTTATTAGCATAATAAGCAAAAGGAGCTACATAAATTGCTAATCACATATCAAACTATAGTTTGTATTAGCACTTAGAGTATCTAAAAATTTCTTAAAAGTCAAGAAATTCACTTCTGTGCTATATTTTTTTAAATCTTAAAAAAATTAGATCAAGTAATCCCACATCTGGGTATTTATCTGAAGAAAATGAAAACACTAAATCAAAAAAATATATGCACCCCCATGTTTACTGTCATGTTATCTACTAATAGCCAAGACATGTAAACAACCTAAGTGTTCATCGACAGAAGAATGAAAAAAGGAAATGTGGTAATATATACACAATGGAATATTATTCAGCCATTAGAAAAAAATGAATTCTTGCCATTTGTGACAACATGAACAGAACTTGAGGGCATTATGCTAAATGAAGTAAGTCGGACAGAGAAAGACCAATACTGTATGATCTCACTTACATATGGAATCTTAAAAAAAACAAACTGATCTCTTAGATACAAGAGAACAGATAGCTGGTTACCAGAAGTGGGGGTGGGGGTGCAAAATAGGTGAAGGGGTCAAAACGTACAAACTTTCAGTTATAAAATATGAAAGCCATAAGAATGCAATGTATAGCACTGTGACTATAGTTAATAATACTGAATTGCATATTTGAAGGTTGCTAAAATTGACCTTAAAAGTTCTTATCACAAGAAATTTTTGTAGCTATGTATGGGTGGTGGATGTTCACTAGACTTAATTGTGGTGATCATTTTGCAATATACACAAATATTGAATATTTATGCTGTACACCTGAAACTAATACCATGTTGTATGTCAATTATACATCAATTTAAAATTTTTAAGACATTTTACCATTCTCTGGCATGGGAGTGAACAGGTACGTCAGGTTTGAATTTCCTATATGGCAGATTTTGCGTCATCATATCAACTGATTCAAGAAGCTCCATAACACTGAAATACTGAAAAATGAAAAAATTAAGGCTCTTAAATGCTTCAGACATTTTTTCAAATGTTGGAGTTAAATTATTGACTTTTTAAAGGAAATGTTACCATGTAACATAAATTTTTGAAAAACATTTAAAATTTTAATTTGTTTTTATCAAACTATACCTCAATTTAAAATACCATTTTAAAAAATCACCTGTGGTTTATTAAATTCAATTGCTATGTCATGTAACTCAACATCCAGGTTTATCTTGGGGGCAGAAAAGTCAAAATCAGATCGACGATTCATCTGAAGTTTGGCATTAGCAGATATAGGGCGAAATACTGGAAAATACAAATTTAAATAAAAATTGAACTGAGTTATATTTCAAGAATCTCAAATTACTAAAGGGATCAAGTTGAAAATATTGATTTTCATTTCTTATATATCCTTTCTACAGTTCCCAGATTTCCACACTGCTATGATTTGATCAGATGAACTGTCACCTAATTGGTAGAGTAGGTTCTTTGATCTTTTTTCATAATTCATATTGTCTTTGGAAAGTATAATAAAGGCTAACTGAACTCCTGACTCAAGACACCAATATAACCCTTAAAAGCAGGAATACTCGCTGCAAGATAAAATAGTCCAATAAAACAGTTTTAATAACAGTACATAACTTTAAGGAGTGATTGTACATTAGAAATGCTAAGGGGGAAGGAGATTATATTTAACCGCTGACTTCCATTATTTGATTATAATTTCTGAATTTCTGATGAGTTTCTATGTGACAATTGGTTCTCCCTTTTAACTTGTAAAAGGAGAGAGGAATGAGAGTTTGCTCAGGATACCCTTTTTGGCACAACTCATAATCTAAGACATTTATCTCAATACTTTGTATTGAATGACAAAAAGAATAAAAATAATGTGTACAGAGACCAATAATAGCAGAATCTAGATAGAAATCAACTATTAAATTATAAACTAATTTATACACAAATACATAAATCCCTTGTTTTAATCATCCCCGAGGCCTAGTACTTAATTTTTTACACATTAAGCATCCAAAAATACTTTTAATTTCAATAGAACAAGAAAAGAATCATCAATAGGAGATCGATGACATATTCATTATGATATATTTATACAACAGAATACTATAGTTATAAACAAGAAAAATTTATATTTACATAAATGTAAAGACATACTGAGTTTTAAAAAGTATATATATAAAGCAATGATATCCGTATTTGAAAAATAAAATTATCCCTCTCCCCAGTTTTAATTCTTACGTTACATAAAAAGACTACACTATCCACTATATTCTCCTTAGTTGCAATCAACCATCCATCCATGGGCTACTATACTCTCTCCTATCTCTCTCACTTAGCTCCTGGCAACTCTAATTTCTAAATGATTTCAATATACAAATGATCTTTCCAAAACCATGTTATGGACTCAGTTCTTTGGACTGCTCCACCCTTACCTCATCTACTAGACCTTACCACACCAATATCCTTGACCTTCCATAAACTTGGTCTCAAGCATCCAACTCTCCTACCACCATGACCTCTCTGTGTAGTATTCAATATACCAAAACTTCAAGTCCTGTGGGACCTACGATTCATTGATCCTATTTCTACCTTTTCTCTGTCCTTCACGTCTTCTTCATGTTTTCAGTTCCCTCCCTACCCTGTTGAAATTCCATGAACAGTTATTTCAGTCATTCCCTTGCATTCACCTTTAACTCCTTTGCCCTAGCATTTTGATGGTACTTACTAGGCAAAACCCTAATTCTGGATAAAGCTACTCTTCACTTATTCCACATCTGTACCTGAGCCGCTGAACATGGTTGGGGGGAAAAACATACAACCACAGAATGGTCTCACTTTGATGTCATAAATCTCAAGTAGGTCTTTAATGTTGCTGAGCAATCACACAACACTCCTTTAGACCAAGGGAAAGTCAAATCCACTCTTTTTCGCAGTATATTTTAGTAATGCATTTCTGATTACTAAAGTAATAAGTGTTAATTTCAGATAATTGGAAACCAGAAAAAAGTATAAAGAAAAATTTTAAATATACATTTTTAAAATAGTAAGATCATACTAGATTGTAGCAGCTAGCCTTATTAAACTGTATTTGCCATGTCAAAATATCTTTTAAAATTATCATAATTGCTACTGAATAGTTATTAGTGACTTCACAATTTAGTAACAACCTCTCTTTTGGACACTTTTCTTTCCAGTTATCATAACTGTAATTGAATAGTCATTAGTGACTTCACAATTTACTGAGTAACAACCTCTCTTATTGGACATTTTTCTTTCCTAGCTTTGAAATATAGCCAAAAGCTCGCCAACAATAAAGGATAAAGAAATATTTTGCTTTTTCATATGTATATATATATATATATATATATATATATACACACACACATATATATACATATATATGTATGTATACATATATATGTATATATGTATATGTATATATACATATATATATATACACCATATTTCCCCGAAAATAAGACTAATCAGAAAATAAGCCCTAGCATGATTTTTCAAGATGACATCCCCTGAACATAAGCCCTAATGCGTCTTTTGGAGCAAAAATTAATATAAGACCTGGTCTTATTTTCAGGGAAATACGGTAAGTGCATTTGATTATGTGAGAAAATTAACATGAAATATTAGTGACGTCAACAATGTTCATATGAACTTGATGATTATTTTAATTGCAATTTTTATTTAATGAAATGTACTTACCAAAATCATAACCTTCTGGAACAATATTTTCATCGACAATGCCACTCTTCAATCTGTACTATTAAAAGACAAATTGTTTTTATTTATATTAATTCCAATATACCTATATCGGACAAAATCCAATTATATTCAAGAGAAAATAGTTTAGAAGCAATTTAAAAAACAATTTAAATTTAGGAGGTCTTACATATAAAAAAATATTAAAGTGGTTAGACAATGTCTCATTAAACTACTATTATAAAAGAATACTTTAGGCAATATTAAGACACATATGTGTGTATTTAAACATGTTTATATACAGGCACATAGATAAAATTTGACAAAATTCAATATCCATTTATGATTAAAACTATATCAAAATGAATATAAAGGGAATGTGCCTCAATATAGTAATAGCCATATATGACAAACCCACAGCTAACATCATCCTCAACAGAGAAAAGTTGAAAGCTTTTCCTCTAAGATCAGCAATAAGACAAGGATGCTCACTCTTACTACTTTTATTCAACATAGTACTGCAAGTCCCACCTAGAAAATTAGGCTAGAAAAAGAAATAAAAGCCATCCAAATTGGAAAGTAAGAAGTAAAACTGTCATAATTCACAGGTGACATGATATTATAGTATCAACTCCACCAAATTAAAAACCAAACAAACACAGAATAAACAAATTCAGTCAAGTTGCAGGATACAAAGTCAATATACAGAAATCTGCTGCATTTTCTGTACACTAATCACGAACTATTAGAAAGAGAAATTAGTAAAACAATCCTATTTATAGCTGCATCAAAAAGAATAAAATAGCTAGGAATAAATTTAACCAAGGAGGTTAAATTTATTAAAACTATAACTTAAAACTATAAGACACTGATAACTATAAGAAACTGAAGAAGAAACTATAAGAAACTGAAGACACAAATAAATGGGAAGATAATTCTATACTCATGAAGTTAAAGAATATTATTAAAATACCCACACTACCCAAAGCAATCTACAGATTTAATACAATCCCTATCAAATTTCCAATGACATTTTTCACATAAAGAGAACAAACAATACTAAAATTGGTATGGAATCACTAACGACCCCAATAACCAAAGTTATCTTGAGCAAGAAGAACAAAGTTAGAGGCATCAGACTCCATGATTTCAAACTCTATTATATAGCTGTAGTAATTAAAATAGTATGGTACTAAAAAAAAAAACAAAAACAAAAAAACAAAAAAAAAACAAAACAGACACGTAGATTAATCAGTGAAACAGAAAAGAGGCCAGAAATAAGCCCATGAAATTATAGTCAATCAATTTATGACAAAGGAACCAAGAATATGCAATGGGGAAAGGACAGTCTCTTTAATAAATGGTGCTGGGAAAACTGGACAGACACATGCAAAAGAACGAAACTGTACCACTATCTTACACCATAAACAAAAATTAACACAAAATAGGTTAAAGATTTGATTGTAAGAAGTGAAACCATAAATCTAGCAGAAAACATACGCAGTTAGCTCTCTGACATTGGTCTTGGTGATGATATTTTGGATCTGATGCCAAAAGTAAAGGCAACAAAAGAAAAAAAAGAAAAACAAGTGAGACCACATCAAACTTAAAAGCCTCTGCAGAGCAAAGGAAATCATCACCAACAACAAAAAAGGCAACCTACTGAATGGGAGAAAATATTAGCTATTCATGTATCTGATAAGGGGTTAATATCCAAAATATATAAAGAACTCACAAATCAATAGCAAAAATTCACTTTGATTAAAAAAATAGACAGGATCTGAATAAACATTTTTCCAAAGGTGACATACAGATGGCCAACAGATACATGAAAAAATGTTCAGTATCACTAATCATCAAGGAAATGCAAATCAAAACCACAATAAGATATCACCTTATACCTGTTAGAATACTATCAAAAAGAAATAAGTTTTGAAGAGAACATAGAGATAAGGGAACACTTGTGCAATGTCGGAGGGAATTTAAATTGGTGCTACTACTATTGAAAGCAGTACAAAAATTCTTCAAAAACTCACAAATAGAACTACCATGTGATCCAGCAATTCCACATTTGGTTATTTATCCAAATAAGACAAAAACACTATCTTGAAAAGATTTATGCACTGCATCATTATGTACAATAGTCAAGATATGGAAACAAGCTAAACGTCCATCAACAGATGAATGGGTAAAGAAAATGTGATATACATATGTAACAGAATATCATTCAGCCATAAAAAAGAAGGAAATCTTGCCCTGTGAGACAACATGGATGTAATCTGAGGGCAGTACATTAAATGAAATAAGTCAGAGAAAGACAAATATTGTTTACTCTCCCTTATATGTTGAATCTAAAAACAAAACAAAACAAAAAACAAGAAAACAAAACCCCAAGCTCATAAATACAAACAAATGGTTGGTGGTTGCCAGAAGCACAGGGTCGGTGGTGGCAAAACGAGTGATCACAGTCAAAATGTATGATCTTCTAGTTATAAAATAAATAAGTCACAGGGATTTAACATACAGTATGTTGACTACAGTTAATAACTGTACGGCATATTTGAAAGTTGCCAAGGGAATAAATCTTAAAAGTACTCATCTCAGGAAAATAAAATTTTTGTAACTATGTACAGTGACAGATGTTAACTAGAATTATTGTGATGATCATTTTGCAATATGTACAAATGTCGAACATTATATTGTACACCTGAAACTAATATAATGTTGTATGTGAATTATAAAAAAAAGTACATGTGTTTATACATGTTTGTGTTACAGACACATATATATTCATATATTTCTGTAAATTCTGCTAATGGAGTTTTCCTTAAAAAAGATCACTGACTACAGTATATTAGACAATGACAATGAATAAAACTTTATGCAAAATATGATACCAAAAAATGTGTACATACATATAAAAAATTTACTTACCAATGATTCATCATAATTATTAACATAAAACATCTCAGACTTCACATTCCAATAGGCAAAAAGGTTATCCAATCGGATTAACTGAAAATAAATAAAATTTATTACATGCCTCATTTTTCTCTGTAGGATCTTTAGCATGCTATTTTCAGAATCTCAAATAATTGAGTCATATAACAGAGTTAAGCAAGTAAACACAATTCACATAAATCCATATAACATATTACCATTTGCCTTTCTACAAGTCTTGTCAAGCCTATGGGTTAACAAAATATAATATTTATTTTACCTTACGAAATAGTTTCTCAGTTTCGTCATGTAAACACGGAACCCAGTTTTGATCAGTTGTCTGAAAAGGAAAAAAAGGGCAGTAAAACTCATTCACATGTGAAATGGCAGAGTGACAAATCATATCTATCATGCCCTGGACCAATTTCCTATGAAAATGTCCTCGAAAACAACATTCAAAGAATATTAACTGACCAAAAGAAAGTCTCTGCTTCCAAGGAGCTCACTATTTGGTTGAAAAAGTAAACAAGTAATTACAAACAGGGAAGTGCCACTATAAAGGTTAAATATACAGTACTCTGGGAGGACATGGTACGAGCCTCAAATTCAGCAGTGTGATAGAAAAAATGATGCCTAACCTAATACATGGCATATGAATGGAAATTATTGATTCTAAGAGCAGTAGGGAATATGATTCAGACTAGGAATATATGCAAATATATGACACATTCAGGAAACTGAAGAACAGAATGGCCAGAGAACATAATGGAAAACAAAGAAAAGAGGTGAAACCACATTTGTTACCTGGGGTCAGATTACAAAAGGATTATAAACTATTTGAAGACAAAACTATGGACTTTATTCTAAGGGTAATGAAAAGCCACTGAAGGGAATAAAGTGATCAGATGCTTATTTTAAAGAGATGGTTTTCATTTTTTGTAGAGAACTGAATGGATTAGATCAGTGGTTCTCAAATTTTAGTATGCAACAGATACACATAGAGGGCTTTTTAAACATGGATTGCTGGGCCCCAATATGAGATTCTAATTGAATGGGGCTAAGATGGGGGACAAGTTTCCAAGAATTTTCAAAGGTGATGGTCAAAACCACTGCTGTCACAGTCACCAATGACCTTCACAATGACAAAACTAATGGCTAATTCTTCATCCTTATTTTTCAAACTAACAGCATTTGACGTTTACCCTACTCAATTTTATTGACTAACTTTTCATTTTTCTTTTCATTTTTCTTTTCTTTTCCTGGTAATGAATACATGTTTTAAAAAGAAGTCATACACAAAACCCCAATGGATATAACACATAAAAGCACGTAGTGAAATGTTATACAGCAGTTAAACTGAATGAATTAAATGTGGCAATACAAATGTCAAAAAACATTGCGAAGATAAAAAGGAAACTTATAGAAGAATCAATAAAATATTTCTGTGAACTTTTTAAATCCTACCAAATACTATACAATTTCAATAGCTATATTATATAAAAGTTTAAGAACTTAGTATGTTTATCTCTGTGGAAAGAGCAAAAGTAGAGAACCAAGGGATTTAAACTTTATTCATAACAGTCTATTTTTTAAAAGTATTTAAAACTTAAACCAAATGACAAATTTAACAATGGTTCATTCTGGATGAAAGCAAATGCTGCATAACACTCTCTGTGCTCCTATACTTGTAAAATTCTTTAGTTTAAAAAATTAAACAGGAGAAAATGTGCCACAATATTAATAATGTTGGTGAGGACATGGTGATTTGTTTATTTACATTTTTTATAACTTATCAAAGTTTCTGCAATGAACATTTATTACTTTTATTTTGTATTTACTCATTTAAAACTCAGAAATAGAATATTTAAATTTTAAAAAATATCAAATATCACAATTAGCAAATAATATTTTTAATGGAATTGATTATCACTCATTTTTGGAAATGTAAAAATGTGAAACTACCTACCCTCAGTTCCAATTCAGTCTATATTGACATCTATTTCTGATGCTGGCATAAATGAATAGTAATTAGTAGTCTGATGAACTATTCTGCATAATTAAATATGGTTACATTTCTTTTGAAACACAGTACCTGCATGCTGAGATTTTGAAGGGAAATACCAAATGACAGTGGGTTTTCTCGATTTGTGATCTAAAGAGGAAAGACAGTAAATTTTACTCAGATTTTTAGTAGTTGGACAAAATTCCCATTATACAAAAAGTTCACTTTCTGGGAAGTATATAATTTCAAGCATCCAAAAACATTTTAATACTTTGCAGAATTTTTATTCCTATATTTTTCCTAATACAGTACTAAGTAAAATATTAAGTATGAATGTATTAGTGTTACACAATACATGTGCATAATATTTTTCAGTTTACACAAAAAAAAGCTTAAAATGATTGACCTTCACAATAGTACTATGAGAAGGTAGTTATTATGTGTTTTAGAGATAATCCATGATTTATTTGAGATCAATTAGTTAAGTCTAGCTCTACCTATTCCTAGACCAGTGCTCCCTCCAGAAGATAAATATAGTATAATTTAAAGTATTCTAAAAACACATAGCTAAATTTGTAACTCTCACCTACCAAAGGTGATTATAAGTAAGACATTTTCCTTAGTTACCTGATGTTTGAACAGTTTAGGAAAGTATAATCAAGATAGTAAGGACCAGAAATTATAACTATAATTATAGAAAAGAAAGATCATGTCATCTTCAGCTCTGTATCCTATACTTGCTAGCATTTAACACATTGGCTACTACAAAGCAGGTGTCAATAAACAGTGAAATATAAATATAAAAACAAGTGCCATCTATTAAAATACTTACATCATCTTCATAACGAACATGGATGCTGGAAATTTTCACTTGAAGATTTTTTATGATCTGAGTAATCAATTTTTCTGTAAAAGTGTCCTGTTTCTCCACCAGATGTTTTTCTACAATTGCAAATATTCCTTTTACAGTCTGAATGAAAAATATACTCTATAAATACCCACATATTCAGGTAACATAAATGTTACCTTGTTAAAGAAAAAAGTCTGTATTTGTAGATTTGCTTTCCAAAAGTCTTCCATACCAAAACATTTTCAAAGGAAACTAAATAGTTTTCGAAAACTAATTTCTTGTTCAGTGAAACTAAAGCCAACACTGTAGAATTTATTGGCATTAAATTTTATAACTTCTTTCTGTTTTAACTATACCTGAGTACACAAAGATATAGGAAATAATGAAGATTATTAGGTAAGAATTTTAATAGGCTTAAATGAGAAAAATCAGAGCAGCAAAGAAGGAATCTCCCTTAAAATCAGTGATACCATCGTAAGTTGTCTGTGGTTAGGTGTATAGTTGAATATGACCCTCCCTCAAATGAATACAAAATAAGAAGATATAATATTCTTTCCCTCTCTCCTTTCAATCAAAGCTGAAGGAAGTCCACCATTTCTTTTTCTGAAAACTGAATTTACTATCTTCAGTTTCAATATTTTTCAGGGGAACAGAAAGAATAAAGAATTGTGGTTCCTAATTTCTTTTTTAATATGCCTTTGATAACCATTAGTTATTGTGCCTTCCCCCAACTGTGACTTGAAAATGCCAATGAAAGATACCTACTTTCCTCCTTCTACTCCTGTTCCCCCTGCACATACACATGATTTTCCTCTAATTACCTATTTATTACTCCCTAATTCAGCTAGCCCAGGAAGCCGTTAAGGTTTCCGTTAAGGTTAAGGAAAGTAGATAAAGATATCATAGGTACGTACATCAAAGGCAAGTGTAAGTGAATGCGAGATAAGTAAATATATTTGAATATAAAAAGACTTTAGAATTAATAAGAGACTGTATATATAAGCTCTTTGAAGATAGAAGTTTTAAATCTTTGAATCTCATCACTACCTGAAAAAATCCTTTGCTCTATAAATTTGTACATTCAATTAAATGCTAAATCTTTCTTTCACTATCCATTGATTTCCTCCTGATTTCCTTACCCAACTCCGATTCCATTAAAATATCATTTCAACAACATTTTAAACTCTTTGCTCTTTTTTCTCATTTTCTTCTGTCAATAAATCTCCAACCCTGAGTAAAACCAACTATCTTATTTTTACATAAACATGCCTATGTCTTGCCAGGTGAATATTGGAGGACAAAAATCACAACAGGACAGATCAGAATTACTATAAATTAGTTATCACCAACTTCCACCAACCAGCAACCGTACTACATTTCTTCAGTCAATTTGTTCACACTCTCAAGAACAACTATTTCAAACTTTTCTGATTCTCGTCAAAGTTCCAGAAACCCTTCCACTGCTCTCTTTACTATTAGCAAATAACATTGCCTCCAACTTTGGAAGAAATACAAGCTCCTTTTCTGCAATCATCACTCAATCAAAATAGCTATTTTTAAGGTGACCAATGACCTTCATGTCATGAGCAATTATTTCCTAATCCTAATTTACCTGATAGCTCAGTAGGATCTGATACATTCTTTTTGTTCCCAGAACACTCTCATTCAAAGGGAAAAAAAAAATCAACAAAAACTATTCCAGAAAAAGACCTGCTAACAGATCTATTAGACAGGTTTTAAAACAAGTATCATATAAATGCTCAAAAAATTAAAGGAAGATGTAGAGAAAGTCAAGAAAACAATGTATGAATAAAATGCAAGTATCTATAGACGGAAAACCTAAAAAGAAACCAAACAAATTTTGAAGCAGAAAATTACTCTTAACAAAAAGAAAAAAAATTCACCAGAGGGATTCAAAGGCAGATTTCAACAGGCAGAAGAATCAATGAACTTGAAGATAAAATAATGCAAATTATCAAGTCCGAGGAACAAAAAGAAAAAAATATTGAAGAAAAGGGAACAAAGCCGAAAGGACCTGAGGGACACCAACACATGAATTAATATATGCATTGTGGGCTTAGGTGAAAAGAGAAAGGGGCGAAAAAGAACATTTGAATAAATAATGGCTGAAAACTTCCCAAATTTGAAAAAAGACATAATATACATCCAAGAAGCTCAAAGAACTCCATGTAAGCAGCACTCAAGAGTCCCACATTAATTCACATTATAATCAAATGTTCAAAAGTGAAAATCTTCCCCCGGCTTCCACTCCCTCCCTCCCACAATTCTGCTTCAAGCTGTTGTTTCTCAGTCTAGTTGTGTAGAACACAGCTCCCTGGCCCATGCTGGTATTATGAGTCTTGGGCTCCCCCCAGTTGAGGCAGTCGGCTGCCAGTCATCGGAAAATAAGCCCTAGAATGATTTTTAGGACTCCCCTGAACATAAGCCTCTAATACGTCTTTAGGAGCAAAACTTAATGTAAGACCCAGGCTTATTTTGTGGGAAACAGGATAGTAAGAGGATCAAATCAGTAATAAAAAACATCTCAACAAAAGGAAGCCATGGACCTGATGGCTTCACTGTGAATTCTACAAAACATTTAAAAGAGAACAACAATCCTCTTCAAACTCTTCCAACAAATTGAAGAGAAGGGACGGCAGCCAAGTGGCTCAGCTGTTTAGAGTGTGAGCTCTGAACAACAGAATTGCTGGTTTGATTTCCACTTGGGCCAGTGAGCTGCCCCCTCCACAACTAGATTGAAGACAACCAGCTGTCACTGAGCTTCTGGAGGGGCAGCCAGATAACTCAACTGGTTAGAGTGCAAGCTCTCAACAACAAGGTTGCTGGTTCAATTCCCACATGGGATGGTGGGCTGTGCCCCTGCAACTAAAAATTGAAAATGGCAACTGGACTTGGAGCTGAGCTGCGCCCTCCATAACTAGACTGAAGGATAATGACTTGGAGCTGATGGACCCTGGAGAAACACACTGTTCCCCAATATTCCCCAATGAAGTTTATTTAAAAAAAAGAAAAATTGAAGAGAAGGGAATATTTCCAAACTGATTCAAAAGCAAGACAAAGATACCCCAGAAAAACTACAGATCAATATCCCTAATGAATATTGACGCAAATCCTCAACAATATATTAACAAACAAAGGTGAAAAGCCCATTGGAAGGATTACACACTGACTCAATACAATTTATTCCTAGAAGGGAAGATTGGCTCAATATATGAAAATCAATCAAACACACCACATTAACATAATAAAGGGGAAAAACCACATGATCATCTCAACTGATGAAGAAAAAGCATTTGAAAGAATTCAATACCCTGTCATAATAAAAACACTCAATAAATTAGGAATAGAAGGAAACTACCTTAAAATAATAAAGGTCACGTGATAAGCTCACAGGAAACACCATACTAAATGGTAAAAATCTGAAAGCTTTACCTCTAAGATCAGGAAGAAGATAAGGATGTCCACTTTTGTCACTTTTACTCAACACAGTAGTACTAAAGTTATAGCCAGAAAAATTAGGCAAGAAAAAATAAATAAGAGGCATCCAAATTGCAAAGGAAACAATAAAATTATCCCTCTTCATAAACAACATGATATTATGTAAATAAAACTTTATATATTCCAAAAACAAAAGAAAACACTTGTTAGAACTAATAAGCTAATTCAGCAAAGTAGCAGGATACAAAGTCAACACAAAATATTAGTGGCATGTCTATTTCCAAAAAATGGAAAATCTGAAAGGAAATTACGAAAAGAAGTCCTATTACATCAAAAAGAATAAAATACCTAAGAAATAACATAAACGAGGTAAAAGACTTACATAATGAAAAGCGCAAAACCCTGCTGAAATTTAAAAAAACAAATGGAAACACATCCTGTCCATAGATTAGAAGATTTAATATTAACATGTCAATACTGCCCAAAGCAATCTATAGATTCAAACCAATCCCTATCAAAATACCAATGACTTTTTTTTTGCAAAAATAAATGAAAAATTCATCCTAAAATTCATATGGAATCTCAAGAAACTCCCAAATAAAACAATCTTTTAAAAAATTATTTAGTTTTTTACAGTTACAGTTGACATTCAATATTATTTCATATTAGTTTCAGGTGTACAGCATAGTGGTTAAACATTTATTGATCCCAAAACAATCTTGAAAAGAAAAACAAAGCTGGAAGAATCACACTTCCTGACTACAAAACTTAGGACAAAGTTGTAATCAAAACGGTGTGGAACTAGCAGAAAGACAAACACATAGATGAATGAAGACGAGAGGGCCCAGAAATAAATCCTCACATATAAAGTCAAATGATTTTTAAGAAGGGTGCCTGGACTATTCAATGTGAAAGAACAGTATTTTTAACAAACGATGCTAGGAAAACTGAAAACCCAGATATTTGGTTGTAAGAGAATGAAGTTGGGGCGTTATGTAACAACAAAGATAAAAATTAACTCACAATGGATCAAAGATTTAAATTAAGACCTAAAACTATAAAACCCCTATAAGAAATCATAGGGCAAAAGCTGCATGACACTGGATTTGGCAATGATTTTTTCATGTATGACACCAAAGGCACAAGCAACCAAAGAAAAGCAGGCAAACTGAACTTCATGAAAACTTTAGGATCCTAGAATACTATCAACAGAGTAAAGATGCTACCAACAGAATAGGAGAAATTTTTCAAATCATATATCTAATAAGAAATTAACATCCAGAATACATGAAGATCTCCGATGCACCTCTCCTCACCCCGGCCCCTGCCAAAAAACCCACAAACGATTAATAAATGGGCAAAAGACTTAGACATGTCTCCAAAGAAAATATAGTAATGGCCAATAAGCACATAAAAAGATGCTCAAATACTAATCTTTAGGGAAATGAAAATCAAAACTACATGAGATATCACTTCATCCCTTTTAAGATGCTACTATCAAAAAAAATTACAGAAAATAATAAATGCTGGCAAGGATGTGAAAAAACTGGAACCCTTGTACACTGTTGGTGGGAATGCAAAATGGTACCAGTCCCTGTGGAAAACAGAATAGCAACTCCACAAAAAAACGTAAGATAGAATTACATACTATCCATGAATTCCATTTCTGGGTACATATGCAAAAGAATTGAAAGCAGTGTCTCAAATGGATATTTATATACCACATTCAAAGCAGCATTATTCACAATAACTAAAGCATAGAAGCAATCCTAGTGTCCACTGATGGATAAATGGATAAGGAAAATGTGGTATATACATAAAATGGAATATTATTCGGCCTTAAAAAAGAAATTCTGACATACAAAGGTCTGACAATTAAGTTCAGGAACTCATCCTAGAAAAAGTGCTACATACCTCATTGCTGAGTATCACTATGGTCACCTTCAAAGTGCTCCCCTTGGGAAACTATGCACCGAAACCAGCACCTAGTAAACCCTTCAAAGCAATTTTGGAACTCTTTTTCTGGAATGGCTATCAGAGTTGTCATCGTATTACCCTTGATGTCCTGAATGTCATCAAAATATTTTCCTTTCAATATTTCCTTTATCTTCGGGTAAAGAAAGAAATAATTGGAAGCCAGATCAGGTGAGTAGGAAGGGTCTTCCAATACAGTTATTTGTTTGCTGGCTAAAAACTCCCTCATAGACAGTGACTTGTGCGCTGGTGCCCTGTTGTGATGCAAGAGCCATAAATTGTTGGCGAAATGTTCAGGTCGTCTTTTTCACACAGCCTTTTCAGCACTTCCAAATAGTAAACTTGGTAACTGTTTGTCCAGTAGGTGCAAATTCATAATGAATAATCCCTCTGATATCAAAAAATATTAGCAACATCATTGCAACAAGTTCACGAATTTAATTGTCAACCCCTTGTATGCTACAACATGAATGAACCTTGAAAACATGATGCTAAGTCAATTAAGCCAATCAGAAAAAGACATACAGTATGATACCACTTACATGAAATACTTAAAGGAGTCAAAAATCACAAAGACAGAAAGTAGAATCGTGGTTGCCAGGGGTTGGGGGGGTTAAGGATGGCAAATGAGGATTGTTTAAGGGGTATAAAGTTTCAATTTTATAAGATGAAAAGAGATATACAGATGGATGGTGGTGATGGCTGCACAATATTATAAAATATGTAATACCACTGAATTGTACAAGTAAAATTGGTTAATATGACAAATTTTATGTTATGTGCTTGCCCCAATAAAAAATACATTTTTTTCTTTTTTTATTAAATTTAATGGGGTGATGATTAGTGAAATTATATAGGTTTCAAGCGTACATTTCTATAATACATGATCTATATATTGCATTGTGTGTTCACCACCTAGAGTCAACTAAAAAAAGGACTGAGGGTAAGAATGAATGACTACACGGGATATGAAAGAACTATGACAGAAGAAAGCATAATTACGAGATGTTTTGCCAGGAATTTTGTTAATCTCCTTTGATGTTTTTTACCTGTTTATCAACAGGTAAAATATTTGTTATGGGGTTTTATTTTTTATTTTTCAAATAACAATGCATGGCAAGGATACTGAAATCAGTATACATCTAGTTTTGTTTTAAAGATGTTTAACTATTAAATGAAGAACAGAGAAAAGATAAACGCATGACTAGTTTAGGAAAATGATTTTATGAAGAGAAGCTACAGTATATTTACATGCTAAGAAGAAAGATTCACTAGAGGGAGAAGTTAGAGTCTGAGTACAAATAGTAGCTGGTGGTACTACACACAGCACAAAGGGAAAAGGAATTTCTGCAGGACATTTCTACCACAGACAAAAGAAGGGGTTGAAGTAATGGACCTTGGTCTAGGTTGAATAGGAAAGGATGTGAAGCCAGAAGGTAAGTAAACAGATTTGGGAAAATATAAATATACCAAACGACTAAGTATATCCAAAAGGTGAAGAACTGATATAAGGAAAATAAAAAAGCTGGAAAGTTAAGAAAACATACTTGATTAAACTAATTACTATAGTTAAAACCAAACCTTACCCTTATAAGCTAGGTTTATTATTTGCCCTAACATAAATTTCTGTAAGGTAAAATTTCTGAAAACATGATAAAACACATACTACATTAAAATGCCCCATGTAATAAGATTCTCTCATATTTGTTAAGTAATCTCAGTGCTTCCAGAGAAAAATAATATTCAAATGTGATCAATACTTAGGTCTTTTCCCCATTTCTTATTACCATTCTTATTTATTGTTTTGTTTACCTTGATCAGCTACTTTTTGTTTTGCTTCTTCTATTCTTTTTAGCTCCTGTTGCTTTGCTTCCAAGAGTTGCTTCTCTTCTTTTAAAGGATCATATTTTATTACTACAGGAATCATAAAAAAAAAGACTCTTAATTACCTTAAATTTAAATATACTAGTTCCAAAAAATATTCTTGAAAATAATCATTAATTCCAAGTTTGCAAAAATTTAAACACCAATTTAATATGAATTACCTAATATAAATTTAAATATAAAACCCTCTCCAAAAATCCAAGTATTTTGAACAAATGTAATTATAAAATATAAAGAATTCCCATGCACAAAAAAGCAACTTAAATTACAATGTTGAAAATTTGACTTACTAGAAGAAGGCACTATGAGTAAATAAATGTCTTCTAATACAGCTACAACTGGTTGAGTATAAAGATGTTTCCATGGAATTGTAAGATTAAGATTACCTACATTTTAAAAAAGACAAAAAATATTATTCATTTAACCTACATTTACTGTCAGCCTATTTTCTGTCAGGCATTGAAAGAGATAAAGTGGCCTTTAACATTACAAGCTCAGTCACTTTACAGAAAGCTATTTTACAACTGAAAACAACAAGCTTTGTTGTAAAAATTTGAAATTTTTGTATTAGTACTGTTGGAAAATCTACTGAATGATATCCTAAATATTTACAAGTTTCTGTTTATGGCAATCTGTATCACAAACACACTATTATTCTTCTACCATTAATCAACAATCCTTGATATTGTAACTTTGAATTTCCCCATTCTTACTCTAAATCTTTATAAGTAGTTTCCTTACACTTTAAAATAGGTAGATTACATACTTCATGTGTGTGTATTTTTCATATACAGAGGTTATATTAATATATACAGTCATGTGCAGCTTAACGACGGGGACACGTTCTGAGAAATTCATTACACAATTTCATCATTGTGCGATCACAGAGGGCACTTATACAAACTTAGATGGGATAGCCTACTACGCACCTAGCCTGTACAGTATAGCCTATTGCTCTTAGGCTACAAACCTGTAGAGCATGTTGCTGTAAAAAACAACACAAAATTAAATCAAGCACCAAGGAAAAATGATGCAATCAAAAGGCATAGTAAGCAGAATGTATGAGGCTGCTGCTGGTGTAACATGGCATACTGATTTAAGGCAAAAAAAAATTTTTGTAAGTATAAAGAGTACACTCCAAAATAACAAGAAAAAGTAGAGGGCAAAGTCTTGTAAATAAATAAATCAGTAACGTGGTCATTTATTACCTTTAGCAATTATGTACTGTACATAATTCTATGTACCATACTTTTATTACAACCGGCAGCACAGCATGTTTGTTTACACCAGCATCACCACAACCACATGAGTAACACGTGAGTCACAACAGCTATGACATCACTAGGCAGTAGGAATTTTTCAGCTCCATTATAATGTTACAGAGCTACCATCGTGTATGTGATCTGTAGTTGACAAAAATGTCATTATACAGCTTATGACTGTATGTATGGTAATATACGTGTGTGATAATCATCATAAGTGTCTGTACACACAAATTTTTCTGGTAATAGTCAAGGATCATGGACAATATTTGAAAATTATTCAAACTAATGAGACTATTTTACCACAATCTAATAGCAAAGTATTTTTAAAAACATTAGCGATTTCTTGAATGAAAAAATCCTACCATGTACAGGGCTGATAATACTACAATTCTAGTTTTATATATTTAAAAAATTTCCATAATAGTTTTAAAATATTTTTTAAATGTTTAGAAATTATGAGTCTCGATTTAAAAACAGATGCTATAACTGGAGAAGGGAAAGATTATTAAATACATTATTACCATATTAACTGGTTAGTAATTTGGAAATGGAAAAACTCTACTTAGACCTATCTCATTCCATAATCCATGTTTTGAAAAACCCCAATTGAGAAAAAGATTTCATCACACAATCCAGAGAAAAACAATCTGATTTTTAAAAGAGGGATAACTTTCTAAGTTTTGGAATCAGAGAAGATAGTACACATTTCAAATTCTGCACAGTCCAAAATGTAACCAAAATGGAATGAGATGGAAAAATAACTGTGACAAATTTGACATAATTTACTTGCAAATACTATCAAGCAGACTGCATACATATACACACATACATTAATAATCCAAAAAAAATGAACAAAAGTACAGAGAACAGTGACCAAATAGCATTAAGTAATCAGAAGAAACAGAATTCTAAAATTAATAATGTAGCATTTTCATCCCTAAATCTGTTTTTAACTAAACTTTTTTTTCTTATTATGTAGGCTTCTTATAGAAAATTTGGAAAATTCAGAAAAATATAAATAAAGGTAATTCCAAGAATCTTCTACCTAAAGACAACTACTTTTAAAATACATATATGAGTATTTATATTTTATATATATATATGTGTGTGTGTGTGTATATATATATATATATATATATATATATACACACAATTCTTCACTCTAAATGAGGAAAACTTTTAAAGATCAGTAATATTAACAATACTCAATAATAGCAAGGGGACACTACATTCTTACAAAACTGGTTTTATTACTGTATCAGTCATTTGGAAACATGTACTTCTTTTTATTCAACAAATTATGTTCCTACTATACATTGCAGGTATTGTTCAAAGTGTGTGAATAAAACAAAGATTAAATCCACTTCTCTAGAAACATATGTATAGAAGAAAAAAATAAGGATATTAAAGAATCACAGGTTGCAACAACACCTTAAATGAGTCTCAAAATTATCTTGTATATTAGGTATTTAGGGCAGTGTATGCTCCACTATCTTGTATTAACAATGAATATTACCTTATCATTTTTAAACATGGTCAGGCAAGAAAAAAGGAAGAAAGCAGACTCGAAATGAAATCAGATCTATCTCCTCTCATACATTTAATTTTCTTGAATTGATGTTAAATTTATGAACACTGAAATACAATAGCTGTAATTATAAAATTTAATAATTTTTGGGAAAATTTTTAAAGCTACATGAAAATATTACTGTTGTACCTATAGAAACACAGGATTACTCTACAATGTCCAAATGTGTATTCAGTGGATTATACTACTACTATAATTAAATGAGGTCAAATCAACATGGATTACGAGAAATCTTTATTAAATGTTAACTGAAAAAAACAGAATATGAAATCATACATATATAGGATTACAAGTAGTTAAAATGTACATATGTAAAAAAATCATATAGAAATATGCAAAAATTCTTTTTTATAGAAATATTCTTTTATAGAAATATGAAAAAGTATTGGGTGACATGTTTTCCATTATTTATACTAAACTGTCTTTAAATAGAGGGGGGAAGAGAGAATTTGAATTGTAGCAATATAAGGTGATGAAAACTTTGTCAAGCAAATGGTCTAATAACAATTGTAAGTGCACAAAATTATGGAGACATTAATCATGTAACTTATATGAGCTTCAGAATATCTTGTTCCCTAAGTGACACCAATATGTTGAAATAACATTATATAAATCATACTATACAAACTATATAACAAAATATATCTATATACTTCCAAGTATCAAATAACGACACTATCATCTTGCACAATATTTAAAGCAGCAATAAAATTTAAACAGTAATTCAAACAATGAAGTTAAAACAGTAAGCCAACATAATTTAAGAAATCAAATATACATGTTTCTATTAAACATGTTAAAATGTCATATTCCAATCAGTTTTTGCTCAACCAATAGACTTAAAATGTAAACTATGAACACTGGGAAAATAATACAGAACAACAACTAGTACAATATTTCCCAGAAGCCTAGACAACTTCCAGAGCAGAAATTCGGTTTGTGATAGGTCCTGAGCCAAAACGTCTGGATAATCCAGACCCTACTCCTTATACCACATATCCAGGCCCAATTAGAATTCATCAATAATAACTAGTCAGAAACCTAAGAACTGGGCAGGTTATGCTATTAGATTTAACACTCTGTCTCTCAATTCATTTTTAACACCCTAATAATGTATAATTTCATAGGTATTGGGCAAGGGATATATGGACCACATGGTATATTTAAGTTACACAATTAAGCTCTACCTAGATAAAAACATATTTTCAATTAATGCTCAGAAACATTAAAAATATCACATTATAGAGATACTAGGCATATTATTCTGGCTGCATGTCCAGCAAAGAGAACATTCAAATAATATAACATAGCTTACCAATATGACCAACTTTAATTTTAAATGGTACATCCAGTTGACTCTGCAAAAAATATATAAATGTAAAATATTAGTATATATACAGTTCAACAAAATAGATGACTGCTTTTTTCTTCCTAGAATTAAAAGGTATAAGTTATACCTTTTCTTTACCTTTAATACTTATTTAAATTTATAAACATACATATAATTGGATTATTTTTCTAAAATACATAAAATTCAGGGAGACTGATCTTTTTAAAATAAATAGTGGAAAGGTTCTACAATAATACTGACCACATGTTACCCATAACAGAATTAGTACTTCTTTTACATTTAAAAAAAAAAAGTGGGAAATTCATCTGTCAACTTGTGCTTTTAGGGAGATTAAAACTCCACTTTGCAAAAAATATCATCAAAAAAATGTTCCTTATTCAATGGAAGGAGGGGTAACCTTTTTAATAAATGGTGCTGGGAAAATTGGATACCCACTGCAAAAGAAAGAAGTTGGACCCTTATCTTATGCGATATGCAAAAATTAACTCAAAATGGACCAAAAATATAAACACAAAATCTGAAACTATAAAACCCTTAGGAAGAAAACATAAGGTAAAATTTGGCAATGACTCCTTGGATATCACACCAGAGGCACAGGCAACAAATGAAAAAAACAGATAAATTCAATCTCATCAAAATTAAAAACTTTTGTGCATCAAAACATACTCAACAGAGGCATAAAGCAACCCATGGAATGGGGAGACACAACTGCAAATCATGTATCTGATAAGGGTAAATATCCAGTATATACAAAGAACTATACAACTTGACCACAAAAAAAAAAAAATTGAAGTATCAACAACGGTTTTCATAGTCATTCCTCCAAAGAACAAAAAAAACACATGAAAAGAGGCTCAACCTTACTAATCATTAAAGAAATGCTAATAAAAACCAAAATGAGGTACAACTTTATACCCATTAGGAAGGCTATTATAAAAAAACAGAAAATAAATGTTGTCAAGGATGTGGTGAAACTGAAACCCTCATGCACTGCTAGTGGGAATATAAAATAGTTCAACTGCTATGGAAAACAGTGTGGTGGTTCCTGAAAAGGCTAAACATAAAATCCAGCAACTAAACTAGGTATACCCACATAAATTGAAAGCAGAGACTTAAACAGATATGTGCATGCCAATGCTCATAGTAGCATTTTTTTATTGATTGTTAAGAGTCAAAAGGCAGAAATGATTCAAATGTCCATCAACAGATGAACAGAGAAACAAAATGTGGCATATACTAGAGAATATTATTCAGCCATAAAAAGGAAAGATGTTCGGATACAGGCTAAACAACATCGATGAACGTTGAAGGATTACACTAAATGAAATAAGACAGACAGAAAGTGACAGAATAGCATGATTTCATTTATATGAGGTACCTGGAACACGCAAATTCATAGAGACAGAAAATAGATTAGAGGTTAGCAGGGTCTACGGGAATAGGGAATGAGAAGTTATTTTTTATGGTTACGGGGTTCTCTCTGGCATAATGACAAAGTTTTGGAAATACTAGTGATGGTTGCACAGCATTGTAAATGTAATTAATGCCACTCAATTCTATAGTAAAAAAATGGCTAAAATGGTACAAAAAACTTGAAGATGATTAGGGAAATAAGTTAACCATTTAAAATAAAACTATATAGAAATTAATATAATACTGCATTGTCAATTATACTTTAATAAGTAAATTTGAAAAAATAAAACCACCATATAGGAAGATATACTAGAAATATTTTTAAATGGGAAAAAGTATAATGTCAGTTTGTGCTTTTAAGTCCATTTCGCAGGATTCACATTTTACAAAATTTATTTTCAAAAAATGTTCTCAAACTTAAATGATTTATGGTGACAAAGTAAATCAGGAAAAAGTCTATATAGATAAATGCATTAACAAATTTCTTATAGTCAAACCTACCAGGGCATTTTCTTTAATTTCAAGATTCTTGAGGGCCACAGCTCCTAAAAAAGATTATTAAAAACAATAAAAATGAAATATTCAAATATTTTTCATTTTAAAAAGTTAGGTAAATTTCATTCCTAAAATGTCACGTTAAGGAAGGATACTTACAAATCATGTACAAGACAGAAAACAGAATGCAACTATAATCTTCATTCTTCAGCTTAGTCTAAGATTGTATGTTTCACCAAAACATCATTTATTGGTAAGTTATGACCTTTGCAATTGTAGCTCAATGTTTATGCATTTTAATCAGGATTATACAAATAATATGAATCTAGCAAGGTAGCATAATATATGAGCAATTTTTTAAATGCAAAATCAGCAAGCTCAAAGATATATAAACTTCCCAAACTGAAATGCAAACAGAAAAATAAAAGAAAAAAATAATGCAAGAGAATGTCCAAGAGCTGTAGGACAACTGTAAAAGCTATAACATATGCATAATGAGAATACCAGACGGGAAAAAAAAAAAAAACAGAGAAGCAAAAAACTAAATTAAAGTAATAATGGCTGAGAAATTTCCAAAATTAATAAAAAGGCACCACATCACAGATCTAGGAAGCTGAGACAACAACAAGCAAAAAAAAAAAAAAAAAAAACTACATGTAGGCATATCATAAACTAAAGAAAATCAAAGATTAAGGAAAATCTTGAATATGATCCAGAAATCCCACTTCTGAATATACAACTAAAGGAAAACGATATCGAAAACATATCTGCACTTTTATGTTTATTGCTGTATTATTCATAATACCCAAGATATGGAAACACCCTAAGTGTACATCAACAGATGAAGGATAAGGATGGGATACACACACACACACACACACACACACACACACACACGGACACACACCCCAATAGAGGTACAAGAGGTACAAGAAATAACTGACTGAAAAATTCACTACAAAAAGTCAAAAGCAGACTTGAACAGGCCAAAGAATGAATCAGCAAACTTAAAGACAAATTATTTGAAAATAAAAAGGAGCAAAAATTTTAAATTGAAGAAAAGTGAACGTAGTCTAAGAGACTCGTGGGACATTATAAAGTGTATGCATTACAGAATTCCAAAAAGAGGAGAAATAAAGAAAGGGTCAGGGAACTTATTTGGAGAAATAATGGCCAAAAACTCCCAAATTTGAGGAAAGACATGGATATATGAATCCAAGAATCTCAATCAAGAAACATGACGATCAAAGACAAAGAAAGATTAAAGGCAGTAAGGACAAAGTGACTTGACATATACACAGGTTCCTCAATAAGATTATCAGTGGATTTCTCAGCAGAAACAGTGGATTTCTGCAAGCCAGAAAACAGCGATATTATATTTAAAGTGCTGAAAGAAAAGCACTTTAAATATAATATCTCTGTCAACTGAGAACATTATATCAAGCAAAACATATCTACTTCAAAAATAAGGAAGCATTTAAGATACTCTCAGACCAACAAAAGCTAAGGGAGCTCATTACCAGCAGCTCTGCTTTATGAGAAATTTTAAAGGGAGTCCTTCAAGTTGAAAAAAATACTAGGTAGTATTGAAGCCACTGAAAATATAAAGTTCTACAGTAAAGGTAAAAACATGGGAAAATATAAGAAACAGTATTATAATTTTACTTTGTAATTCCATTGTTTATTCTTTTATAGGATTTAAAAGGCAAAGGATGTTTTTAAATTGTAAGTCACATTAATAGGTACATAATAGGTACATAATATATTAAAATGTAATATCAATAACAAAGTTGGGGAGGCAAGCTATAAAGGACTAGAGTTACTGTATGAAATTAAAGTTAACTTCCTATCAGCTTAAAATAGTTACAACATTAAAATATTGTATGTCATCCCTGCAGAACCACAAAGAAAATATCTCCCAAATATACAAAAGGAAATAAGGGAATCAAAACTTGTCACTACAAAATAATTGACTAGACACAAAGGGAATAAGGGGGGAAAATGAGACAAAAAGTTATGACAAAGAGAAATTAACAAAATGACAATACAAAGTCCCTCCCTATCAGTAATTACTTGAATGTAAATAGTTTAAACTCACCAATCAAAAAACCTAGGTGGGCAGAATGGATTTTAAAAAATAAAATGAAACAGGATCACCCTATATGGTGTCTACAAGAGACTCACTTGAGCTCTAAAGGACACACATAGGTTGAAAGAAAAAGGATGGAAAAAGATTTCCCATGCAAATAAGAAGGCAGAGATGTGTGTGTTATGTTCCATTGAGTCAGCTCCAATTCCTGGAGACACCATAAATGAATGATATCTACAATGTCCTGTCCTCAGCACCCCTGCTCAGCTCCTGGAGACTCATACCTATGGCTTCTTTTAAGGAGTCAATTAATCTCATATCTGGTCTTCCTCTTCTCCTGCTGCCTTATATTTTTTGCAGCATTATTTTTTCCAAAGAACCCTACCCTTTCATGATGTCTCCAAAGTAGGACAGCTTCTGTTTTGTCATTTTTGCCTCCAGCCATATTTCAGGCTTAATTTGCTCTAGGATCCACTTGTTCATCTTTCTGGCAGTTCCGGGTATCCATAGAGCTCTCCTCCAACACTATATTTCAATGTATTTTTTTTTTCCTAACAGCCTTCTACATTCTCCAGCTTCACATCCACACAGTTAGTTTAAAAGTGAGGGTGTGTATGACCTTAGACCTGATCTCTAATGACACATCTTTGCCCCTGGTGATTTTTCCTAATTCTTCCATTGCTGACCTTCCAAGTCTCAGCATTCCTTTGATTTCTTGGCTGCCATCTCCATTTGAATTGATTAGTGAACCAAGGTAAGCAAAATCTTTAACATTCTTGATATCTTCACAGTCTATGCTAAAGTTGTGTAGTTCTTCTGTAGTTGTTTTCATCTTCTTGATGTCCAAATGCAGTCATTTTGTCACTTTTTTCTTTCACCTTTATCAGAAGTAATTTAATCCATAGCTACTTTCAGCAAGTAAGATGTCATCTACGTATCTTAAATTATTGATATTTCTTCCAACAATTTTCACTCCTTCCTTTGAGTCTAGTCCAGTTTTTCATATGTTCTACACACAGATTAAACAAATAGGGACACTTGTCTGATACTTTTACCTACAGAAAACCATTCCTCACAGTGGCTTCCTGCCCACAATACAAGTTATGCATCAGAACTATCAAGTGCTGCGGCACACACATTTCTTTCAGAGAAACTCACAGCTTTTCATGATCCACGCAATAAAAGATTTTACTGTAGTCTATAAAACATAAGACGAACCTTCTGAAATTCTTTGGAGCACTACAGTATCCAATGAATGTTCACAATTATACCTCAAGTACCTCTTCCTTTTCTGAATCCAGCTTGAACATCCGGCATTTCTTGTTTCATATAAGGTAGAAGCCTTTGTTGTGTCACCTTGAGCATCACTTTATTTGTGTGGGAAATCAGAGCAATGGTCCTATAGTTACTACAAGCCTTGGCCTCTCTTTTCTTAAAAACTGGAATGTATATTGACCATTTCCAATTTGTAAGCCATTGTTGTTTTTCATATTTGTTGACATATTCTTGTTAGGATTTTGACATTCAGTCTTTTTGGCTAGAAATAGTTCTATCACTATTCTATCTACCCCTGGTAATTTACTTCTTCCCAATAATTTCACAGCAATTTTCACTTCACTTTCTAGAATTACAAGTTCTTCCTTATAGGAATCTTGTTCAAAGGTTTCTGTGATCCTTTTGTCTCTTTTGTATAGACTTTCAGTATACTGTTTCCACCATCCCTTTATTTTCTCCTTGTCAGATAATGTGCTTTCTTTTTGGTCATTCGGCATCCCTAGTCTAGGTTTGAATTTCCCTTTTGTTTTTGAGTCTTCTGGTTGAGATCTTCCTTTTTTCCTTTTTTGTTGCTCTCTTATATCTCCTTATATTAATAGTTCTCTTTATCTCTACATGATAGTCATTTAAAACTTGAGTTCAGGATTTTAACCTCACTTTTGTCACCTTTACTTTTGCCTCTTGCCTGACTTTTTAACAATTTTTAGTGTTTCTTCCGTCATCCATCTCATTTTTTCTTTCCTTTTTACAGCTTTTTGTCTTTTTTCACGCTTCCCTAATAATATTTCTAGTTTCAATCCACAGTTCTTCTGGCTTTCAGTCAATCAAGTTTAATGGTCTGTTTTTGCTGTGGCCTTCAAATTCATCTGGAATGTTATTTACATTGTATTTTGGCACTACAATTCTTTTAGTGCTCTTCTTCAGCTTTATTCTAATATTTAATATTAACAGTTTGTGGTCAGTGCCACAATTTGCTCCTGTTCTTGTTTGGCACAGAGAATACAGTTTCTCCATCTCCTTCTCCCAATTACAGTCTATTTGACTTCTGTATTGGCCTTCTGGTGATGTCCATGTATACAGTCATCTGTTTGGCTATTTGAAGCACGTGTCTGCAATGGATAAGTTGCTGGCTTCACAGAAATCCACGAGCTAATCTCCTGCTTCATTCCTGACCCCTAATTTCCTATTTTTGCATTCCAATCACCTATAATTATCAGCATGTCTTGTTTGGGTGTGTGTGATCAATTTCTTCTCGAATACATGCATAAGACCTTTCAACTTCATCTTCTTCAGCCTCTGTAGTTGGGAGCATAGTATTATTTGGTCAGACCTCGCACTGTAGCCCCTAACTACCTACACTACATCTTGCCTCAGTAGTGAAGCTATTCCATTTCTTCTGAGTTTGTCGTTTCTAGAGTAGAACACTTTGCAGTTGCCTGATGGTACATGGTCCATTCCAGGCCACTTTAGTTCATTACCACCAACCACTGCAACGTTTAGATGTTCCACTTCTTGCTTTACAATTTCCACTTTCCCTTGGTTTCTGCTCTTTACATTCTATGCTGTAACTGTACATGTTGTGCAGCATTATACTTTCTTTTCGCCTTTGTGCACATCAGCCGCTAGACGTCCTTCTGGCTTTATCTAGCATTGGTCATTAGCACCAATGCTATTCATACTTGTTCTCTGCTCTTCCCCAGTAACTGAGTGCTTTCCCACCAGGGAGTCTCATCTTTCAGCACTACCTCATATCTCATTTTGGACCATCTTAGCATAGGGTTTTTAAGGCAAAACAAAATGAAAAACCTAACAAGAAAATGTAGGAGTATTTTTCCATTGCTTTCTGCTGTGCAGTATTTGGGTCCAAACCACGTGTTTGGGTCCATAGTATTGCAGTAACTAAATGCCTGCAAAATGTCAGTGCCCCTGTGGATAGCAGAAATGACTACACTAATATTAGACAAAAGAGAATATAAGTCAAAAGCTGTTACAAGAGACAAAGAAGAGCATTATATGATAATAAAAGGGTCAATTCACTAAGGAGATATATTTGTGAACATATACACACCAAATATCAGAGCTCAAAAACGCATGATATAAACACTGACAAAATTGAAGAGAGAAATAGATAGCTCTATGATAATAGTAGGAAGCTTAATAATGGATACAAAAACCCGACAGAGTATTAACAAGGAAGTAGATGAATTGAATTTAACAAACATATACAAAACATTCTACCCAACAACAGCAGAATATACAATTTTCTCAAGTGCACATGGAACATTCTCTAGGATAGGTCATATGTTAGGCAACAAAACAAATCTGAATAAATTTTAAAAGACTGAAATAATATATGGTATCTTTTCTGATAAGAATGGAATTAATCTAGGAATCAAAAGAAGGAAAACTGAAAAATCCACAAATATGTAAAAATTAACAAACACTAAACAAGCAATGAGTCAAAAAAGAAATCACAAAAAAAATCTGAAAAGAAATCACAAGAAAATATCAATAATCTGAAGAGACCTGTAATCTGAAGGGACAATAAAAAATTAAAAACAACAAGAAAAATTAAAACGAAAACACAACATACCAAAACTTATGGGATGAAGCAAAAGCAGTCCTGGAAAATTTACAGCTGTAAATGTTTACATTAAAAAAAAAAAAAGAAAAGAAAAGAAAAAGAAATATCCCAATCAACAACCTAAATTTGCACCTAAAATAAATTTTAAAAAAGATTAACTCAACCCAAAGCTACCAGAAGGACTGAAATAATAAACATTAGAGCAGGGATACAAAACAGAGAAGAGAAAAGCAACAGAGAAAATCAATGAAATCAAATGTTGGTACTTCAAAAAATCAAATTGACAAATCTTTAGCTAGGGTGACCAAGAAAAAAAGAAGAGTTGAATAATTAAGATCAAAAATTAAGAAGGGGACAGTACTACCAATTTTACAGATACAAAAAAATGGTTATAGAGAGTACCATGAACTGTGTATCAACAAATTGGATAGATCACCTGATAAAATGGATACATTCCTAGATATACACTCCACTAATGAATCATGAAAATATCAATAATCTGAAGAGACCTGTAATTAGTAAAGGGATTTCATCAGTAATCAAGAATCTCCCAACAACAGCAACAAGCGCAGGGCCAGACGGATTCACTGGTGCATTCTACCAAATATTTAAAAGAAAACAACAATCTTCTCAAATTCTTCTAAAAAACTGAAAAGAAGGGAATGCTTCCAAACTCAATCTACAAAGTAAGCATTACCATGTTTCCCCGAAAATAAAACCCAGGCAGACAATCAGCTCTAAAGTACCTTTTGGAGCAAAAATTAATATAAGATCCGGTCTTATAGTGAAATGAGACCGGGTCTTATCTAACATAATATAATGTAAGAGCAGGTCTTATATTAATTTTTGCTCCAAAATACATATCAGAGCTGATTGTCCTGCTAGGTCTTATTTTTGGGCAAACATGGTAATCTAATACCAAATCTAATACCAAAGCCAGACAAAAACACAAGAAAACTACAGATCAACATCCTCAATGAATACTGATGCAAAAATCCTCAACAAATACTAGCAAACAAAATTCAACAGCACATTAAAAGGATTAGACACCATGACTCAATAAAATTTATTCCTGCAATGCAAGGGTTGTTCGTTTTATAAAAATCAATCGATGTAATACATTAACACAATAAAGAGAAAACCAGATGATCTTCTCAATTGATGAAGAAAAAGCATTCAAAATATTTCAACACCCTTTCATGATAAAAACACTCAACAAATAGGAATAAGAGGAAACTACCTCAATATAGTAAAGGCCACATATGAAAAGTCCACAATGATCATCATACTCAATGGTTAAAGACAAACCTTTTTCAGTAACATCAGGAATAAAATAAGGATGCTCACTTTTGCTAATTTTACTCAACACAGTAGTGAAAGTCTTAGCCAAAGCAATTAGGAAAGAAAAAGAAAAGGCATCCACATTGGAAACGAAGAAGTAAAATCATCTCTGGTCACAGACAACATGATCTTATATGAAAAAAACCTCAAATATTCCACTCAAAAAAACCTGTTAGAATAAATGAACTCTTGAAATAAATAAGGAATGTTGCTGGATACAAAATTAGTTGGTTCCATACAATAACAATGAACGATCTGAAATGGATATTAAGAATACAGTCTCACTTACAATAGCATCCAAAAAAAATACTTAGGAAAAACCTTAACCAAGGTGGTGAATGTCTTGTACCCTGAAATATAAAACATTGCTGAAAGAAACTGAAGACAAACACTAAAATAAATAAATAAATAAATAAATAAATAAATAAATAAATATGGTCATGGATTGGAACACTTAATACTGTTAAGATGCCAATACTACCTAAAGTAACCTATAAATTCAATGTAATCCATATTAAAATCCCAATTTTTTTGCAGAAAAAGAAAAATTCACCTTAAATTCATACAGAATCCCAATGGATCCCAAAATAGTCAAAACAACCTTGAAAAAAAGACAAAGAAAGGTGGAAGTTTCACATTTCCTGATTTAAAAACTTAACTACAAAATATCCAGTCAAATGATTTTCAAAAAGGCTGCCAAGATCATGCAATTTGGAAAGCACAGTCTTTTCAACAAAAGGTGTTGGAAAACTGGGTATTCACATGCAACACAAAGTTGGATCCATACTTTACACCATATTGAAAAATTAACTCAAAATGGATCAAAGATTTAAATGTCAGACCTTTAAACTATATAACTCATAGAAGAAAGCACAGGTGAAAAGGTCCATGGCACTGGATTTGGCAATGATTTCTTGGATATGACACTAAAAGCATAGGAAACAACAAAAGAAGTGATTTGGATTTTACTAAATTAAAAACTTTTCTGCATTATAAGACACTATCAACGGTAAAGAGACAACACACAGAATGGGGGAAATATTTGCAAGTCATATATCCAGACTATAAAAAGAAGTCCTACAACAAAACAACAACAAAAAAAAATTAAAGCCTGTTCAAAGGTCTTGAATAGACTTTTTTTTCCAAGTAAGATATACAGGTAGCCGATAAGCACAGGAAAAGATGTTCGACATCACTAATCATTAGGAAAACGCAAATCAAAATGATGAGATACAAACCTCACACCCATCAGGATGGCTAAGATGGCTACTATCAATAAAAATAAAAACAGAATTACCATTATGACCCAGCACTTCCACTTGTAGGTATACTCCCAAAATATCTGAAAGCATGGACTCAGGGAGATATGTGTACACTCACACATATAGCAGCATCATTCATAATAGTCAAAAGGTGCAAGAGACCCACGTGTCCACTGATGGAGAAACAAAATATGGTATATACGTACAATGAAATATTATTCAGCCTTAAAAATGAAATTCTAACCTATGCTACAACACAGATGAACCTGTAAGACATTATGCTAAGTGAAATAAGCTAGATACAAAAGACAAATATTGTATGATACTACTTACATGAAGTACCTAGACTAGACAAATTCATAGAGACAGAAAATAGAATGGTGGTTGCCAGGGGCTGAGGGGAAAGGAAATGGGTAGTTATTGCTTAATGGGTATAGTATTTCAATTTGCAAAATAAAAAGAGTTCTAAAGATAGATGCCGGTGATGGTTGTACAACATACTTATTGCCATTAAACTGTACACTTAAAATGGTTAATTAAGATGATAGATTTTGTTTTATGTATTTTACCACAGTTTTTTTAAATGGAGGGATGATAGTGAAGGAGAAATAAAGACTTTCTCAGACAAACAAAAATTGATGAAATTTGTTGCCAGTAAACCTCCCTTACAAGAAATGTTAAGTTTTCAGAGATAAGGAAAATGATAAAGGTCAGAAACTCAGATCTGCAAAAGCATTAGAGAAAGAATAAATTAAGGTAAAATTAAGCCTTTTATTTTCCTTATTGTGAATGACCTAATGGAAAACTTCAAAATAATAATAGCAACAGTACAGTGAGTACAGTTTATGGATAAGGGAAATGAATGATAGCAGCATTATAAGGGACAGAAGAGATAGAATGGAATACTCTGTTATAAAGTACCTCCACTATACATGAAGCAGTATAGTGTTATTTGAAAGTAGACTTAGATTAAATGAATACTGCAATTCTAAAGCAACCATTAAAAATTTTTAAATAAGTATAATTTATATGCTAAGACAGGAAAAAAATTCAGTAATAGAGAATGCTCAAAACCAGAGAAGGCAGAAAAAGAGGGGAAGAAGATTTTGAAAAGCAAAGAAAGACATGCAACAAATAGAAAAGAGTTACAGATTTGAATAGCTAAAAACCCATTAAACCAACTATTCAATAATCACTTTAAGAGTTAATAGTCTGAATGTGCCAAATAAGAGACAGAGACTTGATAGAGTGGATAAAAAAGCATAGCTATAAGGTGTCTACAAGAAACCTATTTTAAACAAACACACGAATTAAAAATAAAGGGATGTAACAAACTTACAGAGCATTTCATCCAACAGTGGCAAAAAACATATTCTTTTCAAGCTCACATTGTACCTTTACCAAGACAGACCACACTCTGTGCCATAAAACATACCTTAACAAATTTAAGGAAATAGAAGTAATACAAAGTTTGCTTTTAGATCACAATAGAATTAAACTAGGTATGGGTTATAGAAAGAAAGCTGCAAAATCCCAAAATGTCTTAAGATTAAATAAACACTAGTTTTAAATAACACATAGGTCAAAGACATCTCAAAAGTAATTTAAAATATTTTTAATCAAAAACAGAACTTATCAAAATTTGTGATATGTAGCAAAAGCAGGGCTTAGATGGAAATTTATATCATTGAACGTGTATATTAGAAAAGATAATCTAAAATCCACAATCAAAGCCTCAACCTTAGAATTCTAGGAGAAAAAGAAAATTAAATCCTGAGTAAGTGGAACAAAAGAAATAATAAGAATCAGAGCAGAAATCACATCAATATATAAAATTAATAGAGAAAAATCAATTTTGAAACCTAAAGCTGGTTCTTTGAAAATGATCAATAAAACTGGTAAGTTGCTAACCAGGTCAAGGGAGAAAGGAAAAAAAGATACAATTTGCTAATATCAGAAATGAAAGAAAAGGCCGTCACTACTGGTCCCATGGACATAACAAGAATAATAAAGGAATATATAAACTTGCCCACAAATGTTGTAACTTAGATGAAATGTATAAATTCCTTGAAAGATACATTTTACCAAAACTCATATAAGAAAAATCTACAGATACTCTAAATAGGCCCATATCTATTAATGAAATTGAATCAATAATTAACAATCTTTAAAAACTGAAAGTATAATGCCCAGATAAAATCGCAGATGGTTTCAATAATGTTCTACCAAACACTGAGGGGAAAAAAGCCTGATACTAATCCCTTACAACTTCTTGGAGAAAAGAGAAGCAAGGAACACTTCCTACCTCATGAATGAGATCAGCACTACCGTTATACCAAAACCAGACAAAGACATTACAAAAAAAGGAAAAAATAGACCAATCTTTCACATGAACACAGATGCCAAAATCCTCGACAACACATCAGCAAATTGAATCTAGCAATGTATAAAAATGATGATATAGCACGAGCAAGTGGGATTATTCCGGGTAAGAAAGGCTCATTCAACACTGAAAAACTTATTTCATGCAATCCTTTACATCAATGACTGAAAAAGAAAAATCATATGATCATATCAACAGATGCAGAAAAATCAATCTTAAAAAGAAAAAAAAAAGGAAAAACACAACAAAGCAAGAGTGGAGTAGGGAAAAAAATTCAGAATACTGGATGCCTCTGGAGATGAGGACAAGGAAACTTTGGGGTGTAACGGATATGTTCACACCTTGATCATGATGATGATTTCCCAGGTACATTCAAATGCCAAGATTTATCAAATTGTAGACTTTATGTACATTTACTACATGTCAATTTTAAGTCAATAAAGCTATTTATGATGGTAGTGTCTAGGTTGTGGGTATATAATCATGGGCTGTAAAATCTTATAAAATTGATGTTATGTTTGAACACTTTTCATAATAAAATGTTCTCTTTCAACTCTAAAGTTCTATGAAAGTATCTTGGAACACAAAGGTAAAAATAATATTTTAAGAAATTAGAATTGGTAATTACCACTAGAATATAACCACCATTTGTGTGGTTCCCCAGTATATTCCATCATAGAATGACTCCTTAAAATCAGGAACTGAATCTTCATCTTCCTACAGAGCCACTGGTATACTAGCGGTATGCAGTAAGTGGCTACTGAACATAAGATTCTATTATAAAGAGAAAACTGAAAAATTAACATTGAAAAAACAGAGTATGAAGTTAGTTAAAAAATAAATCTGAGCTTCTAATGTTACATCAAGATGTCAGGCATTTTTTAAAAAATAGTGCAAATTTGTCCAAGTATTTTAATTTTGGAGAAAACGAGAAAGAGGGAGAAAAAGGAAGACCGTACAGTAGTCCCCCCTTATCCCAGGTTTCACTTTCCTTGGTTTCAGTTACCTGTGGTCCCAGGTAGCAGCATTCAACCACAGTTGGAAAACATTAATTGGAAAATTTCAGAAGTCATTCACAGGATTTAAATTGTGCATCATTCTGAGTAACATTATGAAACCTCATGCTGTTCTGCTCTGTCAACATCCCATTGTCCAGCATATCCCTGCTGTGCTGTATATGCTATCCACCCGCTAGCCCCTTAACCATCTTGGGATTTCAGGGGTTGTGTTTAAGTAACCCTTATTTTACTTAATAACAGCACCAAAGCACAAGAGTAGTGCTGCTGGCAGTTCAGAATGCCAAAGAAAAGCCGTAAGTGCTTCTCTTAAATGAAGAGGTATGTGTGTATCTATAGGAAAAACCGTATTGTGTGTGTGTATAAGGTTCAGTACTATCCTCAGTTTCAGGCATCCACTGGGAGTCTTGGAATGTATACTCCACAGATTAAGGGGAGACTACTGTAATATGAAGAGGCTATAAAGTACAGGTATTCCGTGTTACAAATGATAATTCTATAACACAAGCCACACTTACTACTGTTCCTGCCAGTGGATTTCTAATACTTTTGCCCTAAAGTGCTCTTAAAATGCACCTAAAACTGTGCATCACAATCCCACGTCATTTGTTTTTGTTTTGCTTTTTTAAAAATCTTTATTTTGGTATCCCACTCCAGATAAATGAATTATAATCTGGGAAGTGAAGTGGTTCAAAAATCTGTGTTTATAACAGGCACCTACGGCCTAGCTCTTGAAGGAAATGTGAGATGCTAAATTGCTTTGGAAAGTTGGGAGACGAATTTTGATGAGTCTATGAAGCACTACCACCTCCCTGAGTAGTTGATATATAGGAAAGGTGGAGATTTGTAAATGGCAGTGTATAAAAAGTACACTTTACCAACATCGAAATTTCCAAGAATTGACATAAACTCAACTCCTCTTTCCTCTCCCACAAAACAGATGCTTCCACACTTCAATTTACTTACTGTATAGGACCTGGTACAGTAGCATTGTTCTGTTAAATTATAATAGGTTTTTGGAGACTCTTCATATATGACAACATTTCTAAGGAAACATGGATTCTAATTTCCAAAGAAACATCTCAGAAACAAATTTTCAGAGCACTACCCATTCATTATTAGGTTTGAAACCATCCATATAACTCCTGAAACTAATTAATACTATCAATATGCTAATAGTGAAATTAGCTGATTACACAGAAGCCCAGCAAAAGCATATATTTAAAACTAATAGGTCCTTCTAATATTAGACTATAAAATATTAAGTCTATAATCAACATTTTTCCTATGCAGCATCTAGTTTCTATTATTGACATTTTCAAAGAATGTTTTTTTGAATCCTCTTAAATTTTCAAAAATTACTTTTTTAAATTCTCAAAGGAGGATTTAAAAATTTTTTCCAGCTATTAAAGTTTCATTTATCAAAATATAACCAACTTTTATACATTAAAACATGCTATTTTTTAAATGTGATAAACACCCAAGTTAGAGGGAATCATACAACTGTTTCAAGACTTACTCTAAAGCTAGTTATCAAGACAAGTGTGATACTGGTGAAAAGATGGATGCACAGATCACTGAAACAGATTACAATCCCAAAATAAACCCACACAATATAAAGTTTACCGATTTTTTACAAAGTGCTAAGATAGTGAATGGAGAAAGCATATTCTCTTCAATAAATAGTGCTAGAACAATTAGACATTTGCATCCACATGCAAACAAATGAAGTTCAACCTTCAACCTATAACACATCTTATACACATTAGATCAGAAATCTAAATCTAAAATATGAAATTATAAGACTTCTAGAAGAAAATGTAGGAGAAAGATCTTTGTGACTTCGGATTAGGCTAAGATTTCATAGCTACAACACCAAAAGCATGACTCAAAAAGAATTTTTGATAAGCTGGACTTGATCAAAATTTCAAATTTTGCTTTGCAAAGACAAACTTGAAAAAGAGTGGGAGGAAATATTTTCAAATCACATATCTGACAAAGGACTTGTACCCATAATATTTAAAGAACTCTCAATACTGGACAATAAAACGAACACTTTGGAAGAGTTTGGCAGTTCCTTAAAAGGTCAGTTACCATAAGACTACGCAATTCCACTTCTAGGTACATACCCAAAAGAATTTAAAACATATGCCCACAAAAAACTTATACATGAATGTTCACAGCAGCATTACTAATAAAAGTTAAAAAGTAGGAATAATTAAAATGTCCATCAACAGATGAAAAGATAAACAAAAGGTGATGTATCCACAGTGGAATATTATCCCGTCATAAAAAAGAATGAATACTGATACATGCTACAACATGGATGAACCTTGAAAATATAATGCTAAGTGAAAGAAGCCAGAAACAAAAAGCCACATATATTGTATGATTGTACTTAAATGAAATGTCCATAACTACAGAATCTATAGGGACAAAAAGTAGTTGTCAAAGGTGGGATGAAGGGTGATTGAGAGAATCTGGAGTAACTGCTAATAGGTACAAGGTTTATTTGGGGGAGAGGGGTGTTGAAAATGTTCTGGAATTAGGTAGTGATGATAGTTGCACAATTTTGTGATTATACTAAAAGATACTGAATTGTATTTTTTAAAGGGGTGAATTTAATGATATGAATTAAATCTCAATAGGAAAAGAAAAAACAATTTAAAATGTGCAAAAGATTTGAACAGACACTTCACCAATGAAAATATACAAACAGTAAACAAGAAACTCAACATCCTTAATCACTAAGAAATACACATTAAAACCACAATGCTCTATAACTATGTACAGCAGTACCTCGATTTTCAAACATCTCCGTTGATGAACATTTCGGTTTACGAACACTGTAAACCCAGAAGTAAATGCTTCAGTTTTCAAACACACCTCAGAAGTCCAACATTGGCTTCTGCTAAGTGCAAGATCCTGAGGCCTAGTTGTTGGCTGTTTTCCAACGTTTCAGAACTCAAAAGGTCTTCAGGAACAGATTACATTCGAAAACCGAGGGACCACTGTACCTATTAGAAGGGCTTATAAAATGTTTTTTCAGTGACAATACTAGTGATAGTCAGGGTGCACAGCAATTAAGCACTCATACAATGCTAATGCTAGTAAGACCGCAAAATGGTACAACCACTTTGAAAAGCAGTTCCATAGTTTTCACATAAATTAAATATTCATTTACCATATGACCCTGATATCTCACTCTTAGGTATTTACCCAAGAGAAAAAAATTTATGTTCACACAAAACCAGAACATAAATATTTATAGAAGCTCTTCATAATCGTCTGAAACTGAATTGTCCTTCAACCCATGAACAGATCAACTTCTATAGTACATCCATATAATGAAATACTACTAAAAAAATACAAGAATGCAACACATGGGTGACTCTTAAATACATTTTATATAAGAAGTTAAGTGAAAGGAGTGAATTAAATAAAAAGCCAAACCCCAAAAGCTACATACCATGTAATTCCATTTATATGGCACTCTAGAAAAAGCAAAACTGTAGGGATGGAAACAGATCAGTGGTTCCCAGGAGGAGGGGTGAAGGTTAGGTGGGGTAGATTGCAAAAAGGCAACAGAGGGAATTTGGAGGGCTTGGAACTTTTCTGGATCATGACTCTGATGATGGATACCATGCTTCTTTGCATTCATCAAGACAGAACTGTACATCACAAGAGTGAATTTTACTGTATGTAAATATTAAATAAATCCTTAGATAAACCACACTACACACAAATCTCCACCTTGTACATAGAAGCAACTTTCCACTATACAGTTTACCCAAAAATAAGACTGAGAAGGACAATCAGCTCTAGTGCATCTTTTGGAGCAAAAATTAATATAAAACAGTCTTATTTTACTATAAGACCGGGTATATAATATAAATATAAGATAATAAAATACTGGGTCTTATATTAATTTTTGCTCCAAAAGACGCAGTAGAGCTGGCTGTCTAGTTAGGTCTTATTTTCCAGGAAACAGGGTAAATCAAAGCACACCACAAAATGTTCTCAAGGCTTCCTTCTGAGGTAGGTGGAGACAAGCTTCATTAGTCCTACATCGCAAAAGAGAAGCAGCACAGATAAAACAATACGCAAGTTTCTGCTACTAATCAGAGATTCTGAGCTAGCACTTTTGTTCCCAGTTCTTGTAGTTCTGTTCCCTATCATGGTACTAGGTACCAAGAGTAGCAACAAGAGGACTTCTTTATCAAACTAGATTACCTGTTCACACTATCTCATAAAGGAGAAAAATCAAGATAAACAAGTATTTTAGGAAAAGCCCGAAAGTGCGTGCATATTCAAGAATAGTAAAATTCTTTTAAAAAGCAAACAACATACAAGTCACACACAAAATGAACCCTGACTTCGGATTTCATAAAGAAAAGGAATCTAATTTCTAATGGGTGTTTACATTTTTAAAAAGGGTATAGCACAAAACAGATGGGAGCACTAAAAACGAGGCTCCACATAAGGTAGCGCACTGCAGACAGGACGGATATACAGCTTCACTACCTAAGCAACGTGAAGTGCACGTTCATCCCTGTCTGAGATGTTACACGGCTGCACTTAGTTTCTTAAAAAATTCAGTAACTCACTCTGAGCCACAGAACCCCGAGGCCTTACACACGTAACACATTCCTGGGTCAGATTGTGAATTGAAAACACATCAGCCAACCGTTGGAGTTACGCACAGGAGTTTCGCTTTTTGTTATCAGCGGAACCCAGGCGAGCAACCCGGGGTCCGGGCGGTGTGAGCCGAGCAAACACCGCGCTTTAGCCCAGACCGAGGCGTCCTCGGTCCGAGCGTCTGGCCTTCACGTGCCAGGCAACGTGCGACACTCCGTGGGCTCCCGGCGGCCTCCGTCATAACCCAGGAGGGGGAGATGACAGGGATGAGACCAAGCCCAGGTGCGTCTCGTTGCCGTCTTTCGCCCAGCACAGCTGAAGCTGGACCGCAAGGGGCAAATAAAGGACGCCTGAGCGGAATCTGAACTCCAGACCCTTTGGAGTCCTCTGCGGGTCCCCTCAGCCGATCGGCTTGGAAAAAGGGGGCCTTTTCACCCAGCACCCAAGACCCCATCCTCTCCTGCCCAAAAAATAAAGAACTCGCGAGGAGAGGCCCCAGAACTGCATGCCTGCTTTACGTAATTTGACCCAGAGGAGGGAGGCGACAGGTGGCGACAACGGGCAAGCGAAGGGCCCGAGGCCCCAAGGCAGGGCCCGCCTCCAGCAAAGAGGGGCCGAGAGGGAGGCGAGATTGAGGGGCGGCGGCGGTCTCGTTACCTCCCCAGATGCCCAGAGAGAGCTGGGACGTGTCCAGGTTCACCACATAGTCCCCCAAGAACCGGTTCAACACATCTACAACCACCGACTCGAACACCATTTTCTTCAGCCGCAGTGGATACGGAGGGTGACCCCGGCGCGCCTTCCTCTCGCGCCCGCCCTCCCGCGCCCCTCCCTCGAGGCCGCCCGCTTCACCCGCTGCCGGGGAGCTCCGGCTATAACGCCACCCGTACGGGACGCGCAGCCCCGCCTCCAGCCAGGCGAGGGGCGGAGCAGCCCCTCGCGCAACGCGTGCGCAGCTCGGGCAGGGGGGCGGGCCCGGAGCGCAGCGCGGACCTGGGCGTGCCGGCCCGACAGCGAGCCAGGGCGGCTGCGCAGCCGCTTCTCTGACGCGCTCCCCGTCGGGGCTGAGCTCCGCTCTTTTTTCTCGTGGGCCTGGTGTCCTCCCCCATCGACTGGGAACCAGCCCAGTGTCGGGCGTGGCCAGATTTTTTCCGACCCGCCCCCACCTGGAGACTGGTGTAAAGGTCGGTGCCTAGGGCGGGTCGCGGCGTGACGGTTACGCCCCGCAAGGGAAGGCCCTCCCTTATCGTGGAGACAAACCCCCTCCCCGCTCGACCCTCAAAGGCGCGGGCCCACGAATTCTTCGCTTGAGTGAGGTGTGGGTGGGTTCCAGCTCCTGCGCTCGTAGGCGGGATTCGTCACTCGGGGCGTCCTAGGAAGCACATTTCCCCTCCCCTGTTATTACAGGTTCGGAGGCAGATTCCCTGGCGTTGCTGGCTTCCCGGGTTCCGCCCGCCTGAAAGTCTGAACGCCTGTTCATTGCCTCCCCGGCTCTCAGCGCGTGGCAAGGATGCGCGGTGGGTCACTTAAGTTTCTCTGCTGCGTACCGTGGCGGGGGGCGGGGGTGAAGAATAAACTCAGGGTTGGAATTCCACGCCCCCTTGCCTGCATCTGAAATGGCACTCCCCTTTTGGTCAAAAAAAAAAAAACGCACACAAAAACGCGGAGCCGCCTTTCATCCCGTAGAGAATTCCCTGGGATTCAGAGTTAGAGAGTCAGCCAGTCGGGAAATCTGCTGAGCGCCTTCCAAAAAAATACTGTGGGACCTAGACTTAACCTTTGAGCCTTCACAGAATGACTGACAAAATAAATAAGGAAAAATTAGAGCCCTTTGAGCCCCGATCCCACCCAGAGTTTGGTCTTAAGCAGAAATAGGGCCAAAGACCTGAGGTCAGAGACCCATTGGATGTGAAGTTTGAAGAACTGTAATTAATCACCATCACCCTCTTAAGGATTTAAGATGTAGGGGTGTACTTTGAACTTCCCTTTTGCACAGAAAATAATGTCTGATAACTAAATTGCTGTGTCGTTTTAGTATTTATTTTTTTTGCGTAGGCACCTAAATTCTTTAAGGTTTGCCTTTGCAAATAGAATTGCCTAGCAAAACAATGTAAAATCTTATTTTACATGAGTTTATATAAATTATTTTCATATAACTTCATATTTGAAGGACTTTTATTAGGTCACCAATTCAACTTCTTGGTCATAAAGATAATAAAGCTAAGATGTTGGGGATTTGTTCAACGTCACTCAACTAATGTTCTGCAGAAACAGAGCCAGAACCTGGAACTTCTGACTGACTCCATTCCACCACCCCACCTTCTTCTGTTTGTGTTTGGGTAAAGACATTGAAAATCTGTCTCCGAATACCTGTACAGAGAAACTAATATAGGCTAAAACGTCCAGAAAAGAGCAAAACCTTATATAATGAAGTATTTTGCTACTGTACTATTACTAAATGATTCCATTATTCTCTATGTATTTAAAGTACAAGAACTTCCAGCGCTTGTTCCAAAAACACATCTTTGAGTTATTTTGCAAACACTTTTTATTAGTTTTCTACAATCCCAGGAAATCGGAGGAGAGGAGAGTGTGTTTATAGATGTAGAAGACTTAATGACTAAAAAGATCAAGGAAAAAAATGCTGTTGAAAAATGTTAGCAATATATAAGAAGATGCATATTGTAACTGAATGCTTATCTAGTGTTAGGTGCTATATCTTGAATGCATATTTCGTAATTACTAAAATATACAATTTTGCATTCAGTCCTGTGTTGCCTAATCCATCTGAGGAAGTTTGTATGCAAAAACATATTGCAGTATCATGTAAAAGGTAAATACACTCATTAAATTATTAAACCAAATATCTGTTGGACCTTGAAAAATCTGGACTACCACAAAAATGTTCAAGTTTCAAATGTGGGAATATGTTGCTATAAGGCATTTTTGCTCCCGATCATAATTAAAATGCTGTACTTCATTGTTTGATAAAATGAAAAAGAAAAAGAAAACGAGCATGTGCATGACCCCAAACTGCAACATCATCGACCTTTACAATACATCTCTAACTTTGCAAGTAGGACTTGCTGTTTACATGCCACAGCTTTTCATTTGAAGTTTGGGAGTACTGGTAGAAAATTTGAACATTTTTTCCTCCTAATCTTAATTCTTATGTCCACAAGTAAATGTCATTGTTTTCCTGCTTGTCCTTATCATTCCCCATGCAACGTCTGCATTGTGGTAGCAGGCTAGCTGGTCAGATAACAAAGCAATTAAAGCAGACCACAGTCCCAAAAAAGAGTCTTGGAGGACCAGGTCTAGAAGGTGGGAATTTTACAGGACAACTTTTACTGACCTAGCTTCACGAAATCCTGTGCTCCTATTGCAGTTAATGGTTTCAAAATTATGTTTAAAATGCTACTTAGATTTATGCGTTTTAATCCTTTAAAAGAGAGAGAGAAATTTGTTGGTAAGACACAAGCAAAAGATGAGACCCTTAAAGAACCTCACTATAGTTGTGAAGGTGAAAATGTAAAATGACACAATCTTTCTAAAAGGTTGTTTGTAAACATCTACAAACAGATATAGATAAATATATATATAATATATGTATTATATATATATATATATATATATATATATATACTATATGGTATCTGCTAATAGACCTTCTACGACTCAAGTTTAAAAGTTTAAACTGGTTTTCCCAACTACCGCTTATTATTAGGTTGGTGCAAAAGTAATTGCGGTTTTTGCAATTATTTTTAACCTTTATATATACTATATATGTGTGTGTGTGTGTATATATATACACACACACACTGTATATAAGGCTTTTGACTTAACAATCCCACTTCTAAATATGTGCTATGCTATCCCCACAAGAACATCCATTAAAGCATTGTTTATAAATGCAAAAAATTGGAAACAAATATCCATTAATAAAGAAGTTGGTTAACACATACATACAATGGGTTACTATGCAGGCTTTAAAAATAATAATGAAGGTCTGTACTAATATAGGAAGAAGTCAATAATACACACTTGTGAGAAACAAGACACAGAATAGTGTTATACTAATTATATAACTTGTGGACATGTTTTAAGTGTGGAGAGAATATATATACAAAAAGAAATCTAGATCTATGTTCACCGTATGTTAATAATTATCTCTAGATGATAACTTTTGGTAATGTGTATTTTCTCTGTTCTGTCAAGATTTTTGTTTGTTTTTATACAGTGAACATGTACCTATTTCCCCAAAGAAGCAATTTAAGCAAGATTACTATGAACCAAGTAAAATAAAACATCTCATTCATACTGATTGAAATGCTTTTAGTCTGAAGCAATCAGCTTTGGAGATTTTTCAACCATGAAAATTCAGTTTCATTATATTCAACTATGTGCAGTACAATTGGGGTGTTAAAAAAGACAATGTAAACTTGATTTATTCCTCTAAACTGGTGAAGAGGGATATATCAGAAATGTTACTATATTGTACATTATTTTATAACTTTCTGGGAATACTATGTGTGAAAATGGACAAATTGCTCATCCTAGAATTAAAGCTAACTGAAGTTTGTGAGCAAGGTCCCAAATTTAGTGGAGAACTGATATAGAGATGCATGTGAACTTTTAAAAGTTTGCCAAAAGACATGAATAGAATTTCCTGCAGAGTATACACATGGTATATAAGCACACGAAAATATATTCAATATTATCACTCATTGAGGAAATGAAACTTAAAACCACAAATGAGATATCCCTACATACCTATCAAAATGGCTGAAAAAAGAAAACGTGACAACACCAAATGCTGGTGAAGCTGCAGAGAAACTGGATCATTCATGCATTAGTGGTGGGAATGTGAAATAGTACAGCCACTATGAAAAACAGTTTCTTAAAAAACAAACAAAAAATCCTAAACATGCATCTACCATACGAACCAGCAATTGTATTCCTGGACATAATTCCAGAAAAATGAAACCGTGTATTCACACAAAACTTATACATGAATGTCCATAGCAGTTTTACTCATAATAGATAAAAACTGGAAACAATCTCAATGTTTTTCAACAGATGATTGAATGGTGAAGCAAACTCTACATAGTATAGCCATACCATGGAATACTACTCGGCAATAAAAAGGAATAAACTATCAAAACATACAGCAAGTTGGATGGATCTCAGGGCATTGTGCTGAAGGAAAACTGTGTGAGTCTATTTACAAAACATTCTTAAAATAAATTTATAGAAATAGAAAACAAATTAGCAGTTGCCAAAGGTTAGGTGTGGGAGGAGGGAGAAGTGTGGCTACAAATGGATAGCAGGAAGGAGTCTTGGTGTTTACCGAACACTTCTGTACTTTGATGATGGTATTGGTTATATAAAATTGCATAAAACTATATACACATAAACAAATGAGTGTACATAAAACTGATGAAATCTGAATAAGCTCCATGGATGATACCCATGTCTTTATTCCCTGGTTTTGATATTGCACTATATTTATGCAAGATGTTACCATTGGGGGAAACTGCGTTAAATGTATATGGGACCTCCCTGTAAATTACTTTTTTGCCATTTTCTATGAATCTATGATTATTTTGAAATAATTTTTAAAGGCTCTGTTAATTTAGGGTATAATAGGGGGGCCCACTGAGCATGAGATGAGCCTGAGAGTTAAGAGATTCTATGTGATGCTTTATCGCTGCTCATATGGTTCTGGTGAAATATTCAAGAGCAAAAGTATCTGAAATTGGTACCTTATCAGAACATATTAAAATATCAATTACTCTGGGGTTCCTGGTAAAATACTAGAGAAAGAGAGAGAGAGATGTATAATAAGGGATTTTCAGAGGATTTTCCTGCCTCTGGCTCTAAATATTGAAAATGACTGGCCACTTCCCCGATAAAGAGGAGTCCCAAATGCTGATATCCATCAGTGGTTTTTTCTGTTTGTTTGCTTTTTATTTTATTTATTTATTTACTTTTTTGTAATTTGGGCCTTCTGGGTACCCCTCTCCCCGCTAGTCTTGCTAAACATGAATTTTATTGATCTTTTCAAAGAATAAACTTTTATTTTCATTATTCTTTGTATTTTTTTATTAGGTTCAGGTACACAAAGCAATGTACTAGTTAGACATTTCACCTCTCACAATCCATCAGTGTTTCTTGATTTCAGATTTTCACATGGCAGATCTCTTGTCAGGTTTCTATCTAAATACCACCTTATCAGAGAGGTCTTTCCTGACATCTCAGTCTCAAGTAGCCAGCAACCACACCTTGTAATCTTCATGTCATTTATCACTCTCTGAAATCATCTTCCTTATAGGTTTTTAAAATTTCTGTCTCCCCCACCACTGCCACTTCTAGAACAGGGAGTTAATATGTCTAGTTCACTATCATATCCCCAGTACCTACATGAGCACTTGACACACAACAGGTTTTCAATACATATTTGTTGAAACAATGAACAATTATGGATATAAAGCCACCCCCAGATCTCACACAACTGAACATAATGCCAGAGAAGTAGATTAATATACCAAGACCAACTCAGGGAAAGACTATGCAGAGGGTATCAAAAAACAGGTTGTGATTGGGAGTGAAGGTGCTACCACAGGAGCAGAGGCATTACAACCTTGGCTAGGGCCCATCACTACAGTGCTATGAGAGGCAGGTACAGAGAGAGAAATGATGCGTGTGGAAGGCAAAGACTCTAGATCCCGAATTAAGGTCCTTTTGGCAGGGCTGAGGTGAATCCAGGAATGCCAATCTAATTTCTAAAGAGCAGCCATAAAGATCCTTCAAAAATAAAAGTCAGATAATGTTACTTCTGTGCTCCAAAGCTATTAATGTGCTGCCCACATCACCATGGTAACAGCCATAGCCCTCACAATGGCAGATAAGGCCTTACCTAATCTGCCTTCCCCTCTACCCTACCCTTATCTAGAATGCTGTTTCCTCAAATATTTGCATGACTCACTCCCTCTGTCTTTGTTCTCAAGTCGTTTTCTCAGCCCTTCCCTGAACAGGCTGGTTAAAATTGATACCTGCTCTCTCCCCACCCCTCAGCACTCCTATCACCTTCCCTGCTTTATCTTTCCTCAGGGCACTTACCACCTAATGTACTACAATTTTTACTTATTTATTTTTTGTCCATCTATCTCTCCCCAGTAATGTAAGCTACGCCAGGAGAAATTAGTATTCTTGTTTTGCTCATGGTTCTATTCTCCGTGCCTACAACAGGATAAGCACTCACATATTTGTGAAAAGAAGGAAAAGCATACCTGCCTGGTGTTAAATTATTGCCAATCTGCCCCCAAACTACCTTTCTATATTCTGCTCCATGATGCTGGGGCACACTGCAAACCACATTCAACTTCCACACCTGGCTCTGCCAAGAGGGTGCCGTAGAGAGGTTGGAGGAGAAAGAAGGGACGTGCTCCTTTCTGGTTTCCCTGTGGGGCTTCCTGTCTACTTCCTTTCCTTGTGAGCACCAGCCCAGCAATCCTTCTCCCAGACAGCAGCAGTTCCTCAGCAGCACTGGAATCTGACTTACATGTTCCTCAACTTGCAGATTTAGTATCACGTCACCATCTCAGAGACAGCAGAACCAACCAACTCATCATCTCCCCTTCTATAGAGATGCCCAGCCAACCAGCCCTGTCCTCAGAGGTCTGAGTTTCCAATTCTGTCCCTCTGTTCATTCAATTGTTGGGGTTATATCCTCTACCTGCAATAATTATCTGAGTGATACCTGGGAGCTCTCTTCTTTACTCTTTCACTACTTAGCAATTTTATACCTCGTTAACAGTTCTGTTTATCTCTTGCTATGTGGAGCAGAGTTAGGCCCTGCAGTTGAGTATGTGCAAGGGGTGATGTTGGGCTAAGAGAGGGAAGCAACAGCATCAAAGAGAGTAAATGCAAATTGTGGGTGAGGAGGGAAGCCAGACTCAGGGCCAGAGATCAGATGAAGTGTCAGGACTGGCAACAATTGCAGTCTATAAATAGGTAATAAGTCCAACGATGAAGGGCAGAGATAATGAAGAACAAGTTAGGCAGTGAAGTGTGAGGTGGGTTAGGATGAAGGATGCAGGCGATAAGATACCCATATGAAGTGCTTGGGGGTCTGTGCTTAATTGTCCTATAGCACAGGGTCAGTGGGGTAAGGTGGCTCACTACAAGCTGAATACACTGATACCGATCACCTTGTTTGTTCAGTCCAGCTCCCATTTCTGAGCCAATCTTGATTTAGATAGAGTTTGAAAGACCTCCCAGATATGAGCTCTCTGCCTATCTGAACTTTTGTATATTGACCCCCCTATCGCAATTTCCTGCTTCTATTCTCTTTCCTCCCTCTGTGAACCATTGACTGAGCTGGAGGCCATGTGACTGTGCACATGAGGCTGCTTTTATGAAGTCTTTCCCCAGAGCCTGGGGCACCTCAGTATGTACTTCTAAGGCCAGCCCCTGTCACTCTGAATTGCCTACCCTACCCAACCTGTTAATATAAGTAACCTGAAACATACAGATAGGAGACACTGACCAGAGGGACAGTTGCCATAAATGGAGCCATTTTAAATGGGAGCCAGAAGCCATTTCAGAGAAACTGTCTTGCATGTGTTGCTCCTTGAATATTTGGATTGTTTGAACTGGGCCAGACCTTTGGACTCGTCCAAACCAACATTGTTTTATAACAATTATTTGTAAAGCCAGCAGGAAAGCAGACATCCTGTCCATAAGGACTGATGATTATGGACTCTATCTGAAGATAGAATCAGTAAACAACCACATGTAGCAAAAGAGTAACTCAGCTTGTTATCACCAATAGGAATTTCTTTCTTCTATTCATGTAATCATTTCTTTCCCTTTCTCATAAAACACTCTCACCTTCACCCTTGGGACACTATTTGGGTTTCTGCCCGAATCTGTGCTTCCATAGTTGCAATTCTTTGATCCCATATAAATGCTTATTGCCTCTCATTTCACTTTTTAAATTTTACGCAAACACCGGGATGGCATGGGGTGGGAAAGTTCAGAGTTAGAGAGCAGCCAGGAGGCCATTGTTGAGATTTAGGCAGGAGGTAATTATAGATCTCAACTAGGTCATGGCAATTTAAATGAATAGAAAGGCATACATGAAATGAACATCACAAAAATAGAATTTATGAGCCTTGGAAACTGATTAGGTAAATAAAATCATTTCAAGATTGTGTCATTCATAGTAACTGGAATGTGAAAACAAGGCATTGGTTTTATAGGAGATGAAGAGGAGTTCAGATTTTGGTTGGTTCCACGAGATATGAAATCTAGGGGAAAATATCCAGGACCCAATGTAATTTGTCTAGTGATAGTTAGAAATTAAGGAATGAGGTCCCAGTAAGAATCTAGAACAAGAGAGGGACCCTTGAGAGCTCCCTACACAGAAGCAATTATCTATCTACACTCAATGTGTGGATGACACTTAGGAGTAAAGGAATATAGAGAAAGAAAAACACAAGAATTAAACAGTGAAGAAACATTCTCATTTAGGGGAGAGCCAAATGGACATGAGAGAGGAGGCCTAGGACAAGAGGCAATGTGCTTGGAGTGGGATGGTACCGAGATCCAAAAAGCATTTATAAGAGGAAAGGGAGGTCAACAACATCAAAACTGTAACGACGTCAAGAAAGATAAAAACTTTTAGAAAATTCAGCCAAATTTAGCTATTAGCGAGTACTTGCAAAGTCTTTTGATTCACCTACTAAGAGATTTCTAACCAAAGTCATTTTAAAAAGCAGATTTTATTATTTTTTTTTAAGGAGGGCACAGCTCACAGTGGCCCATTCAGGGATCAAACCAGCAACCTTGAGTGTTATTAACACCATACTCTAACCAACTGAGCTAACCAGCCACCCTTAAAAAGCAGATTTTAATTTCAAAGGTAAACCTTATGTTTATCAGTAGTATGCTTTTCTTTTTAGAAAATTAAATTCATGTTGACACTTAACAAATACATACACACAGTTTCTTTGATATTAAAATAGAGACTCATTGTCAATGAGGGTTTATTAGGTCTATAAATGTCCACATTTTTTTTTATACTTTTGCAGTATTTAAACTTTTCTTGTTCTAATATATGCTCTGCATTCTTTATTTAACAACTACTTACCTGGGAATATGCTAATCTACAAATAGATATTTAATAAACCGTATATAAAACTGTTTTCTAAGTTTACGTACTTCCATAAATTTTGACAAGATGTACCATTACTAACTCCATAACCACGTATGTGTGATTATGAGAAAACAAATCCCCTGTTCCCCAATCTATATACAGACACACCCACATGTGCTATAGAAGTTGTAATATGCTCCAAAATTCTAATCATTTTGTCCATGTCATGTATAGCTTATGTACTTTGTATGTATATATAATTCAGATATATTATATGTATAGGAGTATATTTATAAAATTCACATGTACTATCACAGATGAAGTCTAGATTTTTAATAACAAAAAAAGGTTATTGGCACATTTGAGACTAATGTATACCAATAGTGTTTTTATTTAAAATATTTAGTTTAATTCAACAACAACTTATTAAGTAAAACCTGGTAATGTCTAAAATTTTCACCGTTCACATTTCATGAGATCTTATTTCACAAAGAGCACAACATAATATTCCCAGAATCTCTTCCTTGAAATTAATCATGGTATTTTTTCACTACTAATGAAAGTAGTCTCCATTAAGTAGTTATCACATTTTCAGTGTTCTTAGATTATACACTATGCTTATTACAGCTGAGGAAATCTTGAGTCAGATGCACTGATTTGGTTTTGTTAACATTAAATTAGCTGAGTCAGACATCAGCTACTGATTCAAACTTCTTCAGTTTTCCAGAAGAAGTTATAAGAGCACCAGCTACTGGAATTTTTTACATAAAATCCTTCCAAATTAGTCTTTAAATGGAAGTAATCAATTCTTAAATAAATTTTATTTTTAAATAATAGTGATTATAAATGAATTCTTATATATCTTCTAAAATAAATCCTAAACATATTTTCAACTAAACTTCAGATTAGAAAATCAAAATCAATAATTCATTTATGACATTTTTAACCACATATTTTAACCACTGAATTGGTTTTTCTCCCATTCGAGTATTAGCTATATATACTAAGGATTTTCTTATACTAAGGATTTTCTTATTTTCATATAGATTCATATATTTTTTAAAAAGATATAATGGATTGAAATTTCATGTTATTGACTATAAATTTGGCTTTGTTTTTCCCCCTACCATTTATTGTTAATGAATCAGTTCCTAAACAAAGATTTAATTTTACTTACTGGCCATGTCAAAGATTTAATTCTACCTACTGGCCAAGCGTTTGAGCTGGTCTTTGAGGAGGTTCAAAAGATTTAAATATAGAACTGCAATTTATCTTTCAGTGGCAATGCCCAGTACAAACTATTTAACTTTTTTTTAATTGCATAAAATTCATCATTACATTTGGTATGAAAAGACAGACATGATGACTGCCTCAGTTTGAAATACTGATTTCATCATCAGACTAGAGGTCCTGTGAATAATGGGAGCAGCAAATGAAGCTCATGTATCTTTTCAGTCCTGGAAACACATTAAATAAATGCATAAAAGTGGCCATGCAACCAACCATATGGGCTAATGGGAATACAAGTTTATAGCTTCCAGCTGAGTTTTCACTTTAGTTTGTTTATTCCCTTATTTCATTATCTTTCTGTTTTATTTCTGTTAGCCTCTATTACTCAAATTCCTTAAATGATCCATCGTCACATGAGTTCTCTATTCAAACATGTCTGAATCAAGGAGGCTTTCCTTGACCATCTTATCGAAAATAGCACCAACCATCCCTCCACCTCTTGTCATTATTTTCATATCCTGCTTTCTTCATTTTTTTTATTACAGTATGTGTCATTATTTCTCATGATATTATTTTGTCTCCTTCTGCAATAATTTTAACATTGGATCCATTATTTAATATTGGCTCTGTAGCTTGTCACTGAACTTTGCACAGCTTTCTCATTATGGGTGGGGCAACCAGCCCAAACCTTTGACTCATGGGTTAAGTTGTGTAACTTCCTTAGGCCAATGAGGTGTTAACAGATGGAGAGCTTGAATAGCACTTGCACAATTGGGCTTGCTGTCTCCCTCGTGGCCATTGAAATGAGAAAACACCTGGACTAGGCTACTAAAGGATGAGCAATACATGCGGCAGTACCAAGTTGCCAGAGTTGCCTCAGTGGCCACAATTGGCCTAGTTAAGCTACCTCTCAGCCTTGTGCTTTGAAAACTGTAATAATAATGTTTTTTAAGACATTGCATGTGTGGGTGGTTCATTATACAGCAGTAAATAATTGGTGCACTGTCCCTTAGAATGCAAACTCTCTAGTGCAGGAAAGTTATATGATTTGTTCATTGCCACATCCCTAGCATCTGGCACTGTACCTGGCATGTAAATATTTGTTGAATAAATTAATGGGGTGGGGATAGGTAGGCCATATATTACAGCTTAAGAAATAACTTTCTGATGGCCTATCTTTGTTTCATATAGAGACAGATTCAATAACATGGAAAGAATTAGGTAGATTACTTATCCCACAGGCAATTCTCAAAATTATTGTTTCTCTCAATCAAGCTTTTAATAAGTATTAAGAAACAATGAGTTCAAGATTATATATCTTACCAAGTATTTTAAGTTTAACTATTTCAAGTTCACAGTAAAATTCTATATTAACCAACTCTAATGAAATGGTGTTACGATTGGCTTCCTTTTATGATCATTGAACAACCTAACAAAGAAATGTAAGAAAGCCTTCCAACCTTCACATAGAAGTGGGCTCTGGGTGTACCTTCTGACTAAGGGATCATTTTGAGCTAATGTTAAAACAAAGATGAATGGGTGAGAAAGATACCAAAGTTCTGTGCCAAGAGGATGGCTATAATACTTTTAGCCTGAAATATTAAGAGTTATTAACAAACTGCCACCCAAGCTGTTTTTAACAATAGTAAAATACCCATCAAATGTCCAATTTTAAGAATTGTTACCCCCTAATCCAAGTTAAATAAAATGTATGGCCTTATTTGACTAAATTATTAGCTCTAAGCCAGGGTTTTACCTAATATTAATAATAACATTTTAGGCTGGATAATTCTTAGTTACAGGGGATTTCCTGTGCATTGCAGAATGTTTAGCAGCATCCCTGGCATCTACCCAACAACACAAGACATTGCTAAATGTCCCATGAGGAGCAAAATCACCCCCATTTGAGAATCATTTTTCTAAGCTAATGATTGTTGGTGGAATAATTACCATAAGTGACATTTAATTTTTAAATGATTTTTTTGAACTCTTTTTAGTTTGAGGTAATTACAGTTCACATACAGTTAGAAAAAATAACACAGAAAATCCTGAGATAACACAGATAATTCCCCCAAAGGTAATATCTTGTAAAACTATAGTACAATATCACACCCAGGATATTGACATTGATACAGTCAAGATCCAGAGCATTTCCATCACCACAAGGATCATTCATGTTGCCCTTTTATAGCCATACCTACTTTCCCTCCTACACAACTTTCTTAAACACTATCAAACACTAATTTGTCTTCCATTTCTCTAATTTTCTCATTTTAAGTATGCTATGTGAGTATAAATGGAATGTAACCGTTTGAGGCTGGCTTCTTTCTTACTCAGCACAGTACTTCAGAATTGTTGTTGTGTGTATGAGTACTTTGTTTTTCTTTATTACTGAGTGAGTAGTATTCCACGATATGGATACAGGACAGTTTGTTTAACCATTCATACATTGAAGGGTATGTCAGTTGTTTTCCATTTGGGGCTGTTATGAATAAAGTTACTATAAACAAGTTTTTGTGTGAACATAAATTTTCATTTCTCTGGGATAAATGCCCAGGAATGCAATTGCTCAGTGATATGGTAGTCTCATGTTTAGTATTTTTAAGAAACTGTCAAACCGTTTTCCAGAATGGCCATCCAATTGCTCCAACCCCATTTGTTGAAAAGTCTGTCTTTCCTCCATTGAATTGCTTTTGCACTTTTGTCAAAAGATTTGCTATTTCTGGGTTCTTTGTCTAATTCTCCTTAAAAGAATACATCGAAACCTAAAATGCAATAATATGACATCATAATGTCCAGAATTCAATCAACAATTACCAAGCATGCAAAAAATCAGTAAAATGTCAGTGTCAAAAGGGAAATGATGTAAATAGTAGCCACATTTACAGGTTAGTCTCATAATGTACCTGGATACATATGGTTTTAATTCCAACTGTTTATGCCTCTCTCTCCTTAAGTGTAAAATGGGGATAATAGTACCTGTCTCACAAGGTTTTACTCAGGTCTAAATGACTTAATATATAAAGGACTTGGCAGAATTCATAACACCTAGAAAACTTGATGAAAACAGCTGTTATTATTATCATTACAGTAAACTGCTATTTATAATATTGCTTTTAAGGAAAATAAATGAATTCTGTTTTACCCCTTAATATCAGAAACATTGCATTGAATATAAAATATATTTTTTGTTTCTGTTGGAATAGTAGCTACAGGATATGAAGAAACAGAGAGCCAAATACAATTCAAAAAAGCTTAAACTATCCAATAGTAGAATACATAAGGAAAAAATATATCTATTAATTACACCATAGAAAAATGAAAGTGGAAAATCAAATGACCTATGTATTAAAGGAAATGAGGATCTTTTAAAACAATAAAGCATACGAAGCCAAAATATAAAATAACAAAACTAAAAATAACATATCAGTCATTATATAAATGTGAGTGGATTGTTTCCTCTCTTATTGAACTCAGATGGAGTCAAAGAACAAAATAGATATATAGTAAGGTAAGGTATAGTAAGATATGCTTCCAAAAGAAGAAAAAACACAAAATATTATTTTACTAAAGAATAGGCAAAGTTAAAATAAGAAAATTCAGCAATAGAAATTCAGGATACTAATATTAATGTAGAATAAACTAGCATTTAAGTAAAAAAATGAATAGGACAAAGAGAAATATTTTATATTGATAAAAACTACAATCTACAAAAAAGCTGGAATAATTATATAACTGTATGCACCAAATCTTACAGTATCATAATACATGAACTATTTGACATGTAAGAGAAGTTGACATTTCCACAAGTAGGGCAAGAATCTTTAACATACTTCTCTCAGAAATAAAGATTCAGAAGATCTATATCTTTACTGAGGAAACTGATTAACCTATGTATATACACAAACATACTTGTACATGTAGGTAAATAACATGATCTTGGTATTTTGGAGGATTTTCTAAGCATGACACTAAAGCCAAATATTTCAAGAAAATTTAAAAGCAAATGTTAAAGTGAGGAAAAGATTTTCAAATCAGGATGTTGTTAAAATACAATATACTCTTATAAACTTAAAGGAACTCTCCAACAGAAAAGTGAACACGTGATTTAAATAGACAATTCATGAAAGGAGAGATACGGATGCCTAATTATAATATATGAGATTTTCAAGTTTCCAGCAAACGAAATAAATACAAATTGAAAAACGAAAACAAAATAAGAAAACACTGCTCACTTAAAAAATTGACAAAGATTTAAAAAAATATTGATAGTATCCTGAGTTCTGAAGAAAATGATGAATGGGTAACCTCAGACACCAGTGATGGCAGTAGAGATTTGCATAATCTTTCTGAATAGCCAGTTGACAATATATATCAAAAGGCTTTAACTGGTACTTAGATTTGGGCTGATATATAGTCCACTTTTGATAAATTATTCTAAATAAAATATACCATTCATTGAATTCTATCTCTGAGCCAGGCACTGTAGCAGATATTTTATAAACATAAATATTTAATCCTTACAACTTTGTAAGCAGATGTTATCAACTTTTACAAATGAGGAAACTAATGCACAGAAAATTTTAGTGACAATGCAGAGATCAAACAACTGGAATAGGACTTTACATATGAGACTAAGATTTTTAGGAAAAAATGGGCATATGTATATGCACATCTGCAAGAATAGGATGTTTACAGAAAGGTTTACAATAGAGAAAAGTAGGAAATAGCATTCATTATCCCTTAATAGGGGAATTACTATGTAAATTGCATTTATTCGAATACACACAAAAGCTTTAAAGAAAATGTGTTTAGACTATATTGTTAAATTTAAAAGATTGGTAGAAAAACTGTTCATAATAATAACTGACCTCTTTTTTGAACATTTGCTGTATGCTAAGCACTTCACAGACATTTGTACAACTCTGTAAGCATTTGCATGAGAAACAGTCTTGAAAGATTTACACTAGAATATAACAGTAGTTGTCTCCAAGTGGTGGAATTAGGGGATAATTTTTGAGTCTGTTTTGTTTTTTTTTAATGACTGAATTTGTTTCGATGGGCAAGTATTTACTTTGTAATCAGAAAAAAAAAACTAATAGAGAGACTTGGGTGGGAATATCTTGTACATTAAGAAACAAGTGAAGCATATTCATATTGTTTCTATACACACGTGAACCAGGAGAGTGTGCTATGCTTCCATCTTCCTAAGTCTTATCTTTTAAAATAAGTACTGCGTTTTCAAATATGATCATCATGTCTTTATTGTAGATTCTTTAATAAAGTCTTTATAGTCGTGATTTAGTTTTCAAAATTTTGAAATATTTCAGAGGACCGCAAAATAAAATAAAAGTCAAGAGGAAGTTTCTGATTTTTCTAATAGATTTACATAAGTAACTGGTGCTCATTTCAGTTCCTTATACTTTGCCTTTTAATTAGCCATCTCATTAGCCATTCTGGTTTCAGCTATCACAGCCACTCCTATGAGCTAAGTCCTATGAGATATTTCAAAGTGTTTTGGTCCCCATGCAGCTGGTTTCACCATCCATCCATTATTCATTCAACAAATATTTAGTGCTATCTATAGTGATGTGCCAGAAACTGTTCTGGGTGACGAGTATACAAATTAAAGTCGCTGCTCAGGGATGATTTTCATTCAATTCTGTAAAGTGTATTATCTTGATTTCACTTAGAGAAGATATACAGCTAACAGATTATAAAACCAATAATTCTTGTACATTTAACTTTTGTACATTTTTATATGATTTTAACAATACCCAGAAGGAACCAATAAAGATAAAACATACTGTCAGAATTATGATGATTTTAATATATCTTAACCAATTTGGATATTTCTTTTAAGAATTTCATTCAATACCATGTGAATCTGAGAAAGTGTTTGCACCTCGTTGACGTAAGGAACACTGAGTTTGTCCATTCTTCCTAGAGCCCAATCTTTGTAAGGGATTAAATTATGTGTATAAAAAAGAATAATTTTGAAATTTTCTTTTTCAATATGATTTAAGAAACTGGGTACTTAATCATTATCAACTCAACCACAATTTTCTCCTCAATCTTTACATTTCTATTTTCCCAGACGACCTAGTTTAAAGGTTTATTTTCAGCATTACAGAAGCCATTGAACGAGTCTATGCAAGCAATTAAAAAAGCATTGTGTGGGATCAGCAGAAAGCATAGATATATTCAATTTCCTTCATTTTAAACCAGTGAACTAACATGGATCTGTGATTAACACCCATATGGTGGGCAAGCTCACCTTGATTAAAAAACAAGCTACTTCTGTTAGCTCTGACCTCATAACCGATGAAAGTGAACAGCAATTTTTATCTTGATACCAGAATCATTAGAGCAGCAGGATGACAAAGAAGCTGAGAGCATTGCAAGAAAAGCCAAAGGGGCGCCATGCTAGTCATCATGGACAGGAGGTAAGGAAGGTGTCAAGGATTATGAAGGTCTTTTGGAAAGGGAGGCAACCGGGAGGCAACTGCCTGGAGGAAAGACCTGCCCCTTTGTCTCTGGTTGTTTCATATTACTGGGATCTGTTTGCCCAGAACACTTGCCCCTCTAAATAGAGTTCTTAGAATGCTCTTTGATCCTCACTCCGATAGTCATCATTCTCTTCACTTCAAAGAACAGAAGACATTGAACATATTACTCAGCTTGGCTGTTCACAGCTGCTAATCTTAGTAATGGTGTAAACTTGCTCTTCGATCCAAAAGCACATAACAAAGGGCTGGGAATATTTTTAGTTCTGATTCATTGACAAATGAAAATCATTATAAGAGTAATATGTAAAACTTAAAATATGTGAATTGCACTCTGATGTGTACATACAAGGTCTGACAATTAAGTTCGTGAACGCATCCTAGAAAAAGTGCCACATACCTCATTGCTGAATATCACTACAGTCACCTTTGAAGTACTCCCCTTGGGAAGCTATGCACCGACATCAGCGCCTAGTCCACACTTCAAAGCAATTTTGGAACTCTTTTTCTGGAATGGCCATTAGAGCTGTTGTTGCATTACTCTTGATGTCCTGGATGTCATCAAAATGTTTTCCTTTCAATATTTCCTTTATCTTCAGGTAAAGAAAGAAGTTACTGGGGGCCAGATCAGGTGAGTAGGGAGAGTGTTCCAATACAGCTTTTTGTTTCCTGGCTAAAAACTGCCTCAAAGACAGTGCCGTGTAAGCTGGTGCATTGTCATGATGTAAGAGCCATGAATTGTTGGTGAAAAGTTAAGGTCGTCTAACTTTTTCACGCAGACTTTTCAGCACTTCTAAATAGTAAACTTGGTTAACTGTCCAGTTGGTACAAATTCATAATGAATAATCCCTTTGATATCAAAAAAGATTAGCAACATCGTTGCAACAAGTTCAATTGCATAGCTAGAGGAGGCTATCGGACAACTTCCTGGTTCTCTTGAGAACAAGGGATCATGCCATCCACTTCTGATCGCTGCTGAGGTTCACAGCTGAGTAACCTTTCTCAGCATTGCTCTGGGCAGGAGAGCATTCCCTCCTGCAAGCTTATGCCTCTTTTCCAGGGGCAGTACACCTCCAGTGACTGACTGGTTCATGCAGAAGTACAAAGACTCAGCCCCCTTGTCTTGATTTAGGACATTTTCTGAAAGGCCATCTCAACTCCAGACATTTCTACAGGATCAGCTGAGCTCTCTGCTGCAACTTCTCTGCCGTTTAGCTTCTCTCTGGCCAATTCTGTTTGCTTGGCTCCCTTACAGGGATTGTTCCCAAGAGCCTCTCTGTGAATTTTCTGCATGCAAATCTCTACCTCAAACTCTGTTTTCCAGGAGAAATGACCCAAGACCACACCATTTCAAAGGGAGCAAAAGGCATTCAATGAAGAGAATTTTATTGAGCTGATTTTCATACTCTGTTAACAGTATAGTAAACCCTACTGATCAGAAAACTGGGATACCGAGTACCATAGATTTGATAACAATCTCCCGTTTTTATTGAAACACACAACCTTCTTAGCCTACCCCTTATCGTCCCTGTTTTGTGAAAGGAATCCTTATGCCAGCTCGGGATCCAAGATAGCTGCTAAAGCTCTTGCCATCATGTCTACATGCAGAAAAAGGACAGGTGGAAGGGCTGGAAACACCTGTTTTCCTTGTAGTAGTCAAGTCAGCCGTTCTAAAAAAAATATTCCCAGAAGTCCTGCCCATAAATTTCCACATATATCTCATTAGTGACTACTTTCAGAAAGGGAGAAGGGGAAACAATTTTTAGTTGGGTCCATGCCATCCCTAATAATATAGATATCAGTTACTAACAAAAAAAAGGGGGAGAATGCAAGAGTAAGCAGCTAGTAGTCTCTGCCTCACGTTGGTTAAAAGTCTCTTCTTATAGAAACAAAGAAAGAAACATAGAGCAAGAATGATAAGTGTCATTTGACCTTTGGGCTTCATGTTGGGAGATAGGAAGTGGTGGGAACTGTGATGAGCAGGAGAGGTCATCTTACTTAATAGGCACAGCCAGAGCCCACCCCAGCCACGTGGCAATAGAGTCCAGTGTGGTCTGATGTTCCAAATTTTCTAAGAGAAGCCAGAAATCTAGATTTGTATGTGAACTTTCTATTTTAAAATTGACACCCACATTTTTATAAAATTCTGTGTCTAAATTGTGTAATCCATATCTAATTTCCCGTTTGCAATCTCTGATCAAGAAGACCCAGTTTTCCTTGGGGGCAACATTTTAGGAAATCTTGTGCCACACAATAAGAAATGGACTTTATTGCTTTGCAATCAAAATTGAGGGAGGAGGAGCTTGAAATTAAGGTATAGGTGACCAGATGAAAGCACAAAGACAAATACCTAAGCCCTCTGAGTAGGCAGCCCATAAGCCACCCTGACCTCATCTCCCCCCTGCCACTCAGAATGGACTTGCTCTGAAGCCACGGTGTACAGTATTTTTATAAGCACCATTCTGGGTAATTAACCCCACCTTGCCCTACATAAATGCCTTGGCACAAACCTGATCAAATTCCCTCTATACATTTGTCCGTTTCTTGCAGTCTTCTCTTTTGACCAGCAGATGGCAGCAAATATTGACTGGATTTGGGCACTAATTTACCCCTGCAGACTTTGAGTTGTGTTAACAAAAAGAATGAAAGTCATTGACATTTGCCTCACCCATTGCTTTATATCACCAAACAAGGACTAATTATTTAAATTTAGTTCTGAGGGCTGCTCTTAATAAAATACTACAAGTATTTTTTATGTTTCTAAATAGAATACAATGACTTCAACACATGAACAAATGCTAAACATTTATTATTATTATTTTATGAATAACTCCCACATTCGCTCAGATCCATCCCTTTCTAAATGTTTTACATCCTTTTAATCACCCAGAGATGCAAATAATGAGATATATATTGGGAAACGTTACTAGGAAAATCTCCTACATGTCATTAAATTAAACTCTTATTATATCACCTTTTGAACAACAGCAATGTAAATATTTTTGAGAGATTTTGTTCTGTCAACAGTGATTATGGAGTAAATATATGTCTTTGAGAAGAAAAGAAAGCCATACTCAATAAAGTAGTTCAGGTATTAGAGTGGATTAGGTCTAGAGAACTATTATTTCCACAATTCATTCTTCAAAGTTTTATACAATGTAAACTAATAGCTCAATAACCTAGAAAGCAAAATATGACAAATGAGCAATAAGGCTATACAAGTTAGAAGGAGATCCAACAAGAGAAGTCGAAAGTATCGATGCTTGCTGATTTCAACACAATTTACATATAAATTATTTGGGTTTATTAAGAAATGCAAAGAAACCTAAAGATGATGGTTAAAAGTAAGTGCATGGAAAGAAAACAGAGAAAGATGCCATGATAGTTCTAAAAGAATCAAAATCTGTAAAGTAAAAAGAAAAGATAGGAAAGAAAAGACAAATTTGTTACAGATTTCGTCTTAGAATTATAGAGTCCCAGAGGTTGAAAGAGTGTGGAAATTTTTCTGTTGTAGTCTTCAGCCTGCCAAAATCCTACGGATTCCTTTTTCTGTGTCTTTGGACATGTTTATCTGGCCTCTGCTGGATTGTTTCCACTGATCCCACGCTTTTGATATTTTGCTGTAAAGATTTTATTTTCAAACAGCAATCCTTGTTATAGATTTCCTCTTTACAGACATCTGAAACTGGTCTCCCTGTAACATCTGCTCATTCATTTTCCTCTGGAGAAATAGTGCTAAACATTATTATTCTGGATCACAGGCAGCTTTGTGAGATTTATGAAAGTTATGGACCCTCATCCTAGAAAAACGTATTCCCTAAACTCATTCATAGAGTTCAGGTTAAATCATCCCTACTATTAGGAGGATAAAGCCTATTCACATGATAGTTCTTTAAACATTTTAAAACGGCATCATGTTCTTAAAATAACCTCACCAGTTCCTTCAATTCCGTCTTTCCATCCCTTCTTCCTCTCTCTGTCCTTTCATCCACTTTTTTTAAAACAAGCATATGTTAAGCACCTATTCTGTGCCAGACACGGTGTTAGACACTAAGGACACAAAGATGCCGTCGTGCGGGGCGGCCTGTGGGGTCTCAGCTCCCACTCCCCACATAAGAACACAGGATACGGTGAGGCCAAAAAGGAACACCCACGGAGCCATAGGTAGGGGCGTCTTACTACTATATTCTCGCCGGCGGCATCCGCCTCTCTGCAATCCGCTCTTGCTAGCTCAGCCACCATCTTCTTGCTAGCCCCCATTCTTTTTCTGCTAGCGTAGCCACGGCAGTTATATTAGTGGCCAATGGCTCACTGGTTATAGCTGACGGCCAACTAGCCACAGCTGCTGGCCATCTGATCACAGTTGATGGCCATTTACCACCCGAGCCAGCACCTTTCTATGTGAGGCCGAGAGCCTGGAAACTGTTTTTTGGGGCTTTGTCCCCACAGATGCATATGACACCGTTCCTGTCCTTGGGAAGTTCACAGTTTATGTCGTGAGATGGATCTATAAACGGACAAAGTAACATTCGAAATGAGCATGTGCTGCAGGGTTGAATTCTGTCTAGATTGAAATCCCAAACTCAGCAATCCCTGTCCTGGGTACATACCAAAAAAATCTGAAAATATTTATCCATAAAAACATGTGTGGTCCAATGTTCATTGAAGCTTTATTTACAGTGGCCAAGACATGGAAACAACAAAAGTGTCCTTCCATAGATGATTGGATAAAGAAGATGTGGTACATGCCCAATAGAATACTACTCTGCCATAAGAAAAGATGAAATATGCCATTTGCGACAACATAGACGGATCTTGAGATTATTATGCTAAGCGAAATAAGTCAGACAGAAAAAGCAGAGAACCATATGATTTCACTGATATGTGGGATATAAAACTGAAAATAGCAAAGGAACAAGACAAGCAAATGAAGAAATAAAAACTCATAGACACAGACAATAGTTTAGTGGTTACCAGAGGGTAAGGGGGGGTGGTAGATGAGGGTAAAGGGGATCAAATATATGGTGATGGCAGGTGAACTGACTCTGGGTGGTGAACACACAATGTGATATATAGATGATGTATTACAGAATTGTATGTTTGAAACCTATGTAACTTTACCAATCATTGTCACCCCAATAAACATTAATTAAAAAAACAAAGGAATCCCAGCTTTGCCACTTTTGAGTTCTGTCACCTTAGGAAAGATACTTAACCCTTGGAGCCTCATTTTACTCATATATAAAATAGGCACTCAATATATGATATTGCTGTTATTATTGTCATTTGCCAAATAAGAAACATGGACTTAATTATGTAAACTTCTATAAAGCTACCAGTCCTTTAAGTAGCAGATATGATTTTTTTAAAGCACTTTTATTTTAAGGCAAACCACTCTACATGGGAATATGATGAATAAACTAGACGAAGGAGATAGGAAACTTGCAATTTAGAGGTGAGAATAGTGAGGACTTGAACTGAGGCAGGGATCATAGAAACGGAGGGTTGTCAAGGGATATTTTTGATGTATAAATTATAGGACTTAGTGGTCAGTTGACAGGAAGAAGACAAAGTTAATTATGACTCACAAATTTCTACCTTAGGAGACTGTTTGGGTGGTGATTTCAATAACTTACATTGTAATTAAAAAAGAAGAAACACTGAGAGAAGATAATGAATTGGTATGTTAAATACAAGGTGCCTTTCAGATCCCTTAAGCATTGGAAATACTGGTCTGGAATTTGGGATAGAAGCCTCCACTGCAAATAAGAGATTTGGAATTTCTTTTTGTCCTTGGTCGTCTAAGTCATGAGAATGGATGAAATAGCCCAGGAGGAGTACAGGGAGGATGTGAAGAAAATGGAAGGCAACCAAGGAAAGAACTCAAGGAAACACTAGCATTTAAAAGTAGCTGGGGAAGGAAGCGGATGAACAGCTTTTGAAGACAATTGACAATAGGAAGTTAGGGAAGCAGAAGAACTCAGAGGATTAAAAATAAAAAGCTATCACTCTTTAAAAAAAAATGTTTTGAATGCCCAACAAGCCCCAGATGTTTTGCTAATTGTGAATCTTATGTTTCCCTATATAGATAGCACATTGCTCAATATCATCCTTGTCTATTGACCTATGAGAACCCTACAGCAAGCCAAGGCCCCACCTACGCTGGCATGTGTTTCTGTGCTCTTATTATGCTCTGTTGGTTTAGATGTCTATCTCTGCACTAATGCCACACCGTTTTAATTACTCAGTTATTAAATCTTCCAAACATCTTCCCTCCTTCTATTCTAAGGTAAATATGAATTATTGGCATATTTCAGATGGACAAAGTTGTCGGCATATTTTTAGTAACATAGGTATGTGCTGAAATATATATACTGATCTTTCAGCAACCATTTTTCTGTGAAGCCATCTCCAAAATGAAATTAGAGTTAATATACCGTATGGTATACTTTCTCTCTCTCCTCTTTTGATCTACATAAATCACAGTCTCTTAGACTGCGATTCCCAGACCTGGCTGGGTATCAGAATCACCCAGGGAGCTTTTTGAAAATGTAAATTCCAGAGCTCCATCCCAGATGTACTGAACTGGGTAGGAAGGGGCATTTGGGGCCAAGGAATAGGTACGTGCAATAAAATATTCCTTAGGTGATTGTGATGTGTTCAGTTCATGGACTGGCATTTGGGAAGCCTTGATTAGGAAGTTCTGAGAACACTGAGTAAAGACATTTCAGTGATTTTAGAGTGCTATTTTGCAATTAACTTTCACAAAACAAGCAATTTATTAATCTGACGATTTCTCTTCTTATAAACAGGAAATGTTATAAAAATTTACAAACATTGCAGAAATAAGGAGGAATGTAAAACACCCTCATAACTTCCTCCTCAGTAGGTAAAGGATGTGAATAGTTTAGTGAATACTCTGCATGTTTTTCAATGCTTTTACTAAATTGTTCTTCCTGAAAAATAATTAGATCATACTATTTTCTAGGAATCTAGGTTAAGAGTCTACACTTGGGAGGCAGGCTTACCAAGATTTGGAACCCAGCTCTGGCTCTCATCAGCAGCCTTAGGCAAATTATTTAATCTTTGAGTCTCAGGTCTTCTTATCCATTAAATTTAGTTAAAAATACTACCTACATCATAAGGTTCTTGTAAGAATTATGAGGTAATGCTTATAAAGGGCTTAGTACAACATGCAAAGTAAGTACTTGATAAATATTAAATAATACTATTAAGTAATACTATTATTACTAGTACTGCCACTACTAATGCTGCTAATACCGCGTTTCCCCAAAAATAATACCTAGTGGGACAATCAGCTTTAATGCGTCTTTTGGAGAAAAAATTAATATAAGACCCGGTCTTGTTTTACTATAAGACTGGGTATAATATAATATAATTAATACCGGGTATAATATAATATAATATAATATAATATAACATAATATAATACTGGTATAATAAAATATAATATAATATAATATAATATAATATGATATAATATAGTATAACGTAAGGTCTTATATTAATTTTTGCTCCAAAAGACGTGTTAGAGCTGATTGTTCAGCTACATCTTATTTTCGGGAAAACACAGTACTATAGGCATTTTCACCTAATATATATTGCACATTGTATTAATAAAAGATTTTCTTAATTCTTTTATATTTACATATACTACTTCACTTTGTGAATATACAATAATTTATTTAACCAATGCCTTACTGACACACATTTAGTTCGCCCCCCCCAATTTTTTAAGATCATAAATAATCCTGTAGGGAATATCCTCGTACATATATCTTTTCATACTTGTATAAGTCTCTTTCTAATAAAAGGAATTGCTGAATCAATGAGTTTGAGTATTTCAATAAAGTTTTGCCCATTAGCTTCACACAGCTTATGTATTTATAAATAAATAAAACAATAAATCAACCAATAGTGTAGGAGATTTTTCCTATATACTTGCCCAAATTGGATGTTAATATTCTTTTGAATTTTTGCTAATGGGATAGGCAAAAATGATATAGCATTGCTATATTATTTTACATTTATTTCATTATTAGAGAAAATAAGATTTAAAATAATCTGTGTCACATCTTTTTAGATGGCCTTATATTTTCCCATATTCCTTTGGTCTATGTCCTTTTTTACTGGTGTTTTCCCCTTACTTACCTTATTCCTTTCATTTCTTTTTCTTCCATTCACCTCTTGATTTTCTCTCTCTCTCTCATTGATTTATCAGTTGAATGATATTTTATAATGTCCTTTTCTGTCCTCCCTTAATATTAGATGGACTCCAGGTCCTTTTATTTTATTTGGCTTCTCTAAACAGAAGACTCCCAATGATTTCATCCTGTATTACTCAAGTCAGTGTTTTCTCCTTCTCCAACATCTCACATTTTGTAGAAGAGGGGTGGATAACCAGTATTGTAGCTTCCTTACTACCTATCTAAAGTGGAAACGAGTTGGCTTATTTTATATTTTCTTCCTTCCCAAATCAAATTATCTTCTGCAGCATGTAATTGTTTCTTTGGCTTTCCAGATACTACCCTGTTGCTGACTGAAATGTCACAGCTTGTGCGAGTGCCCGTAGCAGCCAATTACACCCTAAATGATCTGCTTTGGCTTAGCAGAATGAACAGGTTTGGTAGAATGTTACCCTTTGGTGAGATGAAAATTTACTTCAGTAAGTTGTGCTTGCGTGGAATTTGACCTCAAATGAAATCACACTGTTGTATGAACTAAAGCAGGAGTGGCAATCAAAGCATTAAACAACCAGGATAGCATGAATATCCAAATGACATTTTTAGATATGTTACTATTATAGCATATTATAATAACATAATGGTCCTGAATAGGGCTCCATTCTTTTTATTCAAATTCACTGTATTCTAATTTTACCAAAGTTGATATCTTTTCCTCAACTTCTGTAAAAATACTGTATAGAAATATCCTGTACACAAGAATGTAACATATTGATGTAATTTTTTTTTGTTAAATTAATCAAAATCATTTGGTATTTATTGTGAAAATAATTCATACCTTCAAGGTACATATTCATTCTCCAAGTTGAATTAAGCTAATTTACATTTTAAGGATTAAAATGCTTTCAAGAGCCTAAATCATTAAAATAACAACTAAATAAAAAGCATATATTTTTAGTGGCTTGTATCATATAAATTCAAATATATGAGGTTTGCCAAAACATTATTACCACTATATTTAATCTTAAAGTGATAATGTCATAGCTAATATCTAAACTATATGCATTAACATTGTATGCAGTCATTCAAATGTGACTAATAAAAGTACGTAGGGGCAAGAACATATAACCATGTCAAGTGAATGAAGCATAATATTAAAATATGATTGCAGGCTTACATATAGAATCCAATAAAAATCGCTACTTCTATTTTGGGGATTAAGTTTTCTTCATTCTGCTATTATAATATCTTCCCAATAAAAAAAAATTCCTGTGTAATAAATATAAATAGTAGTGAAGTTCCAACATTTATTCAGTAATTCAACAGTTATATTTTTCATTAAACAAAAATCAGTAACAATAATTTGACGAATATTTACATTGTGCAATTAATCTTCAGAATGTATTTATTCCCTATACTCTTAATAATCTTGGAAACTTAGTCCTGAATAGGTTTGTATAGAAAAAGGATGATATTTAAAATGTTAAAAAAATCATTCAGTCAGAACAGACAATCAACAAGTACAACAGACACAGCCATATTCACATATAGAGGCTGAATATCCACATTAGATAGAAGTGACAATGTTCTTCTAGGAAAAGCCTGGAGAACTGTTTTTCTGCACATCAGCAAAGTTTGATAAATAACAGAGAGAAGGCATAGGTTATAGTTCCAACTTTGCTAGATAACCCCTGTGAGTCTGACTTTTTTATATCAGTAAAAATAAATTATTGAAAGGATGAGATAATAAATTTGGGTAAACACCAAATTTTAGAGCTAAACAAAATCCAAGAGATCTTAACAGTTATTAATGAAATACTACCATATTTTATGTATTTTCCTGTATATTGTAGACATAACTGGCAACCTCATTCTTCTTATATTGCTTAATGAGTCCAGTAACTGAACTTTGACTAAATAATGCAGATTTCAGATGATATACACTGAATCAATAAAAAATATGTCCCTGTGGAATTATGAATGATTAAAACTGCCAAATGTATAGGAAGTTGTCTCTTTTAGTTATAAAAGCCAAATTTGTGTTTAGTGACATGAGAAGTATGTGCCACATACGGTCATAAGTTAAGCCTCAGAGTTAACACACATACTTCCTCCGTCAACTCTTCCAGGGTTGATTATAATTTCTTCAACATTTAAAAATAATGTTGATGTTTTATTAATCCTATTGAGTTTTGCTATTTTTTTCTCATTTCCAACTCATTTTTCTTCAATGTTCTCCGCCCTACTATGTCATAGTAGAGTTTCAGTTGGTGCTCCTAGTCTGTTTGACCTCACCTATGACATTTCGTTATCAGGTAAATTATAGATTCTCTGGGTTTTTATATACAGATAAAGTAGTTCATACTTCAAAAACTTTTAAACTTTTGATTTACTTTACAAATGTTTAGAAAGTACCATAAATATATTGTTTATGTAAATGGTCACAAGATCAGGTAAAGTCTTCATAAATATTTTTTCCACTCTATTAAGCTTTGCATGTTATAAAAAGTCTGAGTTTAATTTTAGAAAACTTATTTAAGCAAATGCTCAAAAACTCATACAATTCTCACCTCACTATATAGACCACTATCAGTGTCTACATTTTAAAAATACAAATTGATAGCCATCTCTGGCTGGAGTGACAAAATTATATGATAAAGTCATATATGTGTATATGTGTATATGTGTATATATATGTATATATCTTTGTATATATATGTGTATACATATATATGTGTATATATGTGTATACACATATATACACATATATGTATATATATGTGTATATATATGTATATATCTTTGTATATATATGTGTATACATATATATATGTGTATATGTGTATACACATATATACCGGGGTGCCAAAAAACATTTTAACAGATGTTATCTATGCTCAAGCAGTAATTCACTGTAATCTGAAATGTCTGGACACTGATGGTAACCATTCTGAGCACCTCTTGTAACTGCAGAAGTCAAATGTGACTTGTATTTATTTTTTGTTATTGAGTATTACAATTTTAATACAGTTTTTCTTTTCTTAAAATGTGTATACATTTTTTTTGGCACCCTCTGGATATTTCTAGTAATACTACTGAGGACAGAGTAGTAGCTGTAGTAATAAAGACAATTTAGAATATCCTATAGAGACTGATGACCAAGACAATGTTTTTTTGTCCCTAATCATTAAATCAAATCTTGCCCTTAGCATTTTATCACCAGGAAAACAATATTGTCCTAAGAAAACTCACAACTTAAGGATTATTTCTGTCAATTACAAGTCTCATTTATCAGGGCAAATACAAGTTTTATATCCTCAAGGGGGCTCTTCTCGTAAGAATTATTTCATTTTTCTAGCATTGAAGCAATATGACATTACAGTTAGAATACAGTTACGTCACCCATCTTAATATAAATACACATATATAGCTCATATTTTCATGTGTTCTTTAAAAAGTACCAACTCATCATACACATTCACATATACCATAAGAAAACAATTATAATCATACCTATAATCTGAAATGATTACACTTTTCATGAAAATGATTGAAATGTTTACATAAACAAAGTGGGGTGGGTTTCTACCTTCCATACCTTCCCTCTTCAGGGGTTTAACTCTGGCAGTGAATATATCAGCACTGCCTACATAAAAAAATAATTATGTACACATAAACATACACGCACAACACAACATCATATCTGCATCTTCCTCTCTGTTTTAATGGATATTTTCACCTTCTAGGCTTGAGATAATTGATATTTTCTTATAACATCAAATCTTTGCTCTCTGCCATCTTTCATGGTCCCCAAATCACGAACCACTTTACTTTCTCTTAATTTCCTCTTGGTTGTAGCTAAACCAGCCTCCTTAATGATCAAAACAAACAAAACAAAACAAAAACCAATTGTTCCGTTTTCTTTATTTTTGCTCTGCAAATATATTAACTATAATTATGTGATATTGGGCAAGCCAGCCTTTCTGGGTATCAGCTTTTCTTCTGTAAAACAATTGCCAAAAGACTCATCTGATTGTGAAATGCTGTTTTATCTCATATTGCCCCTTAACCTTGGAAGACTGTCCTGGAGTACAACTTAAAAATGAGCACTTACTCTACCCTCAGATTTTCATGACTTTCGTTTGAACTTTTTATCCTGAACTGATTTGCATTTCATTTCCCAAACTTCTTTGCTAATTCCTTTGAGTTCTATCAAAGTTATTTTATGTACGGCTTTGCCTCAGCTCTAAGTCCAGAAACATTTATCTGCTTCTGATCTCCCTCCAAGTGATCATTCACCCGCCTAATCCTTTGCTGTGGCTTCTATGGGTAAGAACTTTGTCTTGGCCACTCATCTGGTCTTGGACCTTGCACTTTTGGCAGAAGCACTTGGGGCTGATGCCCTTGCTAACTTCACCTCTCCAGAAGTGGGAACTTGGCATTATGATTCCATGTTTCTCTTGCATATACATTTTCCTGCTTGTTATACAAATGATGTCATCCTTCTAAGCTCAGCTCAAATCCTAACAATTCTATGAAAATTCCTTATTCTTATTATATAAGCTATCACTGGTTTTTCTCATTTGGGACTCTTGTAGTTCTCACTTGCATCACATCTGGCAGTAGATTGTAGAATAACTTAAAAACAAAATAATCTTAGCGGTTATTTAGTCAAATTACACTATGCAAGATTCCACTCTCCAATGTGTCTCACCAAGCCTTATTTAGGATAATTCTGCTGCTTGGGAAAACAGACATTCTGTTTGTGGAATAACCCAAATATCTCAGATATCATTTCCTTCTCTGCACAAATTGGCTCTAGGATACTACCAATGAATGTGTATCAACTCATTTGAGAAAATATAAAATGAGTTCCCAGGAGAGATAAAAATCATGCTGTTCATAACACACCAGCTTGTCAACTTTAGGTGAAGGACATGGTATAGAGGATTCAGGGAGGGGATAGTATGTTTATGGATGGGTGGCAGGCATCTTTGGTCTGAGGTCTCCCAGTGGAGGAGATTAGAGGTGAAAACGCCTGTTATCTTACTCTTCAGAGAGTGAAACTTCTACATGGACAAATCTCTTTTTCCTACCACATATTTGATGAAGATAATGATGATGATGATGATGATGATGATGATGATGATACATAAATTCGTTAAAGATGGGTCGCTATTGTTTTATTTCTTCATAGCAGGCATGGACTGTTAGCTCAAAGTCTACTGATGCCAAACTCAAATTTTTACATATCTAATTGCTTTAACTATAGCCCAAATAAGCAGATTTTAGCCATTTACAATCTGTTTGTTTTGCATATCCCAAGAACCCACGCCCAACATCTATTAGCCATAGGGGAGACAAACCCTGTAGCTTCAAACCACTGCAAAGATCTCTGACCCAGAGACTTGCCACCTTGCAGCTGAACGACGTTGCCTAGACACCCTCTTCCCCAGGATATCCAGACTTTCCTCCTCTTAAGTTGTGACACCACTGTCTCTAAGAGGTCTCCTGCTGTGAGGGATTTACTTCCTGTCATATGCAAATTTGTCCACTCTGCCAGATGAAGCTTGTTGTGCAATACTGCCATCTTGTGGACCTGGCTTTTTCTTGATCAGACCCGAAATCTTCAAACGAGACACAGATGTATTTACACGGTAAAAATTAAAGCAGCATACAAGTCTCCTTTTCACCTCAGACCTCTAATCACTCTCTCCAAAGACAAATACTACTGTTTCTTGGGTATACATGCAGAAATGTCCCATGTACACATATACATACACATGTTAAATTAGGTTGCTAGAGCTGGTGTAACAACATACCATAGGCTGGGTGGCTTAGACAATAGAAAATTATTTTCTCACAGTTCTGAAGACTGGAAATCTAGCAGGTTTGGTTTCTCCTGAGTCCTTTCTCCTTGGCTTGTGGATGGTCATCTTCTGTGTCTTCACATGGTCTTTCCCTGTACATCCCCGGTCTCTCTCTATACGTCTAATCTCTTCTTATAAAGACACAGTTAGATGAGATTAGGGTACACCCGAATGGCCTCATTTTAACTTAATTTCCCTTTAAAGGGCCAATCTCCAAATATAGTCACATTCTGATGTATTGGAGATTAGGGCTTCAACATACAAATTTGGGGGGATATAATTCAGCCCACAATACATGTGTACCTTTAGAAAAATACTAATGAATCTTACTATGCACACTGTCCATGGCTTTTTTCATTTACTATATGTTGGTGTTCTTTTCATATCAGCAAACAGGGATACATCTACCTCATTCTTTTAATGGCTGTGTAGTATTTCATTGTCTGGAGAGGGTATGTATGCTATTTATCCAGACCCCAATTGTTGAACAATTTGGTTACTTCCACTTTTAATTTCTTTTATAAACAATGCTACTATAATATATTCATAATTATGTTTTCTTTTACAATTGGAGAGATAGATCAATTTTTAGAATGAAGACTGAGTGCTTAGTCAAGAGGTATGGAAATTTTCATTTGGATAGATATTGCTAATTGTTCCACAAATAAAGTACCCATTTACATTCCCATCAAGACTGTATGTGAAAATCCCCCACACTCTTCCCATGATTCTACATTATCAATGTTTTCATCTTTGTTAATGAGTTGTTGAAAATGATATCTCAATGTAGTTTTAACTTGAATTTCTTTCATTGAGCGTGGGGGTTGAACATCTTTTCATGTTCAAGGATGTTTGTATTTCTTGTAAACTGTCTGTTTAAATCCTTTATCCACTTTTTCCTATTAGATTATTGGCCTTTTCCTTAGTGTTTTATTTACCAGAGCTCTATATCCTGTTTCCCCAAAAATAAGACCTAACTGGACAATCAGCTTTAATGCGTCTTTTGAAACAAAAATTAATATAAGAACTGGTCTTATTTTACTATAATATAAGACCGGGTCTTATCTAACATAATATAATATAAAGCGAGGTCTTATATTAATTTTTGCTCCAAAAGATGCATTAGAGCTAATTGTCTGGCTAGGTCTTATTTTCAGGGAAACACCGTATATGAGAAAGGGATGAATCTCTTGTCTTGTGTGGTTTTATAGGAGACAAGGTTGCAACATTGCCCTGAAACTCTTGGGTATTCTTGAGCACATTCCTGGGCAAATGGTTTCTAAAACCAAAACATCTTAGTCATGGTAATGCACACGAAGATAGGAAATAAATTTCCGTCCCCATTCCTTAAAATCTCTTGTTACAACTAGGATAACACTAAAAAAAGCTGAGAAAATTCAGATATTGAATATATTTACATATTCCATGTAAGCACTTTCCCAAACTTTAATTTTTCTACTAACCACATGATTTTGTAAAGTGAGCACAAAATTGCAAATTAAATAACTTAGCTCATATCACGTCTCTTTTCTAAAAATTAAAATCTTAATTTCAATCAGTAAATATGCCAGGAAAGTGTAATCATCTTGTCTATTCATGTTGATGGGATCAAAATTTGTGCAATATGTCTCTAAACCTTAGTGACTTGTTTACTCACTCGAAAGGACCACATTTCTTCCCATCATAGGCCATTTGGTCATGGAACATTTTTCCTGACTAGCGTCTTCTCTTCTTTCACATCCCAGTTTAAATGTCCTTTTCTCACAGAAAACTTACCTGACACTTACTCATCCCTTAACCTGATGTAGATCATTCTCATTAGGTTCTCACAGTACTCTTTTTCTTTCCTTAGTAGCATTGAACATGATTGTACAGGCCTACAAGTTCTGAAAATTAAGTTCGCGAACTCATCCTAGAAAAAGTGCTACATATTTTATTGCTGAATATCACTACGGTCACCTTCGAAGGGTCACCTCTTGGGAAGCTATGCACTGAAGCCAGCACCTACTCCACCCTTCAAAGCAATTTTGGAACTCTTTTTCTGGAATGGCCATCAGAGCTGTCATCATATTACCCTTGATGTCCTGAATATCATCAAAATGTTTTCCTTTCAATATTTCCTTTATCTTTGGGTAAAGAAAGAAGTCTTTGGGAGCCAGATCAAGTGAGTAGGGAGGGTGTTCCAATGCAGCCATTTATTTCCTGGCTAAAAACTCCCTCACAGACAGTGCCCTGTGAGCTGGTGCATTGTTGTGATGCAAGAGCCATGAATTGCTGGCAAAAAGTTCAGGTTGTCTAACTTTTTCACGCAGCCTTTACAGCACTTCCAAATAGTGAACTTGGTTAACTGTTTGTCCAGTTGGTACTAATTCATAATGAATAATCCCTCTGATATCAAAAACAGGTTAGCAACATTGCTGCAAAAAGTTCATGAACTTAATTGTCCAACCTCGTATATGTATTTGTTTAACACAGTGTCTGAAACATGCTAGACACTCAATAAAGAGATGAATATATAGGACAGTGGGGCGGGAAAAATTGGTGAAGGGAGTCAAAAAAATGTATAAACGTCCAGTTATAAAATAAGTAAGTAATGCGGACATAATATGCAGCATAGCAACTATAGTTAATAATACTGTGTTGCCTGTTGATAAGAAAGTAGATCTTAAAATTTCTCATTACAAGAAAAGTATTTTGTAACTATGTATGGTGATAGATGTTAACTAGATTTATTGTGGTGCTCATTTTGCAATATACATAAATATCAAATCATTAGGTTGTACACCTGAAACTAATACAATTTTAAATGTTAATTATACTTCAATAAAAGAGATGAAATATAAAATATAAATTCCTTTGAGTTCTAATATTGTACAATTTTATGAAACGTCACATTCCAAAGATGCTATAGATATTTCTGTATCTTATAATTCTTGAGGTTACTATAAACGCTTTACAAGAAAAGCATACATGTCTAGACAAAACTCAACTTTCCTTATGCATTTCCATCCCTATTCTTTGGGAGACAAGTTGTCTGATAAATCCCAGACTCCTGTCCTGTTGACTCCATAGCAACCCTTCTCCATTTGAACTCTCCACAAGTCTTACCTTATAACTTAGAAGTTAAGAAAGTGTGAGAGAAGGCAATTAATACGTTGAGAGTTCTGCTCCAGTGTGTAGGTACACGTTAAATGTCTTTTTTATTTTTATCATTACAACAGACTTTATGACTGCAATAAAGATGTGAGTGGTTTCTTCAAAGATAAACATCTGAAACAGAAAGGTGGGTTACATTCTAATAACCTGTGGCTGCTGTCAGAAATAATTTAATGCTTAGTGCTTTGTTGGCTGACCCAAGTCCCTTGAAGAAGTGAAGCATGCTACTTACACCATCATGGCTGCCCAGAATCCACTCATTTATGTGAGGTGTTCTGTAGTGCTGCTCAATGAAGGTAAGAAACCTGAACTTGGTAATTGAGAATGAATGTCAAGTAGTGTCAAGACGCCTCAATTCATAAGGCTGATAACTCCTTTTGTGATTGCATTTCCATTTTTACAGCTGCTTCGGTGGCCAAGTTTGCCAGCCTTGTTTGGGAAAGTATATATATTACAGACTTACAGACTATTGGCCTGAGAAGAAGCTAGGGTTTTTGTTTTTGGTTTGTTTTGTTTTTTATTTCTAAGGGATGTGGAATTTTCCAACTGTTATTTTTATAGAGGGCAATTTTATAAAATTTATAAAAAGATAGGAAAAAAAAGAAATTCTTATAAGACAAAAAAAAATACAAGGAAAAAAGGCACTTATCTTTGTGCTACTATTCTAGCAAACACAAATTTAAAAATTTTTTGACATTGGCAATATATTTCTTTGAGAGGAAGAAACTTCCTTAAATAAAATGAAAATATACAAATGATTAAACAATGATGAGGAATGAATTCAATTCCTAAAATGTTTTGGAATTATAGTTGTTTAAGTGGAATAATACACACATTACTCCTAACCCAGAGTATAGCCCCTCTTTCCATAAAGAGCGAGATAGTAAATATTTTAGGATTTGCCAGCCAGATGTTCTGTAGCAAGTATTCAACTCTGGCATTGTGCAAAAGCAGACATAGACAATATGTAAATGAGTAAGAATGGATGTGTCCCAATAAAACTTTGTTTATGCACACTAAAATTAGAATTTTATGTAATTTTATGTATCATGAATATTATTTTTCTTTTGATTCTTTTTAACTATTTAAAAATGTAAAAATCATTCTTAGCTCGTATGATGTACAACAGGTGGCATGCTGGATTCAGCCCACAGGCCGTACTTTGCTGATCCCAGGTAGTATGTGGTAAACGTTCTGTATCTGTGTCTGAGTTCCTTAAAAACACATAGTTATGTCTCATGGATGAGCACCTGTATAGACAGGAATTGAATTACACTTAGCAGGGTCTTTAGCCAGCCCTTCATGCCACAGTCTCTGGGTTTTGTTCTTTCCATAGTGATGTCTGTTTTAATCAACAATTTCTCCACACACAGAAAACTATCTGGGCAAAGTTAATAGATAAAGGGAAGGACATATTCCCCACAACTGTCACAAGGACATATTCCCCACCCTTCCAAAAAAACCCCTTTGGTTCTCTTGGATTGATCTGAAGTCAGAGTGAAGCAGAAACCACTATGATATAAAGAATATGGTAACTAAATAAAGATGTTTCCAGTTACCCGAGGCCAGGATACCCTCTTAAAAAGAATGAATGGTGAAGACTGGAGAGCATTTTGTAAATCTGCAAAACCGAAAATTTAGTTGAACATCGTATGGTTTGTTGATACTTAAATGTTGAGCTTACCTACTGCCTTTTTTTCTTTCTAATTATATATAATTGATTAGCAGAGCTTTTCTTACATTGGAAGCTTTTAAAAAGACATTTGGGGTATAAATGATACATTTGGGAGAATCTATTTTTTTCTTCTTATTATTTAGATTGTCTTGGTTGGCAGACAATATGGAAATCAGATAAAAAAAATTATATTGACTAATTATCTTTTCCCTGAGAGTAGAAACCTGAGACTTAACTCTAGCAGTGGTGAAATTAAAAACAGAAACAAACACAAAACATTAGAGTTATTTTCACAAAGTCAATCTCCGTGCCTACTTTGTGACACTGGAGCTGCTTTAGTGGTGTCCCATTTTAAACCTTTCATTTTGTGCTGACTGCATAACAATGGGTGGAAATGATGAGAATCAGATTCACTGAATCTCAAGATTGACTGTCTAGTTTGTCTAAGAAAGGGAATTAATACATAAAGCAAATGCCTAATTGGATCTGATATTTAGGAGCTACTTTTACATACTGAATTTTAATAGTTGAAGGAAGCAGCTTTAGATCTGAGATGTTTAATAATTCAGAAAATAATTTTGAAAGGCAGTATATAGTTTTTACAGTTTTGTTGTGCTGCTATTCATATATTTTAGAAAGCAAGTAACAAAAGTCATTTGCTTTCGTAATATGTAATGTGTTTGGGAGGTCTGGATAAAACTACACCATGGATCTGGATAAAAGTTTCAGGCATTTATTTACGTATTTCCCAATGACAGAGTCAGCTTATTATCTAGATTTTTCCCAGTAAAAAATATCCTGATAATTGAGAAGGTCTTTGGTTTTTACTTGGATGCAGGCATTGTCCAGGTGTCTGAGACTACTTAGCATTTCTATGCCACTTTAGAGATGCTTTCAGACTTTGGGTGGCTAACGAGCTGTGTTTTGTACACTAAGGATCTTAATCTGATCAAATGGTGGTGCTGAAAAGCTCCCTTGGTTTTTAATATGATGATCTAATGCTAGGAAATTGCAGTCCCTTGTTATACATACATAGATCAAGACATTCCATTCTGGATATGGACTGTCACCTCTGCAGACCTTATTCTCTTGTTGAAGATCAGAGAATCTCAGGGCCATGGGAGCAAGTTTAAATTTCTTTATTTTGTCCACAAATATTGCTTCCTCACGCTCCCATCCTGAACACATTCTAGTCCAAAGTATAGCCCCCATAGTAAAATGGATTATTCGTGTAGTTTTAATTACAAATCATATTATCATTGGATAACTAAATAATTCCTTATGAATGACATGAGGTGGATTTATTTTTAAATGCTACTTTGTTTATAAGCTTGCCATTCATCTCAGCGTTTTTATATTCTTTACTTTTAGATGTTGGGATCAATACAAATTGATCATAGTGGGTCTTCATAGTCTTGATGACAAAATATTCATGAATCCTCTGAATCTCACATAACTTTGATTAAATACTCAGCATTTGATAAGTACCATTAACTTCTTCGTTAAATGCTTTTTTTGCCCATTCCTTAGCCATTTTTAGTAGTCCTTGCCACCAGGCATTTTTATTTTCAAGTAGGACTCCTGCTTCTGGTCATTGAAGCACGAAAACTGGAAAAATTCTTGTATTTTAATTCATCCATCATCTGGTTAATAAGCACTATACCATACTGTATTTTACTTCAATAGCTTAAGGTTAGTTAGATTTAAGAGAGTTCTATTAAGTCACATCATGATCATGAATAATGTCAACCTTCCTGAAAACCAACTTAACCTGAGAGCAGCTAAGTATGTCCTAATTGAAACAAATCAAATGTAGAGATTTTTACCTGGGTAAGTTAATAAACTGGCTCCTCCCTTTCTTCAAGGCTTATTGTCTCTTTCAGTGTTGTAATAGATTTTTTGGTGATTTTAAAAAGCTTTCTTGGTTTATCACACAGGGGAATTTTTCTTAAAATAAAGATTAAACTTAATATCTCTAAGAAATTTAGCGTTCTTTTGCCTTTCCATTATATCATTTAGATAGTTTGGGATTTTTTTAAAATCCTTGTATTCTTAGTATTTAAATGTAAACTTTCTCTTTGGCACCCCAAATATTACTTTATAACACTGATACAGTTAATGTGAAATAAATAAACAACCTCAGTTTTGCAATGGGCTCAATCACGTAGGTAGGTGTGGGGCATCAAAGACAGGTTTCCTTTCTTTTCCTTTTCTTAGAGTTTTGTTTTTCTGTTCCTTTTCTTTTACTTTCTTTTTGTCTTCTTTTTCTTGCTATTACAAAAAGAAAGAGAACTTAAGTAAAAATTGGAGGTTGCTGCAGCTGTTAAAAGCTCTCTGAAGCCCATTGAGCAAGAACAGAGCTATTGAATAATGCAGACAAGATAATGAACAGCAGACAAATGATCCCAGGAGGCTCCCTGCTGGGTAAAGGGAGTATATACTTAGAAGCTAGATTTATTATCCTAACATCTTTTCTGGTGACCTCCAATTTACTGGAAATACCTGAGACATTTATAAACTCTGGTATCTTCCTCTTCAAGCAAAGCCTAACTTGCTTATCATTTCTTCCTCAGCTTCTTCAAGTCACATAGCAAAGTTACAAAACCCAAAACTCCCTTTTTCAAAGAAACTGAGATTTAACCATTTGTTTAAAGGAAAAAGGACCAAGAATGCAACCTTGTAGTCTATTTGTTAACTATAATACAAATAGAGCTCCCTAGACTAAAGGAAAGCATACTAAACAGAAGTCTTTCTTATTTGCTAGAAATTGGCAGTAAAGTTTAAATCCTAAGTAATTAAATTTAATAATATAATACTTTAGAAGTACAATCTATGTCCAGCTAAACATGGGCCATTTTCTAACAAAGACAAAATTGTGGGATATATAATATTGTGGGGATTATAAAGCACCATTGTTTTAAAACGAACATTCTCTTTTTAAAAAAAGATTTTTATTAAAAGACGGCTAACACAATATTATATTAGTTTCAGGTGTTCACCATAGTTGTTCAACATTTATATACCTGAAGAAATGATCACCATGATAAGTCCAGCAACCATCTGACACTGTACCATGCTATCAATATCACAATATTATTGACTGTGTTCCTTATATTATACCCTACATCTCCATGACTACTGTGTAACAAACAATTTGTACTTCTTCATCTCTTCCCCTTTTTCACCCATCCCACCTTCCATCTGGTTACCATCAAAATGTTCTCTGTACCTATGAGTGTGTTTCTGTTTTGTTTGTTTGTTTATTTTCTTCTTTAGATTCCACATATAAGCAAAATCACATTGCATCTGTCTTTCCTCTGTCTGACACACTTCACTCCCCAAGCACAATACCCTCCAGGTCCGTCCATCCGTCCATGCCACCGTAGATGGCAAGAACCCATTCCTTTCCGTGGCCCAGCAATATTCACTGTTCTGATTGGGTGTTTTCTGCTACCTTATCTTCTAGATCACTGATTTGATCCTCTGCTTCATCTAATCTACTGTTGATTCCCTCTAATGTATTCTTCATTTCAGTTATTGCAGTTTTTATTTCTGACTGGTTCTTTTTTTATTTTTTTTTATATCCATTTTTATGTTTCCTATCTCTCTATTGAAGTTCTCCCTAAGATCATAAGCATCCTTATAATTGGTGTTTGGAACTCTGCATCTGGTAGATTGCTTGTCTCCATTTTGTTTAGTTTTTTTTCTGGAGCTTTGTTCAATTTTTTTATTTGGGACATGTTTATTTGTCTCCCCATGTTGGCTGCCTCCCTGTGTTTGTTTCTATATATTAGGTAGGGCTGCTATGCCTCCCACTCTTAGTAGAGTAGCCTTATGTACTAGGTGTGCTGTGGGGCCTAGTGGCACAGTCTCCCTGGTCACCTGAACTGGGTGCTCTAGGAGTGTTCTTATATGGGTTGTGTGCCCTCCTATTGTAGTTGAGCCTTGGTTGCTGTTTGCATGTCAACGGAAGGGACTGGCCCTTGAGCTGATTGGTTGTGAGGACTGGCTGGTGGTGACTATAGAGGAGGAACTGTTTTGTAGGGGCTGACCCTACAGGGCCAGATTCACTTTAGAGGGCTCTACTGCCTGCCCAGCCTGTCCTTTCGGTGTGTTATCCTTAGAGGTAGCGGGGTGATGCAGTTAACAGTTTAAAGCCTCATTCTGGACAGTAAGGGATCATCAGACATTTGAGAAAAGTCTCAAATATGAAAACCAGAGACCACAATAAAAATTTTAATAAAATAAAATAATTTTAGAGGGTATAAAAAATGCTTTGATCAAAAGAACATTCAAATAAATACATAATTATTTTCCTCAAAGAAATAAGAAAAGATATTTCTTCCATAAAATAAGAACAGGAGACTATAAAAGGAAAAGATTCTGTCAACAAGAATATTAAAAATTAAAATGATAGAAGAGATTAAAATTTCAAAAAAGAGATTGAAGGTAAAACTAAGAAAATAGTTTAGATAGTAGAACAAAGAGAAAAAATGGGATAAAAAAGAGCATCAGTCCATATACAATATTTGAATAATTTTCCAGAACTTCTTGAAAGAACAGAGAAAAGAAATGGGATAAAATCATCAAAGAAATATATTTTCTAAATTCCTAGAACTGAAAAACATAAGTCCAGATTGAAAAGTCTATTGAAGGTCCACTGCAGCAAAATGATAAAAGACCCTCCTATTCTACTTTAAGGACATGACTGTGACATTTCAGTACACTGGAGAAAGAGAAGATTCTGAAAGCTTTTGAAGGTAACCAAACAAAATGCCTCAGAAAAGATCAATGATTAGAATGGCATTGAATTTCACAACTGCAACATTGGAAACTAGAAGACAATGGAAGAATATCTTCAAAATTCTGAGGAAAAATGATTTTCAATTTGGATTTCTATACCCAGAAAAAGTACCCATCAAATAAAAGGGTTGCAGATATTTAATGTCCCCCAAATTTATTCTCACATGCCCTTTCTCATAAAGCTTAGAGGATGTATTCTACTAAAACCAGAAAGCAAACTAAGAAAGAAAAAGTATGGGTTTCAAAAAATGGAGGATACAAGACACAGAAGGATAAAAGGAAATCCCCAGCATGATGGTGAGATTCCTAAGATGACAACTGCAGTAGGCCTAGAAAGTAGTCCAGAGTGGAGCAGGAGGAAAGTGACCTCCAGAGGAGAAATATCCCCAGGGGGAAAGAAAAAAAAGATAAACTATATGTCTTTGATATATTTGAACACATCAAAAAATTTTATTCTTCTTTTAGAGAGTTTGGGGATAAAGTGATGATTGATTCTTAGAAATGAACAAAATATGGACAGAAACAATGCAATCATTAAGTCTGCGGGAAAAGCATGCAAGAAAGGTAATTGAAATATTTGATGTACTTCATTGTGAATAATATTTATATAGTAATGATCATGTAAACACTGAATATTTGTCTAACAAAAATAAGGTTATATATAATTTGGATGGGGGATAAAAGTATATATGTGTGTGTGACAGTGGTGTATAAGAGAATTAAAATTTATAGGATGTCAATAGATAATAACTAAAGACTGAAATGTTAGAAGAGTTAGAGAAATTGAAATGGTTATCATTGGGAAAGGCCACCAACTGCTAGAGTCCATACAAGTCAATTCCTGGGGCCCAGAGTAGTAGAATGGAGAAGGAGAAGGATGAAGAGTACATCTGAAAGAGCAAAGAGAAGATACCTAGCACACAAAGTTCCAGAGAAGAATGGGGAAAATCATAAAGAAAAAATAATAAAATGTTAAAATAGTCAGAATTCTCCATCTTAGAGGACACAATGATTGATAGTAACTCCAGAATATGAAGTTTCTAGACTAGAAAATTGCTATTTAAATGGCTTTTTAAAAAATCCAGGAATATAATGTAACAGGTTTTAATTTTATAGATTAGGGAGCATGAAAATCAAAGCCAGCAAACACTTGAATGATTTCTTGGGAAGGTGTTGGGCCTTTTCTCATGATATTGATAAATTTTTCTGAGATTTATTTTAAGCTTTCCTCTTTTAAAGTTAAAAAGTACCAAATGATTCTTTTGCAGTTTTAATTTTTATTCAATGTGTAGCTACAGTAAAAGACACATTGCTTTTTGAGGCATTTGTAATATCATTAGAAGTTGTATTCATTTTCTATTATATAACAAATTGACCACAAAGTTAGTGACTTAAGAGAACATATTTATAAAGTCACAATTTCCACAGGTCAGGAGTATGAGTGTAATTTAGTTGGATCTTCTGTTCAGGGTCTCACAAGACTGCAATCAAGACGTCAGATGGAGTTGTGTTCTCATTTGGAGCTCATGTGGGGAAGAATCTGTTTCCATGCTCATGAAGGAGTTACCAGAATCTATTTCTTGTGGCTCTAAGACTGAGGGCTCCAGCATTTTTCTAGCTGTTGGCTGGAGGTCCCTCTCAGATCCTAGAGGCTAACTAAAGTTCCTTGCCACGTGGCCTTCCTGAATATGATTGCTTTCTTCATCAAGCCAGGAAGAAAAATCGCTCACTTCAGTCAGAATGGCATCTTACATAATGTGGTGTAATCATAAAAGCCATAGTCTACCACAATTGCCATCCTATTTGTTAGAAGTGAGTCACAGGTCCTACCCACTCCCAAGGGGAGGGAATTACACAAAGGCATGGACACCAGGAGGTTGGAAATCAGTGGGGACCACCTTACGTCTGTCTGCTACAGAAGTGTATGAAAAATATAGGAAAAGTTAACATTTGCTAGTCCTTGGTTAAAAACATAGTTTTTAATGTACTAGTTTCTCTACTCATACATATTTCAAATGTTTTAAAGTTTAAAAGTAATTTATTGACAAAACAACTCATAACCCGACGTTGCTCTATTTTCATCATCTGTTTGACTGGCAGTGCAATGGAACCCTATTCAATGGTTGTGCATGGTGTTCATCTTATTTCCCATGCTTAGCACAATGCCTGACTCATAGAAGCTGATCGGTGAGTGACTGATGTTCATAAACTTCTTAAAATGTTAAAAAGAAATCCCAAAATCATTATATATCCACAAAGTCTACTCCAGCTCTATGCTGTTAGGACCTGCCATATACCTAATGATTGCTACTGTCACTCAGGTACAGAATAATAATAAAAACTAAAATTTATTGAGTGCTTATTCTATCCAAGGCAGTGGTGAAAGTGCTGTGCACATTTTAACTACTATTTAATTCTCACAACACTAAGAAGGTAAGTATATATTTTAAGGATGGTGAACCCCTCCATAAATCCTATGGTGATAAGTTTTATAGTCAGTAGAGCTGAGATTTAAGCCTAACAGTTACCCTCTTACAACTTCAATTTCACAAACAACTCACTCTTTTTGTTTTCTTTCCTTTGTAAGGTAGTGGTTGCCTAAGCAAACTCTAATCTTAACATTAAAACACTTTTTTCCTTTGATCTCAGATGTTCAACAGGTCTTTGCCCTTTGCACAAAGAGTAGCCTTTCATATTTAAACCAGAAATGATTATTTTTTTGCAGATCTTAAAATGTATTTATAAATAATCATGCATTCAAACATATTAAGTCATTTAGGACTGTAATTAGTCATTGTCAAGTCTTGGCAAACAGCAGGATTCTAATTGGAAAGCAGTGTTTGCCCTACTTGTGCCTCAATGAAACTTTCAGAGAAGGGCAGCATGTGCTTCTTAATCTGTTTTTCTAACAGCTAGTAGCAAATCAATGAAGATGAGGCTGGTGGGTATGATAAATTAATATGCACACTGACAACTTATAACCATGCAATCGCTTAGGGAATTACTATGTGACTATATCCAAGTAATTATATGTGTTAAATGATTTATCTCAATTTGTTAACAATACACCCCTAAAATAGAAATAAAAAGAGAGAAAATGCAAATAGCATGTTATACCAACTTTATGTTGAACTTATTAAGAGGTTGCCCTTTTAATGAAGAATTTAATGATTTAAGAGGTTTGTTATGAATAAGCATTCTTACTACTTGTTAAGTATTTGCCACCACAGACCTGTCATAGCCATTCTAATTATGATTAATATCTTATCTTGAATTCCACCTTCATTCACATTTCAGTAATAAATGTAACTTCTATTACATGATCAAGGTTCATGAAAACAGGATCATTTGCCTATGACCTTATATTTTATTCATTTTTACATTCATATTTAACAGATTTCTCTGAAAGTTAACCTTATAAATCTTTTAATTTTTAAAGTGCATTTTATCCTCGACATGCTTTTCAACCCTTTATACTGTTTCCTATCATGGTTGTGTACTCAAGATAAATGAAAAATCCTAACATTTTGATTATCCTTGTATTTATCTAGAAGCTGCTACTTTGAGGCATCTTTTAAACTTTTTTTTTTTGTCTGCTTTGGAAAGAGCTATTTTAATTCTCTCAACTATTGCTACTATTCACAACATGGAAGACACAGGTTTATGAAGTTCAAAACAATCACGTATTAGAATGCAAGGTCAGATCTTTCATTGTAGTGTATATATAAATTGTGGCAAACATGGAGGTTTTTGTTGTTTTTTCCCCCCACTGGTATAACAGAATGCACAATCCATATTATACATTATGTAACATATCTCTTCTTTTTCAGTTCTTTCTTTTCTTCCTTTATATCCTTTCCTCTCTTCTTCTCATTTTTCTCTTTTCTTCTGTTTTGCCCAATTTCTGTCCCCGTTTTATTCCCTCTTCTTTTATTTTTTTCTCCATCTGCATTTTCTTGTCTTTTCCACAGTTCTTTATCCCCATTCTCTACAGATACATTTTTCTCATCATTTTCACCTCCCCTTTGTCCTATTTCTCTCTCACCCTTTCGTTTCTAGCCTCAATCATCTCTCTCAAGGAAGTTCGTGCTCTCCATCTGCATAAAAGGCAGGCTATTTTTGCATTAGATTTTTGTGGTTTAAAGAGTCCTCAATTATTTACACTACCAGGTGTTAAAAGCTCTGGAAGGAAATACAAATAATACTATTACTTCTTTTTCTACCCTTTTTATTAGACTAAGAGAGAGTCTCTACGAGAATATAAAGTGCTATGTTAACTAATAAGCTCACTAGACTCACTATGAAAATTAAGCCAATTAATTTTGGGCAAAAATAATAATAATAGTAACAGTGGATTATAAAAAAAAAACACCCAAAAAACAGATCATTTATCAAACATGAAGTCTGCTCTCCTAAGGGCTGGATATCACTGAGGGGCAGCTTCTTTAGCAGGAAGAGCTCTCTGGTCCCCAGAGCCACTGGATCCTTCTTAGTCTCTGGTGTTGATGAAGGATACTCCACACACATCATCATCAAAGCTTTTGTAGTAAGCCAGGTAGCATAAGCGAAGTGTATGCAAATCAGGGAAATGAACCCTCTCCTGAGGTCTTCCAAATCACTCAATTCTTGAAGCAATTAGCAGATAGTCTATTTCCCCTTAAACTAGATGCATTTACATTTTCTTCATCATTTGAAGCATGTCTTCACACATTTCAGGTTCTCCATTATAAGCAGAGATGAGTACTTCGCACTTACTGTTGAATCCGGTGGAATAAAGTCAAACACTCATGGTATGCAATATTCTAATGCTGTAAAGATCTGATGAGTTTTCCCTTATAAAATACCACAACACAGACTACATTTTAATTACATTTTCTCAGAGGTATCTGGGGGAAGGAGGGTCATGTGTTTAAGAGTGATTAATGTACTTAAACATTATATCTTCTAGCAGTCTCCAATACTGATTTAATAGGTCTGATCTTTTGAAGTAAATCCTATATCATATTTATGATGATGTCTTATTCGAGAACGAGAGGCTAAATCTAATGAGAGGCAGTTCCTTTGATGAGTGTGACAATTACATCACTTGAGCCAACACATCAACAGCTATGTCTTTTTACTGACAATAAACTAGTTGCTTTAGAAATAAATTTAATGTTTAATCTCAGGTTTTCGATTGTCATTTGTGAACAAGCCAGATCTAACTTAGATGTGTCCATAATCAGGCAAAACGAAGAGGAAATAGAAAATCAAATCCAGAGATAAATCAGAATTTCTCATTCATTATCGTTTTCAACTTCTCTAAGCATCAAATCTTTCCTCTAAATTCAAGTAAGTGAACAGAACTAGTAAATAAGGGGCCTCTACTACATGGCAGACTGTGCTACAACTGATCTGCTTTTTTCAAACCCTTTTACAGCTATATCTTGGCAATATTATAGGTTTGGTTCCAGACGACTTCAATAAAGTGAATATCGCAATAAAACAAGTCACACAAATTTTGTGGTTTCCCAGTGCATATAACAGCTGTGTTTACACTAGACTATAGTGTATTGTGTGCAATGCATTATGTCTCAAAATGCAATGTACATACCTTAATTAAAAATATTTTATTGCTAAAAAATGCTAATCATATCTGAGCCTTCAGTGAGTCATAATCTTTTTTGTGCGTGAAATTTCTTGCCTCAATTTGTAAAAAAATGAGGTATGCCTATATTTCTTCTACAAGTCCTTTGTAATAAGAGCTAACAAGTACTGAACTGGCTAAAGCATCAAAGGTAAGGAAATATGACAAAGTCTTATGTGCTTCATGAACTTCTGGTATTATAAAAATCTGATTTAATACTGTGTAGTCTAGATCTTAAAAAGTTTAATAACTGAGAGCCTTGAAAAGGTAACTTTTGTTGAGGAAGAGGTTAATGGTAAGCAACAAATCACAGTTTTAGCTTGGCTAAGTTGACAGTACACAACCACCACATTTGGTAAGATATGTATTAGTCAACAAATAGCATTGAGACAATTGGCCAGGCAAATGGAAATTTAAGAAAACTCAAAATCCTTGTCTAATTTCTAATATCATTATAAATTCTAGATGAACATGTTGAATCACAACAAAAATACGTTCCTCCTAGCTTTAAGGTATTTTGATTTTAAAAAGTTTCAAATTGTCTTTATTTCTATGAAGATTTTAATGAAACTACAGAGAACATTAAGTAAAAGATTGCTTATAGCTTGTCTTAATAGAAGCTAGACTTCATTCATTTGTTTGCATATTTGGCAGTCAGTGCAACTGTATCTTTTGGCAAATTCCATTCAATCTATACACTTCTTATCAAGGAAAATAAACAGCTCTTACTTGCTAAATGTCCTGCACACCTTGACACCCTGCTAAAAAGAAGTGTAATTTGCTTACTTGTGATAGTAAAGTTTTCATAACGAAAGCTTTTGGTAACTTTTCACTTTCCTCACTTCATAAGATTTTTGTCTTTATAGAAATGGAAAGAGCCAGCCTCCTGATACAAATGCCTACAAGATAGCTATCATTGTAGCCACAGAAAAGATGTTAAAATGTTGGCCTGCCATAAAATCAGATTTTCAAAGTCTGAGACAAGCAGAATGTCCTTCTCTAATTTTGCAATACATTGAGAATGAACATTGAGTAAAACAGAAACTTAGTTTCCATTTAGTGACTCCAGGTGATACCACATAGAGCATCCAGCCAAGCCCTTCCCAAAACTGGCTTACTGATCTCTGAAGAGGTCATAAGAAGCCTCATCAAGGATGAACTAATTGATCACCTGATTGTTTGATATTATGTGTAGGGTACAACAAAAACTCTTACAGTGAAAAAAAAAGATTCTATTTTTTGGGAATAAGACTGCTTCAGGACAACAACAAAAAATTGCCACCAAAAAAAGGGAGTAAGTTAAAAATTGTCACTTTTTAAATTTCTGTAACTTATTTGGTATCTACCTTCAATTTTGCAAGTTAAGATTAGCTCTGTACTTTAAAACCATTTGCCCTGAGAAAGGTGGGCTTAATTAACGATGACATTTAACGTGTTTCAGAGAATTTTTAAATTATGGACAATTTGGATGTGGATATAGCTTCTAAGATGAAGTTATAGATGCAGAACACCAGAGTGACAATGAGCTGGTCCCCAGAACAAGCCTGTAGGTGCAGAGTAGATGGGTGTTATCAGAAGCTGCAAGTCACTAAGTACCTAAGGGTTCAACGTTTTTGTTAAGAGTACAACACGGGGTGAGAGGCACTTTCTATTACATCATAAAAGGAGGCACATAATGCCAGTTTGTCCCATCAATGATAATGTCAAGTTTGATTGTTTAATTAAAGTGATGTACTATATTATATTATATATTATATTATATTATATATTTCCCTTTATAATTACTAAGGACTTTGTAGGGTGATACTTTGAGACTGTGTGGATATCTTGTTCCTTAACAACGTTTCACCAAATTGTTTTTAGCATACATTCATGAACTTTGCTTGAGTCAATTGTTATGTAAGTGGTTCCACAATGGTAGTTTGCTAATTCTGTATTTCTTTCTAAATGTGCGAGTTGGCATTCTTCTCTAAAGTTCTTTGCCTCCTGCCTCTCCTTCTTGCTTATAACAATAGGCTATAAGATTTGTCTCTTTTTTTCTTTCTGGCTTTTTTGAGGTATAATTAACAAATAAAATTGTAAGATATTCAAAGTATACAATGTAATCCTTTAAAATACATATACATTGTAAAAAGATTCCACACATTGATTTAATTTATTAATCACCTCACATATCTACCTTTTGGGTTTTGTGTGTGTGTGAGCATTGAAGTTCTACTCATTTAGCAAATCATATAATTGTGTTATCCGTTATAGTCATCAAGCTGTACTTTAGATCCTCAGAATTTGTTCATCTGAAAACTGAAAGTGTGTTCCCTTTTACTAACCTCTCTCTATTTTCCCCACCCCGTAACCCCTGGCAACCACTTTTTTACTCTCTGTTTCTATGAGTTTGACTTTTAAAATTTTTAATTTTTTAGATTCCACATATAAGTGATACCATGCAGTATTTGTCTTTCTCTATCTGACTTATTTCACTTAGATAGTGCCCTCTAATTTTATTCATCTTGTTGCAAATGACAGGATTTTTTTTAAGTCGGAATAGTATTCCATCATGTATATATATATAATATTCCATCATATATATATACATATACACACACATTACATTTTTTTCCTCCAATCATTCATTGACGGGCACTTAGGTTGTTTCCACACCTTGGCTATTGTGAATAATGCTGCAATGAACATGGGAGTGCATATATATATACTTCTTCAAGATAATAATTTTGTTTCCTTTAGATATATGCCCAAAAGCTTTATAAATCCAAAATGGGTATTGCTGGACCATATGAAAGGGTCTTTTTAAAATTATTGGCTCTGATGCTCAAATCATCCTAAATTTGATCAGTAGGCTCTGGTATTCTCTTTGCTTATCCCCTTAAATTTTGGTGTACTTTCTCCCTTTTTGGTTTAAGACTTTCCAGGCTTACCTCGATCGGTAATTGACCATTTCCCTAAGAAGCTCTGGTTCCTTTTTGTGAGGAAGTTATTTAGAAGCCAAGTTGTGGGCTCTAGGTGTTCTTATTGCTACTAGAACTCAATTTATACTGATATCGTCAATTCATATCCAGCATCACAGGGTACCTCATATTTCCCTATTCCATATCTGTATCTCTCCCACAGCAAGAAACCTGGTTCCCCAAAATATTTACTCATTTTCTGTATCCTATACATGCCCAAAGTTTCAGAATTATCCTACCAATTCAACTAACAACAACTGAATCCAGTGCAAGATTTCTTTGTAATTGTTTTTGCCCTAAGAACATATTTCACTAAAGATTTCAGCCAGAGTTCCATGTATAAAAATTGCTTGAATTAATTCTTTCTTCTGTTTGGTTATCAATTTTATTTACAGTCAAGCTCTGTTTTCAATGTCAGTAACTTCATTTTTTTTTCATCTTTTTCAATTTAATTTGATTTAAAACTATTTAAAACTATTTAAAACTATTTACATGAGTCAAAAGTCAAAAAAGGCAATATGCAAGAACTCTTTCTCCTACCTATTTATTCTGCTCCAGTCCCATTTATTACCTGTAAGTTTCTGTTTTATATTTTTTCTTTCTTTTTGTAAAACTAGGAAAACATATTGCCCTTTCAGTTTTACACAAAATGTAGTAAAATAAATATATTTTTGAACTCCTTGTTTTTATTCACTTAGTATATCTGGAAATTAATGTAGCTGGGAATATCCATATCAATTAACAAATCTCTTATACATTCCTTTTTTCTTCTGGCTGTTGCAGAATCCTTTTATAATAACTAAATACTGTTAAAAAATGGTTAAAAACAGATTCTCTGGGGTCAACCTGCCTGGGTTCAAAACCTGGCTTCACTCCTCACAAGTTGCTTCCTTACTCTAAGGCTCTATTTTTCTTTTTTCCTTACTGACGTTCCAAAGTTTCTTCTTTGAGCTTTTTTTTTTTTTTCTCCTTCATTTACAGAATTGCTTTTTTTTTTTTTTTTTTGAGTATAGATTTCTGGATTGATAGTTCTTTTCTTTCAACCCTGAAAAATATTATAACTCTTCTGGCCTCCATGGTTTCTGATGAGAAATATGCTATAATTCTAATTGTTTATTTTCCATGTAGGAATGGTATTATTTTTTTCATGTTGCTTTTAAGAGGTGTGTGTGTGTGTGTGTGTGTGTGTGTGTGTGTGCGCGCGCACTCGTGCATGTGTGTCTTTAGTTTTCAAGAGTTTAATTATGATGTGTCTTTGTGTGGGTTAGTTTGGATTTATTCTGTTTGGCCTTCACTTAAATTCTGGAATCTGAAGGTTTATGTCCCTTGCCAAATTTGTGAAGTTTTCAGCTATTATTTCCTCAGGTACTTTTTCAGCCCTTCCGTCTTTCTCTCTCTTCTTCCAGGACTCTGATGACATAATATTAGATCTTTTGTTTTAGTCTTACAGGTCTCTGGGCCTCTTCCTACCCCTACCCCCAGCCCCAGTTAATTTTCTCTCTATTCTTCAGAGCAATTTCTATTGTTCCTCCTTTCACTTGGCCGTTTTTTGTTTTTTTCTCTTGTCTCCTCCATTCTGCTACTGAGCCCATCCACTGAGCTTTATGTTTCAGGTATTGTATTTTCATTTGTAAAATTTCCATTTGTTTCTTCTTTATATCTTCTATTTCTTTGCTGAAGCTTTCTCTTTTTCATTTGTTTAAAGCATGCTTGTTAAATTGCTTGTTGAAGCATTTTTATCACAGCTGATTTAAAATATTTGTCAAGTAATTTTATCTCTGTTGGCATCTATTGTCATTTCATACAGTTTGAGGTCATCCTGGTTCTTGGTATTATGAGTGACATTTAATTGAAATCTGGACATTTTCACATTATGTTATAAGACTCTTGACCTCATTTATGTTTTCTCTTTTATCTGGCTTTCCATGACACTACTCTGTCAGAGTCAAGAGATGCACTGTCTCATTATTGCCAGGTAAAAGTAGAAGTCCAGTTCCATTCAGCTGATACCTGTGTCGGAAAGATGCCTTTTATTGCTGGGAGGGGATGAGAGTTCTGTCTCCCTCATGAAGTCTCCACTGAAATCACTGTGGGGGTGACCTCATTACTGCTCGCAGTGGTGAAAGTCCCTACTTTTTACTAGTGTCTTCTGACATCATTGCATTAGGGAAGAAGAAACTCCTAATTACTGCCATGCGGGGGGTAGAAGTCCAGGCTCCCCACTTGGTCTCCACCAACATAGCAGAGGGGTGTGGAAAGCCTTGTTACCAGCAGTGGGGATGAAAGTCCTAGCTCCCTATTGGCCTTCTCTGATACCACCATGGCAGGGCACAAAGGTGCCTATTACAGCTTCACAAGTGTGGAAATCTATGCTTCCCACTCAAGTCTTTGCTGGTGGGGCTAGGGATAGGTCACAGTCTTCTCTGTGGTACTTGGTTGGAGTAGGATGGTTATTGACCAAAAGTTTTTTGTCTTTCAAGACTGCTCCTTTCCTGGTCTTTCAGGTTGAAAGAGCAGGCTTTGATGATACATTTTTTTCCATCTGTGTCCATTGGTGTTTCTGGTTTACTATGCTCTAAGTCTGGGATGATGAGGTAAACAAAGGAACAAGAACAACAAAAACAAACAAAAAGGGAAATTCACTGTTATGTCATTCCATGGTTCCCAAGATCCCTAGATAATCTGCCTTCTTCTCTCTACCTTTCAAAGTCTTCTTACATTTGTTTAATATATAATGTCCAGGGTTTTTAGTTGTACTAAGTGGGAGGAATAGGGAAAAGTATGTTAACTCTGTATAGGAAGCTTTTTCTAAATCCATAGATATGATGTTTCTTTTTGACTTTTTGATATCTATAGATATATTTCATTCTGACCTGTTCATGTATTATCGCTGATTAACAAATCCGGTATAATAAATACATAGTACTATTTTTAAATGTGTGTAATAGATTATAGAAATATGTGTATAGAAATTAGATAAACTTTTAAAAAAGAAGTCTGTGTGTTTAAAAGAATTATCAGTTATGTAAAAAATAGTTTATAGGAAACCTTATTCCCTAGTTCTAAAAAGAAATAATTGGCATATATTTTAAAGAGGACTGCTTATTATCAGATTTTTGTATACAACAAGGCCATTTTATTTTCCTCTTGTCCCCATTAGCTTAAAATTGAATTTAACATTCAATTTAGAAGAATGATGCCCAGAATATTTTAATACTTGGTTCTTTTTGCTCACATAAGGTCCTAATTAAAATGGCAACCTGATTCTTGAAGTTGCTCAGGGCAAAAATCTTGGAGTTCTTCTTGAGTCCTTGATTCCTCTTTCTCTCTGCCTGGTTATCTCTTTAGCTATAGATCCATAGTTCTCTCTTCCTTTAGGTCTCTTCTGCCCCCGATCACCATCACTCCCAATATTCCTTACAAAATAAAACTCCTTACAAAATAAAACTCCCGATCACCATCACTCCCAATATTCCTTACAAAATAAAACTCTGCTTTCCCTTTCTTCTTTGTTTTATCTTTTTTTCTCTCGATACTATTTATTTGTTTATATGAACTGTAAGCTGTATTAGGCATAGTTTTCTTCACTGAACAACATCTGGCATGTTGTAGAAATGCAATAAGTATTTGTTGGGTGAGTGAGTTGAGAAAATGATGGAGACTATGGTGTAGTGAACGAGGCTGGTCTTTGTACTTTTCATTCTAATTTGGCATCCATATTTCTTATATTGATTCATCTTGATGTTCTGAAGCCAACACTTATACTTTAAGACATAAATTAAATTCCCTAATATGAGAGTTAAACTCACATTTGTAACAAGCCATCAAAATAAAGGTTTATCTCCACCTTGATGTGGTATGTCTCCACCGTAATTATGGTATGTATTGTGGACAGTATGCTAATGAAGGGCATGGCAAAGGATGTATGGGGAGTTTAATTGCAAGTCACCACTGCACTTGAGTCCAACCTTTCTGCATAGAGCCATTCATCATGAGTGACAGCCAAGAGAAGGAGGAGAAGCAGCAGATTCTTCCACAGATCACTCTCCCCCTTACTAGCCTCACCCTGTCATTCAGTTTACAGTCCTTTTTGTTGCTGTAATCATTCCCAGAGGATATATTTATCACCATGGAAAAAAACCCGAATGACATCAGCAGCAGCACTTACAACTCTGTGCTCTGATCCAATAAATACTGTGTGCTCAGTGTTGAAGCAGCCCCTAATGTTATCAAGAACAAGTGGGGTAACCTGGGAACTGATTAAACAAGCAGAATTTCAGGCTTCACCCCAGACCTACATTTTAACAAGATCTCAGGTGATTTGTATGGACATTGAAGTTTGAAAAACACTGGTTTATAGAAGATTTGACTAATATCTAAAACCACCATCTCAGATAGAATTCAACTAAAGTGAAAAAACAAAACTTTTCACTTTTCATCCTGGAATGTAATAGAAAAAGAAGTTGAATTAATACACTGAATTGACCTACGTAGGTATATGGTTTTCAAAGCTCTTATACATAAACCATTCCATTTCTGGCAAGGTGGTATTCTTGTTTACAGTGGAATAAACTGATGTTTAGAAAAGTGAACTGATGCTCCCAAGGTGACACTGCTAGTAAATGGAATAAACTGCCAGGACCAAGTTTTGGATACCCCTCAACCCCAATCCAGCTCTCTTTCATCTCATCATAACTTTTTGAGGTGTTCTTTCTTTCTCTCTCTCTCCCTTCCTTCTTTCCTTCCTTCTTTTCTTCCTTCCTTCCTTCCTTCCTTCCTTCCTTCCTTCCTTCCTTCCTTCCTTCCTTCCTTCCTTCCTTCCTTCCTTCCTTCTTTCCTCTCTCTCCCTTTTTCCCTCCCTCCCTTTCTTTGTAAAGAATGATACATTGCTAGTCAAAGCACATTTTTTTTCCCTTCTCATAACTAAAGCTCACATTCATTTAATGTGGCACAGCTCTGAACAGATCAATTTTTGATGATCCTTTGCAAATCACTTATTTGAATCTACCTGAAAGGCCTCTGCCTCTGATGAATGTTCATCATTTGGTTAATTTTATAAAGATAGAGACTAAGCGTATATTTGAGATCACCTAAATGAGTACTCAGCATTGTAGCAATCAGTGAAGAGATTTCCTAGTTAAGTAGCACCACTTAGTTTTGGCTTATTTCTTAAATATGTGTTAATTTTCATAAATATTTTTGCTGATATAAAGAAAACAATTAACATAATTTTGGGAGGAAGAACAAATTGTGAGGATTTGAGAAGAGTGAGGGACATAGCCAATAGTTCCCTAAATCAGCTTTTTAAAGATAAACAAAAGAGAAAGTATCTCTATTTGACTTAATAAAGAGGTGGGGGTAAGATGGGGGAGGTGGCAGAAGGTTATGCACATGCACACACATAATTTGAGCCTAATACTTACTTAAATATCATTCCTTGCAGCATTTTAGGACAGGTCCTATTCACTTTAGCTGATATCCTTGCAGAATCTGTGCAAGACTGACAATAACAGCACTGAGTAGATTATATTTCTGCAAACAAAATCATCAGTGATTAAGACAGAGTATATTTAGATGAGCTCAGGATATGAAGACTTTCACTGTTAAATTCTTCCACCTCTCTTCTGTAGATTCATTGCTAAAAATAATGAAAGAGCTTACAGTTTTGAAAGCTATTTACTCCTCCACAAACCTCACATTAAATTGAGGGGTACAAAAATATTAAGTGTAATCGATTTATAGAGTTTATTTATTGTAGGTGTCAGAACCAGTTCTGTTTGGAATCTGGAATCCAATTTGGAGAGAACACAACTTGGGTAGCCTCTGTGCTCCCATCAACCTAACAGGGGTTGTAAGTTACAAAACTATGGCTCAAGAAATAATAGTCGACATTGTGTACATGCTTGAGTAGGTCTCAAGAGCCCAAGCAATATGTATGGTCTATACATTGTATATATCATATGAATTCTCTATGCAATCTGTTTTTCCATCAGCCATATTTCATCAGCAATCATTTAATTGAAAATTGGAGCACTATATAAGGTTCATAGCTTACTGCCATTATTTCATATTTGTTTTATGACCAGCTAGGAAGGGGTTGTGGAAACCAACAATTTTTCTCTTGGGGAATAGATACAATCAGAACCATCAACCCCAAGCATACATAAAACAGGATCTAAATCACATTTATCTCCCACCAGAGAACCAGAAACACAGTAACTGTGTCTCCAGAATTAAAAATTAATAGCCATAAAAGGGACTATAAAAGAGGTGAAAAGGATGTAGGTTTTGTAACAATACACAAAGCATACCTAGAGGACCATTTATTTGCATTTTGGAGCTGAAGAGTTACAGAGATGGTCAATTCTATTTAACAATTTTTTTTTAATGAAAAAGTCTTATTTGCAAACACCAACTTGAACTCAGTTAAACTTTGTTTTGAAGTGAAAGATTTTTAGGCTAAATTTCTAGTTCAACTGACAATAAAATGCAACCAGATAATTGCAAATCCCTTTATTTTGTAATGCTTGAATACTATTTTACTATAATAATATTACTTTTTGTTCCAATTTTGTGGTTATTTGTAAAATCAAATACTGACTCTTTCCGACAGAGAAGCCCTTTGATCTTAAAATGAATGTACTGCAATCACAATATTTTCTAATTCACTTCATACTATTTTAGCAAAAGTCACTTATTTATCCATGCAAATATTTTTACTATGCTACATTTTTAAAGAAAAAAAGACTAGGAATTTTTGCCGTTATATTCAACAGGACAATTGGTACTCTGGGCTGGTCACAGTAAAATTAATGGTATTTCACCAAATAAAATTCCTTGGATAGCTGCATATGAGAAGTGTTATACTCCAAATTTATGTATATGAGTACTTATATGTACATCAGACATTTTCTGAGAATTCCTACACTTTGCGATCTTAACAAATGTTTGTTGAATGACTAAGCCCCGTTCATTATTATTCCAGCCAGATGAGTTCAATGGACCAACAGCATTAGTACTCCTCCCATTGGTAGATGACTAGCATAAACAAAGAGAGGTTAGAGGTCTGCCAATATCCTAAATTTAACCTGTAACATATCTTTTGGCTACTAGAAGAAACATGAAGTGGAGACATCGAGGGGACAATCTAGAACCTGGTTACAGCTCATCTTTGCCTGGAGGAATGGGAAACCTCTTCTTACCTCAGTCAGCACAGATCTGATTACTTTGAGAGAATAGCTATCAAGTCTCCTACAAATTGCCTTTAGTTTTGTTTATTTCACTCATAGGTCAAAGTGGATTTCTTTAAAACAAACAAACAAACAAACAAACAAACAAACAAACAAACTCTTATGGCTGAATCTTTCTTGCCCCAGACAGAATTACTGGTTCTTAAAGAATTATGTAAAGACGATTTTATGAAGGTAAAGAATTTACCGAAGTAAAAAAGACTTGGATTTGAAACCTAACCACGCGTTTATCAGCTGTATATCCTCTCCTTTACATGCCTCAGTTTCCTCATCAGCAAAATGGCAGTAAGTAGAGTTCCTAGACCATAGGTTGTTGTGGGGATTAAATGAGCTAATTCTTATAAAGTACATAGAGTAGTGCCTTTTACATATAAAACTTAATAACTGTTAACTATATTGATATTTCTCTTGACTTTGCTTGGCTGTTCTTACTTCTGTTGTATTTTTTTATTTTAAATGAAATATACTACTAATTGAAATGCTTTGTTTTATTTTGCAAAGGCAACAATATTTGAAAAAACTTTTAAATTCCTTCTAATACAAGCACTATAACACAGCTATTTTTGTTTGTATATACTTCCATCCTGTTTTTGTCATATGTATATGTTTCTACATAACTGAAATAAACCCATAGTCAAATAACAAATTCCATGTTTGTATTTTGCTTTTTTTCACTTACTATAACCTATACACATTTTATACATTTCTAAGGGCTTAGTAATAATTTTGTTTAATGGATACATAATATTTCACTCTTTCCACTTTTACAGATAATACTATAACAGATAGTTTTGCTTTGCTGAAGTATTTTCATACTATGAATTTTCAACAATGAAACAACATAGCAATAATGGCAACCACCTATCTTTGTATTCTTGCTGATTTCTGGTCAGAAATTCTTGCTTCTTACCCTCTTAGTCGTTACCCCATAGTCCACTGAGGACCAAAGGGTCTTCATAGTCTTCTGGTGTATATATGACAGGTCCTGTATTATTCAGTATTGAGAGCAATAAGCATGAGTGTGATGAAAAGCCAACTCTTTGAAAAACACAAACTTTGCTTTGTAGCATTTGCCAATTTCTGTGGTAAATATTTCCTCCATGGCTAATTCAAGCTATTGATGATGTTAACAATTGGCTTGCAAGATTCTCGAAAATTTAACTGGCTCTTAGGAGCTGGTATGAACTGGCTCATTTGTAGAGTAGAGTTGAAGCCTTTTGGAATGTTGTACAACAAAGATATTCAATGGGCCACTAACTCAATGGATCACACAGTTAATTCTATTATCTGTGCCTTTGTTACTCAAAATATGTTCCAATGACCATTAGCTCCAGCAAGCTGAACAGAAAAGCAGATTCATGGGCCCTACTCCAGATGTACTACATTTGTATACATATTAAAATTTTAGAGACAACCAAGATGGTGCAGTAGGTAAATGTTTTGTTTACCTTCTGTCACAACCACATCAAAATTACAACTAATTTACAAAACAACCATTATTGAGAATCACCTAAAATTAAGCTGAACTGAAGCCTTTCAACTTGCAGAAGAAGCCACCTCCAGATTGGTAGGAAGGTCAGAGACGCTGAACAGGCTGGTTCCACACCGGCATGTGATCATTAAAGATCGAGAGGGCTATTTTTGCTGTGGGGGTCCCCCCACATCCCCTAAAGGAGTGAGAGATCCCAGCCCCATCCCAGACCATGGTTCCAGTGCCGGGGAGAGAAGTCCCCATAATTTTTGGTTGTGAAAACCAGCAGAGATTGTGACAGTGAGACTGAGTGAGGGTACACTCACAGGCGCTCCTCTTAAAGATACTGTGCGCAGACTTACCCATGAACTGAATCACTCGGTCTGAGCTCCAGTGCTGGGGCAGCAGCTGGAAAGGCAGCAGGGACAAATGGTGGGGGGTTGACTTGTCTGGCTTGGAACAGGGCTGGAGAGGCAGCTTTCTCTTGGGTGGAGGAGCTGGCTGGCAGAGGCCATTGTTTCTTTGTTGAGCCCTCCCCCTTCTCAGCATGCAAACAGAGGTGGACACCATTTCTGAGTCTCCACTGTTAGTTCACCATGCCCTGGCAATTTGAGACCTCGCCCCGCCCAACTTTCAGGCACACCCAGGGTGCTTTCAGTGGCTTTTTTCGTGCAGACCGCCTGCCTTGGGTCAAACTGCAGATTTTCATAGGGTCTCTCAAAGGTTTGTGGAATCGAGACAAACAGCATCTGGCTTAAGTGTGTCCTGTACCTCTGGCTGAGCAGCCCTAAGCCGGCTCTAGCGACAGCTGGCCTTGGTTTGCAGCTTGGTCTCTCAAGGCACTTCCAAGCACAGCGTGGGCGGCAGCCATCTGCAGATTTCTTTCTGGCTCCCACTGGGTGGCCCTGGGTGGGGCACAGGCTATGGCTGAAGTAGACCTACAATGGATCCCCTCCAAGGTGGTCCTGGGGCTGGCGCCCCCAGTGGCCAGTTTTAAAATGAGCTGGAGCATCACCCAGCCATCTCCAAATACGACACACTGAAGGGGCAGATTGGGCAGGCACCAGAGTCCTGCTGAGGCAGATCATGCTCCATAGGATCAGCCCCTGCACAACAACTTTTCCACTGTAGTCAAGGCGATTGAGCCCAACAACCAGTGAGCCCAAAGGTCAGACCCTCAGATTGATGTGCAGTTGTTAACCAAGGTTCAACTACAAGAGGAGGGCACACACAATCCACACAAGGGACATACCTGGAGCATGTGGCTCAGGTAACCAAAAGACTGAACCACTGAGCCCCACAGCACATCTACCACATAAGGCTACTCTACTAATACCAGAAGACATAGCAGCCCTACCTAATACATAGAAACAAACGCAGGGAGGCAGCCAAAATGAGGAGACAAAGAAACATGTCCCAAATAAAAGAAAAAACAAAGCTCAAGAAAAAGAGCTAAGTGAAATGGAGATAATCAATCTAAGATGCAGAGTTCCAAACACTGGTTACAAGAATGCTCAGTGATCTCAGGGAGAACTTCAACAGAGGGATAAAAAGCATAAAAATGGAGATAGAAACCATAAAAAAGAACCAGTCAGAAATAAAGGATACAATAATGGAAATGAAGAATATATTACAGGGAATCAACAGTAGATTAAATGAAGCAGAGGATCCAACCAGTGATGTAGAAGATAAGGTAGCAGAAAACATCCAACCAGAACAGCAAAAAGAATCCAAAAAATTGAGGAGAGTTTAAGGGGCCTTCAGGACAATATCAAGTATACCAACATTTGCATCTTAGGGGTACCAGAAGGAGAAGAGAGAGAGCAAGGAATTGAAAACCTATTTGAAGAAATAATGACAGAAAACTTCCCTAACCAGGGAAAGAAATGGACATAGAGAGTCCCAAACAAGATAAACCCAAAGAGGCCAACATCAAGATACATAATTAAAATGCCAAAGTTTAAATACAAAAAGAGAATCTTAAAAGAAGCAAGAGAAAAGCAGTTAGTTACCTACAATAGAGCCCCCATAAGACTGTCGCTGATTTCACAATAGAAACTTTGCAGGCAAGAAGGGAGTGGCAGGATATATTCTAAATGATGAAAAGCAATGACATACAATCAAGATTGCTCTACTCAGCAAGGCTGTCATTTAGAATTGAAGGAAAGAGAAGGAGCTTCCCAGACAAGAAAAACCTGAAGGAGTTCATCACCAAAAAACCAGTATTACAAGGACTCTTAGAGGGACTTCTTTAAGATGGGAGGGGGATTAAGAATGGGTAAAAGGGGAAGGGATTAAGAAGTACAACTTTGTTGTTATGCAGTAATCATGGGGATGTAGGGATATAAGGAATATAATCAGTAATATTGTAATAACTCGATATGGTGCCAGATAGGTACTAGATCTATCAGGGTGATAGATGGGAATGGGGTTGGGGGCAGGGTGAAAAAGGTGAAGGCATTAAGAAATACAAATTGGTAGCGAATACAGTGTGGGGAACATAATCAACAATGATGTAAAGACCATGTAAGGTGCCAGATGGACACTGGACTTATCAGGGGGATCACGTCGTAGACTGTGTAGATGCCTGACCACTGCGCTATTCACCTGAAAAGCTGAAGTAGAATAATATTGAATGTCAACTATAACTAAATATATAGGTATATACTGTCATGGGATGTGGATCACAATATAGGGAAGAGAGTCAATGGTATTGGAACAGCTATATAAGATGTCAGAGGGGTAGTGGCTTGGGGGGTGGATTATCACTTTATGAAGGGTTTAAATGTCTAACTATTATGTTGCTTTGTACACCTGAAACAAATAAAAAATAAAATTAAAAAAATTTGAGGAGCTCTAGCTAGAACAGTGGCATTCCACTTGCACCTGAGAAGACTCAGTGCTTCAGAGAGCTTATTAATTTATTTACTAATACATTTTGAAATGGAAAAACTGGTGTCTTACTTACTTGATATCTAGTAAGAAAATTACATATGTGAACACTGCTTATATTTATTGTAGAAACACATATTTATCAAATGTCCTATGTACAATTGGACAATTCATTACCCTACTCTCAAGGAGTCTGTACTCTAATAGCCATAACACATATATGTAGTATTTGTTGTGGGTGTCCTGCCCATATTTCCTCAGAGAATCCCAATCTCCAACTGCTGGCACTTGCGTTTTTTTGCCTGAGAATATTATGACTACTTTGGCAAACCAACTGTACTAGGGAATGTACATCACCCCTATACCTAGCAGCCTCCAACCAATGATTGGTGTGACTTGGTGTATAAATACGCCAGGTCTGTTGCCCCTCTGGTAGGATAACTTTGAGGTTTTACACTGGCTTCCTAAGTTATCCAACCTGGTTATCTCCCAATGCCCATACTGGTAACTTATTAAATAATGAAGACTTGATCGGTTGCTCTCCTTTCTTTTTCTCCCCACCCCTTCTACCAGTGTTTCCTGAGACCACCTCTCACATAAACACATTCTACTTGAATCCCTGATTCAGAGTCTGCTTCTGGGAAGACCCTGTTTTGTATAGTATGAAAGACACAAAGTGCTATTTTGATCTGAGGAGTAAAAATTATTGTCCAGCTGACTTATCGCTTGATTTAGCCCTCGAAAACCTGCCAGGGTTTCTGGAAGTTATGATTAAGGAGACAAAAGAATCTCCTACTTAAAAGACAAGGGAGAACAGTATAATATATGTTTAGGAAATAAAGAGAACCCTGAATGTTTATTTTCTTCAAAGTTTAAAATTCAACTAAGTAAGTATTTTGGGGAAGTCTTCTTATAAGTCTAGTTCTGGACTGGCAGTGGTCCTCCAACTGTTACCAGTCAGTGAAAAGTAAGTACAGAAAGTGAAAGTGAGAGTTTAGGAATTTTTATAGCAGAGTTATATAATTGTGACATCTTTATTGTACTGAACAAGAATGTCAAGCCACAACAGGTCGGGGAGGAAGCCTGGTTCTTCACTACAGGTAGCAGAACTCTACATATGCAAAAAAGAAAAAGAAATGCAGAGAAAAGTTATCATCTGAGAACTAAGCTATAAAATGGTTTATATAATGAGTACTCAAACATCAAGAGCAAAGATGTGTCTTTAGAGACCAAGGCAAAGATCATCCACACTCTCGTATTCCTAGTCACTATATATAGATGTGAAAGTTGGACAGTGAAGAATGCTGATAGGAAAAAAAAATGATTCATTTGAAATATGGTGTTGGAGGGAAGCTCTATTGATACCTTGAACCACCAGAAAGATGAATAAATGGGTCCTACAGCAAACTAAATCTGAATCATCGCTGAAGGCAAAAATGACACAACTAAAGCTGTCCACAGGGTCCTTGAGAAACGCCAATAATGCTGGGAAAAATAGAAGGCAGCAGGAAAAGAGGAAGATGAAACATGAGATAGATTGACTCCTTTAAAGAAGCCATAGGCAGGAGTCTACATGAGCTGAGGACAGGACATTGTGGACATTTGTCATTCACAGGGCTGCCAGAAGACAAAGCCAACTCAAGGGCATATCACATACACACTCAGAGTGAAGAAAAGGTCCCCTAAAGAGACTGACGCTTACCCAGACCTTATGAAAGGTAAGAATGTGTCAATCCTGAGAGGGTTGAAAGTTACATCAGCTAAAGAAAAGGAGCCCATCTAAATTCCATCCCAGAGAGAGTTTCAGCCCTTGGTGTTTTCTTCGTCATTTTGGCAAGGATAGATCTCTGGAGGAGATCTGTAAAAAATGTACAACATCTAAATCCCTCAGGTCTGTGTCCAGATCTATACCAAACAACCTTGGGGATTTAACTTGGCTTCCCATACAGATCCCCCATATGGAGCCCACACTGGTCATGCAACATGAATAAACTTGTCTATATCACAGTTATATTTTGCATGATATGGCTTTATAAATTAGGCTTTAGAGCTCAAATAAAATGGATTCCTCCCAACAAAATATTGACCAAGTTTCTGAGTCTGAGTCTTGGTAAATCACCAAAGGAAAGAATGCCAGCTATAAGGTTTCATGGCATATGGCTGGCCCATCTTCCCCTGAGGATAATTCTATCTGCTGAGCCTGTACATCTGAAATTTCAACAGGAGGATAGGATATTATTGGTGGTGGTGGGGTCTTGCATCCTAACTCATCTTGCTTAATAAATACATTTAGAATCTGTGGAAAACCAAAGAATAAATTATGTGTTACAATGGTCCTATGGCTAGTCCTATGGACTGTAACCCAGGTTTCTGAACCACTCGTCTAATTGCTCTGAGGAGTCGATCAGATTCCGTATGTGAGCACATCACTCCTGGCATATATTAATGATCAAAAATCTTTATTAATAGCCAAGAACTTTTAAGTGCTTTTTATGTGCAGAGCACTGTGCTAATCATCTCACAGAGTCGTATTTAATACTCCCAACAACACTTTGAAATGCCAATTATTATTATTGCCATTATCCAGAGGACAGCACTGAAGAACTGAGAGATTTAATAACTTGCCCAAGGTCACAAACTTAGTAAGTACTAAGGGCAAAATTCAATACTCGTTTATTCTCCTCAACCAGAAAAATTAAAGATTATGAAAGCTTTTGTCTCGTAGAATCAAATCTAGATGGCACTGAGAATGGAAACTCTGTCTTTTGGTTCAGAGTTAATGGGTTCTGTCTACCCGAATTATAATTCACTTCCTGATTTTTAATTCATATTCAGGTGGGTTAAGAATTAGTTGATTAAAAGTCCTCAAGTCTAGGGGCTTCATCTATGTAGCTGTATACACAACAATGGGATTTTCTTAATTTTACACTCCCAGTAAGCTTTCCCTCACCCAATTCCGTAACCTTTTAATTTTTCTTTGAATTATTAAAGAAATACACTCTTATGATAAACCATATTTTAAAACAATATGAATAGGTAAAAACTGAAAATAGGAATATCCCCTTCCCTCATGGTACCCCACGTTCTGTCCCACTTCTGGAGTTAAACCCTATTACCCGTTACTTCTAGGTATCTCTATAAAGGTTTCTAGGCATTTACAATTGTTATTTTTTGATAAGTATTATCAAATTATACATGATACCCTACCTCTTTTTTAAAACTTAACAATATATATCACATATCGTTTTTACAAATATCTATAGATATATCAATATCAAATGCTGCATTCCCTGATAGGCACCTACTTGGGGCACTGGCAAAGCAGTAGCAGAAGAAAGGGAGAGAGAGGGAGGGAGGGAGGGAAGGGGAGAGCGGAAGAGAGAGAGAGAGAGAGAGAGAGAGAGAGGAGGAGATCTATTTTAATAAATTTCTACAAAATGTTTGCAAAATATTTTCAAAATCTGAAAAACCTAAAAAGAAGCAATTTTAATTTCAGCTTGCAGGGAGCTTTGAGTTTTGTTGTTAAAATTTATTTTAAATTGTAATTACATATTAGAGGAGCACCATATTTTCAATGCTTAAGGCTTTAAGACCTTAAACCATCTTTGAATCTCACTCATTCTTTATAATGGCCAAATCCATTCTACAGAAGTACCACATTTATGTATCCAGTCTCTGTTAAGGGTCATTTACATTATTTCCAATTTATGATGATTGCAAGGCAGCAATGAACATCTATCTCTGCATCTGTTTACTTTTGCTTATCTGTATGCAGACATCTGTATATATGGCTATAAATTCCTATAAGCCTAATTCGCAGTTTTTAATTCTGAGAGTTCCTTGACAATTCAAACACTTGCTGTAAGAAAGAAGAGGAAACAGAATTTCGTATGAGAAAAATTACAACTATTAATTAAGGTTCCGGAGAAAGACAGAAGTCCCTTCTTTCACTGCTCTAAAATTTAACTCCAGGAAACTTTGTTGGGAGAACACAACAAATCTTCTTATACTTGGTAGAAAAAATTGGAAAGTCTTTTTTACACAGGTGTAGTTGGTGGTGTTTGGAGTCCTCCAGGAAATTTGACTCATCATTTTCATCAGTGGATACAGCCCATTCTAAAACGTTGCTGCTTGTGCTATCTTATGCTAAACTTGATTTTAGAACAAATACTAATGATAATGTAGGATCCTATTATGTTTTATAAGCCAGCATCAATCTTTTCCTTGGAGAACATGTCACTATATTAAGCAATTTGGACATACAGAGCAGAGGGCAGAATTTGGCTTGTAGTAATTCATTTGTAATTTGTCAGCTAAGAGTATGTGAGTATGAATGCTCATGTTCAAATATACTCATCTTCAAACATTCACCTCAAGCATCCTCTGTAGATGACACTAGCCTGGCTCTGTGAAATAAAAAAGATAAACTCTTAGAATTTCCTGTTGCCATTTGCAACGCCATGATGGATCTTGAGAATATCATGCTAAGTGAAATAAGTCAGACAGAAAAGGCTGAGAACCGTATGATTTCACTCATATGTGGGATATAAAACACAAAGCAACAAACAAACAACTCAGACCCAAACGACAGTATGGTGGTTACCAGAGGGGCAGGGGAGTGGGGGAAGGTAGAAGAAGGTAAAGAAGGTCAAATATATGGTGAGAGAAAGAGACTTGATTTTGGATTGTGAACACACAAAGCAATATACAGATGGTGCATTATAGAATTGTACAGTTGAAACTTATGTAATCTTATGAACCAATGTCACTGCAATAAATTTAATAAAATTTAAAAAAAACTAAGAATGTCCATAGGCCACCATTTTTTCTTACCCTCTAAAGTTGTTTTTTTGTGTTGTTTTTTTTCCAGAAACTAAATCCATTTTATATTCACTCCTATTCTGAAACTGGATAGCCATGTTGGAACCCCATGTTTCCTGGAGAATTTGCTGTTTTTACAGAGCAAAGGAGCACTAGATCCCTGATTGTTTGGCAAAGAGTGACTCCCCAAGATTATTTAGTCTTTAGCACAGGGAGCTTACCTGATTAGTTGCTATTAAAGCTAATGTAAGGCAAATACTCATCCTGTGAGGAGAGTGCCTGTAACTTTAATAATGCCCAAGGGAATATGTATGACCTCACACCTCCAGCCCAGACATTGTTTAACCATAGCCCACAACTTGTGAATTTCAATTATTTGTTCAGAGGGGCCATTCATAATTGCCTGGTGTAAGCCTGCCTTTAGGATGCAAAGCAGAAGACAATGAAAATGTAACCCGGGTGAATTAGGGCAGTAGCACTTAAACATATAAATTAACTAGGCCTCTTTTCACATCTCCCCCTTTCTATTCTGAGAGGTTTCAATCTGGTGACATCAAAGACAGGATTATGGGAGAAGATAAAAACTTGATCTAATGTCCATGTTTGAAGTCATGCAAGTCCTCCTCTCTCCATGGCAAAATAGCCCTCTTCATCACCCACACAGACACACACACACACACACACACACACACACAAAATCCGGGTCCAGGTGCAAAGGGGTTGGGGGTAGGGTGAGGATGGGGGAAGGCTGCAATAAGGCCTTGGCTTCCTGAGTTTGTAGGAATAACTGGGTGTTAAAGCCCTGCATTGCCAAATGTGTTAATGGATTGTTTGTAGGCTTGGGCTGGCTTTGTGCTGCAAATTAATATGTTAAGTCTTTCTTTTAAACCCATGTGATGTTAGGATGGTTCTTTAATGAGATTTTAACTAGGTTTCCCTTACGATCAGCAAAAACTAGAAGAGAAATTTCTTTTTAGGTAAAAGGAAAGTGATCTTTAACTTCAACACCGTTAACAAATATGTCCTTCAATGTAATTTTTCAATTAAATTTTTTGCCCTGTAACAACTATGATATTTGTGTCCACTGCCCCAATGGGATATGAAGCACATGTATTTACATTAAAATGGTAGATTTAAAAATGTTTCAATAGTTTCTCTGAGGGTGAAAATTTTCAGGAGGAAAGTATACTATAATTTGAAGACATTATCTTACTTTAGAATTCATAGAAATTGATTGAGATGAATGCAAACCTTGGTCCTTTTAAATATATGCAGTTGCACTGTCTGGCATTGCAGCCTGGAAGATTTATTTTCAAAATTCTGCAAGCTACAGCCCCATGACTTTTAAAGTCTTTAGTCCTTTAAGCACTAAATCAGCATTCAAGTGGCTGGTTAATCTCCCAAGGGCCAAAATGAAGTGCTCCAGCCTAGTTTATAACACAGACTGGCTGTTAGAAAACTCTTTTCTTAGCACCAAACCTAGTATAAGCATGGAATATAAGCACAGCCTTCAGACAAAATTGCTGTATTGGCTTCCCTCCTCACTTTCTCTCTTTTTAAAATACTTTGTAGACTCATGTACACTTGAACCAAAAAAATAGAAAAAAACTCAAAATCTTTTATTATGGGAAGGGAGGTAGCACAACTACAATTTGGTTTGACAAACTTAGTTGTTTAGGTTTAGTAGTTTAGGTTTAGGTCCTCACCATGAAAAGCTCTTAGTTCTTCTCTGTATCCCAGCCTCATTGGATCTCATAGAGTCTTTATTGTTGCTCTCTATGTACTGTGACTGGCACACTTCCAAAGTAAGAAAGCAGCACACGGGTGGCAGTCCATCACAATAAGCAACATGTTCCATTGTGAACAATGGTTCTGCCTAACAGTTGAAGAGGTCTTTAATCTTCTCTATTTCTGCAAGTTTAACAGAAAAAATAAACCTCCTAGTCTATCCAAAGGTTGAGTATTTGTTATATGGTAATTGATGTGGATCTCACTATTTTCTAGAAAAGATTCAAGAAGGAAACCTAAGGAGCCCAATGGCTTAGAAGTCTGGGTATCCCCAGATAACTTTCACTGGCCTCCATTTTATCTCTTTACACACTCCCTCAATTTTTTTTTTTTACAGTTACCTTACAAATTATTTGGTTAAATGTGAGAATGGTCAATCATTTATTTATTCTGTCAAATTGTGTCAGCCTCCTGATTTCTACTTCCAAAGCCATTTAAGAAAGTTAGCACATCCAAAGCTTGAAAACTCAAGCAAAAAATTTACAAAAATGGTCTATAATGAGTTTTCAAAGTTACATACCAGAAACTGGTAAAATAGACTTGTCTCTAAGAAATACTCTGACAAGAAACTTGCCCTTTTGCTTGGTGTCAATATTCACAGATTTCCAGCTTACATCTTCAAAATCCTTTCTGTTTTGGAATGATCTTCCAAGGTACAACCAGATCTGTATAATTTCTATCCCTTTTCCTCAAAACTCTTCATGGCTGGTATAACATATGAATCACTCTGCCTTGAGTGTTGATTATCTCATTGACTCAGGTAAATACTCAGCTTTTGTAAATAATTTTGGTGGGAACCCATGGCTGTAACAGTTGTCCAAATGCTCCATTGCCAAATATAATAGCAACCATGGGTCAGGTGTTCTTTCCCAGATGACTCAGACACCAGCATAAAGAAGATGCAATAGGAGTTTTCTATATTTCCTACATAATTGATATAACTCTGATATGTAAAAACTAAAACCAGGGAAATTTAGAGGAGAGATTTTGGACTTCTTTATCATTTTATAGAGTTAGACTTTCTATTAAGGCACATTCTTTCAGTCCAGTTTCAGGCATTCTTGCAACTGTGTCAATTCCTGCAAGATTAAAGGCAAAGGTTCTCATTTCCTGATGGGGTTCTGGAGACCTGGGTGGATAATTTCCAGAACTTTGTGGAAGGGAGCAATGCTAATTCTTCAAGATGCCCTTGAAAGTCTTTGCAACATAATAGCTCTTGGTGGCCCTCCTGAATCTTTTATGATGGTGATGGAGGTTGCTTGAAATGTTCAATCAGTACAGTTCTTAGAACAAATCGCATTGAGAGTGACTGACTGTTTACCATAATCTCCATACCCTGGATTGCTGGTTATGCAGATTTCATACTCTTATTTTTCCAAGTTCTCAACCTATCAGAAGCGGAAATGCCACTTTAAGCATATTCTATGTCAGACACATTTTAAATATAAAATACAGTATTGTTATCCATGACATTAAATTATACAGTAAATCTCCAGTACTTATTTATCTTACATAACTGAAACTTTGTGTCCTTTGACCTCCCCATTTCCCCTCCCCCTAACTCTTGGTAAGCATCATTCTCTCTGCTTGTATGAGTTGGACTATTTTAGCCTCCACATAAATATGAGATTATTCAGTATTTGTATTTCCAAGTTTGGATTATTTCATTTAACATAATGTCCTCCAGGTCCATCCATGTTGTTGTAAATGGCAGGATTTCTTTCTTGTTTAAGGCAGAATAATATTCCATTGTATGTATATACTACATATCCTTTACTCATTAATCTGTTGATGAACACTTAAGTTGTTAAATATCTTAGCTATTGTGAGTAATGCTGAATGAACGTGAGAGTGCTGACATCGCTTCAAAGTCTGATTTCAATTCTTAGTATACCCAGAAGTGGGTAAGCTAGATTATATAGTAGTTCTGTTTTTAATTTTTTTAAGGACACTCCATACTATTATCCATGTTGGCTGTACCAATTTACATTTCCACCAACAGTGTACAAAGGTTCCCTTTTCTCCACATCCTCACCAATACTTGTTATCTTTTGTTTTATAATAATAGCGATCCTAACAGATGATATCCCATTGTGGTTTTAATTTGCCTTTCCCTGATGATTAATGATGTTGAGCACTTTTTCATGTGCCTGTTGGCCATTTGTTTGTTTTCTTGGAGAAATATCTATTCAGGTTCTTTGCATATTTTTAAATTTTATTTTATTTGCTGTTGAGTTGTATGATTCTTTTATTATTATGATTAGTTTCGGGTGTACAAAACAATGTAATTGTTAGGCATTCACAACCCTCACAAAGTGATAACCCCTTCCCCCAATCTACTACCCCTCTGACATCGTATACAGCTGTTACAATTCCATTGACTCTGTTCCCTATGCTGTACTCCACATCCAGTGACCGTATATGTATTAAATTATAGTTGGCATTCAATATTATTCAGCTTCAGCTTCAAGTGTACAGCGCAGTGGTCAGACGTCTACACTGTCCATGAAGTGGTCTCCCTAATAAGACAAGTGTCCATCTGACGCCCTACAAAATCTTTACATTATTGATTATATTCCCCAAATTGTCTTTCATATCCCTGTGGCAATATTGTAGCTGTATGAGTTCTTTATATATTTTGGATATTAACCCCTTATCAGATATGGAATTTGCAAACATTTTTTCCCATTCCGTAGGCTGCCTTTTCATTTTGTTGATTGTTTCCTTTGCTGCACAGAAGTTTTTTGTTTGATGTAGTTCAACTTGTTTTTGTTTTTATTGCCTGTGCTTTATATTTCGTATCCAAAAAAAAAGTCATTGCCAAGACCAATGTCAAGGGGCTTTTCCCCTATGTTTTCTTTCCAGCAGTTTTAGTATTTCAGTTCTTACATTTAAGTATTTAATTCATTTTGAGTTTTTTTAAATGTATGGTGTAAGATAGGGGTCCACTTCATTCTTCTGCTTGTGAATATCTTTTCCCCATTTTGTAGTTTTGGTGCTTTTGTCAAAAATTAATCAATTGTATATATGTAGACTTATTTCTGAGCTATCTATTCTGTTCCATCGGTCTGTCTGTTTTTATGCCAAACCATACTGCTTTGTTTGCTATAGCTTTGTAATATAATTTGAAATTAGGAAGTGTGATACCTCCACATTTATTTTCCTTGCTTAACATTGTTGGCTGTTCAAGGTCTTTTTTAGTTCCACATGATTTTTAGAATTTTTTTCCTATTTCTTTGAAAAAGTGTCGTTCAAATTTTGATAGAGATTGCACTGAATCTGTAGATCTCTTTGGGTAGTATGGATATTTTAACAATATTAATTCTTCCAATCCATGAGCTCAGGAGAGCATTCCATTTATTTGTGTCTTTTTCAATTCCTTTCATCAATGTTTTTCAGTTTTCAGAGTATAGCGCTTTACCTCCTTTGTTAAATTTATTTATAAATATTTTATTCTTTTTGATACTATTGGGATTGTTTAAATAGGATTTTTTTTAACTTTTGTTTCAAATAATTCCTTGTTAGCATATAGAAATGCAACTGATTTTTGTATGTTGATTTTGTATTTTGCAACTTTATTGTCTTCATTTACTAGTTCTAATAGATTTTTGATGGCGTCTTTGGGGGTATCTATGTATAATGTCATCTGCAAAAAAAAAAAAAAGGCAATGTTACTTATTCTTTTCTGACTTGGATACCTTTTATTTCTGTTCATACCTGATTGCTCTGGCTAGAACTTCCAGGACTATATTGAATAGAATTGGCATCTTTGTCTTGTTCCTGATCTTAGAGGGAAAGTTTTCAGCTTTTCACCATTGAGTATGATGTTAGTTGTGGGTTTGTCATATGTGGCCTTTGTTATGCTGAGGTACAGTCCTTCTATATCTAATTTGTTGAGAGTTTTCATCATGAACGTATGTTGAATTTTGTCAAATAAATTTTCCACATCTATTGAGATAATCGTATGATGTTTGTCCTTTATTCTGTTAATGTGGTACATCACAATTATTGATTTGCACATGTTGAATAATCTTTACATTCCAAGGAAAAACTCCATTTGATCATGGTGTATGATGCTTGCAATGTACTGTTGAATTTGGTTTGCTGGACTTTGTTGATTTTTGCATCTATGTCCATCAGGGATATTGGCCTGTAATTTTCTTCTCTTGCAGTGTCCTTGTCCAGCTTTGGTATAGGGTAATGTCAGGCTCATAAAATGTGTTTGGCAGTGTTTCCTCCTCTACAATTTTTTGGAAGAATTTGAGATGGATTGGAATTAATTCGTTAAGTGTTTGGTAGACTTCACCAATAAAGCCATATTACCCTGGGCTCTTTCCATATACTATTATTTTTAATTAATTTTTCTTAATTTTGATAAAAAACACGTAATATAAAATTTACCATCTTAGTCATTTTTAAGTATACATTTCAGTACATTCACACTGTTATACATTCAATCTCCAAAATTATTTTCATCTTGAAAAACTGGAACTATATTCATTAAACAATGTCTCATTCTTCCCTTCCTTCAGCCCCTGACAACCACCATTCTACGTTTTCTCTCCATGAATTTTCTACTTTACTTGCCTCATATAAGTACAATCATATAGTATTTGTATTTTTGTGACTGGCTTATTTCAGTTAGGATAATGTCCTTAAAGTTCATCCATGTTGTAGCATATGTCAGAATTTCCTTCCTCTTTAAGGGTGAATAATATTCTATTATGTGTATGTACCACATTTGTTTTCTCCATCCATCAATGGGAAATTGGATTGCTTCTACTTTGGCTGTTTTGAATAATGCTTCTATGAACATGGATGTACAAATATCTGTATGAGTTCTGACTTTCAAATCTTTTGGATATATACCTTTTCATATACTTGAAACTATGAACTCTGTGTTTTTGATATTAAAAAATAAAATCAATTAAAAAGAAAAACTCTAAAATTGAAATCAAACCCTAAAATTAAAATACATAAACTTATTAAATTGGTGTTATAACCACATGAAGAAAAATAATTATTTCAAGATCTTTACAGAAGAATGAAAGCCAATCAATGAAGATGAAATGGTGAATGGAAGGATCACTAATGGATTATAAAGCCATTAAGTGAAAAGATGTAGTAGAATAGTATATTTTAAGGCACTGAAGTAAATTCCACAGATTTCTTCCTAATTTCAAAAAGAAAGAAATATGTTTATAAAGACGACTGTAACCAATTTGTTACAGTCGTCTTTATAAACACGTTGCCACTGTAACCAATTGTTGCCACTGTAACCAATAGTCAAATTTAGATCAGAAAGAATGACATACTGGACACCATGTTTTCTAAGCATGAATGCATCACCTACAAAGTATTCTTGCCAAACATGTTCAACTGAAATCTATTTGCATGCTTAAACTTCTAATTTACAAGAAATACAAGAGCTAGAGGAACAGGTTAAATGACTCCAAGAGTAAACAATCAAACACATGCAGAATGTGGAACATTATACAAAAACTTCTTGGTATCTTCAAAATGTTGGTGTCAAAAAAAAAAGAGTGAGAGAGAGAGATGGGGGTGGGGAGATTCTTCTAGGAAAAAAATACTAAAGTGATACAACAGCCAAATACAATGCATATATATTGTCATAATACTGGTTCAAAAAACCAGCCATAGAACACAATAATGGAACACATGGGGAAATTTGTATTTGGACGGGGAATTATATGATATAATATTAGGGAAATATTAATTTCCTTAGATGTGTTAATGGTATGTGACTAGGCTAGAGAATGTTCTCATTCTGAGAGGATGTACACTGCAGTATTCAGTAGTGAAGGATAATAATAAATAAATAGATACATTCAAATATGCCAAAATATGTTTAACACCTAGCTAATAGGTATACTGGAGTTGAATCTGGGTGATGGGTCTATGAGTATTCATTGTACTATTTTTTTAATACTTCCATTTTCTCTGTACGTTTAAATTTTTTCACAATATATAGTTAAAAAACTGAAATATCAAGTTTTGAGAATCAGCACAAAAGATTCCATGCTGAAACTCCATGTCAGGGAATTGTCTCAGTTGAGCCATGGAGAGGAGACTTGAGATCTAGAAAGTTAGCATTTGTCTAGTGATGAATCTTATTTCCCCCAAAAGAGACAGGATTCAGTGACTAAGTTTTGATTCTAGGCCCCCAAGCAAAAGTTTCAGAAAGGGACCTTTTAGTCTTTGCTAATTGTGAATTAATCAGCTCTCCAGTGGTGAGAAGGCCTCTTTCTTTCTGCAACCCTCCCTTCCCACTCCTCAGTGTTTATGCCTAGGGCAAGAATGAAACATTTTATAGAACAGAGAGAAGCTCTTAGAGAAGATGATATGGTTACTTATTTAGTAGTGACGAATGAAGCACTGGCATGATTATGATCTGTAAAATTTTCAAGGATGGATGATTAATACTTTTCCTTTATTGAGTGGAGTAATTGATGGAATAACCATTGAGAGGGTGGGTTGTAGAATTAGACTGCTCAGGCTCAACACTGGACTCCACCGCTTAGTTACTGCATGTAATGGGAACTGGCAAAACCATTTTCCATATACATAAATGAAGAGAATGACAGCACCCATTCCAGAGTCATGTAAGAATGATAAATAATGCATGCTGCATTATTAACACAGAACCTAGAAAGCAGTAAGTCCAAAAATGTTAATAATAATTATTATAATTGTTATTCACTGAAGGGAAGTGAACACTTATGAACAAGGTAAAAGGTAGTCTCCTATTTGGTCTTTAGAACATCCAGAGACAGGAAGTAAATTTTGACCCCTCGATAATTTAGATCAAGTTTATTGTGAATTCAACTATTTCTATGAGGGTAGAATTCTTTCTGCACAGACCTGGCACTACTTGTCCATCTTCAGGACAATGAAGAAAGCTGGAGTCAGGACACCATGGAGAGATTGAAGAACCACATCCTTTGTCACTATACAACAGTGTTGCTCTGTTTCACTAGTTTGATGTCTAATAAGCAAAGAGTTAACCCCTCTCAGTGGGAGCTGCTATTTTAGCACTCTTTCCCAGCAGATGTGAAAATGTGAAACCATTGTTGAATTAGCTGATGGTTGTTGGAAAACAAAAACTTCCCTTCAACACATATTTCATTTCTTGCCTGAGATCTTATGTCAAATACTTTGGGGTTCTTCCCAGGTGAAATTTAAATTGAAATTTTGTGTTATGATTTCACTGATTATTCACAAAACACCCACAGACACCACTTTGCCTTCTAATTTTACTTAATGTATATTTTTGAAATTATAAGTGGCCATTGGCACCCGTATGTTTCTGAGACTAGTGAAGTTTTTTGTTTTGTTTTTTTTTTTTTAGGTGGGAATCAATTAGTAAAATTTTTTTTATTTTAAGGGTTATCATGAAATATGAAACCATTGCTTGGCTATTACCTCTCAAACTTCTGAAAATGTCTTTGATAGCTGACAAAATCTACAGAAATCATAGATGATGAAATAAAACTTCTCCCTGTCAATATTATAAGAATTTAACACTTTTATTAAAAAGAAGAAAAAAACAAACAAAAACCAGCTCCCTAAGGAAAGTTTAGTACTACCAAGACTGGTAGTGATCCTATTTTGTGATCCTCAAACTGGAAAGGCTTGAAGATAGCTGCTATTGAGTAGGGCAGCCCCTTTATAACTGCCTTCCAAAAGAAAGAAGGGTAGAAACAACAAGAAAGATGCTTTTAAAAAAATTATGAAGAACACTAACATCAATGCAATATAATTTCTGTAAAATAAACTGCTAAGTTTGTACAAAATGTCCTTTATTTTCAACAGTTATAGGTTTAGAATTAGGCTTACTTCAAGTGCCCTGTATTAAACAAGTATTTTTTGTATAATCACTGGTATCAAATGGTATCATTTAAAGGGTAATCGAACGTCAGACTTAACATGCAACTTCCTTTTGCCTGCCTTTCACACAACAATTAGAAGGCTGCTGGTAATTCTTCTACTTCAAGAAGAAAAATCAAAATTATAAATGAGTCTATTATATAACAGTTCTGGCTGCAAACTTAGTAACCCCTATTTCAGAGTAAATACAGACAATGCCTAAGACTATATTTTAAAACGTAATTTTGAAGATGTTCATAAGAAACTTGGACCATATTAGATTTGAAAGCCTATATTCTAAACCAGAATAGGTTAGGCCAATTTTCCTTTATCTAAACAACTGAAGAGTGAAAGCCTTAAGACTGGCAAAAACTTTGTTGTTATTTTTACTATAAAAGACAAATAAGCACTGTAATAAAAATGCTTGTACATCAAATCTTGCTTTCTATATTTTTACTATACCACATGCAGTATTTTAAAAATTCTGCCAACTCAAGCCTGGAACTCTGTTTCTCAGTACTTTGGGTGATCATAGTTCAATCGCATAACCATGTCTTTTGTTCTCAAGTACTGCAGGGTCCTGTGAATTGTATCTATAAGTCTAAGTCTCTGCAACAATCAAGTCTCTGGTGATTTAAAAGCAGCAATAAAGGAACTCAGTTGAATCTTCTTCTCATTGGTGTCAACAGAAAGTCTGTACTCAATATCTGCCATTTTGGTCAATAAAATGTATTTGAACTGATGATAGAAATTCAGTTCTATGCACAAAAAAGGGTATCCTATAATGCCAGCCTCTTCAGAGTTTTCAACTCCATACTATTTGTATAGGCTGTGGTGAGGCCTTGATTAAACATCCAGTCCAGAATGTTGGCAAAATCAGATTTGAAGGAGTGTCCCATATACATTAGTCTGTTTATCTCCCTCCCCAAAGACATTTTGGTACTCTGCAAGACATTAAGAGACCTTCACATATCTCCATTAGAAAGAATTACAAGTGCTTTCAATCCATCTTCACTTATGTAAACTTTCTCTTCTTCGCTGGTATGTCCTACATAGGCAACAATAAGTTCTGGGCTCAAAGGAAAAATTTCGAACATAGTACAACAGGACGGTAATGTAAGGGTGATCATTGACATATAGTTAAAGATGAGGCAAAATATGGTATTCTTCATAAATTTCTCAATCTGTTTCAAGCATTCTGAACACTATGAGTCATGGCATTAGCTTCTAATTTTAAGCCTTTCTTAAACATTGTTCGATGCTGGCAAAGCTGAGGATTGGTGCCAGAATGTTATCTATTCCTCCAAGAGTAAAGTGCTAAATTTTTTATCTTTGTATAGTTGTTTAGCACAGGCTAGGATAGTGGATGTCTTCCCTATCATTTGGAGGGTCATTGAAAAGCAGATGGGGCAATCAATCTTAATTGAACAATTTTTGAATGGTTCTCAGGATGTCGAAAACACTAATAACACCAAATACTGGGGAGGATGTGGAGCAACAGGAACTCTCATTCATTCCGGTGGGAATGCAAAGTAGTACAGTTACTTTGGAAGACAGTTGGGAGGTTTCTATAAAACTAAACATTTCCTTACCATACAATCCAGCAATTGTTCTCCTTGGTATTTATCCAAAGGAGTTGAAAACTTAAGTCCACGTAAATCCTGAACATGGAGTTTATAGCAGCTTTATTCACAATTGCCAAAACTTGGAAGCAACCACGATATCCTTCAGTAGCTGAATGGACACATAAACTGTGTGCATGCAGACAATGGAATCTTATACAGAGCTAAAAGAAAGGAACTATGAAGCTATGAAAAGATATGGAGAAGGATCCAAATTGGCGGATTGGGTAAACACTATGCCGACTGCCTCCTGGGATCACACCAAAATTACAAATAAATTATAGAACAATCAACCTCAAGAATCACCTGAAGACTAGCTGAACAAAGTTCCTAAAACTCAGGATCTGGGGAAGAGGCCACACTAAGATGGTAGAAAGGGTGGAGACATGAAAGGGGCTGACCTCAAACCCACAAATAGTGGTTGAACACCAGGAGGGACACCTCCTTGGCAGAGATCCCCCCAAAGGAGAGAGGCGTGCCACATCCATTTTGGGCTCCCTAACCCTGGGGTCTTTGTGCCGGGGGGGAAGAATTCCCACAACATTGGGCAGTGAAGATGAGTGAGGACTCTGTCCATCCTGGTGGAACAGAAAGCAGTTGGAAACCCAGAAGCCTTCTTATAGGGACCGTAAGCAGACTCGCTCGCTTGCAGACACTCACCCGGTCTCCTGTAGAGAGGCAGCATCTCCAAAGGCACCAGAGACATACAGGAAAAGACTCAGTTGTGAGGCTTCAGGGTGAGAGCTGGGGGGAACCAGCCACTGTCCTTGTGTGGAGCCAGCCTCACAAGCAGCCTACCTGAGGGCGCCATCTTTGCTGTGTTGTGCCCTACCCCAAAGAATCAAATCTGAGACCACATTGGTCTGGTAAAATCTGAACATGCACATCACCTTGGTGGCTCCCTGAGACCATGTGGTGCACATCTGGTGCTGCGTCAGTGTGTGTGGGGGGGGTGCTCTCTTGGCTGCTGAGTGCTAGCCCCACCCTGCAAGCTGCAAAAGGCTTTTGTAGCAGTGGACAACCTGGGTTAGCCCCAGCCAAATTTTTGTGGTGAGCAGCTAGCTACATCCTGCACCCCAGCCCCTCTGGGGTGGTGCCTGGGGACCTGGGAGCCTGAGGCAAGTGGCGGTGGCCATGGAGATTTCAGGGCATTTTGCAAAGTAGTTGCAGTCCTGGCACGTGCAAGTACTGAAACTGCATTAACTTTGTAAAAAAACCCACTGCCCATGCCCTATACTTCCCAGGAACCCACCCTGCCTCACTTGGGCTACATTGCCAGGGGCACTCTCAACACTGGACTAACCAGCCTGGCCCACCTGTCTGCCTAAGGAAGTTCTGGAGGTTCTTTCAACAGCTGAAACTTATGAGCAGCCGGCAGGCGGCAACAGGATAGGGGACCCTGGGCTTGTTGTTAAGCTTTCCCAGGCCTAATACTGGTAGCAGCTGACCTCAGTTCACAGCAAGGTCACCACACATGCCTCCAGGTTCAACACAGGCAGCAACCAACCACATCTGGCTGTGTAGCTCTTACAGGGTAGCTGTGGGCCAGTCACAGGCAAGGTTGAAATTGGCTTGCACCAGAGCCTCTTCCAAGAGACATCAGGAGACAACACATCCAGTAGCAGGCTTCAGATCACACCAGAGCACTACCTAGTTAGCCCCAACACCCAAAGGGCAGTCTCAGCAGGCACAAGAGCCCACGAGGATGAACTTCACTTGCAGTGTTAGTACCCACAAAGCAACTCATACACTGTGGGCATAGCCAATCTTCATGGTCAGTTAGCCTGGGAGTCAATCCCATCCACTTATGTGCCAAAAGCAATCTAAGCTCAACTATAACAGGAGAATACACACAACACACACAAGGGGACACTCCTGGAACACACACACATTAGATCAGGGAGATTGCACTATTGGACCACACAGGACACATACTATACATAAGGTCATCCAGCAAATACTGAGAGACATAAGAGATCTACCTAATACATAGAAGCAAACACAAAGAGGCAGGCAGAACGATGAAAAAAAAAACCATATCTCAAAAAAAAAAAAAAAAAGGGAGGAACCACCAGAAATAGAGCTAAGCAAAATGGAGGTAACCAATCTACCAGATACAGAGTTTAAAACACTGGTTATAAGAATGCTTAAAGAACTTAGTGAGAATTTCAACAAAGAGAGACTTAGAAACCATAGGGGGCGAAACAGAAATATAGTCAGAAAAGACAAGAATGCACACTTTCATCACTTTTGTTCAACATAGTTCTGGAAATCCTAGCCACAGCAATCAGACAAGCAAAAGAAATAAAAGGCATCTAAATGGGGAAGGAAGAAATAAAATTGTCATTATTTGCAGATGACATGATACTATAGAGAGAGAACCCAAGAGATTCCACCAAAAAAGTAGAAAGTGCATCATGTATGAAATATATTCTCAAATATTCAGGAATGTATGCATAGTTTTCATGCATGTGTGTGTCTGTTTATATATATAGAGAGATATGGGAAGGAAGGAGGGGAGGAGGTACAAACAGAGTGATACAAGAGATGGTAAATGAGTCAAAATATTAGTAGATAAATCTGGATAAATGGTTTACGGTTTTTCCACCCATAAAACTTTTCCACGGGTTTATTTGTTTTGAAATAAATACATTTTTTCAAAATAGACCATTCACTGTTTTGTTTCTTGGTTTTTAATTTTACCTGACCTTTGAGATTTCTGCCTTTGAAACCCACAGCTACCCTTGTCACCATACCCAGAACCCAGAAGTGTGCAATGCAATATTACACAATTGTCTCAGGTTCTGTCCCAGGCAAGAAACCTGGGATCCTCTGTACACTGAAGCATTCTAACATTGCCTCAGGATTTTACAAATTACTGAAGAGCACTCTCTTCCTCTCAGCCTTAAACAACTACTAATCTACTGGCTGTTTCTCTAGTTTTCTCAATTGTGGACGTTTCACCTGAATGGGATCACATGTGGTCCTTTGTGACTGGCTTCATTCACTTAGCATAATGTTTTCAAGTTTCACCATGCTGTAGCATGTATCAGTATTTTTTTATCGCCAAAACATGATACATTGTAAGGATATTCCATATTTTATTTACCCATTCATTGGTTGATAGTTATTTGGGTTATTTCCACCTTTTGATTCTATGAATAATACTGCTAAGAATATTTGTTTATAAATTTCATGTGGACATGTGTTTTCATTTCTCATGAGTATATACTTACAAGTAGAACTGCTGGGTCATATGGGAAATCTATGTTGACCATTTTGAGGAAGCACAAGAGTGTTTTCCCAAGTGGCTGCTCCACTTTTCATTGCCACCAGCTATGTGTGAGGGTTCCACTTTCTCCATATTCTCAGTGACACTTATTAACTGACTTTTTGATTCTAGTCATTTGTATGTGTGTAGTGCTATCTCATAGCGGTTTTGATTTGCATTTCCCTGATGGCTAATGATGTTGAGCATCTTCTCATCTAATCTTTTACTTTTCATGGCATTTTGGGAAGTAGAGGAGATAAGCGTCTGATCTACTATGTTTAACTCAAAACACAATAGCTCATTTTAATATGTGACATTAAAAAATTTTCTTCTAAATATTTGAAAATACATGTAGCAATGCCAAGTTTTTATCAACATGTATAGATTTCTACTTCCATACTTTTTACATGTTAGTTTAGTCACTGTGTGATTAATAGACAGCAGTACTATGCAGTGGGTTTGCTCTGTAAGATTACTTCTTGGATGGACTTGAGGGGAAAATTTACTCAAATGGTTCCTTGGGGGTGAGTAGAAGGCAGAGAAGCACGGATTGCCACAGCCTCTGGAAGCTCACCATTCTTTCATCACCAATGTTGTTTACATCTATGGTGTGTAAATGTGTTCCACGGGTGATAAATATCAAAGAAATGTGAGAACTTTGATATGGGCACATAGCGTATGATTGAAAGGTGGATGGCAACATGTTTCAATAGGCTTTTACACTTGATTGTAGTGTAAAAAATGGGACGCATCACACCTGCCAGATGATAATTGTGAAAGTTGGATGAGGGAGCATGGGAAGATATATCATTCTATCTGCTCTTGTGTGTGTTTAAACACTTCTGTAATAACAAGAATTTAAATAGAAAATATAGTGGGTATCTCATAAGGATAGGGGTGAGGGTGCAAAAGGATTCCTGTCAAGGTACATCAGTCCATCAAGACCAAAGTTTAACTATCTTTCAATAAGGCGATTTCAGGAAGTGTTCTTCATTTTTTTTTAAGTTATGAAGGAAATCTCTTTCCATATAACAGGAAGGGAAACGAAAGAAAGAACACAAAAGTGTTGTTTTTTTTTTTTTTAAATGTTTTGATGAAAAGTTCCCATCTCATAGCTTCTAGCTCCTCTGTGAACAGTGGTCCAGCAAATCTGTTGAGCAAGTGGAGATGGCCTCAGTTTGAGGGAAGTAAATGATTTGAAATAGGTTTGTGTAGCATTGGAGAGAGAATGGACTCAGGAAACCGTGACCTAAACTCCATTTGTTTTGTTCAAATATTAGTAAACATGGGATAATTAATGAATGAATGATTCATTATGAAATGAATGAATGATTTCCAGATAGTTCTGGGGCTGAATTTATCTGGATATTAAGTAGACTCGATTGTGGGATTTAATCCAATAGCGATCAGTTACTTTTAGGAAGGCATTTCTGGATAAATAGAGTTGAAATTTTGCTAAACAGGAAAAATTAAATAAGATTGGAAGCAACTCATTTGTAGTAGAGCTCTTAAAATGTTGGTTACCCAAGAGACCATCAAGTGTACCCTAGAGAGGGAGGAAAACAAGAGCTTGGATTGACAGGGATTGACAGAGTTAGTGGAAAAATGAATGAACTGGAGTTTAAAAATGAAGAAGGGGCACATAAGTTGGAAGGCCAGGGGGATGAGGCCAAAGGTTGGAATGTCAGATTGTATTATTCCAGGTGGCAGAGGTGTTCCTAGTAATAAACTCTATAGTGTAAAAGTAACTTCCCTGGAATGAAAGTAAATGATCCTAAGATGATATGATGCAGGAACTAGGAGGCTGAGACGTTGCCTGCTCAATCCACATGGATGTTACAGCCCTCCACTGCCTTTTCACCTCTCAAGTTCCCTCCCATGGGCCAAAACCCACCTTTTGTCCCTCTCAGTGCCACCACAAAATCTTCACTTTTTTCTGTAGCCCCAAGCTTCAGATATTGTAGGGTCAGTGTCGTAACTCTGGGTATGCAGATACAAGTGTGGTAGTGAGAGACGGCTGTGGTGGACACCTGTTTTGCCTTGTTTTTGTCCTTACAGGATTCACACGTCTTACTGGAAAAACTACCTCAACTGCTCTATGGGACACTGACTCCATTTTTGAGTCTCAGTCTCTACAAGTAGAGCTGCGTTCCCTCCAGACTTCTCTTGTAAGGGTGGGTATGTGTGCAGTCTTGGCTAATAAAAGCATTACATGGAGGTCCACAGTGAGCCCCCAAATATCTGTAACTGTGGAACTCACCTGTGGTTCATGAGCTGCAGGTGTTCTGGGGGAGAATAAAGGAGAAATTACTGTGAGCACTGGAAGTCCCCCAGCAAAAAGTACCAGCTCTCCAAGATCCTAAATCACCATACTCTAAGGAGCAACTCTCTGGTGAGTTACAATCTGAACTAGAGAACAGGGAGTGTAGCCAGGCCCAAGGCCAACACAGTGACATGTCCTTTGTGTCAAACGGCTTGACTCACAAAGCCTCCCTGACTTATGCTCAGGGTGTCTCCGGTGTGGACCTGGGAGCTTCCCAGGTGCTGCATGTGCATTTGGAGGCCCGAGGGGTCAGTATGCAGCAGTGGCAGGAGCCTCAGCTCCCTGAGCACGTCTTAAGGTGGTGTCAGAAGAAGATTTTTCCCATAAACTAAGAAGAGAGTGAGCCGTCAAGGCCCCAAATCCAAAGCGCATGGTAGAGGCGATCAAGGGAACATCCCAACCTAGAAGGAAGAGCGTTTCTACTGAGGACATGTCATTAGAGATGCTTGGGAGCAAGTCTTCCCAGACCCTGGCACAGGGGGAGCTGTTTCCCTCTGAAAGACTTTTCAGAATAAAAATGAAGCGCTTCTTTCAGGGCCTTCCTTCATCCTGGGTGAATATGAGAACAGCAAGAAAATTCCCAGGAAAAGGGCAGCCCTGTATCATCTACACAGAGCAGGGGCCCAGATAAAAGTACAAGGGCCTTGACTGGGCCAACCAAAGGCCCGAAAATCATGGGGAAGTTTCTACAGAAGAAACTGGGGCATCTGATGCAACAGATATGCCCTGCCCTCAAGAGCCCCTTCCCTCCCCAGTGAAGTTTGGGCAAGCTCAGCAGAAGGCACAAGTACCAGCCCAGGCAGGGCCCGTCCAGGGGCATCCTTTCAACTCCAGGGCTCTCTGCTGTAAAATGACAAAGTCATGTCAACAAGCTGCTGGCTTTGCTGGCCAGAGCTCTACAAGTCTTAGACAAATCCAAGACAAGGACAGACAATCCCAGACAGCTGCAGCATTTAAGGAGCAGCTCTTATGTCAGAAGTACCTCCAATCCAGGCCCCACAGGGTGGCTGTGCCCCATCCAAGCCACACCTGCAGATGACAAGCTGCCCAGGGGCCTCAGGCTGCTCCCACCACTGCTGAAGGCAGTGCTTTCAGAGATGGGTCTCTGCTATTGAGATACAAAATTGTTCTCTAGAATTTCCAGGGAAAATATTTTCCCACCCCCAATGAATTTCTTCCTTGTGTGGAGAATTGATTCTTCCTAATAAATGTTTCTCTAATAATAGTGATATATTTTCCATGTACTACTGTTTGTGGTGTGATCCTGGAATTCTTCCCCCCCACACACATACCCAGATGGCCTGTGAGCCTCCAAGGAAACAGTCCCAGCTGAACCCCTAGTGCTGTCCAGCCTATTCTCCTGGAAGGATATTCTATCCTCTTCTTAGACTCCCCACCTCAGGTGTGACTCTGAACCAACCACATTCATTTTAAAAGGTGGGACTAGAAATGGAAACAAAAATAAAGAAACTCTGATGGGGCTCTGTCATGTGGGGTGTCATGGGGGGTCTCTGGTCCCACTCCCCACATAAAAACGCAGGACATGGTGAAGCCAAAGAGGAACACGCATGGATCCCATAGATAGGGGAGTCATACCACTATAGTCTCACTGGTGGCTGGGCGAGACACACGAAGTAGGATTCACGTGATCCACGCTCCACCATCCACACTCTGCTTCTCTGCCAACCAACCTCACTTGTTAACTGCAATCCACCATGCTAAGTGCAATCCGCTCTTGCTAGCTCAGCCACCATCTTCTTGCTAGCCCCCCATTTTCTGCTAGCGTAGCCACAGCAGTTATATTAGTGGCCAATTGCTCACTGGTTACAGCTGACGGCCAACTAGTCACAGCTGATGGCCGTTTACTACCGGAGTGAGCACCTTTCCATCTGAGGGCGAGGGCCTGGAAAATGCACTCCTAGCTCCGTCCCCACAGGCTCGCTCAGGGTTCCTTTCCTTTGGGATGTTTTTGGTTTCCCAGACAGGTGGTAAAGATGTACCTGTTAGGGTACAGGTAGCACAGGAACATAAGGAACGACCACAACCCACACAGGCAAGTGAGGATGATCTGTAAAGATACTGAGCCACTGTTCAGACAAATTTTAATAAGGCTATTCAGAAATGAGAAATGTGAAAACATTCCATCGTGTGAATTCCATTATCTGAATCCCCAAGCTGCCTGAGGCAAATGAGCTCTGAGAGTGAGACTCGACTTTATTGCCAGGCCTGCATCACAGACCGTGGATGAGGCAGAAAGTGTTGTGACACAACACCTGCCCCCTCACCCATCAGACCCGAAGATCCCTCCACCCCTATTGGGCCTGTAGGTCTCTCTACTCTACTCCGCCATTCTAGTTTCCAATCCACTCTTCATCATATCATATATTTACCTTAATGAAATGTTCCGTTTGTTCCACCTGTAGCCCAGGTATTACCTGGGTCCCCCTTTACTGTGTGGAGAATTTGACGTGAGGCTTACCACATCCATGACCTTTAAAGTTTAAAATTCTGCCTGGAATGTTTGCTTGTAGCCAGACATTTACATGCAGGATCACATATGTCCTCAAATCCCTGTTTCCTATAAAATGTTTTGCCTTACATGACCGCAGGTACAAAAATTAAAGTCTTTCATATTTAGTTTTCTGAATATTGAATAGCAATTTTTAGATTTTGGTTTCAGTTAGCCTTTACTCTCTTCAATCAGAGGGGTTGACTCAAATAATTAAAATGAATAATTCATTATTCAACATTCACAAAACTGAAATCAGTATAAAATAAATGTAAATAATTAAACCTTCAAATGATCTTGGGGGTAAGTCTGTAGCACTTACTTCTCTGAAGTTAGTGAAGCTTAAACTGCACAAACACTTTTGTTACATGCTACACACACACACACACACACACACACATCTTTTGACAAACCAATCCAGTATTTTCAAAATTAAGTATCTTCTCTTATTTCAATCTTTCATATTTTTTTGTATTTTGAGCCCACTTCTTCTTACTCTAAAATACAGACAGCCCCTGACGTCTACGTGAATTTCATAACAGTTGTAGAAATCTGTCTTTGTCAGTTCAGACTGCTATAATAAAATAAAGATACCATAGACCCGGGGGAGCTTAAACAACAATTTATTTTTCACAGTTCTAGAGGCTGGGAAGTTCAAGATTAAGGCACCAGCAGATTCAATGTTTGGTGAGGACCGATTTCTGATTCATAGACAAGACAGCTGTCTTCTCCCCACCACTTCATGTGGTAAAAAAAAAAAGTGAGGGAGCTTTCTGGCGTCTCTTTTCAAAGGACATTATTCCAATTCATAAGGGTTCCACCCTCATGATCTAATCACTTCCTAAGAACATCACATGGGTTTTAGGGTTTCAACATATGAATTTTGGGGGGAATACAAACTTTCAGTCCATGATACTCGCCAAAGGTTGAGATAGGTTACATTGTACTGAGCTATTGATTTCCTTAGTCCTCTGGTGGCAGGGTGAGAGCTAGGACTGTCAAATCCTTAGGGTACGTCTAATCTTGAGCAGAGTCACCTGATTATTCTTGTGGGAGTTGTAAGTACAGTTTAGGGAGTATAGTCAATGATAATGTTATAACTATGAAAGGTATCAGATGGGTAGAAGATTTGGAGTTATCATTTTGTGAGGGGTGTAAATGTCTAATCATTATATTGTTTTGTACACCTGAAGCTAATAAAAATATGATATGAAGAAACTTTAAAATGCATATTACTAAGTGAAAGAAGCCACTCAAATGCTACATACTGTATGATTCCAATTATACGACATTCTAGAAAAGGCAAAACTATGGAAACAGTAAAAAGATCAGTGGTTACCAGGGAGTAAAGGAAGGAAGGGCTGAGTAGGCAGAGCACAGAGGATTTTTAGTGCAGTGAAAATATTTTGCATGATGCTGTAATGGTGGGTACATGTCATTACACATTTGTCAAAACCCATAGAATGTAGAACAACAAGAGCGAACCCTAATGTAAACTATGGACTTTGGATGATAATGATCTATCAGTGTAGTTTCATTGATTATAACAAATGTATCTGTGGGGACAGAGCCAGGAGTGCAGTTTCCAGGCTCTCGGCCTCACATGGAAAGGTGCTGGCTTGGGTAGTAAATGGCCATCAACTGTGACTGGATGGCCATCAGCTGTGGCTAGTTGGCCGTCAGCTGTAACCAGTGAGCCATTGGCCACTAATATAACTGCTGTGGCTACACTAGCAGAAAAATGGGGGCTAGCAAGAAGATGGGGGCTGAGCTAGCACTGACTGCTAGCAAGGCTGATTACAGTTAACAAGGGGAGTCGGTTGGTTGGCAGAAAAGTGGACAGCAGGTCGCACGTCGTGTGAATCCAGCCTCCAGTGAGACTATAGTGGTATGACTCCCCTACCTATGGCTCCGTGGGTGTTCCTTTTTGGCCTCACCATGTCCTGTGTTCCTATGTGGGGAGTGGGAGCTGAGACCCCGCAGGCTGCCCCGTGTGACACTTGGAGCAGTGAGCAGGGTCTCCTGCATGACACCACACACGACAGTATCACTCTGGTGAGGGATGTTGATAGTGGGGAGGCTGTGCATGTATGTGGGGGTGGGGCAGGGCTTATATGGGAACTCTCAGTACTTTCCACTCAATTGCTATTAACCTACAACCGCTCTGACAAAGTCTATTAATTTTTAAAAATTCTGTTTAAATCCTTATTTCACCACTTACTAGTTGTGCAACATTAACAAATAACTTCTCTAGGCCCCCGTTTTCTCATCTTTACTATAAGGCAAGATAATCCATCTCAGAGGTTTGATGTACTAAAAGAATTATAATTCAGATAAAGTGCTTACTATAGAGTTCAGCACACAGTAAGCACTTAGGAAATGTTAGATATTATTATTATTTTTCTTTCTTTTATCTTACGGTAGTGGAGATCTCATTGTCTTTCAGAGTATGGTGTTTTTGCTGACCAAGGAAGCAGGTGTTTAATGTTTAGAATTTACCTGATACCCTTCCCCCAAATGGAACTCAACAGACTTATGCTGGAGGTGAATGTGAGCTAGCACACTGGTTTGAAGAACTGATATGTACCTTGAAAAATTCCTTCCACATGAAATATTAATTTTTTTTTTTTCTTCAGAAAGCTACTCTGCCTCAAGGCTTCAGGTGTTTCTTCTTTTCATGTCAACAGGTATTTTGAAAACTTTACTGGATTTTAAACCAGCATAATTTTTAAAAAGCATGCTGGTTTTTTACATTGCCTTAAAACTGGGTGCTTTGTTCTCTGTGGGAACTACAATCTGGGGTGAGGGAGGAGGGAGGGCAAAATTTGTATTACTTAAGAACTTCACAGTGAACAAGAAAACTTTTGATTCCAAATGACACTTATTGCCTTTTAACCTCTAGATTAGTTAATTTCTTTGAGGTGTAAAATTAGAATTAAAAAAAAGAAAAAGAAAAAGAACAAGAAGAGAAAGTGAATGCAAAATAATGAGGAATTGCAGGAACCCAGCTAAAGGCTATCAGTTGCCCAGGTGCCTTTATTTGTTTTGTGCAATTTGTTTTGTATGTCACACAAAAATGTGGCTTTTATTTCCAAATGACAAGTGTAATGGAGTGCTTTGTGAAAAACAACTGCATTATCCATGGCATTTTATGATAGAGTCTCACTGACAACTCATGTTTATCAAATTAAGATACTTTATATTAGGAGAAAAAATAACAAAGCCTTTTGAAAACATGCAATTGGGGAAGGAGGTGGCTCTGAACTTGATGGGGTTCTGACATTGCTCCATTGTAGCCCAACTCTCGGAGTTGAGCTTATTAGAACCTGGTAGGATTAATTTTAGGGACTTATAAAATATGGTCTTGTTCTGGGAAATCCTACTAAGCCTCAGGTAGTCTAGGAACCCTCTTTGAAGCAAGTGGAGCTTCAAATACTGAACCATTTTAGATTTTCTCCTGCACAGTCCTTGGCACATAGTAGATTAGGGGCTCAACAAATATTAGCTAAATAGAAATCTAAATGTATAATGATCATCTTTCTAGTGGAAGACATTACGGCTTAATGTGTAGTGGTCACAGGTATACCTACATCACCAGTAAGTATGAATACATTTCTAATGACTTTCTACTACTTCTCACTAAATAAAGTTTCGTGCTGCTTTCTCTCCTCCTCCCTCTTTCGTGCTATATTCTTTCCTTGTTTTTATGGTGGCCAGTGGCACATGTGGGAATTCTGTTCTTTGTGTATTTGTCTCATCATCAGTAAGATTGCTGGTCCTTTAGTCATCGGGTAATGGAATTGGGGATGAAACCCACCTAGGGTGATTTCAAAAGCTGTGGAAGTCTCAAGGTGATATGCCATCCGCTGACTATCGATAATGTCATATGCAATTAAAAGTTAAAATTTATCATTAAGGTACCCAAGCAAATGAACTTAATAATTAATCAATCAACAATCAATATTATTGAATGCTTGCTTGATACTGTAGCTTGATCAACTGGAGTTGCCAGAGAGGTTGGGAAATGTGGTCTTTAGCTGGGAGGCATAGTGCTCAGTTCTATTACCAAAAGGAAGAAGAGAGTATGGATATTGGGTGTAATTAGCAGTCTCTGCTACAGGAGACAAGACTAGAGGCAAAGAAATCAATTAAGAGATCATTAAAGCAATAATTGTGGCCTGAACTAGGTTAGTGTACATGATAATAAAGAATGAAAAAGTATTTGGAAGGAAGAATTGACAGGACCTGGTAATTTATTGAATATGAGGAACAAAAGAGAGTAATGTAATCAGCTCATTGCTTAAGAATATGTTGAGTTCATACTATGTGCCAAGCATTGCCCTAGGTGCTGGAGAGACAGTGGTGAATAAATAAATGCTCTTCTTGTCTTAAGGAACTAGAGACTAGGGTGTGATTCTAGATTTCCATTGAAGCAAATTGCATGGCCATTCATTGAGACAGGGAATATGGAACAAAAAACAGGTTTGGGGGGAAAGTGTTGAGTACATGAAAATCATAATAAACTTGAGATATTGGTGGGACAACCAATCAGTGATATTCAGGAGATGTTTGAGCATGGGAATCTGAATCTCAAGAGAGCAATTGGAGCTGGAGATAGTTATGCACTGGGGACCATCAGGACAGGTGATATTTTATAGCCATGTGAGTATTAAGACTGCCCAAAGAGAGTTACAGAGAATGAAAAGAAGAGAGCCTCAGACATAACATACCAGCATTTAAGGAAGAGCCCATAATGGAGAAGGAATGATCAGAAGGGCTAAAGGAAAACTAGGTGAACCCATATCATGAAAGCAAAGGGGAGAGAGTGCTTTAAAAAGGATCAGATACTTCCAAGAGATTAAATAAAATGGAGACTAAGGTGGGATGATGAGAGAGGGTGTAGAGTGAGGCAAATACAGTGTTGCCAGGGGGTGTTTTTGTGACTGCAAGGGAGTCTTTTTGTTTTGACTTAAAGGTGGGAGAGAACTGAGCGTGTTTAAATGATGACGGGAGGGAGCCAATACAGAGGAAGACATTGGTGACAAAGGAGAAAGGATCAAGCTCCTGAAGGTGGTGGTTGGGGTGGAAAATGGAGTTTATATAATAAGTAGCCTTAGAATGATGGAGCCCTTTCTTCTTTATGAACTGAGAAAATTAACAGAGTGTACGTAGCTACATATCCAGGCATACTCATGAGTTTGCACCAGAAAGCAGAGCAAGTTACATCTGGAACCTTTTTTTTTTAACCTGTGAAGGAAACTCATTGGCTGACAGGTAGAGGGTGGGGAAGCTGTGGGTTGGAAATTTCAGGAAACTTAGAAGAATTGCTTGATAGTAAGGAGGGAGCCAATTGTGCATAGGAACAACACCAGAAATTTACAATTGCACCAACATACTGACTGTTCTCATTGTGGAGTCATTTTCTTCAGTAGTATTCATAAAAGGACGTAAAATCCTGGAGGTAGTAGATGATTGAGTTGGTCCAGGGTTAGATTTTGGTAGACAACTGTAATACAAGAACTGAAAAAACAAAGGAGTTGGGAGTTGTGACAAGAATGTGGTTGAAATAATGGGTAGGGAAGGAAGGGAAGATGGGAGGGAAAATAGGGAAAATAAAAGGGACATGGGAAATAGAGATCCAAAATTTGTGTAAGAGAGGATTACTAAGAGTGAGAGCTGGAAGGATAAAGGATTGTGGTCAGAAAATAGCACAATTTGGAATAATGTCAAGATCCAGATTTTAAGAATCACAAATTTTTATAGCATTTGAGAAGGTGGAGATTGGGAGTAAGAAAAGGCTTTGTGCCTGAAAGACATCTGAAATGGACCATATAAAATGGGTCGGTTGAAAATAGACTAGATGGAAATAAGGTAACAAATTATACCTGAAAGCAAATATAGTATTGTTTCAGTCTGGACAGGTAAGTTGGCCGCAGGTTGTGGAAGGCCCTGAAAGTCATGATAGTAATGATAATAATAACCATAATAATAGTCACTGGTTTGGGTTTTTTTTTTTTTTTCACTGACTATGTGCCAGGAACAACACCAGGCATTTTATACATCAGAGAGATTTCTTCTTGTCATCTCGTTTTGAAATCCTCAAATAAATTAAAATTCAGCACTTCCAAAAGTGAACTCTTCATCTTCCTCCCATATCCCAAACTCGGTCCCCTTCCAGTGTTGATTTCAGGGAAAGATGTAGCATTCATTCTGTTAGACAAGCCAAAAACCTAGGAGTCATTCTTGAAACCTCCGTCTTCCTAAAATACTATATCCCATTTACCATCAAAAACAAGTCCTGTTTTTACCTTTTAAATACCTTCCTCCATTTTATCCCTCTTTCTCCACACCTTCTTAATCCACACTATCCTCAGTTAAGTACACACCTCTCAGTTAATGTACTTTCATGACCTCCTGATTAGTTTCTCTGACATTATTCTTAGCTTCCAATGGATTCTTAGCTTCCAATGGATTACTCAGCAACCTGAGTAAGCCTTTAAAAACCTAAATCAGACCATGTTGTTCCCTTCATTTCAAACCAAAGAGGTCTCCATCAAGGTCTTTCCTTTGCTCTTAGTTGTTCTAAGAGACCAAAATTCTGAACACAACCTATAAGTTCCATGACTTTCTTTCTGTCCTCCAACTTGCTGTTGCCCCTCCCAACACAGAGATGATTTCCTCTCTCAGATCATTTTTTCCAGCCCCCTTCATCTATAAGTTCTTCCTTTGCCTTCATATCTCTGATCAATTGTCTTTCCTCAGAATTCCTTTCCTGGTTCTTATGACTAAGGCAAAATACCCTTCCCCCTGCCTTCACAAAAACCCTTAATGGGAGGCATTTTCATACCCATTTTACAGGTAAGAAAACTGATGCCTAGGAAAGATCAGTAACATTCCCAAGGTTACATGATAGAGCCGAGGATATAGCATCTTATTCTGAACCCTGTGCTGTTATATTGTATTTGCTTTACCTTTGTCCCTGAACAATATTCAATGATAATGGTACATTAAGAAACAAATCCATTTTGAACCTTTTGTAAAGAAGATTAGACCCAAGGGAAGGTAGAGAAAACAAGCCTCCTTTACTAAAAAGTATTTTTTTTCTATGTGTCTGAGGGGTCCCTCACAACCACTCCAGCAGCTCCCATTCCACTAGCGTAACTATTTGGAGATGGGATTGTAGCAGAGACATTTACCTCTCCTCAAATATCCACATGCTTTGCCATATTTTTCAGCTCTAACAGGACCATATGACTAATTCCAACCAAAGGCTGTTAAGTGGAAGTGATATGTGTCAGTTTTGGGCTAAACCATTTAAATGCAACCCTCCAGCTCTCTCTTCCCCTGCTGAGGCAGACAATCTGAAGACCACATGTTCCCGATGACATAACTACAAAACTAAAACTGCCTAGATCCCTGACTCACCACTTGGAAGGGAACTGACCTGAAAAGATGCCGGACCCCAGAAGATTTTGTATGGGTGAACCACTCTTGAGTACAGCATATCTTGGCCTATTTTGACTATTACAAGCTCTATAATGGAAGAGCGCTCTGGCTATACATAGTTCTATTTCTGAATCAGTAGAAACCATTCTGTTAGCTGTATTTCTGACCTCAGAGTCAGAAGTCGCTGCTTGAGGTATTATTGCTGTTTAACATGAATTAGATTCCCAGATTTCTTCCACTTCCCACCTTTATCCTGCTATGTGATCTTAGGCAGTCACCTAAACTTTTTTCTGTTAAGGTTTATTAACTGAAAAAACAGAACAGAACAAAACAAACTTTGCTCTACTTTGAATAGATACTGAAAGGAATCACTAATAAAAGGATGGAAAGGTGCTTTGACTGCAAAGGATAGGAAGCTGCTAGGTGCTTTGTTAATGGGTGCCACAGGTATGCAGAATATTGCTTCTTTTCTCTTTCAAAGTTCTCAGTACTTTAATGAGAAAACTAGCAATTACTATGTCCTGCCACTTGGTGAAGAGTCTGTTGGAGGGATGGGTTTGAGATGAAAGTTTCATTGATTACTTAATTAAAAACTTTAAACAATATTTTTAGGGAAAAATGTTAATATTTTGATTTCTAGTCTTAGATTACAGCATGAAGAAATAAATTCCTTTAAAAGGACTTACAAAATAGATTTTCTATGGATAAAAGATAATGAAACCAAACCATATGGTAAGTATTAAAGATTCTTGGGGTTTGGACAGGTAGTTTGGAGCTACTTGTTGTACTTCAAAATTTATTTCTGGACAAATCTAAAACTCTCTGGACTCACAGCAGCTCTCTCGTGAATACCAGTTTTACATAGGTCGGCCATGTATCTTCATTTGCTTCCTGCCATATACTTTCCATTCTTTTCACCATCCTTTCTTCCCCAGGAAGTTAATCTATGTGGATTATACAAACTGACTCCTTTGCCTAATGGTTTCCTCTTGGGTTTGGCCAGTGGGGAGCCTTCTCAGATGATCAGAGGGAGAAAAATGAGGTCAGGTATTTAGTCCTAATCCTCTCTCTACAGGGTGGCCTCAAGCTTGCTCTGCCCCTTCATCCAAGGTTGCTGCTTTCCCAAAGTTGGCTGCTTAACACAACTGTCTTCTTCGTGGTTTTGGTAACCACATTCTTTTCTTCAGACCAAGGGAGTGGTAACAGCAGTGTTGCTACTAACACTAGGTTGGTGTTTTATTCTTGTAGTTCCTTAAACTCCACATAAATAGTCCCTTTATAAATAAACTCTCCCCATAACTCAAATGTGTGATCTATTTCTTATCGACTTTCATTTAACACCTGGGACATTTCTATGTATCCCCCAAAGCACAACACTCAACTTTCGGATTCTATTTATTTTCAAATGATGGACAATGCCTTCTTGTCTATCATTTCTAAGCCACATGCAGAGACCCAGGATAAGAGCTAAAGGTAGCGTAAATGAAGAGATGACATAAGGGTTGGGTACGAAGAGATACAATTGGTTTTTGGAAGGGGACGAGCATTAAGGTTGGGGTGAAACTCAAAAATATGGTCAATGTATTGCTAGCTAATTTTTAAAATGTTGACATTTTGGTAGTTTGATGTGGTACATAAAAATTCTTTTTCTCACTTTTTCCCCCATACCTTTTTAGAGAGACAGTATAGAACTTGGTTAAAGAATGAAGTTTGGAGTCAATCTGTCTAGTTAAATTCTGATTCTGCCACTTACAAGTTATATAACATTGGGCAAGTTTTTCAACCTCTCTATCTCAGTTTCCTTGTCTGTCAAATGTAGCTAATACTAGTATTTACTTTCTAAGGATTTGTGAAGATTAAAGTAGTTGGTATGTGGAAGTGCTTAAAATAGTGCCCATCCCACAGTAAGTGCATTATAAATGTTAACTATTAATTATTGAAACCAGAACAAATCTTAAAGTTTATTTAGACTAAGTCCTTGGGCAGGAAACAAAGGAGTAGAAACCAAATCACTTGGCCAAGGTCACACAGCAAAAATTAATTTCAGTTTTGTTTACTTATTTATTAGTGCAACAAATATTCATCTCAGCAGTATAATTGAGATAACAAAAGTTCCATTAATTTTGCCAAGTCTATGAAAATGGTTAGAGCCAGAATGAGAACTAAACAAACAAACAGCAATAACAACAAATGCAACCACAAAACACAGTCTTGGATCCCATCTGTTCAGCTGTCTCTTCCCTCATCATGCTACCTACCCATGGTACTGCCTTGCTGTCAGAATGCCCATCTTGAATTTTAGTCAGTTTCCTGTCTAGCATCCTTTGGAAAATCCACCCACATCATATAGGTACAACATTTGATGCTTACATCTTAAGTTTTGGCTGATATACAAAAACAAAAAAGAGCAAGAAATTCCCCCAGAGACTCCACAGCTGTGCATGTGAATGAACACAAATCTATCCAACTAAGACCTAGGAAAAGAAAACCTCAAAGTAATTTATGCTCCAAGATTTCCCCCTGGATCTGCATTTTCTGTAAGTCTCAGATGGTATGTTTTGTGTGTGTGTGCTAATTTCATCCTCCTTGGTCAAACCATCTACTTCTGGAGTGCAGAAGTCCTGCTGGTTGGGGAATTATCTTTGCCACTGGGGAGGGCAATATTTCAGTAAATCCTTGTTTAACTGTGAAGACAGCTGTAAACGCTTTAAATTCATAAGTGAAATTAATCACAGAATTCTGTAGGGTGGGTTTGATGCTACCCAATGATTCCCCAAGTGCAAAGTTAATCCTTGAGTTAGAAAGTAGCAAATCAACATGCTCCATTCAGGATGGATGATCTGATTTCCCTGACTGCCAGGGAGGAGGGTTGCATGAGACTTAACAAAATAATAAAACAAAACAAAATCTGTGTATTAACTAAGGCTGGGACAACATAGGACATGATGAAGTACACATTTAAAGTAATTTTCCAGGGAATTTGTGTTTGAAACAATGGCTTAGAGGATAAAAAGTCTTATTTTTATTTTTATTTACATTTTAAATCTACAGTTAATAATTAAAATTACTCAGCTTTAGGGAGTGAAGTTGGTATATTTTTCATGATCCTGGCTGGAAGTCAAAAGTGTTGGGTCTGTTCCCAGGGCTAGAATTGTCTGTATTTTGGGGACTATCACTCATTCTTCTTGTGCCTCAGTTTTTTTTGCTATTGGAAATCATGTATGATCTATGTGTGATCTGTTTTTAACAAACACAAACACACACATGCGTGCACACACACAAACTAATTTATTTACATATTGGGGAGTTTAAGATTATTAACATCTAATTTTAAGATGTTAAGATCTTAAGATTATTAACATCTAATTTGAGTTATTAAAATATGGGAGTTTAAGATAATCTTGGGGAGTTTAAGATTATTAACATCTAATTTGAGTTATTAAAATATGATTTGTATTTTAGGAACATAACTATTGAGACAAATGAAATACACCATTCTATGCTATTATTGTGAAGGATGTTTAAAATTGTTTTGGGGGACACAATTTGGAATTCAAATACTTTCCCCATATACTCAGTAATGACAGCAGTGGGAAATGGAGCTTTAAGTTAACTTTTAGGTAAGCAGATCTGTATTACTTGAGCACACATCATACATTGTCTTAAAAATAAAATATCTTCCTGCATAATTTTACAAAATAAAACTTACTCTGTGTATACATTTTTTGGCACCTCCAGTACTTTTTATCTTTTTGTATGTGTATGTATTAAAGAAGTCCCTCTAACATTTCTTTTTTTGAAACTTTGAGAGATTTTAGGAAAGTCCACATCCTATTCCTCAGAACCTGTGAATGTTAACTTACATGGCAAAAAGGACTTTGCAAATGTGATTAAAATGAAGAACTTGAGATAAAGAGATTATCCTGAATTATCCTGGAAGCTGTAAATGTTATCATAAGTGTCTTTATAAGAGGTAGTCAGAGAGAGATTTGACTGCAGAGGAGGCGAAGGTGATATATTGGTGGTAGAAGGCTTTGAAGATGGAGGAAAGGGCCATAGCTAAATACAGGTTGCTACTAATAGCTGAAAAAGAAAGGAATCAGACTCTCCACTTAGATCTTCTAGAAGAAACCAACTCTGCCAACACCTTAACTTTAGCCTTGTAAAACTGATTTCAGACTTCTGACCTCCAGACCTGTAAGAATAAATTTATGTTGTTTTAAGCCACTAACTTTGTGGTAATTTGTGATAGCAATAATAGGAAACAAATATATTTGGCATTAAGCATTTGGATTTGCACCTATACAAATAATTTTAAAAACTTATTTTAGATTTTTATCCACATCGATTGTATCTACAATGACACATTACAAAAAATTGAATGGGTATTTGGTTACAGAGTTCTGTATCTTGGCTTTAGTATGAATCATGATATATATGTAGCTATTTAACTTAGAAATTCAGGAATCTTTATGTTTATTTCAAGAATTATGGTAATGCAGTGTAATGACTTTGGGATTCTTTTTAGAAGCTGTATCTATATCATATATTAAAAAATGAAAGACAAATATTTCTGATTCATAGATGTTAACCTTATTCGATGAAAGGAGCAAACGAGCAGTGGATGTCAATTGTTTCATTTTTATCTTTTATGGCAAATAGTGCTCAATGTACTAAAAATAATACTCAGTATGTGGAGAGGCAGGTAATTGGTTCTGGGACTACTTTTACCAGTGAGATTCTCTGGTATAAATTTCATTGAGCAGCTTAGAAAATTACAAACAATTCAGTGAGCCCTTATATACCTGAGTTTCTGTCTAACTTTGCCTGGAATCTTGTCTGTAAAATGTGTTAAGAAGCTCCTTATTGTCCCATATAATAAAGATCTCAAGACTTTCACCCTGAGAACTTGAACCTAATGTTTACATATGGGTTATAAACTCCATAGAGCAACTTCCTATTAGGTTGAGGACAAATCTTCTCCTATTTCCTATCCAATTTCCATGCCCAGAAAGCTTTCATTGTCTCTTCAAAATCCTCAGTGAGTCTAGAAGAGCAGCAGCAACTCTTTCCTAAATACAGGATAATAACAATTCATAGAATCTTCCTCCTATGGTGGAGGGCCATAGAATGGTGATGGGCCATCACCATTGCTATCATCATTACCATCATCTTCATCACTAGTATTTGTAGCACATTTAGTTCACCAAAAGCTTTCATTTGCTCAACCTGCTCAGAATCAGGATTATTGACCTTTGGAGGTAGATGGAGCATTTGGGTATTTCATCTTGCAAAAATTTTGTGGAGGAATCTGGGCAGCCATATTATCCTCCTTGGCCACCTCCCAACACACTGTGTGTTACATAAGGTGTGCATCATAAATGGTTTTTGAAACTGATGTTGGTAAGTAAGGAACTACTTTTCAGAGAAATTCTGTTTTCCCAGCATCAGACAAGCAGAAAAGGAATTGCAGACACTAAAATTCATTACATGAAGAACTGGGAAAAAAAAGTTCCATGGTGTCTTAGTTGAATAAAAATTAAAAAGAGGATCCATTATTATGAATCATCATTCATCAAAAAATACATATTCCTTGGCCTTGACTCACCACATGTGAAGAATAGAAAAAAAAAAGAAATAAAACTTGATGATGCACCATCTTTTAAAAAAATCAACAGAATGTCACTGGATGTTGACTATTTGTTGTGGACAAGAGGAAGAGATTTAGCAATGTTGCTGTAGGTCCTTTGTACTTCCTCTGTCCATTATTTTTCTCAGGGGGAAGCAAGAGTAAGATTTCTTCTTCTTTGTGAAACTAAAGGCAGTTTCCCCTTCTAGACTCTCATTTTCTCCACCAGTAGGTAATACCCAGCTCACCATCTCAGGTTGATACACACCCACACCCACACACAATTGTATCTGTTTGTAGAGGGAAAATGTATTGTCAACAAAGTGTGGCAAGTGCTCTTTTAAAAGTCATCAGTCACTCACAGCAAATGTGTTTAAATTGCTGAGGACCGTCAAGGCATCTTGTTCTTTGTTTGGAGACTCAATTCTGCATCCATGGAACAGCTGGGTCATTGGGAAGACAATAATCAGTTAGAAAAGCAAGGGATGAAATGTAGGGCATTACACAGAATGTTCCTCCCTTGTTTCTCCTCAAGGTATTCAGATTGATTTAGCTTCATGAGGTTCCACAATTCCAGGTGAAAGTTAATATTCATCGCACTACTACCGCAACAATCCAATAAGGTAGAAATTATTTGTTTGTTTTTTAAGATGAGAAAACAGAAATAGAGAGGCTAAGGAACTTAAAGAAGCAGTATGACATTGAAGTTCAGAGTTGGGGTTTGAGTTTCACTGCCTTGAATTCCAACCCTGACACAATTATTAACTAGCTGTGTGACCTTGGGAAGAAAGTTGACTCTCTAATCCTCAGTTTCTTTACTGGGGAAAAAGTCATGGGATTTGGGACTAGGGCTTACTGCATTCAGTTGTTTTGAGGATTAATGTTAGGCTATAAAAAAAAAACAATTATCATTAAAGTGATTGAGATAGTAAATTTCAGAGATGGGGTTCAAAGCTCAAACCCTTCTTATGGCACCATGTTGTCCTTTGGATGATATTCACAAAGGTCAGAATTTGTCATAGTGAGATGTCTAGCATTAAAACTTTAAAATAATCTCTCTGGTCAATCTAAGTTTGCTGTGGAGCGAGTTGCCTACCTACAGATGAGAAATCTATTATGTCTTAAATTGAATACTGTAAGTGGTTGCGAGCATATGGGATGGAGGCCATTAGTCCCACATAATTTCATGTTCCATGTACCAGGGATGGGTACCTGGAGATACAAATGGTGTTGTACAAAAGAGAATCTACCTGTTTGTTTAGAAATCAGCTTTGAAGGAGACTAGCTAAGGGTAATTCTGTTACACACACACACACACACACACACACAGACACGCACACACACTGAGTCCATACAGTATAGAAAACACCATGTAGTAAAGAATATGAAGATTTTCTTAAAGGTGAAATTTGTTCTACAGTTGAGTTCAGCTGGAAAGCAGGTGACACAGCCAGTCCAAATGAAGGCACTCTGATCCATGGATTTAACAGCAAGCGGTCAGAATGAGAAAAATGGAGATTAAGAATAGAGAACAGAGGAAGATACAGAAAAATTGACTAGACTTTTTGGAAAAAATATAGAAAGAAAATATTGTGTTGCTACAATCTCTGAGGCACTATAAGAGTTGATTTTTCAGTTGGGTTTTGAAGAAAGACAAAATCCAATAGTTGGATACAGAAAGAATAAAATAAGGAGAAAGAAATATGCCTGGGGTGCTGAGTACAGTTAAGCACATAGTTACCTAGCGTCTTGGGTGAATCCACATTTTCACATGAACTTTCAATTATAGTTAATTTCAAAGTTTGCTTCTTATCATGATATATTCTAAAATTTCATTCTAAATAATGTTCAAATCATTTTTACAGTTTTTCTTTTAATATGCTTTTAATATTTTTGAAACCAGAAAGAGTTACTTTTAGTCACTACCATATAGTACCAAAATTAATTTTAAAGCCAGGAAATTGTTTCTATAAATGTGGTTTTAAAATCATCCCACAGCTTTGAAAAGCTGTAAGGAATATTGCCTGGATCTAGTTTTTTAAATATTGTCCAAAACAATTTCCTCTTTTCAGCAGGTTTCCTTTACTGCATCGTATTAATTTTTAAGAGAATTTTAAAAATCTGTCTCCAATTACTAAAAAGTATCTCTCAAATGGTTTTTGAAAACATGAAATTCAATTTTGATTGTTAACATACCTGATTTTATTTATTGGTTAAGTTAAACCTAATCAGGTAGACATTATTTGTCCAGTTTTACAGATGTGAAAACTAAGAAACAGAAAAGTTAAGAGACTTTTCAAAGCAGTTTAACACTGTGAATAAGGGCTGGGCTTGAGTTTGACTGCCCTGAGACCCAGTCCTTGCTTCATCATAAACTAGCTAAATGATCCTGGCAAAGTAACTGAATCTCTGTCTCTTTTGAAGCCATTTAAGGTACCTTGGATTTAGTTACCTAAATTTTATTTTAACCATTTAGGCACACAGTCTACACATTTGAATATTCATTAAATCAGGATGGAGGACTATATTAACCCAATTCTTCTTTCTCTTCGATAAATCTTTACTAAGAATTTACCATGAGTTAGGTATTATCCTAGGCAGCAGAGATATAAAGATGAAAAAGATAGAAACTTTGAAAAGATTTTCACAAATATTAATATCAAGCCAGCAAAATAATAGGTACTGGGTCAACTTGGTCTCTGACATCAATCAAAAGACACACACACACAGAAAGTAAAGGGGTGGAAAAAGTTATGACATGAAAATGGAAACAAACGAACAGAAAAGCTGGAGTAGTAACACTTATATCAGACAAAATAGACTTTATAACAAAAGATAAAGAAGGACCCAGTAATCCCACTTCTGGGTAATTACCTGAAAAAACCCAAAACACTACTTCAAGAGGACATGAACATCAAAATGTTCATTATAGCATTGCTTACAATGGCCAAGATGTGGGGGGCACCCCGGTGTCTCCGTTGATGGATGAATAGATGAAGAATTGGTGGTGCATATATGTGTAATGGATTGCTAGGCCAGGGAAGGGAATGGGTTCTTGCCATGCGGCAGCATGGATGGACCTGGAGGGTATTGTGCTGAGTGAAATATGTCAGACTGCAAAAGACAGATGCAATGTGATTTTGCTATATGTGGTATTTAAAGAAAAAATAAACAAATAAACAAAACAGAAGCACACTCATAGATACAGAAAACATTTTGATGATTGCCCGATGGGAGGGGGTTTGAGGGGGTAGGTGAAAAAGAGGAAGGGATTAAGAAGTACAAATTTGTTGTTACAAGGTAGTCAGGGGTTGTAGGGTATAGCATAAGGCATATAGTCCATAACGTTATGTATGGTGTCAGATGAGTACTGGATCTATTGGGGCGATAGACAGGAGGGGGTTGGGGGACAGGGTGAGAAAGGTGACAGCATTAAGAAGTACAAATTGGTAGTTACAACATAGTCATGGGGATGTAAAGTAAAACATAGGGAATATAATCAATGATATGGTAATAGCTATGTATAGTGGCAGGTGGGTATTAGACTAGTTGGGAGATCACTTCTTAAATTATATAAATGTCTCATCATTATGCTGTACACCTGAAATTAATATAAAGTAATATTGAATGTCAACTGTAATTGAAAAATTAAAAAAGAAGGGGAAAATGTAAGGGGGAATAAGAAGTTCAGATTTCCAGGTATAAAACCAATAAGTCATGGGGATGAAATGTACAGCATCTGGAATATTGTCAATAATATTGTGATAGCGTGCTATGGTGTCAGATGGTTGCTGGATTTATCATGGTGATCACTTCTTTAAGTATATATATGTTGAATAACTATGGTGTACCCCTGAAACTAATATATGTTAGCTATATTTTAATAAAACTCTTAAAAATAAATAAACTACCATTTCTAAATATAGTATATTTGCTGCTCTAATAGAAAACTGTACAAAAGTTCCTGAAGTGTGTTTATTCCAACTTGCTATCATTTTGTGGGACATTCTTAAGGAGCTTAAGGGAAGTCAGTATGCCCCCAAATGAAGAGCTCTGGGTTTAGCTGCATGGTTTTGGGCAAGTTCCTTGAACAGCCCGTATCTCAGTTCTCTCATCTGTAAAATAAAGATAATAGAAGCACCTAAAGTAAATAGTTGCTGTGAAGTTACGTGAGATTGAAGATGTAAAGCACTTAGCTCATTGACGCTAAATAAAAAAGCTTAATACATGCTAGCTTTTATGATTATAAGGAGTTTAAAATGTTCACTATCCCCATACTACATCTATAAGCAAAATTGTCAAGTTCAGAAATTTCCTCTGCGGCTGCCTTTCTGCTTGTGATTCCTGGAATCATCATGCAGCAAAGCTTCTTCACCCTGCAGTTCCTTCCTGCCTCGGTAGCTAACCCTGTTAGAAGTTTTTCCAACACTTAAAGAAATAGCCTTACCTCTGAGCTTCACCTCAGAGCCACCAGCACAGGTTAGCAGATGCAGACACCCTATTTGCCTTCAACTCACATGATTAGTTTGGTTTGTTCTCAATAGGTTTTATTTGTTTGTTTTACCACTTTGTTCTGTAGTCTCCTACCTTCCCGGACAGAATTGGGTCATTTTTGTTCCTTGATTCTTCGAAATTAGAGGTCAAACAGTGTGTTCTAGTGTAGCCTCACCTTGGGGAATTAGCTCCTGGACTGGGTCTGTCACACAGATTGAAGAACCTATCTGCAAACCGATGCAAATTTCCAAACTCACATTGTAATGAAGTCATGCAGGGAGAACACAAGATCATGCTGCTATAAACACATGCTTTAACAGTTATTTTTATTATTTGTTATTTGCAAAAGTGAATAAATGTTTTAATTGTTTTTCTTGGTTGAAAAGTATTAGCATATCTATGTCTATACATATTGTTTCATATTATAAATTTGAACTTTACATTTTCCTCCTTGCTCTCCTGCACTTACTTTATACACATCTTTGTCAGAGGAGACAACCTTCTGCTTCAGACTATTGGGTCCCTGAAGGCAGATGTATCAGTCTTGTCAGGAGACAGAAACCATTCTAGTTATTTCTACAGACAGAATTTAATACAACGAATTGTTAACTAGGTGTAAAGATGTCAATAACTGAAAGGGTCGAAAGAGAACTCTAAGGTATCACAGCCATAGTAACTGCAGGCAGCACTACCACCCCTAGGGTGGAGAGTACAAAAGGAAGAAGTTGGAATTATTAACACTTAGAAACGTAGAGGTGATCCCCATGGAGCTAAACCTCAGCATGTCAGGGGGCATCTGCTAACCTGTGCTGGTGGCTCTGAGGTGAAGCTCAGAGATAAGGCTATTTCTTTAAGTGTTGGAAAAACTTCTAACAGGGTTAGCTACTGAGGCAGGAAGGAACTGCAGGGTGAAGAAGCTTTGCTGCATGATGATTCCAGGAATCACAAGCAGAAAGGCAGCCGCAGAGGAAACAATAAAAAGGAGCATTTCCATTCTTTCTCTGTCTTTGCTAACGGTCACTAGAAAGAACCCCATATTACCAGGACCCAGTACATAGCCAGCTGGCAAAGCAGAAATGTGGTTTGCAAAGTTCCAGCACCAGCATCTCAGAGCTGAGTAGAAAAGGGTTGGTTTCGAGATGAGAGACGGTAGCTTAATAATTGATGCAATACGAATCATGTCTTGTCAGCATCTGACATAGTGACTGCAATACAGTATTGAATACATGCTTATGGAATGGATGTGTGTGTGTAATTAGATTTTAAAAATGTGATTTTGTATGTCTATTGGCCATCTGTATGTCCTTTGTGGAGATATGTCTATTCAGGTTCTCTGCCCATTTTTTAATTAGATTTTTGTTGTTGTTGTTGTTGAGTTGTATGAGTTCCTTATAGTTTTTGGATATTAGCCCCTTACCAGAGGCATTGTTTGCAAAAATATTCTCCCATTCGGTTGGTTGTCTCTTTATTTTGTTGATGGTTTCTTTTGCTGTGCACTAGCTTTTAAGTTTGATATAGTCCCATTCATTTATTTTAGCTTTTACTTCCCTTCCCTTTGAAGGCAATAGAGATACGAAAAAATGCTCAACATCACTAATAATCAGAGAAATGCAAATAAAAACCACAATGAGATACCACCTCACACCAGTTAAAATGGCTATCATCAATAAAACAATAACAAGTGTTGGAGAGGCTGTGGAGAAAAAGGAACCCTTTTGCACTGTTGGTAGGAATGCAGACTGGTGCAGCTGCTATGAAGGCAGTGTGGAGATTCCTCAAAAAATTAAGAATAGAATTACCATATGACCCAGTAATCCCTCTCCTGGGTATCTACCCAAAAAATCTGATAACATTTGTCCATAAAGATTATGTGCTCCTATGTTCATTGTAGCTTTATTTACAGTGACCAAGACATGGAAACAACCAAAGTGTCCTTTGATAGATGATTAATTAAAGAAGATGTGGTATATATACATACAATGGAATACTATTCGGCCATAAGAAAAGATGAAATAGTGCCCTTTGTGACAGCATGGATGGATCTTTAGATTATTGTGTTAAGCGAAATAAGTCAGAAAGAAAAAGTAGAAAACCATATGATTTCACTGATATGTGGGATATAAAACTGAAAACAACAAAGGAACAAGATAAACAAATGAAGAAACAAAAACTCACAGACACAGACAATAGTTTAGTGGTTACGAGAGGGTAAAGGGGGGGCGAGGGGATAATGAGGGAAGAAGGGATCAAATATATGGTGATGGAAGGAGAACTGACTCTGGGTGGTAAACATCATCAATATGATTTACAGATGATGTATTACAGAATTGTACACCTGAAACCTATGTAACTTTACTAATGATTGTCACCCCAATAAACTTTTTTTTAAAAATGTGATTTTAATAGCTAACATCTTAGATCTTTTATAAAAAGAGCTGCCTTCATTTAGGAAAATAACTTGATAGACCACTTTCATTGATAGACCCCTTTGGGATCTCAAAAGGTGAGATCCCAATCTTACAGTCTGGAAAGAGAGAAACAGAAATAAATTGAAATGTCTTTTGTAAGGAATTAGTGGGCATTGGGGTGAAGTAAGACAAAGTAAGCACCTGGAGGACACAGGAGATCACTCAGTCAAAGCAGGGAGTCAAGGCCAAGCGAACTGTAAGAAGACTGCAGTGGATGGCGAAAGGTAACCAGTGACAAATTTCTGGTTGAGAGATGATATAAGGACCTTTAGAAGTAGAAATGATAAATATTTGAATTTAAATTTAGCACCTTGACGCTGAAGTAAGGTAAAATCAAATCTTCATGCATTGGCCTTTGCTACTCAAGTCAGCTTACATCTGGAATATTTCTAAGTAAAAGGGCAGTACCTTTGGACAGTGAGATGATGCATAAACTGAATCAGGTCTGTGGGAGTTGGAGTTATAAGTTAGTGATAATTGGGAGCAAGGCAGCCCTTACATCTTCTTTGCTCCTGATGGAAATTCCCCAGAGAGACTGGGGTGTGAGACTTGTACAGTACATAGGGGGGCTCCAGAAAATTCCACGGCTCTAAGAGATCAGAGGGGGCCCTAGCTTGTATCCTGATATCATTTGTTTTGTTAGCATGCACGCTATTTAGTGCCTCAGCCCTGAAGAAGAAAGTATTTCATAAGTATTTGGCTGAATGGCTCTGTTTTTAATCAAAATTTGAGTTCCCTGAGATGATGCACTGTTTGAACCTTCATGTGAGCCCCATCTCGCATCATCTTTGATTTCTCGAGAGTTTACAAGAGATATAATGATGTGGACTTTTTCTGTTTCCCTTGCGCATTAGCATATAGTACTCAAACATTACTGCGAAAGGGATGGGTCGATGTGATATGCAGCAATGAGTTTCTTATAGAAAAGAAATAGAGATCTTCCCACCTTCTCTATGATGTGCAAAGTTATTTGGATATCTCTGATGGACTGAGAGGACTGTAGGTGAGGTAAAAGGGAATCGGACAAAAGGGAATCTTTCTTTTAAAGCATAGAACTTCTTAAAGTGTGACGTGAGGCCCAGCCAGCATTAACTGTGAGCTGGTTTCAAACGCGGGATCTCAGGCCCCAGGTTACGCCTGCTGAATCAGGCTCTTTGGAGGTTGGGCCCAGCACCCTGAGTTTTAAAAACCTCTCCAGATGACTCACATGCACCTAAAGTTTGAGAAGCAATGTTAGCAGACTGATTAGATTTTTTTATTTTTCCTTTGTCAGGAGGGAGTAACCAGGCTTGAGTCAGCCAGGGGTCTCCCAGCGGGGAAGAAGAGAAGAAATTTTCTAGTAATAACTGGAATCAGGGTTCAAATTTTTTTTGTATATTAAACAAATAGAATCTTATTTTGTTCTCAAGCTGGTAAAGTAGGATATATTTGATTGTACTTTGGTTCTCTGGTTCTCTTGGGTTAAAAATTCAATCTTATAATTTCAACAATTTTAGTTCTCTAGTGCAATTTATTTAAAAACTCAAATCTCAATGATCTGTGGCCATTTTTTAGAGGTTATCAACCATCTGGCATAAAAGTTGAGACATGTTTAATCTTTTGAAAGCATGCATATTCTGGGTAGTACAGGCTTTTACATTTTTCAAAACTCCACTATTTCAATGTAGACAGGGACGACACAAAACAGGTTTATTCAAGCTAATGTAAATACTATCTAAAACTTTTCCCTTGAAAACGTCACCACGACACAAAAAAGGATTTGCCAACTAGAAAAGAGAAAAATTACAGTATTTTTTTTGAAAACTGAATATTATTTTTCATTTGGAAGAAACGCCTAAGCTAGTAGAATGTGTTTACTTCGTGTTCATTATCTGCCTAGTTTCACAAAGAGTTCATGAAATGCGTAAGATGAAAAGAGAGAAAGTTAGTAGAAAAGGTAAAGAAATAATGTGAGATTAATTCTTTAGCAAGCCCCCTTTGTAATTTTAACCCCTTCACATTTTCCCATTCCAGCTTTATGGGACAACGATTCTCAGAAAATTCCCCAAGAGTCAAAGCTTAAAGTGACAGCCTCCTTTTCTTCCTTCCAGAAGGATCTGCTGCAATGGGCTTTTCTCAAAGGCACAGCAGGACAGGAAGGCATGTGCAGCTTCATTTGTCTTTACTGCTCTTTGCTTTTAACAAACATTTCAACCAGACAGTTCTTCACCTTTCCTCCCACACTTAAGATACTATTTTAAAATAATTTATATTTTATTGAAATGCCAGTTATGCTAGCTGGATAGATTTTTGAGAGTAATCTTTTCCCTGGTTATAAAACATGATCTATGTATAGACATAATCTAAAACAATCTAGAACACATGGAAATCAATAAAATAAAATGACTTAAACGATTTCACCAGTGTAAAAATACCATTGTTAATTTTTGGTATAGTCTCTTTTAGTACATTTCCAGTGTACACTATGGAGTTGAAATTATTCCCTCAGTAGGATTTCATAAACATTTTCCATATGAGTAAAATTTTATAAGCGTTATTTGTAATGGCTGCATAATATTCCATAATATGCAAATAGCATCATGTATTTAAATATTTCCCTATGGGGATACAGGTTAATCTCTACCAAATAAATTGCTACAAAGTTAATGTCACAAAATCCTCACCTAGGATGAATTCTTAGGCAGGCTAAAGCCTTATCTTTTTAGGCAATAAATGAGGCTGCCAGTTAGTAATACAACGCCTTGTCCTCGCTAGCTAAGGAACATTTTCAAAAGAAGAGAAATATTGGTTTTAAGTCATGATTACTTTGGGTAAGTAGTGTTATAGATATAGTCAAAGAGAAATAATTGATCTAGTTTCCTGAGAGAAAACCAAAAGCAATATTAGGTTAGAAAATTACAGTTAAAATTTATTTTTGCTTTGTCAGCATTAGATGTATACATCTGCCCCTCTCTCCTTCTTTCCTTCCTTCCTTCCTAACTTCCTAACTTCTTTTCTTCCCTCCTTCTCTTCTTCTTTCCTCCCTCCCTCTCTCCTTACTTCATTTTGTCATCTGTGTGCTTCAATGTCGTGGATCCTTTCTGGAATGAATCTAGTTCAGCTAGGCCTGGACTACAGCTTTCCAGGTCCCTTCTTCCTAAGTATCCATCCATAGTAACAGTAAAAACACGCTGTCCATGAAGGTGCTGACAGGACTGGAAGTGGCTCAGGTGGGAAAGCATATTCGATGCATTTTTTGAATGATGCTGTAATCATGAGACCTGTGACTTACAAGCAAAGCCTAGGTGTCTTGTGCACACAAAAGACCTGTTCCTTGTGGAAGGAGAGAACTATTTGGATCAAATTAAACAAAACCAAAACATCTTCTTAGCAATATTCTATTAAAAATATTTTAATGAGTCACTAAGTTAGCTTTTTTGAATTTTTGATAACTTTATAAAATCCTTTTTATTACGGCATTCTCAGCATGGCTCTTCAGTTTAAAGAAATGTTACTATAATAATGCAACTATAGTTCTCAGATGCTTTATTTTCTGCTTAATGATATATGTGCATATCATGTGACTGCATGTAGATCATATGAATATATTATGGCTTAAAACTCAGAATTTGAATTTCATGGACCATGCTAAAATTCAATAAAACGACATTTGGATGCAAGGGGCAAAGAACAACATGTGGCTTGAATTTTCCTTAAAATACACAAGGGATGGTTAAGGGGGAAAAGTGCTTGGGACAGAGTACATCTGGAATTTTGCCAAACTCATACCATTTAAACAATGGTTTAAGACTGAATTCAAATCCCAAGCAGATCTCTTCAATCTCCCCCAGAGGGTATAAGGTAGTGTTTCAGCTTTGAAAGATAAAGTTAATAAAAATACTTTCAATGAGCAAAATGAGAATGTCGGACTTGAAACTCTTTTGCCCTCTGGAATTTGAGGACTTCCCACCTCCATTTGGATCCTCTTTCTGCCTTTTCACCTACAAAGAGCTTATCACTGACATGTGAAACAATTTCTTTAATTTCCCATTTTCCATACCAACTCCACCCTGGCCCCCCCATGCAGAATCACATACATACAGTCTGATTAACATCAATACCACTTCAAACACCTGTGACATCATGCAAGCCTGAACATGCTCCAAAACTATCCTTTGTGCCCATTTCATAGTCAGTACAGTGAAGAATGAACATTCTTATCCAGTGGAGAAGTTAAAACCCACCACAATTCACAAGGATTTCTGTAAAATTTTGTGCATATCAGAAATGGCAATTTTGCTAGTGAATGGAATTTAAGGGATTAGTGCTTTGATGATCAATATATCTTCTCCTAAGGCATTCTGTTTCCATACTCTTCTGGAGTATGTCTGTACTAGTGCCAAGCAGCCAAATGTCACCTTTGAGTCCCAGGAGAGGTGTTGATCAGTCTTCCCTGCCCCACAATGCAAAGATGCTTGGAGTTCAGCAGTGCCACTTCCAGCTAACTGGCTTTGATTCCTATGGATGCAACCAGCCCTCCTCCCTGGCTGGACTAATGCCAGTCTACTTAAGGAGATAATTGACCACAAGCCAGCCTGACTGACAGGCTTCCTAAGTGCCAGATGCCAACTCTGCTGATTCCGGCCTTTGCAGGAGGGCCTGTTCTCCTAGGAACCACAGCTAAAATAGCTTTATCCTCCCATAGCCCTTAGCTCAGTGTCAGCTTCCCAAGGAAATATAATCAAACTGATCATTCCAAGTTGTTTTTCTTCTACTTTTATTTTTAAGGATATCTACACTAAAACCTTTGTCCTTCCTCCTCGTTTCTCCCCACCTTTCTCAGGATTCTGTGCATTTAGTGAAGTGGGGTACAGGCTACTACAGTCTTTTCTATCATCCTGGAAACCAGCAGCATAATTTCATATTATCTCCACCAGTACTTAGTATACCCAGAGCGATTTTGTTAAATTTGTGAACTGAGACGGTCATAAATATATAAGTCCCTTTACTTCCATCTCACTCAGGTCCAGAATTTACTTTCCCTATATCCCAACATGTAGCTAAGACAGAGAATACCTGTGAAATCATACAAGATTACATACTCAGTTGAGAGGGTTACCAAAATATCACCATCAGTTTATTATTCTTATTAGCTTTAACTGTTCTCCTTATACTCAGATTATTACCAACACAATGCTTTTTAAAGAGGGCTTGACCCCTCGTTAAATATTTAAAATAAGTACTGAATCTGGCTCCAGTGTCTTTGAGTGGGTGTTTTTTGTCACAGGGGTATGAAGAGCAGATTCGGGTGGAGCAGTGAGCCTGGGTGCTGGGGTCCTCCCAATCCTGGTATCTCAGAGGTCCGCCTAGACTAATCCTGCCAGGTCCCAGCTTGGCAGCAGGGTGGTTGTTGCTTATGGGAAGGAAGCCCCTCACAATACAGTTACGGTTAGCAGGCAGATCCCATCTTAGTTAGGAGGGGTCTTCAGAGCAATGTCCAAGACTTTAATTGGGAACTCCCTTGACATCAGATCTTTGGCAGAAAGACCCCCCCTTTATTTATTTACATGAATCCCCTTGTTCACCAGTCTTAATGCCATGAATAGCTTCCTTTGGGTATCAGGGTCTCCTCCTGGATGAAAATTTAAGTGGAGTCATTTCTAAGCTCACTTTGCAGTCCATTCTCCTTTCTCTCTCTCCCTACAGTACAAACGAAAACAACCGTGTTTTCCCTACAGAGGTAGGAAGGGTTCCACTGGGGTATGCGGGTGTTGGACTCGGTGCCAAGAGAGTTTGGGGAAAAGTTGAGGGTCAATTGGTCATCCTTCTCTGACACATGGCCCACAGGCTGTTCTCTCCTCAGGAGGGGCTATCACTTAGGCCACTCCTCTGGGTGCCAAATATCACTTTGGGCTGCGACCCTCTCCCAGAAGTGGGACCAACAGTGGACACCGCTGAAAACTTCACTGGTCTTTTCTGGCACGTGGAGAAGGAAAAGGGATGTTCCTTTGGAAAACAAACAAACAAACAAACAAACAAAAAAAAACGGGAATCCAAGAACGCCTTCTTCAGGCCAGGTGACTTGCAGCCTCTAAACTAGGGGTATCAGCCTGGGGCTTCCAGGCATCATCAATTCACCCAGAAGTGGACAAAAAAAATCCAGATTCCCAAGGCCCCCCAAATCTGTGATGCCCATGTCAATGTCTCCACTTCTTTTCTCCATCGCAACAACTAGTGTAGAGAAAAACGTTGCAGAGTCTCCAGCTGACAGGATGGGATAACACTAGAATTGTCTGAGCCCCCAAGGAGGCAGTGACCTAAACCGAGATATGCTTCTCAGGCAGGCCCAAACTTAGCTGCATGCTGCAAGGGGAGTTGTAAATAAGGGATTCGTGGAAACATTTATTTTAAAGAAGTAACCCAAATCCTCATCTTGTTGGCCCTTTCCTTTCTCCTGAGGAAAGGTCAGAGGAGGCTTTCATGGGGCCTGGCTGGGCAGAGGGAAACTGGTTCAAGATGGAGCCCTGTTCGAAGATGGAGGGTGGAGGTCGAGCCGCGGCTCCCGGATCCCAACGGGGTCCCCAGCACCGGGCCTGGCCACCTCGCCAACACCCCGCGCAGCTCCGCAGCGGCGACAGCCGTCAGTGTCCCTGCGAGGAGCGCAGGCCGCGGGGCCTCCGGCTCTCGTGGGCCTGGCGCTCCGCGGCCCTGAGCCTCCAGCTGCCGTAGACCCGAAGCCCCGCTCGCCCGGGATGCGGCGGGGGCCTGCGTGCAACAGGTCCCAGGCCGCGGTGGCAGGCCCGTGCGCTCCGCGTGAATGGGCCGCGGCGGCGGCGACAGCTTCGGGGCGCCAACCTCCCTGTCGTGGGCCCGCCCCTCAGACTTAAGGGGGCGCCGCTGTGTACCCGTCCGATGGCACGAAGTCCTGCGCCGTGGCTTGCCCTCGAGGCCCTCAGAGAAGGGAAAAGGGTGTTGGGTGGTGGTGGTGGCGTGTCGATATGAACTTCGTGTAGGAACAGAAAAAAAATCACTGTTAGGGTTTTGGCTAATTCAGTCTGTAGCACCGAGGTGGACTAGAGCTCAGGTGGGAAACCAGCACAAGAAGGGGTAGTCTAAGAGGTAATTGCCTCAACTGATAGAATGAGTAGTGGAGGAAACCGGTCCCCGCCGGTGGCTGGCCTGCTAACTCGCCCCGTTGAAGTTCTGAGGTTACAAAATACGGGGCACGTGGAGGACGGGCAGCCCTCTGAGCGCGCGGTGGGCACGCGAACCGCGGCCTGGCCTCCCGAGAAGCGAACACAACACATCCACACGGGCACCAGCATAGGCAGAGAAAAGCTTTAATTGAGAACACCGCAAACAACACTGGCAGACATGAACTTGTTACAAAGTCACAACCCAAATGCGGCGCGGACACGAGCCCGAGATGATTTAGAGGCCGAGGGCCGCTGCCTCCTCCTTACCCGCCCCACTTCGTTCCCACAAGTTTACTGCGAGTAAAGTGCTATTGCTGGGGCTCAAAGGGAGGGGGAAGGAACAACCGCGGCAAGCTAAGTTTCTTTTCCTTTCTCGAACAGAAACTGAAGAATTCTCCTGAAACACGAAGGCGCCCGAACGGCACACGGAATACCAATTCGATGGCAAAGGTGGCCGGGTCATCCTCTCGCATCTATCCCGAGGTGCTTGGAAGGCAACGGCCAAGAAACCCTCCTGGAAGCGTTAAGAGCAATACTGTCGCGGGGAGAGGCAGATTTTTCTTGCATTCATGAGTTAGGGAAACAAAATCCCGCGATGCAAATGATTTTTTTTCCCCCCTTTAAAATCCCAAATGGAACAAATCGTGGGAATTCACATTGTTTCGGAGCTCCCTAACGGTCTCATCCGATTGATACACAAACGAATTGCCGGTAGAAAGTCGCCTTTATTGTCTCTTTGGTTGTGTTTCCTGAACTTTACTTTTGGAATCTGGGGCTTTGCTGTTTAAGCCGCTGCCATTCTCTTTTGTGCAAATTAATTGCTTTAGCTGTTCCTTCTATCCTTGTCGACCCCTGGATCAGAAGCAAGAAACTTAACTGTTTCCCAAGATCCTTTGTGGGGTTCCCACTGCCCCCTAAAGCGGCTTTATTCATGATACCGTGTCCTTGCCCTGGCCAGGAAAATAACGGCATCTAACGCTCCCTCTTTTCTTTCTTAAATTAAACGAGATTTCCTTAGTGAATAACAGTTTCGTCTTAAATGTTTTACGGGAGGCGGCTGCCCGGTATGACACCAGCGGAGAGAAACTTGGTGGCTGAGGTCTATTTCAGCGTCACTATCTGTTAGATTTCTGCTCGGGATGTTTAGATTTGACAACTTCTGGTCCTAAGAATACAGGTCCAAATCCATTTCAATTAGCCAGCGAATGAGTCCACCCCGAACTCCTTCCTTCCCTTCCCCAATAACTTATTGATTTACAGTATGAATTACAATAGAAACTCTTACCTGAAAATTGGCTTTCATTAATGTGATTGTACCACATAGTATAAACACAGACACCAGAAGTGTTACATTTATTCAGACCACTGGAAAATCCACTTTGGGGTTTGTTCTTTTAAATACCTTCCCTTTTCGGCAAAGGCTGGGGCTAGTCAGCTCCACGCAGCCGGGTCAGGGCGCCCTCTCCCTCTCCCGCGGTTTCCCGCCAGGCGTCTCTCACTGTGTTGTCCCCGTCCGCCCGCTGGCTGCCCTAGGAGTGCACCAGCACCGAGTGCAGGGAGCCACCCTTGCTCTCCGCCGCATTCGGGGCGGTGGGCTCCAGCAGCGAGGTGACAGGCGAGGCCGCAGCAGCCGGGCACACGGTGGGTGGCGCCGGAGGCTGCTGCGCGGCCGCGGGGACACTGAGCGTGGGCGGCAGCGTGGCCACCGGCGGCAGTGCCGGCGTCGGCTTGATGGGCACGGGCACCGCAGGCAGGCTCTGGCTTGCCGAGTGGCACAGGGCCTTAACCGGCACCCCAAAGGCGCCGTACTCCGGGCCCACAGGTACCCCCGCGGCCGCGGCGGCCGCAGCGGCCGCAGCCACCGAATCCATGACACCGACGTGCGGCCACACGGAACTGACCACATTGCCGAGCTGGCCTGGCACGGGGTAACCCAGGTGGTGCATGACCGACGCCAAGGGCAGCCCGCCCGCCTGCAGCACGCCCTTGTAGTCCCGGCCGATGATGTTCTCGATGGCGAACGGGTGCTTGAAGCCCGACGTGGACGCTGCGGCGGCTGCAGCAGCCGCGGCGGCAGAGCCCAGGCCGTACGGCGGGAACTGGGACAGGCGCCCCACGCTGCCCACCGCCGCCGCCGCCGCCGCCGCCGCGGCCGCCGCCACGGCCGCCGCCTCCTGCATCTTTCCGGGCTGGGACGGCTGCGGTGGCTGCGACTGCTGGGACGGCTGCGGTGGCTGCTGCGACGCGAGGTGAGCCGGCGCGTGCGGCGCGGGAGGCGGCTGCTGGTGGAAATAGTGCACCATGTGCGGCGGGGGCGGGGGCGGCGGCGGCTGCGGCGGGGGGTGGTGGTGGTGGTGCGCGGCGGCGTGGTGGTGGTGGTGGTGGTGGTGCGGGTGGTGCGGGTGGTGCGGGTGCAGGTGCCCTCCCGGGCCCGCACCTGGCGCCCCCTTGGTGCCGCCTGCGTGCAGGTGAGGGTGGTCCGCGCGCAGCACCTTGAAGCGCTTGCGGCGCCGCAGGAAGCTGCCGTTCTCGAACATGTCCCCGCAGTCGGGATGCAGCGCCCAGAAGCTGCCCTTGCCGGGCTGGTCGGGCCGCCGCGGGATCTTGATGAAGCAGTCGTTGAAGGACAGGTTGTGGCGCAGGCTGTTCTGCCAGCGCTGCGTGTGCTCACGGTAGTAGGGGAAGCGCTCCATGATGAACTTGTAGATGTCGCTCAGGGGTAGCATCTTTTCGGCCGAGTGTTGGATGGCCATGGCGGTCAGCGAAATGTACGAGTAGGGCGGCTTTTGGTCGCTGTACGAACTCTTCCCCGGCCGCGGCATCTCCCCTGGCGCCTCCACCGCCCTGCGGTTCCTCGCCCCGCTCCCGGGGCCCGGCTGCCTGCACTAAGTCGCGCTCCGCCCGCCCAGCCCCGCCACCCCGCCCTGCGTCCCCCCCCAGGCCCTCTCGCGGTGTCTCTGCCGCCTTCTCTCAGCGGTCTGCGGTCTCCCCGCCTGGCCTCTCGGGCCAACTTAGCTGTCCGACGACCACAACTTCTGGCCCCGACGGTTGCCGACCGGCGCGCACAGCCGCGGGCAGGGCGCGCCAGCTTCACCGCCACCCTCGCGGCGTCTTCCCGCGGGTGGGCACAGTGAGCGCCGGCGCTGGCGGAGGAGGCGTGGAGAGGGCCGTGTTCCCTGCCGGCCTCCTCTTGGCTCCCCCCGTTCCGGAGCAAGCGCCGGCCAAGCGCACTGGGAAGAAGCTGGCTGGACAGTCAGGGCTCCGGCCCTTTAAATCCGACTTGGCGCTCTGGGTCCCGGAGGCCCCGGCGGCGGCACCCCCCCGTGCTGAGCGCTGCCCTCCGACCCGCCACTCAGTCCGCTCGGCAGTTCTGTTTTCTGGAGGGGAGAGGCGAGGTAAGGAGAAGGAAGCCCGGCCGCTGGCAGCCCGCGGCGCCCGCTTTCCCCGGCAGCTCCGGGCTAGCTGGGGACAGAGCTGCGGGCGGGCGCTCGGGGGGGAAAGTTTGCTGGTTGTTGCGGCCGCGGCGCTCGCAGTCTCCGAGGAGGGCGGAGGCGCGGGGCTCGGGCGGGGAGCCTGAGCGGCGTCTGCGAACGCCCAGAGGATGCGGGACTGGCCGAGGCCCGCTCTGGCGTGCGCGCCGCAGCTGCCGCCGCTCTCCCGGGCCCGTCTTGAGCTGGAGAGGCGGCGGCGGCGGCTGTGGCAGCGACGCGCTCTCCTGGCTGCGTTTTGTAATGGTCCCCGAAACGCTAAGACCCCCGCAGCTCGCGCTTCGAGACTATCACATGACCCAGGCTGAGGGACTCCGCGCCGCCGCCGCGTCTCTAGCTGAAGAAGGGGCGAGGAGGCGCGGGGCCCTGCCCCCGCCTCCTCCTCCGCCTGGGGTCGGGCGCCCCCACCCACAGCATGCACCATCCGCTCGCAGCGCCCCCGCCGCCGCCACGTGGGGCGGGGAGCGCAGGCTGTTCACAGGGAGGGGTGCAGTCCCTGGTGCGGTCCCTCTGCTGCACGCCACCCGGGTCGCGACGCACGGCCGAGGGGGACTGGATCCTGCTTTCTCTCTCCTTTCCTGCATCTCGACTGTCCCCGCCCTTACACTTCCCTCCTCCCACCTACCTGCTCTGAGCTTCTCTCTCCTCACACTACCTTTCTCCTGGGCTAACCACTCGGGGCCAAGTTCGGAGCATTGTGGCCTCAAGGCATCTTCTCTGAAAGACATTCCAATGCCTGGAGGGTTGGAGGGAAAAGCTCATGGGGGAGGAGAGCCAGGGGCGTTTTCGTCAAAGGCCAACTTCACAACTTTACTGTGCGCCAACTACATGTTAGGCCCACCGATCTGCGCCGGGTACACGGAGGCACGAGACAGCTCTCTGTGCTCCAGGACCGCGGACTAGAGGGAGAGCTGACTGTAACCAGGAAGTTAGGATAGATGCTAAGGGTTTGGCAGATGGAGGCTCCACCGCTCTTCTCATGACCGGTAGATGTGGCCAGGTGAGGCGTTTCTCCGGGGTGGTAACGTCTGAGCTGCGGCCAGAGAGCAGTTGGGAGCTCAGAGGTCCCATCACCTGGGTGTGAACGAACGAAGTCTTTGCTATTCTTAGCACATCGAGGGATAGGGGGATAATTAAAATCAAGTAGGAGGTCAAAATGACCAATCTACAGGGCCCTGGTGTGATCTGTGAGAGAAAGGTGGGCGGGCCGCAGCGCTGATGTCCTGGTACTTGCAGGTTGGAGAAGTAAGTACCTGCTCCACACTCATCCGCACACCCAGCAGCGAATCCCAATTGACTGCAGGGAGAACCCGAAGGTATATTACGGTTTTGGCTGCTTCTGCCCTTGGGCTCGGAGGAAAAGCAGAGTTTAGGAAGAAAATACACCCTCTTCCCGTCTCTGGACCTCAGTTTCAGTATCTGTAAAATGAGATGTCTGAAGTTGGAAATTTCACGGGTCCCTTTCAGTTCCGCGAGTTGAGGAGAAAAGAACAATTTAGGAACTGTGTGTGGCTCACTCGATTTTTAATTTCTTCTTTTCTGTGCCTAAATCAGAAGGCAGAAGGCCGTCAGTCCAGACTACTGGACTTACCCTCCAACCTTGGCGACACCAGGTCGTGCGTTTTAGCTTCTGACTTCCGGTGAGCTGTCTGAGAGGAAGACCACCTGGAAGACCAGGGGGGGTTGTCTCCCCTTTGGTCGTAGGAGTGCGGTGAACCGGGAAGGTTCAAACTTTTTATCTTTATAGTCAGGAACTAGCTTTCTGGCGAGTGCTATTGGCGAAATTTTCTTAGGCCAGCAGCTGTTTCAGAGTAGGTAAGAATAGTTCAGGTGACGTGTGCCAGAGGGGCCTGGGGAAAGAGCAGCCTCAGACTGTCCCAAATGGAGACCCTTTCAGAGTTGGATTATTTCACTGTCACTTCAGGCAGGGAACGTTCCGCCAATGTAGTTTCTTCGGGATTGTTGGTCCGCTGAGGCAGTTTAGGGAGCCGAGCAGCACACGGCCTCCTGGCCTCCGAAGCCGCGGAGGAATTCCGACGACGCCCACAGTTACAGTGACAACTAGAGCCCGCGAGAGGCGGCTGTCCCCTTCTGCCTTGATCGACGTGGTGCGAGAACGCCCTATCTAGGCTCAGAAGCCCCCCCAGAAAATGCTGGTGGGAACTCGGCGTGCCCAGCGCTCAACCTCTCATCCTGCCCTGACCGCGCACACCGCGCAGGCAAAGGCATCTTTTATTGAGCCTTGCGAGAGCATCTTTTCGCGTGCTCCTGGGAAAGCAGCGCCTCCTCCTTGGGAGACCTGGGATGTTCCTGTCGGGCAAGTGGGCTCCTTGGCGTCCCGGGACAGAGCTAGGGGAGGGTCCCCTCAGGGGCTCTCGGGGCAAGCCTCACGAACATAACCTGGACACTAAAAGAGCTGTGAGCTGCGCGCTCACGGGGTGAGCTCGTTACGGCCTACGGACCCGCCGCCACCACCTTGGGCTCGGTGCCCGGGGTCACGGGAGCCGCGTGGCCTGCGCCTTAGGTCTCGCAAGCCAATTGCGTTCAGCTGGCTGAGCGGCTCCGCGCAACTTGGACCAAAACAGACCGGCGAAGATCAAGCGAAGCGCGCAAGCTTCACGCTTCCACATTCCGGGTGCACTACGCTAGGGCAAAAAGTGCTTCCAGACACTGAAGCCCCCGCCAGCCCGGCGGTCCAGGCCTCAGTTGCAGCGGAGAGGGCAGACCTCGAGCGCCGGACGCCAGTCCATTTTGGAGAAGGTACAGCCACCGCCACCGCCGCGCAGTATTCTGGGCGATTCCCGGCGTGGCGCAGGCCCTGCCGGTGGTGCCTGGGCCTCGGTGCGGGGGGCGCACTCGCCCCCTCTCCCCTCCTTCCCCCGAGGTTGATTTAATTCCGGCAAGTTTTGCAGGCGCGAAGCAGCGCCGGCGGGGGCCGGTACTTGCGCGC